>NC_064821.1:22855777-23457446 GCF_024166365.1 Elephas maximus indicus | reverse complement strand
GCCACAGAGTTATCATGGCCTTAATCTTTACTGAAGCAGATCACCAGGTCTGTCTTTCATGACACTAAAAGGTGCAATCAAACCACCAACCTTTATGTTAGTAGTCGAGCTCAAACCATTTGCTACATCCAGAGACCTCATTAGCTGGATTCTAAACTAAAATGAAATGTTCATAATCAGAGAATGTGTTTACATGTCAATTATCTTCACAGGTTTTCATCATTCTTTGGTTTTCTGACAACCATCTTATATGGAAATACATGGTCATTCAAATATGTAGGTCACCTTTAAAAACCTTTTAAAGAATATATCCTCTCCCTTGGCTTATTGGACATCAAACTTTGATAACTGTTTGATAAATGTTCAAATCATACATTATTGCTCATTCCAAAGATGGCATTAGTGTAAAATGCACCAATGATTAAACGACAATTTACTTTTCAGAAATACTCTGTTCTTATTTTTCACTGTGTAGACACTGGTATTTCCATCAGTGCTATACCATCTCAGGGAAATGTCTGGTGTTCAGTTGGCTTTTTCCTTTATTTGTTTCCATTATTCATTGCCTTGATAAAAGGCTGAAATATTTCTCATCCTAAATGCTTAGAAAGCATTGTTTCCTTACCAAATCAACACACTTACTTGCAATTGAGCAAATTACAACCAGGGACATTCCAAAGCCAGGTTTGAAATCCAATCATCTTAGGCCCACTTAAGAGTTTTCCAAGTCAACCCTTCCTTAATGGGGGATTGGAATTCACCTCATTTAGCTCACTGGTGGCAACTCACTTCTTCATTTCTATTCGTAGGTCTAATATGACATCATTTGACCTATTTTCTTAATTCACAGTACAATTCACTGACTTTTAAGAGGAAAGATCAATGGTTCAGTCTCCATTTGTTCATCTGAAAAAAAAAAAACAACAGTCATTCAGCTCTCATTGAGGAAACAGAATCCTGGAATAGGAGTCAGAAGGGCAAGGTCCAAATCCCATATCTGTCACACAATGAATTTGGAGTGCATGTAAATCTTTCAACCACTCTTACCTGGAAATAGGGGAAATAATACCCATGGCTAGGATGAGGGTGGAAGTTAATAAATACTTGGACAATCTTTTTTAGTAAGAATTTGAATCTATATGAGAGTAGCTGGTTTGTTGTTGAAATACAATCCCAGTTTTATTTGATTATATGGAAAAGACAGAAGTCTAATGTGTCCCAGGAAATTCGAGCATAGGATGTATTGAAATCATAAAATGTGCCTTAGTTCACCCAGTAAGATTACTTTCCCCTTCTCTTTCTCCATTTTTCCGTTTTAGTTTTCAGTTTTATGAAAATCTCCACAACTTTTTGAAAATATAATTGAATGATATATACTCTACTAAATACACTGGTCCCATAGAAAGCCCATGATATAGATACATTCATGCCTCTTTTAATCCATGGGACATTCTTGGAGGGATGAAAGCACAGGCAGGGAAGCACTCAGCATAGAAGCAGCACAGGCAATGATCTGATCCTATGAAACAAGGAACAAAGGAACCAAGGGTCTAGTTCATATTTAACCCAGATTTGTTGTTGTCATTGTGGTTGAAGCCTTCTCTGTGGCAAGCACAGGACATGCTCTAGGGAATCAGAAATTACTGAAACTCAGCTGTTCACTTCCAAGTATTCTATACTTACTTGTAGAAGAATGGACATAAAATAATCTTACAGGGATCCAGACAAAACAAACCTGTCAGATCACGGGATGCATTAGTTGAATGGTATGTAGCTTTATCTAATTTATAATAACAATAATATGTAAAATTCATGTGCCCTGACTATATGCATCCATCACATATGTAATATGCATTATCTATTCAGTCCTTACAGCAATGTAGATCTCTCAGTCTATCAGCTATGGATCAACTCAAATGGCAACATAGAGTCTGAGAGATACTAAAAACTTACCCCATGGCATACAGATCATAAGCAGCACAGACAGAATTTACAATTAAATTGTAAGTCACTGAGGCCCATGCATTGACCATCTTCACTCTCTTTCCTCATATTTCAAAAAGTTTAAAGACAAAGTCCAGGGAACCTAACCAAAGATACAATTAAGTTACACCTTTAACTTATTCCAGCTTCCTGACAAGGAATGGAACTTAAGATCCTGTCTTTACGTCTCCAAAATTGAGATAGGCTAAATTAAGAGGATGAAAGGAAGTAGACAATTGAGTTAAATTTCAGGAGAAGGGGCAAGGAAAGACCTGTCCTAATTATCATCTGCCAACTCCTGATGTGATTTTCTCCTGTATTCACAATTATCCTTCTGAGAGTGGAGACACCAAGAGGCACTCAATGCTGTCCACTGTGGTCTAGCAGAACCCACACTAAGGAGAACAGTGAGCAGGGAGTCTCCGTGTGGAGAGACCAAAGAAGTGGAATGGCACGGTGGATGGCAGGGGAAAATATGGCTAGGTGCCCTATGTCTGGTGTCACATCCCCTAGATTCAAACCTGGCTTCAACCTTTTCTGGCCCATGACCTGGAACAAGTTACAGAAAAAGACTGCTAATTTTCTCTTCTATGAAATGACATAATGTGTGTTACTCTTTTCTAGGTGTGGTTGTGCAGAAAAAAAGAAACAAGTTACAGAGAAAACTTAGCTCAGATCCTGGCACTGGGCAGCCTTCAATAAACTTTCACAATACTATGATAACTACCATCATCCTAATCATTATCGTTATCATCATCATCAACTAGATCTTGTTGAACTGTTTAGGAGACCGATGAGAGGGGCCCATTTCTCATTCTGGTGGGAACATGCAGATGGGAGCCAGTACCAATGTAGAAGAAATTAAAAATCTAAATGAGCCTTCTTAAACCTCTACCAAAACGAGGAACAGAAGCATCACAGACCTCTGTGCTGAAACTTAGCATTTCAGGGCCTCTCATCTGGCCATCCCAACTGTGCTGCTTGTCGTCATGAGGAGGAAACAATGCTCCCAAGCCACTCTGTGTCCACTGTCTCCCAGGGAACTCACTGGATTGCACTGGGTCTCTGCTGGGGCATGACCAAGGAGTATGGATCCACCAACACTCCCCTGCCTGGTGGACAATGAGAATTGAAGCTCTTTCCTCAGGACTGACAGGAAGAGAGATTCAGGCGTGCGACTCCTGAATCAAAGGACTACTGTAGAGGAGAGATAGAGTTATGAAGTTCGCTGGACTGGGAAGCACAAACTGAAGTCCTTGAGGTCAGCGGAAGAGTATTTACAGTTTGGTAGCTCAATGCCCAGAGCTCACAATTAGCCAAATTGGTTCATGTTATTCCAATCTCTGAAGGCTTGTTAGTATATATGAAACAGAAAGAGGAAAAATTGAATGCCCCTGTCATCTGGGCCCTGTCGTTCTAAGGAGGAAGCCCACCTATATTCTGTACCTCTAACTTCCACGTTGTTCAGATCTTCAGATAAAAATCACACTTGTTTTTTCAATTTTTCAATCTAAACATAAATGTATGATTTAATATTCCCAAACCCATTGAATGAACCAAGTAATTTAGGGAGGAATAAGTATTCAATAAATGTCCTGGTTGCACAGTGGTTAAAGCACTCAACTGCTGACTGAAAGTTTGCCAATTGAATAACATTTTGACACTCCACAGGAGAAACAGCCTGTCAGTTTGCTCCCATAAAGATTACAGCCTAGAAAACTCTCCTGGGCAGTTCTACTCTGTCACATGGGGTCCTTAAGAGTCAAAATCAATTCAACAGTACCTAACAACTACAATAACAAATCTTCTATACCAAGAATCTGATACTATTTTCATTTTCTAAAATAATGTTTGTGTCATGAAGGAGAATATCCTATCATCTTTTTGCAGCCCTTGCACGTGGTTTGGGGTTTGATGCATTGGCAATTTTTATTTTTGGCTAATTTGAATGACAGCAACAGTTCTAATTTTTCTGTATAGTTCATTTATGTTGGTACTTTAGAAAACTCTTTATTTTGTGGTACTTATTTGCTAACTTTATCCTTCACCTAAATACCTCTATGGGCCTTGAGGAAGACTACATTCACAGTGTTGGCAAGGGCTGCAGTCACCTGAAAGTTTGACTGGAAAAATATTTGATTCCAAGGTCACTCAGGTGTCAATTGGCAGGATTTGTTCCTCACAGACTCTTGCCAAGAGGCCTCCTTTAACTTCTGACCACATGGGCCTCTCCATCAGTCAGCTGACAACATGGAAGCTGGTTTTTGTAAGAGTTGCGTGCCCAGAGAGCAGGAGAGGACTGGCAAGATGACAGTCAGATTCTTTTTTATGCCGCATTGTTGGAAGTGATCTTCCAATAGTTTTCCAAATTCTCTTTGATAGAAGCAATGAACTGAGTCCAGCACACACTCAAGGGGATGGTTATCAACAAGAGCATGAATGCAAGAGGTAAGGGTTGTTGGGAGAATCTTAGAAGCTACACGCTACACAAGCTTCACTCTCTATAAAGACGGTGGCTCTAAGCGCCACCAGACTTTAGAGAAGTCCCTTTTGCTTTCCAGCATAGTCTCAATCCATTGCACCACAATGCTCTCAGCAAACATTACCTGGAAAAAAACAGGCATGGAGTAGAATTCCTAAAAACTCCATCATGGTGTTCCTTATCTTGCAGTCAGAAGCTACCCTGGTTTATATAACAGTAGCAGAGTCCATCCATCAATATCAGCCCAGTAACAATCATTCCAAACACAAATTCGAAAACTATCCCCAGCAGCTTCTGATTTCTGCTTGACTGGAAAGGGCTCGCTTCAATACAGAATGCAATTTTTCTGAGAATTCTTTTTGTCCAGAACACTTGAAATCTTTAATTAAATTAGCTTTATGCTTATATAGCTTTTTTTTTTTTTTCCCCTACTAGATAATGTGGAATGATGATATATTGGACATTTGACATCCAATCCATGTGGCCACCTGGGTAAGCCTTCTCTGTTCTGAAGAACTAGGAGATTAACTTGTCATTAACTGATATGAGAAAACTTTGAACATATACCAAGTGAAACTAAATACGGACAAAAGGATGCCATTTACATATGTTTGGATAAATGACCAAGGATAATTTTGGGGAGACCAAATGCGAGGTGTGTAGAGGTGGACTGGAGAGGTAGATGATAAGCCCTGAACTTGGACAGTGGCAAATATTTAATATTAAACACAGTGGAAAGAGGGGATCAGTTTCTAAAGTCATTGCCAAAGCGAGTGTAGAGGACAAGTGCACGAAAACCAAAGAGAGTTGTGTTCCTGTGGTAAAAAGAGAGATTTGTTTTGTGCTTTTCCCACTACTCTCTCTGGATGAGTATCGTTAAAGCAAAAAGAAATATACCACATTCCTGCATTCCCTCTTTAGATACCCAAATGAGGAAAGTCTACTCTCAAGTCTTTATCCTTGTGTTATTTATAGGTCTTATTCAACCCTACTGTTTATTCTACAACTCTTATTCTTATACAATTAAATGGTAAAATAGGGTCCATAAAATGTCCATGATATAAAAACAAACGAAGTATACATTTCTTTCTTCAGGAGTTCTTAAAGATATCTGTGGAAAGTATAATGCTCCAGGGTGGAAGAAAAATACTGAATGTATGGACGTCAAATTGTCTTCACCATTTCTTTTTATAAGATAATAAGTAATTTTTTCAACATTATACAAGGTGGAGATGGGATGATTCTCTGGTCTTAATACAGTGGATTTTGATTAAAAAGATAAAGGGTTATTCAATCTCTGCCCTGAACAGCTCTAGATCTTGTTATATGAAGATAAAATGTAATGGTCATCAGGCATCCAAGGGAAAGCACACATGGAGATCCATTAACTTATTTGAATGACATCTGTGTTATCATAGACAACACCAATGATGATATCTATATTTCTTACAATGCAAGATATGCATTATCTTCTTAATCTTTACAGTGCAGTAAGCTAAATAATATAGAAAATGAATAATCAAAGTCCATGAAAGTTAAATAACAAGTCCATGTCCACACAGCTAATGAGTTAGAGGAGTTAATGTTGAAAATCAAACTATTTCCCTGCAAAACCAATTACTGGCCTACCCATATGATGACTATATTAGTGTCCACTTACTGATCCATTCCTAGGTACTAAACACTCTTCTAATCAGCACTTTTGATTCAGCTCCTCTTAACCACTCTCTCAGGTGTTTTTCTTTTCCATAGAGATGAAGAAGTTAAACAGAAACATGTTTTATAAAAAAAAACATGTTTCTGTTTAACTTCTTCATTGTGCCTAAAATCAGTTTGCAATATCAAGTTCTTTTTGAATTCTTAGAATGCACACTAAAAATGAACTTCATTAAAGTGATATTAAGGGTTACCATTAGATGGGAAACTGTTATTTGATCCAACCTTGACAACATTACATTTAGTCATAACAATGGCCTTGGAAGATTAGTACTATTAATTGTAATTTGATGAAGAGCACTTTGAGGATCAGTGAGGTGCACTGAGTTGTCAAAAGTGTCCAGTTCATAACCCATGATCTGGTTAAAGGTGTGTCACCAAATGCCACACCTTTTCTATTATCTGTGGTTCCAATTCCATGTCAAAGATAAGTACACCATTTTCTGATAGCCATTAGGAAAATCTAACATATTTCCTTTCAGTCTTTTCCACATCCATAGTCAACTACTATGACTTATTCTAAGTCTTGAAGTTTAAAGAGGGAGAAGAAAATGTTACCTTGGAAGAGAGTCTACCAGGAGATATCAAAAGGAAACAATACCTGGGATACATTTTTTTTTTGAGTCATCCCTAGGTTTGCAGAAAAGGAAATGAAACTAACTTCTGGGACAGATGGAACCAATTCTACAGTTAGCCATAACTAGGGAATCAGGACACTACCTTCCTGCTTTTTAATGAGTACTATCTCTTCCTACACATTGGAGGAAGACTTCTCAACAACCTGTGTTATGCAGATGACACAACCTTCCTTGCTGGAAGTGACAAGGACTTGAAGCACTTACTGATGAAAATCAAAGACCACAGACTTCATAAAGTAAACAGAAACTCTCACAAATGGACCAATAAGAAACATCATGGTAAACAGAGAAAAGATGGAGGTTGTCATGGAAACAGCAGTGAAGAAAATAAAAGACACATTGCATTGGGAAAATCTGCTGCAAAGGACCTCTTGAAAGTGTTGAAAACAAAGATGCCACCTTGAAGACTTGAGCCTGACCCAAGCCATGGTGTTTTCGATCACCTTATATGCATGCAAAAGCTGGATGATGAATAAGGAAGTTGGAAAAAGAATCGATGCCTTTGAATTACAGTGTTGGCAAAGAATACTGAATATACCATGGACTGAAAAAGAATGAACAAATCTGTCTTCAAAGAATTATAACCAGAATGCTTCTTAGAAGCAAAGATGATGAGACTATGTGTCACATACTTTGGACATGTAATCAGGAGGAATGGGTCCCTGGAGAAGGGTATCATGCTTGGTAAAGAAGAGGGTCACCAAAAAAGAGTAAGACCCTCAATGAGATGGATTGACACAGTGGCTGAAGAAATGGGCACAAGCATAACAATGATTGTGAGGATAGCGCAAGACAGGGCAGTGTTTCATTCTGTTCTCCATAGGGTAGCTATGATTTGGAATGGACTCAAGGGCAGCTAACAACAACAACATCTCTTCCCATGAACTGGTATGGCCTCATTCTCTGTCAAGTGCTTTCCACTCTCCATTACCAAAAATTCTTGTCAGGAAGGTTTCTAGGTGATTTAACTCAGTGGTAAAAGACAGTAAATTAATCTATTGATTGGGCAGGTTATCAGGACATTCCAAATTGCTCCCTCAGAAATCATGTGAGTATATATAAAAGACATATGCATACCCATAGTAGAACAGAGAAAAAGCCTAGACAAGGAAACACAATAACGATAAGGCTTCATCAAGATGTTACAAGTCAAAGGCAACAGCTGCCCTTTCAGGAAGACATGGCCCTTTGCTATCCTAGTCTAATGAAAAGTAAGGTAAAATTTAATTTATTTATAATGACTTAGTGAATAAATGATGTTTTTTTAGTGACTAAATGATCTTAGAGTACCAAGAGAGCCACAACAATTGGAAATATGGTTCCAACAACTTAGTCCTCACTTGCATGACCTTGACTAAGATATATGATTTACAACCACCTTTTTTTTATAAACATTCTTTCTACATTCCAATTTTAGATACTTTACAAATACCTTTATTCCCCAAATACAATTTATCGGTCAATATTCAATAAAGAAAAGTGACAACCCCAAGAAAAGTATTTCATACCGGAAACTGGTAAAATAGTTATACAAGGACTGAAAGCCAAAAACTAGCAATGTGGCAATACACACAAACTACAGAAAGAAGCTACCTAACCAAGGAGTAAGGAAATAGGTATAAGGAAAGTGCCGAGCTTAGGGAGTGGTAAACTTTACTCAAAATTATTGGAAGAAATAATTTCTTAACAAGAAAGCCAGATGAGAAATCAGAAGAGTGGTTTAAACATCATGTGGCAGCCTACAAAGGTTTGACACTTAATCAATATTTGTACATTGTTTTTTAATCAGAATTTCAGTCAATATAAGAGTAGGTGGTTTATTTTTTAAATAAAATCCCAGTTTTATTTGATTATGTGGGAAAGATAAAAGTCTAATATGTGCCAGGAAATTCGAGCATAGAATGAATTGAAATCACAAAAAGTGCCTAGGGTCACACAATAAGATTTATTTTCCCATTTTTACTCTGTTTTTTCTTTTCATTTTCATTTCATTTTCACTTTTATGAAAACCTCCACAATTTTTTAAAAATAATTGGGTGTTGGACACTATACTAATTAAATAGGTCCCGTTGAGAACCCATGATATAGACATATACATGCCCCATTTTATCTTGTCTCTACTACAACTGGACATCCTTGGAGGGATGACAGCACAGGCACGAAAGCACTCAGTATATACAACAGATCCTAAACTCTGATTCTCTGAAACAAGGAACAAAGGAACCAAGGATCTGTTCCGTATTTAATACAGATTTGTTGTGGTGGTGGTGGTTGCAACTAACTCAGTGCCAAGCACCAGATAGACTCAGGGAATGAGAAATTAATGACACTCAGTTGTTTCCTCCCAAGCATTCTTATACATCCTTGTAAAAAATGAAAATAAAAAGCTCTTACAGGATCCAGACAAAACAAAAACTTCACGTCACAGAATACTTTACTTGTGTGGTGTGAAGCTTAATCTAATTTATATTCACAACAATAATGATATGCAGAATTAATCACATATGCAATGTCCATTATCTATTCAATCCTTACTGCAATGCAGATCTTTTTCTCTATCAACGGTGGATCAACTCAGATGACATGGGTCTGTCAGTTTCTCTTATTGTGGGGCCTTGTGTGTTCCTGTGATGCTGGGAGCTATGCCATTGGTATTCAAATACCAGCAGGGTCACCCATGGAAGACAGGTTTCAGCTGAGCTTTCAGATTAAGACAGGCTAGGAAGAAGGACCAGGTGGTCTACTTCTAAAAAGAATTAGCCAATGAAAACCTTATGAATAACAGCAGAACACTGTCTGATATAGTGCCAGAAGATGAGCCCCCTCAGGTTGGAAGGCACTCAAAGTAAGACTGGGCAAGAGCTCTGTCCTCAAAGTAGAGTCTACTTTAATGACTTGGATGCCATCAAGCTTTCAGGAACTAAATTTGCTGATGTGGCATGTCTCAAAATGAGAAGACATAGCTAAAAACAACCATTAATAATTGGAATCCAGAATGTATGAAGTATGAACCTAGGAAAATTGGAAATCATCAAAAATGGAATGGGACACATAAAGATTGATATCCTAGGCATTAGTTAGCTGAAAAGAACTGGTATTGATTTTGAATTAGACAATCATATGGTCTACTATGCCAGGAATGATATTTTGAAGAGGAATGGCCTTGCATTCATCATCACAAAGAACATCTCAAGATCTATCCTGAACTACAAAACTGTCAGTGATAGGAAAATATACATATAGCTACAAGCAAGACAAGCTAATGCAGTTATTATTCAAATTTACACTTCAATCACTAAGGTCAAAACAGAAGAAATTGAAGATTTTTACCCACTTCTGCAGTCTGAAATTCATCAAACATGCAATCAGGATGCATTGATAATTACTCGTGATTGGAATTCAACAGTTGGAAACAAATAAGAAGGATTAATAGTTGGAGCATATGGCCTTGATGATAAAATGATGCTGGAGATCCCATAATTGAATTTTGAAAGACCAACAACTCCTTCATTCCAAACATGTTCTTTCACCAACATAAATGGTGACTATACATGTGAATGTTGCAAATGGAATATGCAGGAATCAAATCGCCTACGTCTGTGGAAAGAGATGATGGAAAAGCTCAATATCATCAGTCAGAACAAGGCCAGGGGCTGACTTCAGATCAGACGATCAATTACTCATATGCAAGTTCAAATTGAAACTGAAGAAAAGTACAAGTCCACAAGAGCCAAAGAATGACCTTGAATATATCCCACCTGAATTTATAAACCTTCTCAAGAATAGATTTGACACATTGAACACTAGTGACCGAAGACCAAACAAGTTACAGAATGACATCAAGGACATAGTCCATGTAGAGAGCAAGAGGTCATTAAAAAGACAGGAGAGAAAGAAAAGACCTAAATGAATGTCAAAAGAGACTCTGAAACTTGCTCTTGAAGGTCGAGTAGCTGAAGAAATAGGAAAAAAAAATGATGAAATACAAGAGCTGAATAGAAGATTTCAAAGGGCAGCCAGAGAAGACAAAGTAAAGTGTTATGCTGACATGTGCAGAGACCTAGAGGTAGAAAACCAAAAGAGAATAATACGCTCAGCATTTCTCAAGCTGACTGAACAAAAATTCAAGCCTTGAGTTGCAATGCTGAAGGATTCTACAGGGAAAATATTAAATGACGCAGGAAGCATCAAAAGAAGATGGAAGAAATACACAGAGTCACTATACCAGAAATAATTGGTCGAAATTCGACCATTTCCGGAGGTACCAAATGATCAGGATCCGATTTTACTGAAGGAAGCCCAAGCTGCACTGGAGGCACTGGGGGAAAACAAGGCTCCAGGAATTGATGGAATACCAGTTGAGATGTTTCAACAGAAGGATGCAGCACTGCAAGTGCTCACTCCAATGTCCACAGAAATTTGAAAGACAGCTACCTGGCCAGCTGGATGGAACAGATACACATTTATGCCTATTCACAAGAAACGTGATCCAAGCAAATACGGAAATTATCGAACAGTATCATTAGTAACACATGCAAGGAAAATTTTGCTAAAGATCATTCAAAAGTGGCTGCCACAGTATATTGATAGGGAACTGCCAGAAATTCAGGCTGTATTTAGAAGAAGACATAGAACCAGCAATATCATTGCTTATGGCAGATGGGTCCTGGCTGAAAGCAGAGAATATCAGAAAGGTGTTTACCTATGTTTTGTTGACTATGATAAGGCATTCTACTGTGTGGATCATAATAAATTATGGATAATGCTGAGGAGAATATGAATTCCAGAACACTTAAACATGCTCATAAGGAATCTGTACATGGATCAAGAAGCAGTCATTCAAACAGAACAAGGGAATGCTGCATGTTTTAATGTCAGGATAAGTGTGCCTCAAGATTATATCTTTTCACTATTCAATCTGAGTGCTGAGCAAAATAATTAGAGAAGCTGGACTATATGAAGAAGAATGGGGCATTAGGATTGGAGGAAGATTCATTAACAGCCTGTGTTAAGTGGATAATACAACCTTGCTTGCTGAGAGTGAAGAGGACTTCAAACACTGATGAAGATCAAAGACCACAGCCTTCAGTGGGCATTACACTTCAACAAAAAGAAAACAAAAATCCTCACAACTGGACCAATAAGCAACATCATGATAAATGGAGAGAAGATTGAGGTTGTCAAGAATTTTATTTTCCTTGGATCCACAATCAACACCCATGGAAGCAGCAGTCAAGAAATCAAATGATGTGTTGCATTGGTCAAGTCTGCTGAAAAGATCTCATTAAAGCCTTGAAAAGGAAGGATGTCACCTTGAGGACCAAGGTGTGTCTGACCGAAGACATGGTGTTTTCAATTCGCTCACATGCATGTGAAAGCTGCACAATTGGTAAGGAAGACTGAAGAAGGATTGACGCCTTTGAATTGTGGGATCGGAGAACACTATTGAATATACCATGGAGTGCCAAAAGAAAGAACAAATCAATCTTGGAAAAAATACAAGCCCAATGCTCTTTAGAAGCAAGTATGGTGAGGCTATGTCTCACATACTTTGGACATGTTATCAGGAGGGATCAGTCCCTGGAGAAGGGCATCATGCTTGGTAAAGTAGGGGGCCAGCAGAAAAGAGGAAGACCCTCAATGAGATGGGTTGATGTAGTGGCTACAACAAACAGTTCAAGCATAGCAAAAATTGTAAGGATGGGGCAAGACTAGGCAGTGTTTCCTTCTGTTGTGGATAGGTTTGCTATGAGTCAGAACCGACTTGAAGGCACCTAACAACAACATGTAGAATTAGTCACATAATGTAATATCCATTATCTCTTCAATCCTTGCAGCAATGCTGATCTCTTTCTCTATCAACTGTGGATCAACACAACTGGCAATGTAGAGTCTGAGAGAGACTAAGAACTTTCCCCATGACACACACATCATAAGTACAGCAGACAGGATTCACAATTAAAGTCACTGAGGCCCATACACTAACCATCTTAACTCTATTTCCTCTTCTTTCAAAATGTTTAAAGCAGAAGTCCAGGGGCATTAACCAAAGATACATCTAAGTTACACCTTTTAACTCATTACACCTTCCTGACAAGGAATGGAACCCAAGATCCTGTCTTTATGTCTCCAAAGTTGAGATGTGCCAAGTTATAATGATGAAAGAGGAAGTGGGAAACAGAAAAAATCTGTGAGAAGAGGCAAGAGAGATATGTCCTGAGTTATCATCTTCCAACTCCTGATGTGATCTCTCCGTGTATTCACAATTATCCTACTGATAGTTGAGGCACCAAGAGACACCCAGTGCTCTTCACTTTGGTCTAGCAGAAACCCCCCACAAAAGAGCACAGTGAGCATGGAGTCTCTGTGTGAATAAAACAAGGAAGTGAAATGTCAGGGTGGGTGAGTGTTGTTGTAGTTGCTGTTAGGTGCCGTCGAGTTAGTTCCAGCCCATAGCAACCCTATGCACAACAGAACAAAACACTGCCCGGTCCTGTGCCATCCTCACAACCATTGTTATGCTTGAGCTCATTGTTGCGGCCACTGTGTCAATCCACCTCTTTTCCGCTGACCCTGTACTTTGCCAAGCATGATGTTCCTCTCCAGGGACTGATCCCTCCTGACAAGTCCAAAGTATGTAAGCCGCAGTCTCTCCATCCTTGCTTCTAAGGAACATTCTGGTTGTACTTATTCCAAGACAAATTTGTTTGTTCTTTTGGCAGTCCATGGTATATTCAATATTCTTCACCAACACCACAATTCAAAGGCATCAATTCTTCTTCAGTCTTCCTCATTCATTGTCCAGCTTCCACATGCATATGATGCAGCTGAAACTATGATGGCTTGGTTCGGGTGCACCTTAGTCTTCAAGGGGACATCTTTACTTTTAAACCCTTAAAAGAGGTCTTTTGCAGCAGATTTGCCCAATACAATGCGTCCTTTGATTTCTTGACTGCTGATTCCATGGCTGTTGATTGTGGATCCAAGTAAAATCAAATCCTTGACAACTTCAATCTTTTCTCCAATGGATCATTGGTCCAGTTGTGAGGACTTTTGTTTTCTTTACGTTGAGGCGCAATCCAAACTGAAGGCTGTGGTCTTTGATCTTCATTAGTAAGCGCTTCAAGTCCTTTTCACTTTCAGCAATAAAGGTTGTGTCATCTCCATAACGAAGGTTGTTAATCAGTCTTCCTCCAATCCTGATGTCCCGTTCTTCTTCATATAGTCCATTATCTTGGATTATTTGCTCAGCATACAGATCGAATAGGTTTGGTGAAAGGATACAACTCTGAGGCACACCTTTCCTGACTTTAAACCACCCAGTAGTTTATTCTTCTGCCCAAATAACTACCTTTTGATGTATGCAAAGATTCCTCATGAGCACAATTAAGTGTTCTGGAATTCCATATTATCCATAATTTGTTATGATCCACACAGTCGAATGCCTTTGCACGGTCAATACAACACAGGTAAACATCCTTCTGGTATTCTCTGCCTTCAGCCAGGGTCCATCTGACACCATCAGTGATATCCCTGGTTCCACATCCTTTCTCAAACAGGCTGAATTTCTGGCAGTTCCCTGTCAATACACTGCTGCAGCTGTTTTTGAATGATCTTCAGCAAAATTTTGCTTGTGTGTGATATTAATGATATTGTTCTATATTTTCTGCATTCAGTTGGATCACCTTCTTGGGAATAGGCATACATATGGGTCTCTTCCAGTCAGTGGGTGAGTAGGTAGGAAAAAATATTGCCAGGTGCCCTGTGTCTGGCATTACACTGCCCAGATTTAAACCTGGCTTCAACCTTTTGGGCCCATGATCTGGTACAACTAACAAAGAAAAAAAAAAAAAAAAAAGGCCGTGTTCCTTTTCTTTCTGTGAAATGACAATAATTCTTTGTTGCTCTTTTCTGGGTGTGGTTGTGCACAAAAAAGGAAACAAGTAACATAGAAAACTTAGTTCAGATCCTGGCACCGAGCAGCCTTCAATAAATATTCATGATACTGTCGCCATCCTACAAGTTCATATTGAAGTATTTGGGGACAGGTAAGAGGTATCCGTTCCCTGCTCTGGTGAGGAAGTGCCTATGGGTGTTAGAACCAATGTACAAGAAATTAAAACACTAAGTGAGTTTTCTTGGACTTATACCGTAACCAGGAACACCAACTTCACAGGACTCTGAGGTGAAATTTAGCACTTCAGAGCTTCCTATCTGGCCATCCCCACTGTGTTCCTTGTCTTGATGAGAAGGAAACAATTCTCTCCCCCTCCTCTGTGTCCACTGTCTTCCATGGTACTCACTAGATTGCACTGGGTCTCTGCTATGGCTTGATCCAAAATCGTGGGTTTAGCACCCCTTTCCTCTCTCTTGTGCTTGATGTCTCAAGCTCCTTCCTCAGGACTGACAAGAAGAGACAAGCAGGCTTGGATGTCCTTAGGCAGACCCCCACTCTAGAGAAGACACATAGGTATGGACTTCACTGGACAGATGGGCACAGGCATGTTATTTACAGCTATATGTCTTTGAAGCTCAACACCCAGAGTACACAATTAGCCAAATTGGTTCATGTTATTCCAGTCTCTTAAGACTTGTAAGTATTAATGTAACAAGAAGTGGGAGAAAGTGAATGGCCATGGCATCTGAGCCCTCCCATTATAAGAAGGAAACTCACCTGCATTTCTCACCTCTAACTTCAAAGTTGTACAGATCTTAACATAAAAATTAGACAATTTCCTTTTCAATTTTTCAATATAAAACACCTGTGTATAATTTAGTATCCTCAAACCCATTGAATGGATCATGTAATTTAGGGAGGATTAAGTATTCTATAAAAAGCCTGGTGGCCTGGCCACATATATGCCATCAGTGAAGATTTTTGACAAGCTTTTCCACGCTGTTTCGCTGGGGAGCCCCAGGCACACGGCTTCACCAGTGTGTGCCACCATGCTTATGAACACGCTCAGGGCATTTTATTTCCTTTTCTTTTTCTCAGTTTCTTGTCTCTTTCTGCTTTCCTTCCTTTCCTTTTCCAGACCGTGTGGCCATGTGTACCATCACTGCAGGTTTTGGACAGGCTGTGCCACCATTGCTTGGCTGGGGAACCACAGGCATACGGCTTCACCAGTCCATGCCACAATGCCAGTGAACTGCATTGAGACATTATTTTTTTCTTTCAGGATTTCTTGTCTCTCTTTACCTTCCTTTCTTTCCTTTCTGCTGACCACTTGACTACACATACCATCTCCACCACTTTACCACAGGCTGTGCCACACCGCTCATATAGAGAGTGGCCAGCATACAGCTTCACAGTCTGTGCCACCACACCAGTGGGCTCCATAGGGGCATCTTTTTTCCTCAGTTTCTTGTCTCTCTCTACATTCCTTCCTTTTCTTACTCTCCATCACTTGATCACGTCTCCTTTTCCTTTTCTTTACTTTTTTGGTTTTCTTACAGGTTCTTTCTTATCTCTCTCACCCTTCTTCCATTTCCTTTATTCTGCATACCTAGCCACATGTGCAGTCTCTGCCCCTTCTTGGTAGGCTGTGCAACACCACCTGGCTAGAAATCACAAGCACACAGCTTCCTTGGGTCCACGTCACTCCACCAACAGGCTCCCTCAGTACCACTTATTTTACTTCTATCTCATTCTCTTCTCTCTCTTTTTTCCCACACCTGCTTAGCTCCACACTTCATGTCTTCCCCCTTCCCTCATACCTAATTGCACATGCACTGGGCACTCACGCCCAAGCAGCACAGGCACCAATCACCAGTCCACACCCTGCACTGCTGCACTGCCTCACCCTCTCAGCCACAGTATGTGCTGCAAATGACCCATCCCAACTCCTCCCCATCCAATGGACCTGCCCTGCTGCACCATAGCTGAAGGACCAGCTAAAAAATTTATGACAGAGAACCAGAGAGATCAATCAATAAATGACAACAATGTTAGAACAATAAAAGAGGGAATAAATGGTGTAGGTATAAAACTTTCAAATGGAGGGGAAGTCAAGACATTATCAAGTAATAAAAACTTGTTTAATCTTAGGAAGATGGGATAAGTTTCAAGGTACCACAAAGAAAATTAACAAACCTGGAGGCAAAGCCACCATGGGGCTATAGACAGAAGCACTATGCCGTCTCTCCACAGCAAAGGCCAAAAAATAATAATAATAGGTAAAACAGAAACAAACATCAACCCTGGAACCCTAAGCATCAAATGAAGAGATAAAGAACTAAACCGAGCACTGAATGGAATAAGAAACTCACAGAGAACAGAGAGCAAGAAGAAATACAAGTGGAGGTCCCCTTTCAGCTAACACAGCACTGATTCACCATCTTGGATTTATGTTGGAGATCTGTGGAGAGGGAGTAAGGAAGCAGATTCACAGAGCTGCCAGCAGGAGACAGAGCACCTGGTAACCAGCAATACATGCTTTCCTACCCCTTACATTTCCTGTGTGGAGATGGGAGTCAGAGGTGACAGCCGGGACGATGAGCAGGTTCCCAGTCACAGTGATCAAGTATGTTCCAAGGAACAGACCAAAGAGGAGGGGCTGCAGTTCTGGATCCTCAGAGAGGCCCAGGAGGAGAAATTCTGGGACACTTGTTAGATTCTGTGGCTCCATGTACTTACGACAGCTTCCAGAAAAAGAAAAAAGGTCGTTAAAAGGAAACAGGTAAACAGCCACCCAGTATTGTGTCCGTATTTTGAATTTAAGAAACTCACAAGTAAAGCCGACAAACTCACATGTGTTCGCACTTAAGGACCTAATACCACAGTACTTTTCAGCAATATTACTCAGTTACAGCAAACCCAACCAGTGTGTTTCACAAAATTCTTGCCTCATTTTTTTCTGTACTATTTACTTTTTTCTGTACCGAACCACTTTAGAGATGCTAGACTAAAGAATGTTAAAATGGCAAGGACATTTTATGACAACAAGTTCATAAAAAGAGCAAAATATCATCCCTGTCTATGAAAGGAACATTTGCAATAAGAAATGCCCTCCTTTTAAGAAAAAAAATCATTGCAATCAAAGAACACTAAGAAGCACTTGCCGTTCCAGGCTGTGCAAACCATTAACCCACTTGGATGCTAAGCAAAAGGTTGGAGTCCACCCAGAGCTACCTGCGAAATAAGGCCTGGTGATCTACTTCTGAAAAATCAGTCATTGAATACCCAACGGAGCGTAGCTATACTCTGACACACATAGTGTGACCAAGAGTCAGAATCTACTCAATGGAAACTGGTTGTTCTTTTTAAGAAGCAGTCAAATGTACTTTATTTTATACAAGTATAGTGTATAAATTCCCTTGATCTGGAGAATTTATAAAACAACATATATGCAGTAGGAACACATTTAAAAAAAAAATCGCCATCAAGTTGATTCCAACTCACGGCAACTCCATGTGTTAAATAATAGACCTACTCCATTGAGTTTTCATGGCCTTAATCTTTTTTTTTTTATCTTTACATAATCAGATCACCAGGTCTTTCTTTCACGGTGCTGAAGAGTGTGTTCCAGCCACCAATCTCACTGTTAATAGTCGAGTTCAAACCATTTGCTTCACGCAAGGACTTCATTAGCTGCATTCTAAATTAAAATAAATGTTCATAATCAGAGAGTGTGTTTATACGTGAGTTATCTTCACAGGTTTTCATCATTTTTTGGTTTTCTGACATCAATCTTATACGGACACACATGGTCATTCAAATATGTGGGTCACCTTTAAAAACCTTTTAAAGTGTATATCCTCTCCCTTGGCTCGCTGGACATCAAACTTTGATAACTGAGTGTTTGATAAGTGCTCAAATCATACAACATTGCCAATCCCAAAGATGGTATTCGTGTAAAATGCACCAATGATTAAACAATTTACTGTTCAGAAACACTCTGTTCCTATTTTTCACTGTGTAGACACTGGTATTTGTATCAATGCTACACCATCTCAGGGAAATGTCTGGTGTTCAGTTGACATTTTCCTTTATTTGTTTCCATTCTCTACTGCCTTGTTAAAATGCTGAAATAAGTCTGTCATCCTAAATGTTTACAAAGCATTGTTTCCTTGTCAAATACACATTTTTATTTACACTTCAGGGAATTGGGACCAGCGACATTCCAAAGCCAGATCTGAAACTCAGCCATCTTAGGTCAACTTAAGTGCTTTCCAAGACAATCCTTCCTTACTGGGTGATTGGAATTTTCCATGTTTAGCTCCGTGATGGCAACTCACTTCTTCATTTCTATTGGTATGTCTAATATGATTTCATTTGGCCTATTATCTTAATTCACAGTTGAACTCACTGAGAAGTAAGAGGAAAAATCATGGATCAGTCTCCACATGGTCATGTGAAAAGAAACACAATCTTCAGCTCTGGTTGAGGAGACAGAATCCTGGAATAGAAGTCAGAAGGGCAAGGTCCAAATCCCATATCTGGCACACAATGAATTTGGAGTGCATGTAAATCTTTCAACCACTCTAACCTGGAAATAGGGGGAATAATACCCATCACTAGGATGTTAGGATGTAGCAGCTAACAAATACTTAATAAATACTTAGGCAATGTTTTTTAGTCAGAATTTGACTCAATATGAGAGTAGTAGGTTTATTGTTGAAATATAATCCCAGTTTTATTTGATTATATGGGAAAGATAGAAACCTAATATGTCCCAGGAAATTCAAGCATAGAATGTGTTAAAATCATAAAATGTGCCTAGGTTTACCAAGTAAGATTTACTTTCCCCTTCTCTTTCTCCATTTTTCCATTTTAGTTTTCAGTTTCATGAAATCTCCAAAATATTTGAAAATAATTGAATGTTTTACACTCTACTAACTAAATAGGTCCCATAGAAAGCCCATGATATAGATATATTCATGCCTCATTTTTTCTTGTCTCTTTCAAGTCCTATGGGACATCCTTGGAGGGAAGAAAGCACAGGCAGGAAAGCACTCAGCATGGAAGTAGTATATAGCCTATGACGTGATCCTGTGAACCAAGGAACAGAGCAACCAAGGGTCTATTCCATATTTAACACAGATTTGTTGTCATTCTGGTTGTAGCCTACCCTGTGCCAAGCACAGGATATGCTCTGGGGAATCAGAAATTCTTCAGACTTAGTGGTTTACCTCCAAGGATTCAATATCTACTTGTATAAGAATGGAAATAAAATGATCTTACAGGGATCCAGACAAAATAAACCTTGTTGGATCACAGGATACACTAATTGAATGGCATGACTAACAATAATATGTAAAATTAATGTGCCCTGACTATATGCATCCGTTACACTTTTAATCGGGTATGTGATACCCATTATTTGTTCAGTCCTTATAGCAATGCAGATCTACCAGCTGTGGATCAACTCAAATGGCAACGTAGAGGATGAGAGATACTAAAAAGTTACCCCATGGCATGGAGATCATAAATAGCACAAACAGGATTTACAATTAAATTGTACATCACTGAGGCCCATGCATTAACCATCTTCATTCTGTTTCCTCATATTGCAAAAAAGTTTAAAGCAAAAGTCCAGGGGAGGGAGGCGGAGCCAAGATGGCAGAATGGAAAGACACTTCTGTCAAGCCCTCTTTACAACAAAAACACGAAAAAACAAGTGAAACGAGTATAGTTGTGACAACCTGGGAGACTAGAGGGGGAAATCACAGAGAAACATTTGACATGGGTATCATCAAACGCAATAAAACTAGTCCCATGGAAGAAGCCAGTCTAATGTTGCTCTTATGTTTAGGGGAAGTAAATCAAATGTAGCCAGCGAATACTAAGGAAATATCTATAATCATTATTTGGGAACTTGTTCAGCAAGAACCACTTACTCACCTAGGTCCTGCTTGCAAGCTTAGACAATGAACTGAGGAGCAGGGGGAGGAAGAGGCCATTCAGAAGTGGAGAGGAGTTACCGGAACTGCATCGTGGGGAGCCCTCAGGCACCATTCCTGGAGTGGCGGTGGCAGCGAACTGGTACTAGTGTTTGACTGCAGTTTCCTCAGGGAGAAGCAGCCAGCCACACAGCCCACTCACACCTCAGGAAGCTGAGGAGAGGTATGCTCTCGGCAAAAGCTAAGGACTTGCTTATATTTTACCGTGCCCCCCCCCCAAGGCTTCAACAGCTGAATACCTGGGCCTGAGGCAGACCCTGGTGAGCACCTAGAGCCATCCTCCCAGCCTTGGGGAAGGAAAAAAATTTGCAACTGGGGGGAAAAAATAATTTGCTACCTCCATTTACCAGGGGAGTTCAAGACAGAAGTGGATCCTGTCCAGGCATAAACTGTCTGTGGACCTTGAGCACCTTTTCCTTCTGCATGGACCTGTGTGGGCTTATTTCGGGAGAACAGGCCCTTGTTGGCAAACTCCAACCATTTCAGCTGTGTGGTGGAGAGGTGGGTGTTTGATGTTTGACTTTGCTTTGCCTAATAACAAGGTCCTCAACTTCGCACATCAGGAACCTAAAGACTGGTAGCTCCACTCAGGTCATCCAGCCACCCGCAACAGGGGTCCAAAGATAACTGGTACCTCCCAGTCCTTAAAACCAAAAACTTTGGGTGCCCATGGTGCCTCTGCAGAACCCACCCACCAGCACACTCTAGGGAACAGAGATGTGTTTACCTCAGAGACACTTGGTGGTCGGTTCTCAGCCCCCTGCCTTCTTCAGAGCATGACCCCCTGCTGCAATCAGAGACGGTACATAAGCCAATCACCTCTGCCCCTCTAAGACTGTAGCACAGAGCCTGTACCACACACTTGATATCAGCTACCTGGAAACCTGAGCTGAATTCATACAAGAAAACTAAATGGACACCTAGACTGATACACCTGATAACACCTCTAGCCAGCTGGGGACAGGACACCAGAGCTCCAAAGGCAAAAATAATCAAGCTAGCTTACTCAAGCAACCCATAAGGGGTATACAAAAACAAAACAAAGCAAGCAGCTACAACACAGTAAGCAAGCATAAACTAATACAATAACTTATAGATGGCTCAGAGACAACAGTCAATATCAAGTCACATAAAGAAACAGACAATGATCACCTCAACAGGCTCTCAAAACAAAGAATCCAGGGATCTACTAGATGAAAGTGCATTCCTGGAATTACCAGATGCAGAATACAAAAGTTTAATATACAGAACCCTTCAAGGCATCAGGAAGGAAATGAGGCAATACGCAGAACGAGCCAAGGAACACACAGATAGGCAAATGAAGAAATTAGAAAGGTTATTCAGGAACATAATGAAAAGTTTAATAATCTGGAAAAATCCATAGACAGACAGCAATCACAAATTCAGAAGATTAACAATAAAATTACAGAATTAGATAATTCAATAGAAAGTCAAAGGAGCAGAATTGAGCAAGTAGAAGCTAGAATTTCTGAACTCAAAGATAAATCACTTGGCACTAATATATTTGAAGAAAAATCAGATAAAAGAATTTTTAAAAATTAAGAAACCTAAGAATCCTCTGGGACACTATCAAGAGAAATAACCTATGAGTGATTGGAGTACCAGAACAGGGAGGGATAACAGAAAATACAGAGAAAACGGTGGAAGATTTGTTGGCAGAAAACTTCCTTGGTATTGTGAAAGATGAGAAGATATCTATCCAAGATGCTCGTCGAACTCCACATAAGGTAGATCTTAAAAGAAAGTCACCAAGACATAATCAAGCTTGCCAAAACCAAAGAAAAAGAGACAATTATAAGAGCAGCGAGGGATAAAAGAAAAGTCACCTACAAAGGAGAGCCAATAAGAATAATCTCGGACTACTTGGCAGAAACCATGCAGGCAAGAAGGCAATGGGATGACATATTTAAAAAACTGAAGGAAAAAAAATTGCCTGCCAAGAATCATATATCCAGCAAAACTGTCTCTTAATATGAAGGTGAAATTAAGACATTTCCAGATAAATACAACTTGAGGGAATTCGTAAAAATTAAACCAAAACTACAAGAAATACTAAAGGGAGTTCTTTGGTAAGAAAATCAATAATATCAGGTATCAACCCAAAATTAGAACACTGCACAGAGCAACCAGAAGTCAACCCAGACAGGGAAATCCAAAAAAACAAAGCAAGATTATTTAAAAAAAAAAAAAAAAAGCCCAACACAGGTAACAGTGATGTTATTATACAAAAGAAGACAACATTAAAATAATAAAGAGGGACTAAGAAATGTAATCATACACCTTCCAAATGGAGAGGAAGATATGGTGATATAAAGAAATAAAAGTTCTTAATTTAGAAAAATAGGAGTAAATAATAAGGTGACCACAAAGGAGAAAAACTATCCTACTCATCAAAATAAAATACAAGGGAAACATACAGACTGAGCAGAAACAAAATCAACAACAACAAATATGACGAAAGGACAATATACAAAGAAAATCTACGGAGCACATAAAATGAAGTGGGAAAAAGAAACAGTCAACACACACAAAAAAAGACATCAAAATGATAGCACTAAATTCATACCTATCCATAATTAAAAACCTGACTGTAAATAGACTAAATGCACCAATAAAGAGACAGAGAGTGGCACAATGGATTAAAAAACAAGACCTGTCTATATGTTGCCTACAAGAGACACACCTTAGTCTTAGAGACACAAACAAACTAAAACTCAAAGGATGGAAAAAAAATAAATCAGGTAAACAACAATCAAAAAAGAGCAGGAGTGGCAATATTAATTTCTGACAAAATAGACTTTCAAGTTAAATCCATCAGAAAGGATAAGGAAGGACAGTATATAATGATTAAAGGGACAATACACCAAGAAGATATAACCATATCAAATACATATGCACCCAATGACAGGGCTGCAAGATACATAAAACAAACTCTATCAGCATTGAAAAGTGAGATAGACAGCTCCACCATAATAGTAGGAGACTTCAACACACCACTTTCCGTGAAGGACAGGAGATCCAGAAAGAAGCTCAATAAAGGCATGGAAGATCTCAATGCCACAATCAACCAATTTGACCTCACAGACATATACAGAACACTCCACCCAACAGCAACCAAGTACACTTTTTTTCTAGTGCACATGGAACATTCTCTAGAACAGACCACATATTAGGTCATAAAGCAAGCCTTAGCAGAATCCAAACCACTGAAATATTACAAAGCATCTTCTCTGACCATAAGGCCATAAAAGTGGAAATCAATAACAGGAAAAGAAATCAAACACTTGGACACTGAACAACACCCTGCTCAAAAAAGACTGGATTATAGAAGAGATTAAGGATGGAATAAAGAAATTCAGAGAATCTAATGAGAATGAAAACATTTCCTATCAGAGCCTTTGGGACACAGCAAAAGCAGCGCTCAGAGGCCAATTTATATCAATGAATGCACGCATCTAAAAAGAAGAAAGGGCCAAAATCAAAGAACTATCCCTACAACTTGAACAAATAGAAAGAGAGCAACAAAAGAAACCCACAGGCACCAGAAGAAAACAAATAATAAAAATTAGAGCTGAACTAAACGAAATAAAAAAAAAAAAAAAACGAAATAGAAGACAGAAAAGCAATTGAAAGAATTAACAAGACGAAAAAATGTTTTTTTAAAAAACTCAACAAAATTGATAAACCACTGGCCAATCTGACAAAAGAACAACAGGAGAGGAAGCAAATAACCTGAATAAGAAATGAGATGGGCGATATTACAACAGAACCAACTGAAATTAAAAGAATCATACCAGATTACTATGAAAAACTGTACTCGAACAAATTTGAAAACCTAAAAGAAAAGGATGAATCCCTAGAAACACACTACCTACCTAAGCTAACACAGAGACAAACAGAGGTAGAACAACTAAATAGACCCACAACAAAAGAAGAGATTGAAAAGGTAATAAAAAAAACTCCCAACAAAAAAAAGCCCAGGTCTGGATGGCTTCGCTCCAGAGCTCTACCAAACTTTCAGAGAAGAGTTAATACCACTACTGCTGAAGGTATTTCAGAGAATAGGAAAGGACGAAATACTACCAAACTCATTCTATGAAGCCACTATATCCCTGATACCACTAACCAGGTAAAGACACCACAAGAAAAGAAAATTATAGACCTATATCCCTCATGAATGTAGATGCAAAAATCTTCAACAAAATTCTAGCCAATAGAATTCAACAACATATCCAAAAAATAATTCACCATGACCAAGTGGGATTCATACTAGGTATGCATGGAAACAATTAATGTAATCCACCACATAAATAAAACAAAAGACAAGAATCACAGGATTTTATCAGTTGATGCAGAAAAGGCATTTAACAAAGTTCAACACTGACTCATGATAAAAACTCTCAGAAAAATAGGAATAGAAGGAAAATTCCTCAACATAATAAAGGGCATTTATACAAAGCCAACAGCCAATATCACCCTAAATGGAGAGAGCCTGAAAACATTCCCAATGAGATCAGGAACCAAATAAGGATGTTCTTTATCACCACTCTTATTCAACAGTGTGCTAGAAGTCTTAGCCAGAGCAATTAGGCTAGATAAAGAAGTAAAGGGCATCCAGATTGGCAAGGAAGAAGTCAAGGTATCTCTATTTGCAGATGACATGATCTTATACACAGAAAACCCTAAGGAATCCTCCAGAAAACTAATGAAACTAATAGTTCAGCAGAGTATCGGGATACAAGATAAACATACAAAAATCAGTTGGATTCCTCTACACCAACAAAAAGAACATCAAAGAGGAAATCACCAAATCAATGCCATTTACAGTAGCTCCCAAGAAGATAAAATACTTAGGAATAAATCTTACCAGAGATTTAAAAGACATACAAAGAAAACTACAGTACACTTTTGCAAGAAACCAAAAGAGACTTCCATAAGTGGAAGAACATACCTTGCTTGTGGATAGGCAGACTTAAAATTATAAAAATGTCTATTCTACCAAAAGCGACCTATACATTTAATGCAATACCAATCCAAATCCCAATGACATATTTTAATGAGATGGAGAAATAAATCACCAACTTCATATGGAAAGAAAAGAGGCCCCGGATAAATAAGGCATAACTGAAAAAGAAGAACAAAGTGGGAGGCCTTACTTTACCTGATTTTAGAACCTATTATACTGCCACAGTAGTCAAAAGAGCCTGGTACTGTTACAACAACAGATACATGGACCAATGGAACAGAATTGAGAATCCAGACATAAATCCGTGTACATATGAGCAGTTGATATTTGACAAAGGTCCCAAAAGAGTTAAATGGGGAAAAGACAGTTGTTTAAACAAATGGTGCTGGCATAGCTGGATATCCATCTGCAAAAAAAAATGAAACAAGACCCATACCCCACAACATGCAAAAAAAACTAACTCGAAATGGATCAAAGATCTAAATATAAAATCTAAAATGATAAAGATCATGGAAGAAAAAATAGGGACAATGTTAGGAGCCCTAATACATGGCATAAACGCTATTGTTGTCGTTGTTGTTAAGTGCCGTTGAGTCGGTTCCGACTCATAGAGACCCTATGCACAACAGAACGAAACACTGCCTGGTCCTGCACCATGCTTACAATCGTTGTTATGTTTGAGCTCATTGTTGCAGTCACTGTGTCAATCCACCTCGTTGAGGGTCTTCCGCTTTTCCACTGACCCTGTACTCTACCAAGCATGATGTCCTTCTCCAGGGACTGATTCTTCCTGACAACATGTCCAAAGTATGTAAGACGCAGTCTTGCCATCCTTGCTTCTAAGGAGCATTCTGGTTCTACTGCTTCTAAGACACATTTGTTGTTCTTTTGGCAGTCCATGGTATATTCAACATTCTTCGCCAACACCACAATTCAAATAAACAGTACACAAAACATTATAAAGAATGTAGAAGAAAAACTAGATAACTGGGAGCTCC
This sequence comes from Elephas maximus indicus, assembly GCF_024166365.1. Taxonomy (NCBI): domain Eukaryota; kingdom Metazoa; phylum Chordata; class Mammalia; order Proboscidea; family Elephantidae; genus Elephas; species Elephas maximus. Next base: position 23,430,740 of record NC_064821.1, on the reverse strand, counting down.
TAAAAATCAAACACCTATGCTCATCCAAAAACTTTACAAAAAGAGTAAAAAGACTACCTACAGACTGGGAAAAAGTTTTTAGCTGTGACATTTCTGATCAGTGCCTGATCTCTAAAATCTACACGATACTGCAAAAATTCAACTGCAAAAAGACAAATACCCCAATTAAAAAATGGGCAAAAGATACAAATAGACACTTCACTAAAGAAAACATTCAGGTAGCTAACAGATATATGAGGAAATGTTCACAATCATTAGCCATTAGAGAAATGTAGATCAAAACTACAATGAGATTTCATCTCACTCCAACAAGGCTGGCATTCATCCAAAAAACACAAAATAATAAATGTTGGAGAGGCTGTGGACAGACTGCAACACTTCTACACTGCTGGTGGGAATGTGAAATGGTACAACCACTTTGGAAATCGATTTGGTGCTTCCTTAAAAAGCTAGAAATAGAACTACCATACGATCCGGCAATCCCACCCCTTGGAATATACCCTAGAGAAATAAGAGCCTTTACACAAACAGATATATGCACACCCATGTTTATTGCAGCACTGTTTACAACAGCAAAAAGATGGAAACAACCAAGGTGCCCATCGATGGATGAATGGACAAATAAATTATGGTATATTCACACAATGGAATACTACGCATTCATAAAGAACAGTGAGGAATCCGTGAAACATTTCATAACATGGAGGAACCTGGAAGGCATTATGCTGAGTGAAATTAGTCAGTTGCAAAAGGACATGTATTGTATAAGACCACTATTATAAGAACTTGAGAAACAGTTTAAACTGAGAACAAAACATTCTTTTGTGGTTACAAGAGTGGGGAGGGAAGAAGGGAGGGTGGGAGAGAGGCATTCACTAATTAGATAATAGATAGGAACTACTTTAGGTGAGGGAAAGACAGCACACAGTATAGGGGAGGTCAGCACAATTGGACTAAACCAAAAGCAAAGAAGTTTCCTGAATAAACTGAATGCTTCCAAGGCCAGCGTAGCAGGGGCAGGGGTCTGGGGACCATGGTTTCATGGGACACCTAAATCAATTGGCATAATAAAATCTATTAACAAAACTTTCTGCAACCCTCTTTGAAGAGTGGCGTCTGGGGTCTTAAATGCTAGCAAGCAGCCATCTAAGATGCATCAATTTGTCTCAGCCCACCTGGATCAAAGGAGAATGAACAACACCAAGGACACAAGGCGATTATGACCCCAAGAGACAGAAAGGGCCACGTGAACCAGCAAATACATCATCCTGAGACCAGAAGAACTAGAAGGTGCCCAGCTACAACCAATGACTGCCCTGACAGGGAACACAACAGAGAACCCCTGAGGGAGCAGGAGAGCAGTGGGATGCAGACCCCAAGTTCTCATGAGACCAGACTTAATAGTCTGACTGAGACTAGAAGGACCCCAGTGGTCATGGCCCCCAGAACTTCTGTTGCCCCAGGACAGGAACCATTCCTGAAGCCAACTCTTCAGACATGGATTGGACTGGGCAATGGGTTGGAGAGGGATGCTGTTGAGGAGTGAGCTTCTTGGATCAGGTGGACACTTGAGCCCATGTTGACATCTCCTGCCTGGAGGGGAGATGAGAGAGTGGAGGGGGTTAGAATCTGGCAAAATGGGCACGCAAATAGAAAGTGGAGGGAGAAAGTGGGCTGTCTTATTAGGGGGAGTGTAATTGGGAGTGTGTAGCAAGGTGCATATGGGTTTTTGTGTGAGAGACTGACTTGATTTGTAAAATTTCACTTAAAGCACAATAAAAATTATAAATAAAAAAGACAGTAGAGAAAGAAAAGACGAAAATGGATGTCAGAAGAGACTCTGAAACTTGTTCTCGAATGTCGAGTAGCTAAAGCAAAAGGAAAACATGATGAAGTAAAAGAGTTGAACAGAAGATTTCAAAGGTAGGCTCAAGAACACAAAGTGATGTATTATGATTGTAGGTGCACAGACTTGGAGAGAGAAGATCAAAAGGGAAGGACGTGCTCTGCATTTCTCAATTTGAAAGAACTGAGGAAAAAGTTCAAGTCTTGGGTTACAATACTGAAGAATTCTACAGGGAAAATATTAAACCACCCAGGAATCATCAAAAGAAGATGAAAGAGTCACCATACCAAAAAAGAGTTCATCGATGTTCAACCATTTCAGTAGGTAACATATGATCAGGAACCAATGGTACTGAAGGAAGAAGTCCAAGTTGCACTGAGGGCATTGACAAAAAATAAGCCTCCAGGAATTGACGGAGTATCAATGGAGATGTTTCAACAAATGCATTCAGCACTGGATGTGCTCACTTTTCTATGCCAAGAAATTTGGAAAACGGCTACCTGGCCAACTGACTGGAAGAGATCCATATTTATGTCTATTCCCAAGAAAGGTGATCCAACCAAATGCAGAAATTTTCAAACAATATCATTAACATCACATGCAAGCAAGATTTTGCTGAAGATCATTCAAAAATGGCTGTAGCAGTATACTGGCAGGGAACTGCCAGAAATTCAAGCTGGATTTAGAAGAAGCAATGGAACCAGGGATATCATTGCTGATGTCAGATGGATCCTGGCTGAAAGGAGAGAATACCAGAAAGGTTTTATCTGTGTTTTATTGACTATGCTAGGGTATTCGACTGTACGAATCATAACAATTTATGTATAACATTGCAGAGAATGGGAATTCCAGAACACTTAATTGTGCTCATGAGGAATCTGTACACGGATCGAGAGGCAGTCATTCAAACAGAACTGCACAGTTTAAAGTCAAGGAAGGTTTGTGTCAGGGTTGTATCCTTTCACTGCACCTATTCAGTCTGTATGCTGAGCAAAGAGTCCAAGAAGGTGGACTATATGGAGAAGAATGGGGCATCAGGATTGGAGGAAGATTCATTAACAACCTGCATTATGCTGGTGACACAATCTTGCTTGCTGAAAGTGAAAAGGACCTCAAACACTTACTGAGGAAGGGCGAAGACTGCAGCCTTCAGTATGGATTGCACCTCAACATACAGAAAACAAAAATCCTCACAACTGGACCAATTAGCAACATCATGATGAACGGAGAGGAGATTGAGGTTGTCAAGGATTTTGTTTTACTTGGATACACAAGCAACACCCATGGAAGCAGCAGTCCAGAAATCAAAAGACACATTGCATTGGGCAAATCTGCTACAAAAGAACTCTTTAAAATGTTGAAAGGCAAGGATGCCACCTTGAAGGCTAACGTGCACCTGACCCAAGCCAGGGTGTTTTCAGTCGTCTCCTATGCATGTGAAGCTCGTCAATGAATAAGGAAGACAGAAGAATTGATGCCTTTGAATTGTGATATTGGATAAGAATATTGAATGTACCATGGACTGCCAAAAGAATAATCAAATCTGTCTTGGAAGAAGTACAACCAGAATGCTCTCTAGAAGCAAGGATGGTGAAACTACATCTCACATACTTTGGACATGTAATCAGGAGGGACCAGTCTCTGGAGAAGGATATCATGCTCGGTAAATTAGAGAGTCAGCAAAAAATGGGAAGATCCTCAATGAGACGGATTGACACACTGGCTGCAACAATGGATTCAAGCACAACAACAATTGTGAGGATGGCACAGGACCAGGCAGTGTTTCGTTCTGTTACACATAGGGTTACTATGAGTCAGAACCGACTCAACAGCACCTAACAAAAACAACATGTAGAATTAATCAAATAATGTAATATCCATTATCTCTTCAATCCTTACAGCAATGCAGATCTTTTTATCTATCAACTGTGAATCAACTCTAATGGCAATGTAGGGTCTGAGAAATACTAAGAATTTGCCCCATGACACACAGATCTTAAGTAAAGCAGAGAGGATTCACAATTAAATTGTAAGTCACTGAGGCTCATACACTAACCATCTTAACTGTTTCCTCATATTTCAAAAAATTTAAAGCAGAAGTCCAGGGGACTACACCAAAGATACATCTAAGTTACACCTTTTAACTCATTACAGCTTCCTAACAAAGAATGGAAGACAAGATCCTGTCTTTCTGTCTTCAAGATTGAGATGGGCTAATTTACAAGGATGAAGGAGGAAGTGGGCAGTTGAGAAAAAATCCAGGAGAAGGGGTGTCATGGATTGAATTGTGTTCCCCCAAAATATCAGTCAACTAAGCCAAGTCATGATTCCCTTGTATGATTGTCTACCATTTTGTCTTCCGATGTGATTTCCCTGTGTGTTGTAAATCCTGTCACTATGGTGTAATAAAATGGATTAGTGGCAGCTATACTGACAAGGTCTACAAGATTGAATAGTGTCTTAAGCCAATCTCTTTTGAGATATAAAATAGAGACTTGAACAGAAACACAAGGGGATTCATACCACCAAGAAAGCAGCGCCGTGAGCAAAGCACATCCTTTGGACCTGAGGTTCCTGCACTGAGATGCTCCCAGACCAAGGGAAGACTGATAACGGGAACCTTTCTCCTGCGCCAACAGACAATGCCTTCCCCTGGAAATGGTGCCCTGAATTCTGACTTTTAGCCTACTGGACTGTGAGAGAATGAACTTCTCTTTGTTAAAGCCATCCACTTGTGGTATTTCTGTTATAGCAGCAGTAGTCGACTAAGACAAGGGGTAAGAGATATGTGTCCTGAATTATCATCTTCCAACTCCTGACGTGAACCCTTCATATATTCACAATTATCCTTCTGATAATTGAGGCACCAAGAAGCACCCAGTGCTCCCCACTTTGATCTAGCAGAAACCCCTCACAAAAGAGCACAGTGAGCAGGTGGTCTCTGTGTGGAGAGACCAAGGAAGTGAAATAGTAGCATGGGTGGGTAGGGGAGAATATATCCAGGTATTCTGTGTTTGGTGTCTTCCCAGATGCAAATCGGGGCTTCAAACTTTTTGGCCCATGATCTGGTACAGGTAAAAAAAAATAAAAAAGACTGTGCTCCTTTTCTTTTCTGTGAAATGACAATAACTCTGTGTTGCTCTTTTCTGGGTGTGCTTGTGCACAAAAAGGAAACAAGTTACACAGAAAACTTAGTTTAGATCCTGGCACTGGGCAGCCTTCAATAAACGTCCATGATACTGTGATTACTGTCATCACCCTAATCATTGTCTTCATCTACAAGTTCATGTTGAAGTATTTGGGACAGGTGACAGGGACCCATTTCCTACTCTAGTGGGGAAGTGCCTATGGGAGCTAGAACCAATGTAGAAGAAATTAAAACACTAAATGAGTTTTCTTGGACCTGTACCATAACCAGGAACAGAAACTTCACATGACTCTGAGGTGAAACTTACCATTTCAGAGCTCCCTATCTAGCCATCCCAAGTTGCTGCTTCTCTTGATGAGGAGGAAACAATGTTCTCCCACCCCTCTGTGTCCACTGTCTCTCCCAGCATCCACTGGATTGCACTGGGTCAATAAAACAAAAAAGCAGGACCCCTTTGTTTGACAAAAAGTTAGAAAAAAGTACAAAAAAAAAAAAAGAAAGAAAAACTGTAAGAACAATGTGGGATACAATCAAAAACAAAAATTTGTATGTGATCAAAGTCCCAAAAGAGGGGGAGAAAACAGAAAACACAAAGACGATCATTAAAGATTTGCTGAAAGAAAATTTCCCTAGTATCATGAGTGAAAAGTTGACTATCCAAAAAACTCAAGAAACTCCATATAGGATAGACCCCAAAGAAAAATACAAGGACATAGCATAATCACACTCCCAAAAATCAAAGACAAAGAAAGAATTCTAAGAGCAGCTTGAAAAAATAAAAAGTCGCATACAAAGGGAAAACAATAAGACTAAGCTCTGATAATTCAGCAGAAACCATGCAGGCAAGAAAGTAATGGAATGACATATATAAAATCTTGGAACAAAAAACTGTCAATCAAGTATAATATATCCCTCAAAACTCTAGCTTAAATACAGTGGCAAAATTAGGACATTTCCAGATAAACAGAAACTAAGAGAATACATAAAAACCAAACCAAACTTATAAGAATCATTTAAAGAGAGTCCTTCAGTTAGAGAATCAACAAAAACCTAATCAGACAAAAAACAGAAACTAGCACATAAACTAGTATATACGACAGCTTCAACCAGACCAACCTACATAATGAACTCTCAAGGAAAAAACAAAACTAAAAAATTTACAACAGAGAACCAGAGATCAATCAGTAAATGACAACAATGTTAGAACTATAAAAGAGGGAATAAATGGTGTAGGTATAGAACTTCCAAATGGAGAAGGAGTCAAGACATTATCGAGTAATAAAAACTGGTTCAATCTTGGGAAGATAGAGTAAATTTCAAGGTAACCACACAGAAAGTTAACAAACCTGAAAGAGGAGCCAACATGGTGCTATAGACAGAAGCACCATGCCATCCCTCCACATCAAAGACTAGAAAAACTAAGTAAAACAGAGCCAGACATCAATACTTGAACGCTAAGCTTCAAATGAAGAGAAAAAGAACTCAACCAAGCACTGAATGGAATAAGAAACTGACAGAGAACAGAGAGTGAAGAGAGATAGGAGTGGAGGTCCCCTATCAGCTAATGCAGCATGAATTCACCATCTTGGACTCCTTTCAGAGATCTGCAGACAGGGAATAAGGGAAAGCAGAATCACAGAGCACCAGCAAGAGAAAGAGCACTTGGGGGAGGTGGGGCCCAGATGGCGGAGACGTCGGATGCTTCCAGTGGCCCCTCTTACAACAAAGACCTGAAAAAACAAGTAAATCCATTATATATGTGACAAGCTAGGAGCCCTGAAAATCAAAGGCAAAGTTAAGAAATCAGGCTGAGCAGCCAGCGGAGGGAGAGACGGGTCACGGTCAGAAGCATCAAGGTGTTGTCAGACCTCACTAGGCAGGAACTGGTGCCCTCCAGGCCCAATCCCATGGTGCAACTGTGGCAGGACTAGTGGTAACACTCAGGACATGATTTCTACAGTGAAAGAGAGCAAGTGGCACAGATTTTTTCACGCTTCTGGAATCAGCAAAGAACAGTGCTCTCAAAAAAGATAAGTACTTGCATCTACTTTACTGCACAGATCAAAAAGCACCCCTTTGGAAAAAACTCTCTCCCATCTATCTGACCCATCCTCCCTCTGCCCCAGCCTCCAACCCAGCTGCACTATATGAATTAGAAAAGGGCATCAGGATTGGCATTCGATTTCCTGGGGCCTGAGATAGGTCCTGCTGCACACCCTCAGCCATTCTCCCAGCCTTGGAGAAGGAACAAATTAACAAAACTGGGAAAAAATAATGATCCAGCTCCCCTTAGCTGGGAACTCAGGGCAGAAGCGACTTTTGTCCAGACACAAGCAGTCCAATGACTTTGAAATTAAGGATGGAATAAAGTTATTCGTAGAATCCAATGAGAATGAAAACATATCCTACCAGAACTTTGGGACACAAAGCAGTGCTCCGAGGTTATTATAGCAATAAATGCACACATCCAAAAAAAGAAGAAAGACCCAAAATCAAAGAATTATCCCTTCAAATTGAACAAATAGAAGGAAAGCAAAAAAAAAAAAAAATCCTCAGATACCAGTAGGGAGCAAGTAATAAAAATTAGAGGAGAATTAAATTAAATACAGAAAAGAAAAACAATTGAAAGAGTAAACAAGAACAAAAGCTGGTTCTTCTAAAAGATTAAAAAATCGATAAACCATTGGCCAAACTGACAAAAGAAAAACAGGAGATGAAGCAAATAACCCTAATAAGAAATGAGATGGGCAAGATCGCAAGAGACCCAACTGAAATTAAAAGAATCATATCAGATTACTTTGAGAAAGTGTACTCTAACAAATTTGACAACCTAGGAGAAATGAACAAATTTCTAGAAACACACTACCTACCTAAATTAACACAAACAGAGGTAGAACAACTAAATAAATCTATAAAAAAGAAGAGCTTGAAAAGGCAATTAAAAAACACTCAACAACAACAACAACAAAACCTGGCCCTGATGGTTTCACTGGAGAATTCTACCAAGCTTTCAGAGAAGAGTTAACACCACTACCACTAACAGTATTTCAGATCATAGGAAAGGACGGAATATTCCCAAACTCATTCTATGAAGCCAGCATATCCCTGATACCATAACCAGGTACAGACACCACACACAAAAAATTACAGACCTATATCCCTCTTGAACTTAGATGCAAAAATCCTCAACAAAATTCTAGCCAATAGAATTCAACAACATATCAAAAAAAGAATTCGCCATGACCAAGTGGGATTCTTACCAGGTATGCAGGGTTGGCTCAACATTAGAAAAACAATAAATGAAATCCATCATAAAATAAAACAAAAGACAAACACCACATGGTCTTATCAATTGATGCAGGAAGGCATTTGACAAAGTCCAACACCCATTCCTGATAAAAACTCTCAGCAAAATAGGAATAGAAGGAAAATTCCTCAATATGATAAAAGGCATTTATTCAAAGCCAACAGCCAACATCATTATAAAATAAGAGAGTCTGAACGAATTTCCCTTGAGAACAGGAACCACACAAGGATGCTGTTTATTACCAGTTTCATTCAACATTGTGCTCGAGGTTCTAGTCAGAGCAATTAGGCTAGATAAAGAAATAAAGGGCATCCAGGATGGTAAGGGAGAAGTAAAAGTACGTCTATTTGCAGATAACATAATCTTATACACAGAAAACCCTAAAGAACCCACAAGAGAACTACTGGAACTAATAGAAGAGTTCACCAAGTTATCAGGACACAAGGTAAACATACAAAACTCCCTCGGATTTGTCTACATCGACAAAGAACTTCAAAGAGGAAATCACCAAATTAATACCATTTACAATAGCCCCCCAAAAGATAAAATACTTAGGAATAAGCCTAACCACAGACATAAAAGACCTATACAAAGAAAACTACAAGGCACTACTGCAAGAAACCAAGAGACCTACATAAGTGGAAAAACAAACCTCGATCATGGATATGAAGACTAAGCATTGTGAAAATGCAGGTTCTACTCAAAGCAATCTACAGATACAATGAAATCCCGATCGAAATTCCAATGACATTTTTTAATGAGATGGAGAAAAAAATCACCAACTTCAAATGGAAAGAGAAGAGGCCCTGGAGAAGTAAAGCATTGCTGAAGAAGAAGAACAAAGTTGGAAGCCACACACTACCTGATTTTGGAACCTTAACAGTAGTCGAAACAACCTGGTATTGGTACAACACCAGACATGTAGACCAATGAAACAGAATTGAGAAGCCAGACAAATTTATCCACCTATGAGCAGCTAATATTTGAAAAAGGCCCAAAGTCCATTAAACGAGGAAAAGACAGTCTCTTTAACAAATGGTGCTGGCATAACTGGATATCCATCTGCAAAAAAATGAAACAAGACCCATGCTTCACACCATGCACAAAAACAAACTCAAAATGGATCAAAGACCTAAACATAAAATCTAAAATAATAAAGATCATGGAAGAAAAAATAGGGACAACGGTAGGAGCCCTAATACATGGCATAAACAGTGCACAAATCGTTCCTAACAATGCACAAACACCAGAAGAGAAACTAGATAACTGGGAGCTCCTAAAAATCAAACACCTATACTCATCAAAAGATGTCACCAAGAGAAAAACAAGACAACCAACAGACTGGGAAGAAAATTTTGGCTACGACATACCTGATCAGGGACTAATCTCTAAAATCTACAAGATTCTGCAAAACTCAACAACAAAAACAGAAATAACCTAATTAAAAAATGGACAAAGGATATGAACAGGCACTTCACCAAAGAAGACATTCAGGTGGCTCACAGATACATTAGGAAACGCTTAGCGTCATTAGCCATTAGAGAAATGCAAATCAAAATTCAATGAGATCCATCTCACCCCAATAAGGTTAGCAGTAATCCAAAAACTACAAAATAATAAATGTTGGTTAGGTGAGGAGAGACTGGAACACTTATACACTGGTGGCATTATAAAATGGTACAACCAGTTTGGAAATCGGTTTGATACTTATTTGTTGTTGTTGTTGTTAGGCACCCTTGCATTAGTTCTGACTCACAGGGGCCCTGTATAACACAGAATGAAACACTGCCCAGTGCTGCATCATGCTCACAATCATCATTATGCATGAGCCCATTGTTACAGCCACTGTGTCAATCTATCTCATTGAGGGTCTTCCTCTTTTTCATTAACCCTGTACTTTACCAAGCATGATGTCCTTCTGCAGGGATTGATCCCTCCTGATGACATGTCCAAAGTATGTGAGATGTAGTCTCTCCATCCTTGCTTCTAAGGAGTGTTCTGGTTTTACTTCTTCCAAGACAGATTCTTTTGGTCTTTTGGCAGTCCATGGTATATTCAATATTCTTCGCCAAGGCCACGGAATTCAAAGGGGTCAATTCTTCTTTGGTCTTCGTTATGCATTGTCCAGGTTTCACAAGTAGGTGATGTGATTGAAATATCATGGCTTGGGTTAGGTACACCTTAGTCTTCAAGGTGACATCTTTGCTTTTCAACACTTTAAAGAGATTTTTTGCAGCAGATTTCCCAATGCAACACATCTTTTGATTTCTTGACTGCTGCTTCCATGGCTGTTGATTGTGCATCCAAGGAAAATGACAATGTCAATCTTTTCTCCATTTATCATGATCTTCTTATTGGTCCAGCTGTGAGGATTTTTGTTTTCTTTATGTTGAGGTATAATCCATACTGAAGGCTGTGGTCTTTGATCTTCATTAGTAAGTGCTTCAAGTCCTCTTCACTTTCAGCAAGTAAGGTTGTGTCATCTGCATAACGCAGGTTGTTAATGAGACTTCTTCCAATCCTGATTCCCCGTTCTTCTTCATACAGTCCAGCTTCCTCGTATTATTTGTTCAGGATATAGATTTAATAAGTATGGTGAAAGAATACAACCCTGATGCACACCTTTCCTGACTTTAAACCAATCAGTATCCCTTTGTTCTGTCCAGGCAATTGCCTCTCAATCTATCTAAGGGTTCCTCATGAGCACAATTAAGTGTTCTGGGATTCCCATTCTTCGCAATGTTATCCATAAGTTGTTATGATCCACACAGTCAAATGCCTTTGCGGGGGCGGGGCCAAGACAGCGGACTAGGTAGACGCTACCTCGGATCCCTCTTGCAACAAAGACTCGGAAAAACAAGTGACTCGATCACATACATAACAATCTACGAGCCCGGAACAACAAACACGGATTTAGAGATGGAGAATGAACAAAGACGGGGAACCAGCGACTGTTTTTGGAGCCTGGAGCCAGCGACCCAGTCAGGTAACCTTGGCGCCGGGCTTAGGTCTTGGCCCAGGGGAGCTGAACACAAAATCTTCTGATGGTGCAAACAAGGGGCGCAGCCCTACGCCCCTGAACTGACCCCAGGAGGGGGCCCAGCCGGGTGGCACGGGCGGCGTGGCGAAGCGGCTGGTGGGAGAAGTCCCCGGGAGGCAGTGACTGGTTTTGGAGCTGGGAATGCAGCGTCCCAGCTGGGGAACCTTGGCACTGGGCTTTTGACTGGGCACTCCTGGGAGGGAGCCCAGCCGGACTGCGAGGGCGGAGCGGCGATGCTGCTGGCGGGACGAGAAGTCCCCAGGAGGCAACGACTGATTTTGGAGCCGGGAGTGCAGCGTCCCAGCAGGGGAACCTTGACGCTGGGCTTCGGATTGGCAGCGGAGGATCTGACCACGGCTTCAGCGGGCCAGACCCTCGGGGGCAATCTCCACACACCCAGCACACATAGGCGACACGCCCCTCGGGAATCTCAGATAAAATAGTCATTCCAAGCAAGATAAGCAACTTTGGCTATATTCCGAGGTGCTACTCACCTGTTTCTCTGAACCCTCCCCCACCCTTCCCAGGCGGCTTCATTAACATTGGAATTTCCTGAACCAGAGGGAGAACGGCTCTGGCTCCACGGCGGCTTTGCTTTTCCTTTTTTTTTTTTTTGGTCTTTTCCTAACCCATTCTTCTGGCCTGAGAGAAAGAACCACAAAAAACCCAGGGACCAAAAATTCATCCCTAATTGGACTAAAAACACAGAACCAGCTACAGCCAAGCATATATGATCCAAATCTCAGACTTTCATCCTTACAGGGAACAAGGTGGCAGTTATAATCCAAAGGCATTTCTGATAGGTATCTGACTGCATTTTTTTTTAAGCGGATTTTCTGGAAAAACAAGTTTCCCAGATCTGATATCTCTGCTTATTCAACAGAGCCCTAACTGACCCACAACAGGGAACTGAGGGCTGAAGCTCCCCCCAGACCACCTAGTCTCTTGCCTTAGGGGTCTAAGGAGGGTAACACCTACCAATCACTAGAGGTACTTGCATTGGGGGCCTAAGGTACAGCTGCAGTGCCCTCCCACCAAGGTGCTATAGGAATAGAGACACACCTACCTCACTGACACTTGGGGGAAGCCTGTCAGCATCCTGCCCCACCGGAGGGTGAACCCCAGCTGCTAATAGAATCTGGTGCACACAACTATCACCACTACTTCTCGAGGTGGATAGGTGTTAGGGTGCATCACACACTTGATGACCCAAAATCAGATTCTACTCAAGAATAGTGAATAGACTCAGGCATATATATCTGGCCACAGCCCAAAGCAGCTGGTAATAGGTCATAAGTAAGTCAAGGGCTACAACAAACAAGACTGCAAAATCTAGTAGCCCATCCACATATATTGAAAGAAAACAAAACAAGATTCAGTGAGCAATTATAGAATAAACCACTACTATATCTTTAGTGATGGCTCAGAGACAGCAGTCGATATCAAACCACATAAAGAAGCAGACCATGACAGCTTCTACAACCCCCCAAACAAAAGAATCAAAATCTTTCCCAAATGAAGATACAATCCTGGAATTATGAGATACAGAATATAAAAAACTAATTTACAGAATGCTTCAAGACATCAGGAATGACCTCAGAAATGAAATAAGGCAAAGTGCAGAAAAAGCCAAGGAACACACTGATAAAACAGTTGAAGAACTCAAAAAGATTATTCAAGAACATAGTGGAAAAATTAATAAGTTGCAAGAATCCATAGAGAGACAGCATGTAGAAATCCAAAAGATTAACAATAAAATTACAGAATTAGACAACGCACTAGGAAGTCAGAGGAGCAGACTCGAGCAATTGGAATGCAGACTGGGACATCTGGAGGACCAGGGAATTAACACCAACATAGCTGAAAAAAAAATCAGATAAAAGAATTTAAAAAAATGAAGAAACCCTAAGAATCATGTGGGACTCTATCAAGAAAGATAACTTGCATGTGATTGGAGTCCCAGAACAGGGAGGGAGGACAGAAAACACAGAGAAAATAGTTGAAGATCTGCTGACAGAAAACTTCCCTGACATCATGAAAGATGAAAGGATATCTATCCAAGATGCTCATCGAACCCCATTTAAGATTGATCCAAAAAGAAAAACACCAAGACATATTATCATCAAACTTGCCAAAACTAAAGATAAAGAGAAAATTTTAAAAGCAGCCAGGGAGAAAAGAAAGGTTTCCTTCAAGGGAGAATCAATAAGAATAAGTTCAGACTACTCAGCAGAAACCATGCAGGCAAGAAGGCAATGGGATGACATATACAGAGCACTGAACGAGAAAAACTGCCAGCCAAGGATCCTATATCCAGCAAAACTCTCTCTGAAATATGAAGGCGAAATTAAGATATTTACAGATAAACACAAGCTTAGAGAATTTGCAAAAACCAAACCAAAGCTACAAGAAATACTAAAGGAAATTGTTTGGTCAGAAAACCAATAATATCAGATACCAGCATAACACAAGGTCACAAAACAGAACATCCTGATATCAACTCAAATAGGGAAATCACAAAAACAAATTAAGATTAATTAAAAAAAAATGCTCAAAACAGGGAATCATTGAAGTCAATATGTAAAAGATCACAATAATCAAAAAGAGGGACTAAATACAGGTGGCATAGAACTGCCATAGGGAGAGTGATACAAGGCGATATAGGACAACACAAGTTAGGTTTTTACTTAGAAAAATAGGGGTAAATATTAAGGTAACCAGAAAGAGGTGTAACAACTTCATAACTCAAGATAAAAGCCAAGAAAAACGTAACAACTCAACAAACATAAAGTCAAACACTACGAAAATGGGGATTTCACAATTTACTAAGAAAAACGTCTCAGCACAAAAAAGTAAGTGGAAAAATGAAATTGTCAACACCACACATAAAAAGGCATCAAAATGACAACACTAAAAACTTATTTATCTATAATTACGCTAAATGTAAATGGACTAAATGCACCAATAAAGAGACAGAGAGTCAAGGACTGGATAAAGAAACATGATCCGTCTATATGCTGCCTACAAGAGACACACCTTAGACTTAGAGACACACACAAACTAAAACTCAAAGGATGGAAAAAAATATATCAAGCAAACAATAAGCAAAAAAGAAGAGAAGTAGCAATATTAATTTCTGACAAAATAGACTTTAGACTTAAATCCACCACAAAGGATAAAGAAGGACACTACATAATGATAAAACGGACAATTGATCAGGAAGATGTAACCATATTAAATATTTATGCACCCAATGACAGGGCTGCAATATACATAAATCAAATTTTAACAGAACTGAAAAGGGAGATAGACACCTCCACAATTATAGTAGGAGACTTCACACACCACTTTCGGAGAAGGACAGGACATCCAGTAAGAAGCTCAAGAGAGACACGGAAGACCTACTTACAACAATCAACCAACTTGACCTCATTGACTTATACAGAACTCTCCACTCAACTGCTACAAAGTATACTTTTTTTTCTAGAGCTCATGGAACATTCTCTAGAATAGACCACATATTAGGTCATAAAACAAACCTTTGCAGAATCCAAAACATCGAAATATTACAAAGCATCTTCTCAGACCACAAGGCAATAAAACTAGAAATCGATAACAGAAAAACTAGGGAAAAGAAATCAAATACTTGGAAACTGAACAATACCCTCCTGAAAAAAGACTGGGTTACAGAAGACATCAAGGAGGGAATAAGGAAACTCATAGAATGCAACGAGAATGAAAATACTTCCTATCAAAACCTCTGCGACACAGCAAAAGCAGTGCTCAGAGGCCAATTTATATCGATAAATGCACACATACAAAAAGAAGAAAGAGCCAAAATCAGAGAACTGTCCCTACAACTGGAACAAATAGAAAGTGAGCAACAAAAGAATCCATCAGGCACCAGAAGAAAACAAATAATAAAAATTAGAGCTGAACTAAATGAATTAGAGAACAGAAAAACAATTGAAAGAATTAACAAAGCCAAAAGCTGGTTCTTTGAAAAAAATTAACAAAATTGATAAACTATTGGCCAGACTGACTAAAGAAATACAGGAAAGGAAACAAATCACCAGAATAAGAAACGAGAAGGGCCACATAATAACAGACCCAACTGAAATTAGAAGAATAATATCAGATTATTATGAAAAATTGTACTCTAACAATTTTGCAAACCTAGAAGAAATGGATGAATTCCTGGAAAAACACTACCTACCTAAACTAACACATTCAGAAAGAGAACAACTAAATAGACCCATAACAAAAAAAGAGATTGAAACGGTAATCAAAAAACTCCCAACAAATAAAAGCCCTGGCCCGGACGGCTTCACTGCAGAGTTCTACCAAACTTTCAGAGAAGAGTTAACACCACTACTACTAAAGGTACTTCAAAGCATAGAAAATGACGGAATACTACCCAACTCATTCTATGAAGCCACCATCTCCCTGATACCAAAATCAGGTAAAGACATTACAAAAAAAGAAAATTACAGACCTATATCTCTCATGAACATAGATGCAAAAATCCTCAATAAAATTCTAGCCAATAGAATTCAACAACATATCAAAAAAATAATTCACCACGACCAAGTGGGATTTATACCAGGTATGCAAGGCTGGTTTAATATTAGAAAAACCATTAATGTAATCCACCACATAAATAAAACAAAAGACAAAAACCACATGATCTTATCAATTGATGCAGAAAAGGCATTTGACAAAGTCCAACACCCATTTATGATAAAAACTCTCACCAAAATAGGAATTGAAGGAAAATTCCTCAAAGTAATAAAGGGCATCTATGCAAAGCCAACAGCCAACATCACTCTAAATGGAGAGAACCTGAAAGCATTTCCCTTGAGAACGGGAACCAGACAAGGATGCCCTTTATCACCGCTCTTATTCAACATTGTGCTAGAAGTCCTAGCCAGAGCAATTAGGCTAGACAAAGAAATAAAGGGCATCCGGATTGGCAAGGAGGAAGTAAAATTATCTCTATTTGCAGATGACATGATCTTATACACAGAAAACCCTAATGAATCCTCCAGAAAACTACTGAAACTAATAGAAGAGTTTGGCAGAGTCTCAGGTTATAAAATGAACATACAAAAATCACTTGGATTCCTCTACATCAACAAAAAGAACATCAAAGAGGAAATAACCAAATCAATACCATTCACAGTAGCCCCCAAGAAGATAAAATACTTAGGAATAAATCTTACCAAGGATGTTAAAGACCTATACAAAGAAAACTACAAAGCTCTACTACAAGAAATTAAAAAGGACATACATAAGTGGAAAAACATACCTTGCTCAAATGCCTTTGTGTAGTCATTAAAACACAGATAAACCTCCTTCTGGTATTCTCTGCTTTCAGCCAGGATACATCTGATATCAGCAATGGTATTCCTGGTTTCATGTCCTCTTCTAAATCTGACTTGAATTTCTGGCAGTTCCCTGTCAATATACTGCTGCAGCCACTTTTGAATGATCTTCAGCAAAATTTTGCTTGCGTGTGATATAATGGTGCAGTCCAATAATTTCCACATTCAGGTGGATCACCTCTCTTCGGAATAGGCATAAACACAGGTCTCTTCAAGTTGGCTGGAAACCCTGGTGGTGTAGCGGTTAAGTGCTATGGCTGCTAACCAAGAGGTCGGCAATTCAAATGCACCAGGCGCTCCTTAGAAAGCCTATGGGGCAGTTCTACTCTGTCCTATAGGGTCTCTATGAGTCGGAATTGACTCGACGGCAGTGGGTTTCAAGTCATTTAGCTAGGTAGATGTCTTCCAAATTTCTTGGCATAGACAAGTGAGCACTTCCAGTGCTGCATCCGTTTCTTGAAATATCTCAATAGGTATTCTGTCAATTGAGCCTTATTTTTCCCCAGCGCCTTCGCTGAAGCTTGGACTTCTTCCTTCAGTAACATCGGCTCCTGATCATATGCTACTTCTTGAAATGGGTGAATATCGACCAATTCTTTTTGGTATAATGACTCTGTGTATTCCTTCCATTTTCTTTTGATGCTTCCTGCATCGTTTAATATTTTCTTCATAGACTCCTTCACTATTGCAACTGAGGCTTTAATATTTTCTTCAGTTCTTTCAGCTTGAGAAATACAGAGTGTATTCTTCCCTTTTGGTTTTCTATCTCCAGCTCTTTGCACATGACATTATATCACTTTATTTTGTCTTCTTCAGCCGCACATTGAGATCTTCTATTCTGTTCTTTTATTTCATTGTTTCTTCCTTCTGCTTTAGCTACTCGATGTTCAAGAGCCAGTTTCAGAGTTTCTTCTGATATTCATTTTGGTCTTTTCTTTCTTTCCTGTCTTTTTAAGGCTTCTTGATTTCTCCATGGATAATGTCCCTGATGTCATTCCACAACTCATCTGGTCTTGGGTCATCAGTGTTCAACGTGTCAAATCTATTCTTGAGATGGTCTCTAAATTCAGGTGGGATATGCTCAAGGTCATACTTTGGCTCTTGTGGACTTGTTCTAATTTTCTTCAACCTCAACTTGAACTTGCATATGAGCAATTAATGGTCTCTTTTACAGGAGGCCCCTGGTCTTGTTCTGATGGATGGTATTGAGCTTTCCATTGTCTGTTTCCACAGATGTAGTTAATTTGATTCCTGTGTATTTCATCTGGCAAGATCCAAGTGTATAGTTGCCATTTATGCTGGCAAAAAAGGTATTTGCAATGAAGTTATTGGTCTTGCAAAATTCTTTCATGTGATCTCCATCATCGTTTGTATCACCAAGGCCATGTTTTCCAACTACCAATCCTTCTTCTTTGTTTCCATCTTTCACATTCCAATCACCACTAATCATCAATGCATCTTGATTGCATGTTCAATCAATTTCAGACTGCAGAAGCTGGTAAAAACCTTTAATTTCTTCATCTGTGGCCTTAGTGATTTGTACATAAATTTGAAAAGTCCTATTAACTGGTGTTTCTTGTAGGTGCATGGATACTATCCTATCACTGACAGCACTTTACTTCAGGATAGATCTTGAAATGTTCTTTTTGATGATTAATGCAAGGCCATTCCTCTGCAAGTTGTCATTCCCAGCATAGTAGACCATATGATTGTCCAATTTAAAATGGCCAATACTGGTACATTTCAGCTCATTAAGGCCTAGGATATCGATGTTTATGCATTCCATTTCATTTTTGGCAACTTCAAATTTACCTAGTTCACACTGCCTGCATTCCAGGTTCCATTTATTAATGGATGTTTGCAGCTGTTTCTTCTCATTTTGAGTAGTGCCACATCAGCAAGCGAAGGTCCCAAAAGCTTGACTCCATCCGTGTCATTAAGTTCGACTCTACGTTGAAGAGGCACCCCTTTCCCAGTCGTATTTTGAGCGCCTTCCAACCTGGGAGCCTCATCTTCCAGCACTGTACCAAGCAATGTTCTGCTGCTATTCATAATGTTTTCAACGGTTAATTCTCTTCAGAAGTAGACTGCCGGGTCCTTCTTCCTAATCTGTTTTAGTCTGGAAGGTCAGCTCGAATCTGCCACAGTGGGTAACACTGTTGGTATCTGAATGCCAGGGACATAGCTTTCAGCATCACAGCAACATGCAAGCCCCCACAGTACGACAAACTGACAGACACGTCGGGGAAGGCCTCATTTTATGAGGATAAAATTGTAAGGTCTTCTGTCAGGCATTTAAGTTAAATTACTCATTAAGTATCAAAGTTCCTCAACAGTGAAGTTGGTTGAGAATTAAGTTTAGGGGTAAATGGCAGAGTAATTTACTTACTGCACAAGCTTTTGGAGCCCACATTGCTGCATCAGAAACTGTGTGGCTTCTCTAAAGAAAAGGTGGATACCCACGTAGTGAAAGACAGAAGAAGCCCCAAGGCAGATCCATCACGACAGAAGACAGTGAAGCATGATGACAAAGTGGATTCCCAACGAGGTTTTTGATTAGGATGTGGCTCTTTGCTACCCTAGAGTAATGAAAAGAAAGATGAAGTTAAATTTATTCATAATGACTTCAGCTACTTTTATGGATCCCTAGGTACCATTAGAGTCACACGGCAACCGGAAATATTATACTTCCACCTTAAGCCTCAACTGTACACTCTTGACCAAGGCATATGATTCACAACCACTCTAATTCAGAAGCACTTTTGTAATCTTCCAATTGCAGAGAGAAGGTTTAAAAGGGCAGCTTGAGAAGACAAAGTAACGTATTATAATGAAATGTGTAAAAACCAGGAGTTAGAAAACCAAAAGGGAAGAATGCTCTTGGTATTTCTCAAGCAGTAAGAAATGAATAAAAAATTCAAGCCACAAGTTGGAGCACTGAAGGATCTCATGGGCAAAATATTGAATGATGCAGGAAGCATCAAAAATAAATTGAAGGAATATACAGAGTCACTGTACCAAAAGGAATTGACTGATGTTCAACTGCTTCCATATGTAGCATATGATCAAGTACCAATGGCACTGAAGGAAGAAGTCCAATCTGCACTGAAAGTACTGACACAAAGCAAGGCTCCAGGAATTGATGGAATGTCAAGTGAAATGTTTCAACAAATGGATGCAGTGCTGGAAGTGCTCACTTGTCTATGCCAAGAAATTTGAAAGAGATCTACCTGGCCAGCTGACTGGACGAGATCCATATTTGTGCTCATTCCAAAGTAAGATAACCTGACATAATCCAGAAATTACTGAACAATATCCTTAATATCACAGGCAAGTAAAATTTTGGTGAAGATTATTCAAAGGCAGTTACAGCAGTACATGCATACGGAACTACCAAAATTCAAGCTGGATTTAGAAGACGATATGGAATGAGGGATATCATTGCCGATAGCATATGGATCCTGAATGAAAGCAGAGAATACCAGAAGGACATTTACCTACGTTTTATTGACTATGCAAAGGCATTTGACTATATAGATCATAACAAATTATGGATAACATTGTAAAGAACGGGAATTCCAGAACACTTGATTGTGCTCATGCAGAACTTCTACATAGACAAAGAAACGATTGTTCAAACAAGACAAGGGAATATTGCATGGTTTAATATCCGGAAAGGTGTGCTTCAGGGTTATATCCTTTCACCATACTTATTCAATCTGTATGGGGACCAAGAATCTGAGAAACTGAGCTATATGAAGAAGAAGGAGGCATCAGGATTGGAGAAGGATACATTAACAATCTGTGATATGCAGACGACAAAACCTTCCTTGCTGAAAGTGAAGAGGACTTTAAGCATTTACTGATATGGAACAAAGACTAGGGCCTTTAGCATGGATTATACCTAAACATAAAAAAAACAGAAGTCCTCACAAATGGACCAATAAGCAACATCATGATAATCGGAGAAAATATTGACGTTTTCAAGATTTTATTTTACTGGCATCGACTATCAACACCCATGGAAGCAGCAGTCAAGAAATCAAACAATGTATCACTTTGGGCAAATTTGCTGCAAAAGACATTTTTAAAGTGTTGAAAAGGAAAGATGTCATCTTGAGGACTAATATGCATCTGACAAAGGCATGATATTTTGAATTTCCTCATATGCATGTGAAAGCTGGACAATGAATAAGGAAAGTGAAAGAAGAATTGATGCCTTTGAAATATGGTGTTGGAAAAGATTATTGAATATACCATGGACTTCCAGAAAAATGAACAAATCTGTCTTGGAAGTACAGCCAGAGTGCTCCTTAGAAGTGAGGTAGGTAAGACTTTGTCTCACTAATTTTTAACATGTTATCAGGAGGGACAGGTCTCTGGAGAAGGATATTGTGATGGTTAAGACTGTGTGTCAACTTAGCTTGTCTATGATTCTCAGTGTTTACATGTGATCACTCCCATGATGGTATCTGCTGTGAGTAGTAATCACTTAAAAGGGAGTTTCTTTGGGGGCATGGCCTACATCCAAATAAAAGCAGAAGTTCTAGCTTTTTGCTGGCTCTGGATCCTGAGGCCACCTCCTGTTCAACTGACCTCTGGTTCTTTGAACTTGAGCTATCAGCTCGCACGCCCATTTTGGAATATGTTGATCTTCACAGCCTGTGAGCTAGAGCCCTGCTCTCCAACCTACCAATCTTGGGTTTGCCAACCGCTGCAGTTATGTGAATTGTAAGAAGCCTCTATTCTGATTCATGGACTTGGGACATTCCAGCCTCTACAGTTGTGTGAGCCATTTCCTTCTGTTTAGTCGTCTCGTGCTGCCATAAATGAAAATAACACAAGTGAATCGCTTTAACAAAGAGAAATTGATTTTCTCACAGTCTAGTAGGTTACAAGTCCAAATTCAGAGCATCGACTCCAGGGGAAGGCTTTCTCTCTCTGTCGGCTCTGGGAGAAGGTCCTTGTCCTGAACCTTCCCCTGGTCGGGGAGCTTCTCAGGCACAGGGACCGCGTTTCCAAATGATGTGCTCTGCTCCTGGAGCTGCTTTCTTGGTGGTATGAGGTCCCTAACCCTCTGCTTGCTTCCCTTCCCTTTCATCTCTTGAGAGATTAAAGGTGGTGCAGGCCACACCCCAGAGAAACTCCCTTTACCTTGGATCAGGGAGGTGACCTAAGTAAACATAAAAAAAAAAAAAACCTCTCAACATAAAATTACAATCACAAAATGGAGGACAACCGCAGAATACCGGGAATCATGGCCTAACCAAGTTGGTACACACATTCTTTGGGGGACATAATTCAATCCATGACCCAGCCTAAGACATAAATCATGCTTGGCAAAATAGAGGGTCAACAAAAAGAGGAAGACCCTCAACAAGATGTGTTGAGACAGTGGCTCCAACAATGGGCTCAAACATAACAACGATTGTGAGGATGGCACAAGACCAGACAGTGTTTCTTTCTGTTGCATATAGGGTTGTTGTTGTAACCTCACCCTACAAATGCAAGCAAATTTCTATTAATCAGAAAAGACTGCTTAAACCAGCCCAAGCCAGATTTGGTCCACCCCACATGCACAGAAGGGCCAGCTGTGACCATTAGTTGACATCTACAAAGGATCCAGCAACAAGTGGAACAAAACAGAAGGAAAATCATCACCTGGACCTATTCCAAAGGGAGAGTTCTCACACGAACCACGTGACTTCCTCTTTCCTGGATGTCATAATTCCTGAAATGTCTTCTCCACTTATTCCTTCTGGAATTTTCCCTCCTCAGTATGGCTGCATGGCCACCATCTTGCTGCCCAAATCACATAAATCCTTCAGACCATGCTGAAGAATAAGGAGTATAGTGAAAAGGTTGGCTTATTGGCGGTGCTGATTGTTATAAACAAATAATAGAAGAACATTGTAAGAAAGTCTGATGGAAAATCAGACCAGAGATAATAGAATTTTTACTCTGGCATCACAAATTATAGTATAGAAAGATGAGTTTGGAGCAGAGAGAAAAGAGCTTAATATCCAGCACGTACGACTAGCTCTGTGGTATGGAAGAGAAGACATTTGAATAATATTACCAGGCACATTGAGAAAACCACATTGCCTGAAGTTCATTCGTATCTTTCCCCTTGTGAGCTCTTTAAGACCGTCAGTATCTGCTTATGAGGAATAAAGGACCCGAGGCATATTAGTCATTACTAAACAATGGTCTCACTTAGATCAGTAGTCTCCAACCTTGGCTGCCCACTGTACCTCCTGGTCTGTTTGAAAAATCTTCTGGCTCAACACACACCTCAGTCTAAATAAATCAGAATCTCTGATGGGGCAACTCAGGCATGAGTATCTTTACAGTTCACAAGATGATTCTAATATGAACACAAGTCTGAGAACTAATAACAAGCATTATACACCTAAACTGCATAAATAGATAAGATAGATACAGATGTTGTATTGACAATAGGCATGATATGTGGAAAGGGTGGTAGATTATATTTTTTATTTTTAAAAAGTTGTGCATTTCACCAGGATTCCTGTGTCATAGATGGCAAATATAGAAGGTTCCGTACAGGACTCAACAGGCCATACATTATGATGTATCTCCAATTCCCAAAGCAATGGGACAAATAATATTCTGATATAAAACATCAAGAGGAATGAAAGCTATGAGACATACAAAAATTATGTGACCAAAGGAGCATGCTTTGAAGCTCCACATGTTTGGATTTCTGCCTATTTTAATTCACAGCCCCAAAAAGTTTGCACAGGTATTGACATTATCCTGGTTGACTGAGGAGCCTCTGCAGGGCCTTCTTGATATCCCTGTTCCTCAGACTGTAGATGAAGGGGTTCAACATGGGGGTGACCACAGAGTATATCACTGAGACCGCTGCACCACTCCTGAGAGATGGTGAGACAGGTGAACTCAGGTACACACCAATACCTGTCCCATAAAATAAGCAAAGAACTGAGAGGTGAGAACCACAAGTGGAAAAGGCTTTATACTTCCCACGTGACAATGGGATTCTCAGAATGGAGGAAACAATCCGAGTATAAGAGAAAAGGATCGCTGAGACTGGAACGCCACCAAAGATGGTACCCATAATGTACACTAGTATGTTTTGGGTGATGGTGTCAGAACAGGCAAGGTTGATGAGCTGGGAAGACTCACAGAAGAAATGAGGAATTTCCACTTCCGTGCAGAAGGTGAGCTGCGACACCATCACGCAGTGTAGCTAGGATTCCAAAAGGCTGAGACAAAAAGACACCAAAACCAGCAAGCCACAGAAGTGAGGATTCATGATGACTGGGTAGTGAAGTGGGTGACAGATGGCCACAAATCGGTCATAGGCCATTGCTGTCAAAAGTTTATTGTCCATACATACAAAAAAAGTAAAAAAAGACAACTGAATCAGGCAGTTGACATAGGAAATGATTCTGAGGTGTATATGGATATCCGTAAGCATATTTGGGATTGTAGCAGAGGTCAAACAAATGTCAGCCAATGACAGATTAGAAAGGAAGAAGTACATAGGGGTGTGCAGGATGAGGTCAGAGCTCACAGCCAGGATGAAGAGCAGGTTCCCCAGCACTGTGAGCAGGTACATGGACGGGAACATTCCAAAGAGGAGGGGCTGCAATTCTGGATCCTCTGAGAAGCCCAGAAGGAGGAATTCAGAGACATGTGTTAGATTCTCTGGGTCCATATTGCAGAGGCACCTTTGAGAAAGTAAAGAAAGAGTGGTAAAAGGAAACAAAAACACAGGCATGCAGCCGTTTGTCTATATTTTGAATTCAGGAATTTTACAAGTAAAGCATTCACACTTAAGACCATACACTCCCTTCAGCAACACTTTTCAATTGTGATAAAACTGTTCTTCCTACAACTCTTTCCTCATTAGTTTCTGTGCTAGTCACCATTTTCTAAACAAACCCACTTTAGAGAGGCTCAACTGAAGAATGTTGAAGAATGTTAGAGGATCAAAAACATTGACAGATAACAAATTCATCCAGGCAGTAAAACAATTAACTTTAGAAGAAAGACAAGACTTCAACAGGCACATACATTTGAAGAGATCAAAGCAATACCAAAAGCCTACCAACACAGAAAAGTCCAGGACCAGACAGCTTCATTGAGGAAGTCTACCAAACATTTACAAAACAAGTGATGCCAATCCTTCTTAAGTTTTCCAAAAAATAAAAGACGGGAGGACTTGCCCTAAGTCACTGTATGAGTGTAGCATTACCCTGGTACCAAGAACAGACAGACTTCACAAAAAAAGAAAACTATAGACCAGTATCTCTGACAAATATGGACACAAAAATCCCCAACAAAACACTAGCCAACTGAATCCATAAGCATACTGAAAGGATTATACACCATGATCAAATGGAATTTATCCCAGGAATGTAAGATGATTTCAGTATTAGAAAATCAGTCAGTGGAATACACCATATCAATAGCACAAATGCAAAGTACCACATAATCATCTCATTCAAGGCAGAAAAGGCTTTTGACAAAATCCAACACCCACTCTCACCGTTGTTATTGAATACTGTACTGGGAGTTCTAACTGTATCAATAAGGCAAGAAAAAAAAAGGCATCCAGATTGAGAAAGAAGTAAATATATCCATTTTTGCAGGTAGTTTGTGCCTATATATATATATATATATACACACGCATATGTATGTATATGTATATGTATGTGTATGTGTATGTGTATGTGTATGTGTATGTGTATGTATATGTATATGTATATATATACACACATATATATATACAGTCAGACCCCAGTTTACAAACAAGATCCCTTCCTAAGTGTGTCTTTAAGTCAGATTTGTAGATAAGTCTGGAACAGGTGGGTATGGTTCTTATTTAGCCTTATTTTAGTGCAATAAAAGGCTAGAAGCCTTTTCCATGATTTAAAAACTGTACTCAGGAAGTGAAGGTGATTGTGATGATGAATTTATTGTGATTAGGGATTGCATCAACAGTTTCAAACTGAGGACGAATTTATATAACATTAAAAAAAATTTTTTTTTTTTTTTTTAATGTTAAAGGGTAAGAATCAGTTATCCATAACTTGGATGTTCATAACCCGGGGACATTCCATACCCTAAAAATCCACAATGAATTCAGCAAAATGGCAGGGTACGAGGTCAACATAGAAAACTCAGTTATGTTTTTATATACCAGGAACAAACAATCGGAAAGGAAATTAAGGAAACAATTCAATTTAAAATAGCATCTAAAAGAATAAAATACTTAGGAAAAATTTTAACTGTAGAGGTGATAGGCTTGTATACTGAAAGCAGATCATCCAAATAAACAGAAGGATATTCCATGCTCATGGATCAGAAGGCTTCATGTTGTCACGATTTCAATACTACCCAAAGCAATCTATAGATTCAACATAATACCCATCAAAATTCCAACAACTTTCTTTGCAGAAATGGAAAAGCAGATTCTCAAATTTATATAGAACTGCAAAGGGCCCAGAACATCCAAAGCAATACTGAAAAAGAACAGAGTGAAGGGTGACACTTCTGGATCTCAAAACCTATTTTACAGCTACAGTAACAAAAACAGTCTGATACTGGTATAATAAGAGACATATAGACGAATGGTATAAAATTGAGAGCTCAGAGATGGGCACGCATATCTATGGTTGATTAATCATTGAGAAGATTACTAAATCCATCAAATGGAGAAAGAATGTTCTTTTTAATAAATGGTGCTAGGACACCTGGATTTCCACATGCAAAAGAATGAACTTAGATCCATATCTCATGCCATATATGAAAACCAACTCAAAATGGAACAAAGACCTAAAAATTAGACCTAAAACTGTAAAACTCTTAGAAAAAAACATACGCACCTACTCTGTAACAACAGATTCATACATATGACAAGAAAAGCATGAGTAACAAAAGAGGTAAATGAGATCTCCTCAAAACTAAAAACCTCTGGACACTGAGGACTTTATTAACAAAGGGAAGAGATAACCTACGGACTGGGAGAAAATCTGAGGAAACCATACATCAGATAAGGGCTTAATAACAAGAATATATAAATAGCGTCTACAACTTAACAAGAAAAAGACAAACAACCCAAACAAAAAATGCACAAAAACATAAAAGTACAGATCAATAATAGAAAAAACAGGGGAAAAAAATCAAACTCCTGGAAACTAAACAAAACGCTTCCAAAATGACTGTGCTGTGGAAGAAATCAAGGATGGAATAAAGAAATTCATAAAATCCAATGAGAATGAAAACACTTCCTATCAGAATCTTTGGGACACAGCAAAAGCAGTGTTCAGAGGTCAATTTATAGCAATAAATGCACACATCCAAAAAGAAGAAAGGCCCAAAATCAAAGAACTATCCCTACAACTTGAACATACAGAAAGAGAGCAGCAAAAGAAACCCTCAGACACCAGAAGAAAGCAAATAATAAAAATTAGAGCAGAATTAAATGAAACAGAGAACAGAAAAACAACTGAAAGAGTAAACAAGACCAAAAGCTGGTTCTTTAAAAAGATTAACAAAATCGATAAATCATTGGCCAAACTGACAAAAGAAAAATGGGAGATGAAGCAAAAAAACGGAATAAGAAATAAGATGGGCAATATCACTACAGACCCAAATGAAATTAAAAGAATCATATCAGATTACTATGAAAAAGTGTATTCTAACAAATTTGAAAACCTAGAAGAAATGATGAATTCCTAGAAACACACTACCTAACTAAACTAACACAAACAGGGGTAGAACAACTCAATAAACCCAGGACAAAAGAAGAAATTGAAAAGGTAATTTTAAAAAAAGCAACAACAACAACAGCTAAAAAGCCCTGGCCCTGAGGACTTCACTGAAGAGTTCTACTAAACTTTCAGAGAAGAGTTAACATCACTACTACTAAAGGTATTTCAGAGCATAGACAAGGATGGAATACTCCCAAACTCTTTCTATGAAGTCATAATATCCCTGATACCAAAACCAGTAAAGACACCACACACACAAAAAAAGAAAACTACAGACTTATCCCTTATGAACTTAGATGTAAAAATCCTCAAAAAAAAATTCTAGCCAATAAAACCCAACAACATATCAAAAAAAAAAAAAAAAATTCACCATGACCAAGTGGAATTCATAGCAGGTACGCAGGGATGGCTCAACATTAGAAAGCCAATCAATGTAATCCATCGTATAAACAAAACAAAAGACAAGAACCACATGATCTTATCAATTGATTCAGAAAAGGCAAACAAAGTCCAACACCCATTCACGATAAAAACTCTCAGCAAAATAGGAATAGAAGAACAATTCTTGAACATAACAAAGGGCATTTATACAAAGCCAACAGCCAACATCATCCTAAATGGATAGGATAGAGTCAGAGAGCATTCCTCCTGAGAATGGGAACAGACAAGGATGCCCTTTATCACCACTCTTATTTGACATTGTGCTGGAGGACCTAGATAAAGAAATAAAGGGCATCCAGATGGATAAGGTTTTCAGCAGAAGAGGACATGGAACCAGGGATATCATTGCTGATGTCAGATGGGTCCTGGCTGAAAGCAGAGA
Organism: Elephas maximus indicus; assembly: GCF_024166365.1. Lineage (NCBI taxonomy): Eukaryota > Metazoa > Chordata > Mammalia > Proboscidea > Elephantidae > Elephas > Elephas maximus. The sequence continues at coordinate 23,402,426 of NC_064821.1, read as the reverse complement.
ATACCAGAAGGATGTTTACCTGTGCTTTATAGATTATGCAAAGGCATTTGACTGTGTGGATCATAACAAACTATAGATAATGCCACAAAGAATGGGAATTCCAGAACACTTAATTGGGCTCATGAGGAACCTTTCCATAGATCAAGAGGCAGTTATTCGGTCAGAACAAGGGGATACTGATTGGTTTAAAGTCAGGAAAGGTGTGCATCAGGGTTGTATTCTTTCACCATACCTATTTAATCTGTATGCTGAACAAATAATACGAGAAGCTGGACTATATGAAGAAGAACGGGGCGTCAGGATTGGAGGAAGAATCATTAACAACCTGCGTTATGCAGATGACACAACCTTGCTTGCTGAAAGTGAAGAGGACTTGAAGCACTTACTAATGAACATCAAAGACCACAGCCTTCAGTATGGATTACACCTCAACATAAAGAAAACAAAAATCCTCACAACTGGACCAATGAGCAACATCATGATAAATGCAGAAAAGACTGAAGTTGTCAAGGATTTTATTTTACTTGGATCCACAATCAACAGCCATGGAAGCAACAGTCAAGAAATCAAAAGACGCATTCCATTGGGCAAATCTGCTGCAAAGGACCTCTTCAAAGTGTTGAAGAGCCAAGATGTCACCCTGAAGACTAAGGTGCACCTGACCCAAGCCATGGTATTTTCAGTCGCATCACATGCATGTGAAAGCTGGACAATGAATAAGGAAGACTGAAGAAGAGTTGATGCCTTTGAATTGTGGTGTTGGCAAAGAATATTGAATATACCACGGACTGCCAAAAGAACAAAGAAATCTGTCTTAGAGGAAGTACAACCAGAATGCTCCTTAGAAGCAAGGATGGCGAGACTGCATCTTACATACTTTGGACATGTTGTCAGGAGGGATCAGTCCCTGGAGAAGGACATCATGCTTGGTAGAGTACAGGGTCAGTGGAAAAGAGGAAGACCCTCAACGAGGTGGATTGACACAGTGGCTGCAACAATGAGCTGAAGCATAACAACGATTGTAAGGATGGTGCAGGACCGGGCAGTGTTTCATTCTGTTGTGCATAGGGTCGCTATGAGTCGGAACTGACTCGACGGCACCTAACAACAACAATGGATGGATAAGGAAGAAGTAAAAGTATCTCTATTTGCAGATGACATGATCTTATACACAAAAAACCCTCAAGAATCCTCAGGAAAACTACTGAAACTAATAGAAGAGTTCAGCAGAGGATCAGGATACAAGATAAACATACGAAAATCAGTTGGATTCCTCTACACCAACAAAGAGAATGTCAAAGAGGAAATCACCAAATCAATACCATTTACAGTAGCCCCCAAGAAGGTAAAATACTTAGGAATAAATCTAACCAGAGATGTAAAAGACCCACACAAAGAAAACTACAAGACAGTACTGCAAGAAACCAAAAGACACCTACATACAAGGAAAAACATAACTTCTTCATGGATAGAAAGGCTCAACATTGTAAAAATGTCTATTCTACCAAAAGCGATTGTCATGTATTGAATTATGTTCCCCAAAAAACGTATCAGCTTGGTTAGGCCAGGGTGGTTGTCCTCCATTTTGTGATTTTTCTATGTGTTATAAATCATTATATTTGCCTTTAGTTAAAAGGATTAGGATGGGATTGTAACACCACCCTTACCCAGGTACCTCACTGATCCAATGTAAAGGGAGTTTCCCTGGGGTATGCCCTGAACCATCTTTTATCTCTCAAGAGATAAAAGCAAAGGGAAGCTAACAAAGAGTTGGGGACCTCATACCACCAAGAAAGCAGCACCAGGCGCAGAGCGCGTCCTTTGGACAAGGGGTCCCTGCAACTGAGAAGCTCCTTGACCACGGGAAGATTGATGACAAGGACCTTCCTCCCCAGCTGACAGAGAGAGAAAGCTTTCCCCTGGAGCTAATGTCTTGAATTTGGACTTTTAACCTACCAGACTTAGGACATAAATTTCTCTTTGTTAAAGCCATCCACTTGTGGTATTTCTGTTATGGCAGCACTAGATGACTAAGACAGCGATCTATAGATACAATGCAATTCCGATCCAAATTCCAACGACATTTTCTAATCAGATGGAGAAAAAAATCACCAACTTCATAGGGAAGAGAAAGAGGCTCTGAATAAGTAAACTATTACTGAAAAAGAAGAACAAAGTGCGAGGCCTCACACTACTTGATTTTAGAACCTATTATACTGCCACAGTAGTCAAAACAGCCTGGTACTGGTATAACAACAGATACATAGACCAATGGAACAGAATTGAGAATCCAGACATAAATCTATCCTCATATGAGCAGCTGATATTTGACAAAGGCCCAAAGTCAGTTAAATGGGGAAAAGACAGTCTCTTTAACAAATGGTACTGACATAACTAGATAATCCATCTGCAAAAATATGAAACAAGACCCATACCTCATACCATGCACAAAAACTAACTCAAAATGGATCAAAGGCCTCATATAAAATCTAAAATGATAAAGATCATGGAAGAAAAAATAGGGACAATGCTAGGAGCACTAATATATGGCATGAATAGTATACAAAACATTACTAACAATGCACAAACACCAGAAGAGAAACTAGATAACTGCGAGCTCCTAAAAATCAAACACTTATGCTCATCCAAAGACTTCACCAAAAGAGTAAAAAGGTTTCCTACAGGCTGGGAAAACATTTTTAGCTATGACATTTCTGATCAGCATCTGATCTCTAAAATCTACATGGTGCTGCAAAAACTCAACAACAAAAAGACAAATAACCCAGTTAAACAATGGGCAAAGGATATGTACAGGCACTTCACCAAAGAAGGCATTCGAATAGCTAAGAGATACATGAGGAGATTCTCAGGATGATTAGCCATTAGAGAAATGCAAATCAAAACTACGATGAGATTCGAACTCGCTCCAACAAGGCTGGCAATAATTAAAAAAAACACAAAGTAATAAATGTTGGAGAGGTTGTGGAGAGACTGGAACACTAACTTATACACTGCTGGTGGGAATGTAAAATGGTACAAACAATTTGGAGATCGATTTGGCACTTCCTTAGAAAGCTAGAAATAGAACTACCACACGATCCAGCAATCCCACTCCTTGGAATACATCCTAGAGAAATAAGAGCCTTTACAAGAACAGATATATGCACACCCATGTTCATTGCAGCACTGTTTACAATAGCAAGAAGATGGGAGCAACCAAGGTGCGCCCATCAACAGATGAATGGAAAAATAAATTATGGTATTTTCACACAATGGAATACTATGCACTGATAAAGAACAATGATAAAGCCATGAAACATTCCATAACATGGAGAAATCTGGTAGATATTATGCTGAGTGAAATCAGTCAGTTGCAAAAGGACAAATATTGTATGAGAACACTATTATAAGAACTTGAGAAATAGTTTAAACAGAGAAGAGAATTTTTTTGATAGTTATGAGGGTGGAGAGGGAGGGAGGGAGGGGGCATTCACTAATTAGATAGTAGACAATAACTATTTTAGGTGAAGGGAAAGACAGCACACAATACAGGAGAGGTCAGCACAACTGGCCTAAACCAAAAGCAAAGAAGTTTGCTGAATAAACTGAACACTTCAAAGGCCAGAGTAGCAAGGGCAGGGGTTTGGGGACCATGGTTTCAGGGGACACCTAGGTCAATTGATATAATAAAATCTATTAAGACAACATTCTGCATCTCACTTTGGTGAGTGGCGTCTGGGGTCTTAAATGCTAGCAAGTGGCCATCAATTTGTCTCAACCCACCTGGAGCAAAGCAGAATGAAGAATACCAAAGACACAAGGTAATTATCCTCCAAGAGATAGAAAACCCAGTGCCGTCGAGGCGATTCTGACTCAAGGGCCACATAAATCAGTGACTACATCAGCCTGAGACCGGAAGGACTAGATGGTGCCCAGCTACAACTGATGACTGCCCTGACAGGGAACACAACAGAGAATCCCTGATGGAGCAGGAGAGCAGTGTGATGCAGACCTCAAATTCTCATAAAAAGACCAGACTTAATGGTCTGGCTGAGGCTGGAAGAGCCCTGGAGGCCACGGTCCCCAGACCTTCTGTTAGTCCAAGACTGGAACCATTCCCAAAGCTAACCCTTCAGACAGGGATTGGACTGGACTATAAGATAGAAAATGATACTGCTGAGGAGTGAGCTTCTTGGCTCAAGTAGACACTTGAGACTGTGTGGGTAGCTCCTGTCTGGAGGGGAAATGAGAAGGTAGATGGGGACAGAAGCTGGCTGAATGGACTTGAGGAATACGGGTGGAGAGAAGCATGCTAGGGGGAGAGCAACTAGCAGTACATAGAAAGGTGTATACAAATTTTTGTATGAGAAACTGACTTGTTTTGTAAAATTTCCCTTACAGCACAATAAAAATAAAAATTTAAAATGGGCAAAAGACAAATATAAAAATGGCTAACAAGCACATGAAAAGTTGTTCAACTTCATTAATCATTATTGTTGTTATTGTTAGGGACCGTCAAGTCAATATCAACTCATGGCAAGGTGACCCCATGTAACAGGATAGAACTGCCCCATGGGTTCTCTAGGCTGTAATATTTCCAGGAGCAAATTGTCATATCTTCCTACCTCAGAGCCACTGGATGAGTTCAAACCACCAAACTTTAGGTTAGCAGTCAAGCTCCTAACATGGCACCACCAGAGCTCATTTCGTTAGCCATTAGGGAGAGGCAAATCAAAACCATAATGAAATACCATATCACTGTCACTAGTATGACTAATATTAAAAAGAAAAAAAAAATAGAAAATAGCAAATGTTGGTGAGAATGTAGAGAAACTGGAATCCTGTTCATTGCAGGTGGGAATGAAAAATGGTACAACTGCTATGGAAAACCGTTTGGTGTTCCTCAAAAATTTAAACATACAGCTACCATGTGAGGTAGCAATTTCACTCCAAGACTGACAGCAGCGAATGCAAACAGACACACGTCCACCAATGATCACTGCAGGACTACTCACAGTCGCCAAAAGGTGGAAACAACCTAAATATCCAGAAGAATATACCATGGGCTGCCAGAAGAACAAACAAATCTATCTTGGAAGAAATACAGCCAGAATGCTCCTTAGAAGAAAGGATGGTGAGACTTTGTCTCATGTACTTTGGACATGTTATCAAGAGGGAACAGTCCCTGGAGAAAGACACCACTCTTGGTAAAGTGGAGGGTTAGCAAAAAAAGAGGAAGACCCTCAACAAGATGAATTGACACAGTGGCTATAACAATGGGCTCAAGCATAACGATTGTGAGGGTGGCTCAGGACCAGAAAGTGTTTAATTCTGTTGTACGTAGGGTCGCTATGAGTTGGAACCAACTCAATGGCACCTAACAACAACAACATTCTGACACCGAAGAGTGGACACTACAAGGTAGAACAACGGAAACAGCATTCTAAATTAAAATCAAGTGTCCTTAATCAGATAGGATTTTTATATGACAGTTACCTTCATGAGTGTTTTTCCATCCAACGCTGGTAACCACTAATAAATTCATGTCTCTATATACTTGCTTATTCTCGATATTTCCCACATAAGTAGAATCATGCAATAATTGTCCTTTTGTGACTGACTTCTTTCACTCAGTGTGATGTTTTCAAGATTCAGCCATGTTGTAGCATGCATCAGGACTTCATTTTTGTCTATAGCTGAGTAATATCAAATGTGTGGGTTCTCTTTTAAAAGTCCCTCCAAGTATAAATTCTAACCATTGGTGGACATCACATTTTGATAAACATATTTTTGTTAAATGAACAAAATATACAATATTATTGACTCGAAAGGAAGTTCAGAGCAAATCCCTTGTCCACAATTAAACAAGAATTAAATGCTAGTGAACACTTTGTTCGCCTGTTTCAGTTTTCATTTTATGCAGTTATTTATATCAAACATATATAATCTCAAGAAAACATCTGATGTTTGAGGTTACTCTTTGCCTTTGTCATCAGCATTTGAAGAGACTTGGTAAAAGTGCTTAAATATGTTTCTAATCTTAAACACTTAAAGCATTTGTTTTTCATCAACCAGTTTCACATCCAACCCAGTATATTTACAGTTGAGGAATTCAGGACCAAGGGAGATTCCAGAGCCAATCTACTCTTCTAATGCCTTTTCAAGTTAATCCTTCCTGTTAGGGGGACTTTCATTCTCCTAAATTCAGCTCCCTGAAGGCATCTCATGTTGTCATTGTCCTTGGAATGGAACAATATGATAAAATTTGAGGAAGATGCAAAAAAAAAAAAAAAAGTACAGAGTATAGTATCACAAACTCCTGTGCAGTTTCCTCATTTGTAAAATGGGGACAATAATTGAACCTGCTTTGTACGGTTGTTGTAGAAAGAAATTTAATTAAAAAATATCTCTACATATTGTAATACTAGTACCCAATCCTAGTAGACGGCCAGTGAAAAGAAGGAGGACCCTAAATGAGACAGATTGACACAGTGGCTGCAACAATGGGCTCAAGCATAACAACGATCATGAAGATGGCGCAGGACCGGGCAGTGTTTCCTTCTGTTGTACACAGGGTCGCTATGAGTACGATCTGACTCAATGGCAGCAGAACTCAACCCTGGTTAATCATTATAATTACCCCTGGATCTTTTTAAATACATTGATACACTAGCCACATCCAAGAACCAGTTAAATCAGAATCCCTGCACATGAGGTTCTTGGTGATCCTAGTGTACAGCAAGTGTTGTGAATCGCTGCCATTCACTTAGTAAATACCCCATTAAGGTTGGCTATTATTGTCATTAACACCCAATGTACATATCAAATACATAAACATTTAATAGCATTTGCTTCAGAAATCACATTTCGTAGGCATTTAAAATATTACCGATAATATTTAAGTTCCCTCCTATTTCTGCATGATCCCATTCTCCAGCATATCTATTTTTCCAAGGGCAACGACTGTCATGAATTTGCTGGGAAAAATTGCCTGACAACATTTCCATAATGTTAGGATTGGTTTATATATCCATAGAGTTTTCTTGAAAATTTACGAAAATAACATACTTCCCCCAAAATGCTGGCATTTCCACAGCATGGTGTTTTAAGTCTCTCTGTGAAGCTCATACATTTAGTTAAAATCTAGTTTAACTAATGCACAGGATTCCCTGGGGGATGAATTTCATTTTATTTTTCAATTTCTTATTACAACACTCCTATGTAAATCTTGGGCTTCTCTCCATTCACATAAGTGAGAATTTCTATAAGATATATGAATGAGAGACGGCCACATCTTTCTACCATGGAGTGGCCAGTGGGTTTGAACTGCCAGCCTTTTGATTAGCAGCTGAGCGCTTAACCACAGGACCACCAGAATTCAGGCTGGCTCACACCTTGCTTTGTCGGCGCACCCAGACATCCTGACTTCAGAGGAGGAGAGGGCAAACATGATAACATGAATTCACTTGTAAAACAGAGAGATTGAGGTGGAGCCAAGATGGCGGACTAGGCAGACGCTACCTCGGATCCCTCTTACAACAAAGACTCGGAAAAACAAGTGAATCGATCACATACATAACAATCTACGAACCCTGAACAACAAACACAGATTTAGAGACGGAGAATGAACTAATACGGGGAAGCAGCGATTGTTTTCAGAGCCTGGAGCCAGCGTACCAGTCAGGTACGGCACAAGCACAGAGAGCTGCTCCACCCCCCTGAACTAACCCCGGGAGGGGGACCAGCCAGTTCCACGGGCGGCGTGGGGCGCAGCCGGTAGGAGAAGTCCCCGGGAGGCAGTGACTGGTCTTGGAGCACAAAGAGCAGCGTCCGAGCCGGGGAACCGTCCTGCAGGGATTTGGACTGGACGCAGGTACGGCATAAACACGGAGAATTGCTCCACCCTCCTGAACTAACCCCGGGAAGGGGCCCAGCCGGGTCGCGTGGGCGGCGTGGGACGCAGCCGGTAGGAGAAGTCCCCGGGAGGCAGCGACTGGTATTGGAGCGGGGAGAACAGCGTCCCAGCCAGGACACTCGGTCACGGCACAAGCACGGGGAGCTGCTCCACCCATCTGAACTAACCCCGGGAGGAGGCCCAACTGGTTCTCGGAGGCAGCACGGCCACGTGGCTGGAGGGACGAGAAGTCCCCGGGAGGCGGCGACTGATTTTGGAGTCGAGAGTGCACCATCCCAGTAGGGGAGCCTTGACGCTGGGCGTGGGGCTGGAAGCGGAGGATCTGACCGTGACTCCAGCAGGCGAGACCCCCCGGGGGCAATCTCCGCACAGCCAGCACACATAGGCGAGGCGCCCGCGGGAATCTCAGATATAATAGTCATTACAAGAAAGACAAACAACTCTGGCTATATTCTGAGGTGCTACTCTCCTATCTCTCTGTTCCCTCCCCCACCCTCTCCAGGCGGCTTCATTAACATCTGAATAGCCTGAGCCAGAGGGAGAACCCTGATAGGGATCTGACTGCATTTTTTTTTTAGCGGATTTTCTGGAAAAACTAGTTTCCCAGTGATGGCTCGGAGACAACAATCCATATCAAACCACTTAAAGAAGCAGACCATGACAGGTTCTCCAAACCCCCAAACAAAAGAATCAAAATCTTCCCCAAATGAAGATACAATCTTAGAATTATCAGATACAGAATATAAAAAATTAATTTACAGAATGCTTCATGATATCACAAATGAAATTAGGATAACTGCAGAAAAAGCCAAGGAACACACTGATAAAACTGTTGAAGAACTCAAAAAGATTATTCAAGAACATAGTGGAAAAATTAATAAGTTGCAAGAATCCATAGAGAGACAACATGTAGAAATCCAAAAGATTAACAATAAAATAACAGAATTAGACAATGCACTAGGAAGTCAGAGGAGCAGACTCGAGCAATTAGAATGCAGACTGGGACATCTGGAGGACCAGGGAATCAACACCAACATAGCTGAAAAAAAATCAGATAAAAGAATTAAAAAAAATGAAGAAACCCTAAGAATTATGTGGGACTCTATCAAGAAGGATAACCTGCAGGTGATTGGAGTCCCAGAACAGGGAGAGGGGACAGAAAACACAGAGAAAATAGTTGAAGAACTCCTGACAGAAAACTTCCCTGACATCATGAAAGACAAAAGGATATCTATCCAATATGCTCATCGAACCCCATTTAAGATTGATCCAAAAAGAAAAACACCAAGACATATTATCATCAAACTCACCAAAACCAAAGATAAACAGAAAATTTTAAAAGCAGCCAGGGAGAAAAGAAAGGTTTCCTTCAAGGGAGAATCAATAAGAATATGTTCTGACTACTCAGCAGAAACCATGCATGCAAGAAGGGATTGGGACGACCTATACAGAACACTGAAGGAGAAAAACTGCCAGCCAAGGATCATATATCCAGCAAAACTCTCTCTGAAATATGAAGACGAAATTAAGATATTTACAGATAAACACAAGTTTAGAGAATTTGCAAAAACCAAACCAAAGCTACAAGAAATACTAAAGGATATTATTTGGTCAGAGAACCAATAATATCAGATATCAGCACAACACAAGGTCACAAAACAGAACGTCCTGATATCAACTCAAATAGGGAAATCACAAAAACAAAAAAATTAAGATTAATTAAAAAAAAATAAATGAACATAAGAGGGAATCATGGAAGTCAATAGGTAAAAGATCACAATAATCAAAAAGAGGGACTAAATACAGGAGGCATTGAACTGCCATATGGAGAGTGATACAAGGCGATATGGAACAATACAAGTTAGGTTTTTACTTAGAAAAATAGGGGTAAATAATAAGGTAACCACAAAAAGGTATAACAACTCTATAACTCAAGATAAAAACGAAGAAAAACGTAACGACTCAACTAACATAAAGTCAAGCACAATGAAAATGAGGATCTCACAATTTACTAAGAAAAACGCCTCAGCACAAAAAAGTATGTGGAAAAATGAAACTGTCAACAACACACATAAAAAGGCATCAAAATGACAGCACTAAAAACTTATTTATCTATAATTACCCTGAATGTAAATGGACTAAATGCACCAATAAAGAGACAGAGAGTCACAGACTGGATAAAGAAACATGATCCATCTATATGCTGCCTACAAGAGACACACCTTAGACTTAGAGACACAAACAAACTAAAACTCAAAGGATGGAAAAAAGTATATTAAGCAAACAATAAGCAAAAAAGAAGAGGAGTAGCAATATTAATTTCTGACAAAATAGACTTTAGACTTAAATCCACCACAAAGGATAAAGAAGGACACTATATAATGATAAAAGGGACAATTGATCAGGAAGACATAACCATATTAAATATTTATGCACCCAGTGACAGGGCTGCAAGATACATAAATCAAATTTTAACAGAATTGAAAAGCGAGATAGATACCTCCACAATTATAGTAGGAGACTTCAACACACCACTTTCGGAGAAGGACAGGACATCCAGTAAGAAGCTCAACAGAGACACGGAAGATCTAATTACAACAATCAACCAACTTGACTTCATTGACTTATACAGAACTCTCCACCCAACTGCTGCAAAGTATACTTTTTTTTCTAGTGCACATGGAACATTCTCTAGAATAGACCACATCTTAGGTCATAAAACAAACCTTTGCAGAGTCCAAAACATCGAAATATTACAAAGCATCTTCTCAGACCACAAGGCAATAAAACTAGAAATCAATAACAGAAAAACTAGGGAAAAGAAATCAAATACTTGGAAACTGAACAATACCCTCCTGAAAAAAGACTGGGTTATAGAAGACATCAAGGAGGGAATAAGGAAATTCTTAGAAAGCAACGAGAATGAAAATACTTCCTATCAAAACCTCTGCGACACAGCAAAAGCAGTGCTCAGAGGCCAATTTATATCGATAAATGCACACATATAAAAAGAAGAAAGAGCCAAAATCAGAGAACTGTCCCTACAACTTGAACAAATAGAAACTGAGCAACAAAAAAATCCATCAGGCACCAGAAGAAAACAAATCATAAAAATTAGAGCTGAACTAAATGAATTAGAGAACAGAAAAATAATTGAAAGAATTAACAAAGCCAAAAGCTGGTTCTTTGAAAAAATTAACAAAATTGATAAACCATTGGCTAGACTGACTAAAGAAATACAGGAAAGGAAACAAATAACCCAAATAAGAAACGAGAAGGACCACATCACAACAGAACCAAATGAAATTAAAAGAATCATTTCAGATTATTATGAAAAATTGTACTCAAACAAATTTGAAAACTTAGAAGAAATGGATGAATTCCGGGAAAAACACTACCTACCTAAACTAACACATTCAGAAGTAGAACAAATAAATAGACCCATAACAAAAAAAGAGATTGAAACGGTAATCAAAAAACTCCCAACAAAAAAAGCCCTGGCCCGGACGGCTTCACTGCAGAGTTCTACCAAACTTTCAGAGAAGAGTTAACACCACTACTACTAAAGGTATTCCAAAGCATAGAAAATGACGGAATACTACCCAACTCATTCTATGAAGCCACCATCTCCCTGATACCAAAACCAGGTAAAGACATTACAAAAAAAGAAAATTATAGACCTATATCCCTCATGAACATAGATGCAAAAATCCTCAACAAAATTCTAGCCAATAGAATCCAACAACACATCAAAAAAATAATTCACCCTGATCAAGTGGGATTTATACCAGGTATGCAAGGCTGGTTTAATATCACAAAAACCATTAATGTAATCCATCACATAAATAAAACTAAAGACAAAAACCACATGATCTTATCAATTGATGCAGAAAAGGCATTTGACAAAGTCCAACACCCATTCATGATAAAAACTCTTACCAAAATAGGAATGGAAGGTAAATTCCTCAACATAATAAAGGGCATCTATGCAAAGCCAACAGCCAATATCACTCTAAATGGAGAGAACCTGAAAGCATTTCCCTTGAGAACGGGAACCAGACAAGGATGCCCTTTATCACTGCTCTTATTCAACATCGTGCTGGAAGTCCTAGCCAGGGCAATTAGGCTAGACAAAGAAATAAAAGGTATCCGGATTGGCAAGGAAGAAGTAAAGTTATCACTATTTGCAGATGACATGATTATATACACAGAAAACCCTAAGGAATCCTGCAGAAAACTACTGAAACTGATAGAAGAGTTTGGCAGAGTCTCAGGTTATAAAATAAACATACAAAAATCACTTGGATTCCTCTACATCAACAAAAAGAACACCGAAGAGGAAATAACCAAATCAATACCATTCACAGTAGCCCCCAAGAAGATAAGATACTTAGGAATAAATCTTACCAAGGATGTAAAAGACCTATACAAAGAAAACTACAAAGCTCTACTACAAGAAACTCAAAAGGACATACTTAAGTGGAAAAACATACCCTGCTCATGGATAGGAAGACTTAACATAGTAAAAATGTCTATTCTACCAAAAGCCATCTATACATTTAACGCACTTCCAATGCAAATTCCAATGTCATATTTTAAGGGGATAGAGAAACAAATCACCAATTTCATATGGAAGGGAAAGAAGCCCCAGATAAGCAAAGCACTACTAAAAAAGAAGAAGAAAGTCGGAGGCCTCACTTTACCTGACTTCAGAACCTACTATACAGCCACAGTAGTCAAAACAGCCTGGTATTGGTACAACAACAGACACATAGACCAATGGGACAGAATTGAGAACCCAGACATAGATCCATCCACGTATGAGCAGCTGATATTTGACAAAGGACCAGTGTCAATTAACTGGGGAAAAGATAGCCTTTTTAACAAATGGTGCTGGCATAACTGGATATCCATTTGCAAAAAAATGAAACAGGACCCATACCTTACACCACGCACAAAAACTAACTCCAAGTGGATCAAAGACCTAAACATAAAGACTAAAATGATAAAGATCATGGAAGAAAAAATAGGGACAACCCTAGGAGCCCTAATACAAGGTATAAACAGAATACAAAACATTACCAAAAATGATGAAGAGAAACCCGATAACTGGGAGCTCCTAAAAATCAAACACCTATGCTCATCTAAAGACTTCTCCAAAAGAGTAAAAAGACCACCTACAGACTGGGAAAGAATTTTCAGCTATGACATCTCCGACCAGCGCCTGATCTCTAAAATCTACATGATTCTGTCAAAACTCAACCACAAAAAGACAAACAACCCAATCAAGAAGTGGGCAAAGGATATGAACACACATTTCACTAAAGAAGATATTCAGGCAGCCAACAGATACATGAGAAAATGCTCTCAATCATTAGCCATTAGAGAAATGCAAATTAAAACTACAATGAGATTCCATCTCACACCAGCAAGGCTGGCATTAATCCAAAAAACACAAAATAATAAATGTTGGAGAGGCTGCGGAGAGATTGGAACTCTCATACACTGCTGGTGGGAATGTAAAATGGTACAACCACTTTGGAAATCCATCTGGCGTTATCTTAAACAGTTAGAAATAGAACTACCATACAACCCAGAAATCCCACTCCTAGGAATATACCCTAGAGATACAAGAGCCTTCATACAAACAGATATATGCACACCCATGTTTATTGCAGCTCTGTTTACAATAGCAAAAAGTTGGAAGCAACCAAGGTGTCCATCTACGGATGAATGGGTAAATAAATTGTGGTATATTCACACAATGGAATACTACGCATCGATAAAGAACAGTGATGAATCTCTGAAACATTTCATAACATGGAGGAACCTGGAAGGCATTATGCTGAGCGAAATTAGTCAGAGGCAAAAGGACAAATATTGTATAAGACCACTATTATAAGATCCTGAGAAATAGTAAACCTGAGAAGAACACATACTTTTGTGGTTACGAGGGGGGGAGGGAGGGAGGGTGGGAGAGGGTTTTTTATTGATTAATCAGTAGATAAGAACTGCTTTAGGTGAAGGGAAAGACAACACTCAATACATGGAAGGTCAGCTCAATTGGACTGGACCAAAAGCAAAGAAGTTTCCGGGATAAAATGAATGCTTCAAAGGTCAGCGGAGCAAAGGCGGGGGTCTGAGGAACATGGTTTGAGGGGACTTCTAAGTCAATTGGCAAAATAATTCTATTATGAAATCATTCTGCATCCCACTTTGAAATGTGGCGTCTGGGGTCTTAAATGCTAACAAGCGGCCATCTAAGATGCAGCAATTGGTCTCAACCCACCTGGAGCAAAGGAAAATGAAGAACACCAAGGCCACACGACAACTAAGAGCCCAAGAGACAGAAAGGGCCACATGAACCAGAGACCTACATCATTCTGAGACCAGAAGAACTAGTTGGTGCCCGGTCACAATCGATGACTGCCCTGACAGGGAGCACAGCAGAGGACCTCTGAGGGAGCAGGAGATCAGTGGGATACAGACCCCAAATTCTCATAAAAAGACCAAACTTAATGGTCTGACTGAGACTGGAGGAATCCCGGCCGCCATGGTCCCCAGACCTTCAGTTGACACAGGACAGGAACCAATCCCTAAGACAACTCATCAGAAATGAAAGGGACTGGTTAGCGGGTGGGAGAGAGACGCTGATGAAGAGTGAGCTAATGATATCAGGTGGACACTCGAGATTGTGTTGGCAACTCTTGTCTGGAGGGGGGATGGGAGGATAGAGAGAGAGGGAAGTCGGCAAAATTGTCAAGAAAGGAGAGACTGAAAGGGCTGACTCAAGAGTGGGAGAGCAAGTGGGAGTAGGGAGTGAGATGTATGTAAACTTATATGTGACAGACTGATTGGATTTGTAAACGTTCACTTGAAGCTTAATAAAAGTTATTAAAAAAAAAAAGATATATGAATGAAGTATACTCCTTTGAGTTGGAGCTACCAACGTGTGTTCAATTTTACTATTACTGGTAATTGTCAATATTTGCTTTCCCAATAGAAAAAAATCAGCTTCATAATCTTATTGTCAAGGTCTACAATCACAAATATCCCTGAAGTCTGTCTAGTAATAGTCATCATTGCATGAGAATTCCATATGAAATCCCCATCTTTAGAGGGAATAATATTTCCATATCTCAGATTTCTAGTGTGGGCTGTAAAATGAATTAGCAGTCATAGAAAACCCTGTTGTCCACATTATTCATGCTAGCAAGATCCCTGGAAACCACTGCCTCGTTCAGCTAACTCACAGATGAACTCACAGAATCCCAAGACGGAGAACTGATGCTTTTGGTGGTGGGGACAGAGCCTGGCATGGGAGTCAGGAGAACAAGTCTGGGTCCCATATCTTTCATCCCCTGGATGTCTGGCACTTAATATATACTCGATCATGACTTTTGAATCAGAGTTGGAATCATTATCTGAGTAGGAGGTTTATTGATGAAATACAATGTCATGAAAGACTCAATGATTTTATTTTCAACTATATGACAGAGGTACTGAAGCCTATCATATCTCCAGGACTTGAGCATGAAGGAATTGAAATCCTCAGATGTGTCTCAGTGGACACAATCACTTTCACCCTCTTTTTTTTGTGCTTTCTTTTTTTTTTTTCTTTATATTTTTTTATTAACTTTTATTAAGCTTCAAGTGAACGTTTACAAATCCAATCAGTCTGTCACATATAAGTTTACATACATCTCACTCCCTACTCCCACTTGCTTTCCCCCTCTTGAGTCAGCCCTTTCAGTCTCTCCTTTCGTGACAATTTTGCCAGCTTCCCTCTCTCTCTATCCTCCCATCCCCCCTCCAGACAAGAGTTGCCAACACAATCTCAAGTGTCCACCTGATATAATTAGCTCACTCTTCATCAGTGTCTCTCTCCCACCCGCTGACCAGTCCCTTTCATGTCTGATGAGTTGTCTTCCGGGATGGTTCCTGTCCTGTGTCAACTGAAGGTCTGGGGAGCATGGCGGCCGGGATTCCTCTAGTCTCAGTCAAACCATTAAGTTTGGTCTTTTTATGAGAATTTGGGGTCTGTATCCCACTGATCTCCTGCTCCCTCAGGGGTCCTCTGCTGTGCTCCCTGTCAGGGCAGTCATCGATTGTGACCAGGCACCAACTAGTTCTTCTGGTCTCAGGATGATGTAGGTCTCTGGTTCATGTGGCCCTTTCTGTCTCTTGGGCTCTTAGTTGTCGTGTGGCCTTGGTGTTCTTCATTTTCCTTTGCTCCAGGTGGGTTGAGACCAATTGCTGCATCTTAGATGGCCGCTTGTTAGCATTTAAGACCCCAGACGCCACATTTCAAAGTGGGATGCAGAATGATTTCATAATAGAATTATTTTGCCAATTGACTTAGAAGTCCCCTCAAACCATGTTCCCCAGACCCCCGCCTTTGCTCCGCTGACCTTTGAAGCATTCATTTTATCCCGGAAACTTCTTTGCTTTTGGTCCAGTCCAATTGAGCTGACCTTCCATGTATTGAGTGTTGTCTTTCCCTTCACCTAAAGCAGTTCTTATCTACTGATTAATCAATAAAAAACCCTCTCCCACCCTCCCTCCCTCCCCCCCTCGTAACCACAAAAGTATGTGTTCTTCTCAGGTTTATTATTTCTCAGGATCTTATAATAGTGGTCTTATACAATATTTGTCCTTTTGCCTCTGACTCATTTCGCTCAGCATAATGCCTTCCAGGTTCCTCCATGTTATGAAATGTTTCAGAGATTCATCACTGTTCTTTATCGATGCGTAGTATTCCATTGTGTGAATATACCACAATTTATTTACCCATTCATCTGTTGATGGACACCTTGGTTGCTTCCAACTTTTTGCTATTGTAAACAGAGCTGCAATAAACATGGGTGTGCATATATCTGTTTGTGTGAAGGGTCTTGTATCTCTAGGGTATATTCCCAGGAGTGGCATTTCTGGGTTGTATGGTAGTTCTATTTCTAACTGTTTAAGATAACACCAGATAGATTTCCAAAGTGGTTGTACCATTTTACATTCCCACCAGCAGTGTATAAGAGTTCCAATCTCTCCGCAGCCTCTCCAACATTTATTATTTTGTGTTTTTTGGATTAATGCCAGCCTTGCTGGTGTGAGATGGAATCTCATCATAGTTTTAATTTGCATTTCTCTAATGGCTAATGATTGAGAGCATTTTCTCATGTATCTGTTGGCTGCCTGAATATCTTCTTTAGTGAAATGTGTGTTCATATCCTTTGCCCACTTCTTGATTGGGCTGTTTGTCTTTTTGTGGTTGAGTTTTGACAGAATCATGTAGATTTTAGAGATCAGGCGCTGGTCAGAGATGTCATAGCTGAAAATTCTTTCCCAGTCTGTAGGTGGTCTTTTGCTCTTTTGGTGAAGTCTTTAGATGAGCATAGGTGTTTGATTTTTAGGAGCTCCCAGTTATCGGGTTTCTCTTTGTCATTTTTGGTAATGTTTTGTATTCTGTTTATGCCTTGTATTAGGGCTCCTAGGGTTGTCCCTATTTTTTCTTCGATGATCTTTATCGTTTTAGTCTTTATGTTTAGGTCTTTGATCCACTTGGAGTTAGTTTTTGTGCATGGTGTAAGGTATGGGTCCTGTTTCATTTTTTTGCAAATGGATATCCAGTTATGTCAGCACCATTTGTTAAAAAGGCTATCTTTTCCCCAGTTAATTGACACTGGTCCTTTGTCAAATATCAGCTGCTCATATGTGGATGGATCTATGTCTGGATTCTCAATTCTGTTCCATTGGTCTATGTGCCTGTTGTTGTACCAGTACCAGGCTGTTTTGACTACTGTGGCTGTATAATAGCTTCTGAAATCAGGTAAAGTGAGGCCTCCGACTTTCTTCTTCTTTTTTAGTAGTGCTTTGCTTATCCGGGGCTTCTTTCCCTTCCATATGAAATTGGTGATTTGTTTCTCTATCCCCTTAAAATATGACATTGGAATTTGCATTGGAAGTGCGTTAAATGTATAGATGGCTTTTGGTAGAATAGACATTTTTACTATGTTAAGTCTTCCTATCCGTGAGCAAGGTATGTTTTTCCACTTAAGTATGTCCTTTTGAGTTTCTTGTAGTAGAGCTTTGTAGTTTTCTTTGTATAGGTCTTTTACATCCTTGGTAAGATTTATTCCTAAGTATCTTATCTTCTTGGGGGCTACTGTGAATGGTATTGATTTGGTTATTTCCTCTTCGGTGTTCTTTTTGTTGACGTAGAGGAATCCAAGTGATTTTTGTATGTTTATTTTATAACCTGAGACACTGCCAAACTCTTCTATTAGTTTCAGTAGTTTTCTGGAGGATTCCTTAGGGTTTTCTGTGTATATAAGCATGTCATCTGCAAATAGTGATAACTTTACTTCTTCCTTGCCAATCCGGATACCTTTTATTTCTTTGTCTAGCCTAATTGCCCTGGCTAGGACTTCCAGCACGATGTTGAATAAGAGCGGTGATAAAGGGCATCCTTGTCTGGTTCCTGTTCTCAAGGGAAATGCTTTCAGGTTCTCTCCATTTAGAGTGATATTGGCTGTTGGCTTTGCATAGATGCCCTTTATTATGTTGAGGAATTTTCCTTCCATTCCTATTTTGGTAAGAGTTTTTATCATAAATGGGTGTTGGACTTTATCAAATGCCTTTTCTGCATCAATTGATAAGATCATGTGGTTTTTGTCTTTTGTTTTATTTATGTGATGGATTACATTAATGGTTTTTGTGATATTAAACCAGCCTTGCATACCTGGTATAAATCCCACTTGATCATGGTGAATTATTTTTTTGATGTGTTGTTGGATTCTATTGGCTAGAATTTTGTTGAGGATTTTTGCATCTATGTTCATGAAGGATATAGGTCTATAATTTTCTTTTTTTGTAATGTCTTTACCTGGTTTTGGTATCAGGGAGATGGTGGCTTCATAGAATGAGTTGGGTAGTATTCCGTCATTTTCTATGCTTTAGAATACCTTCAGTAGTAGTGGTGTTAACTCTTCTCTGAAAGTTTGGTAGAACTCTGCAGTGAAGCCGTCCGGGCCAGGGCTTTTTTTGTTGGGAATTTTTTGATTACCGTTTCAATCTCTTTTTTTGTTATGGGTCTATTTAGTTGTTCTACTTCTGAATGTGTTAGTTTAGGTAGGTAGTGTTTTTCCAGGAATTCATCCATTTCTTCTAAGTTTTCAAATTTGTTTGAGTACAATTTTTCATAATAATTTGAAATGATTCTTTTAATTTCATTTGGTTCTGTTGTGATGTGGTCCTTCTTGTTTCTTATTTGGGTTATTTGTTTCCTTTCCTGTATTTCTTTAGTCAGTCTAGCCAATGGTTTATCAATTTTGTTAATTTTTTCAAAGAACCAGCTTTTGGCTTTCTTAATTCTTTCAATTGTTTTTCTGTTCTCTAATTCATTTAGTTCAGCTCTAATTTTTATGATTTGTTTTCTTCTGGTGCCTGATGGATTCTTTTGTTGCTCAGTTTCTATTTGTTAAAGTTGTAGGGACAGTTCTCTGATTTTGGATCTTTCTTCTTTTTATCTGTGTGCATTTATCGATATAAATTGGCCTCTGAGCACTGCTTTTGCTGTGTCCCAGAGGTTTTGATAGGAAGTATTTTCATTCTCGTTGCTTTCTAAGAATTTCCTTATTCCCTCCTTGATGTCTTCTATAACCCAGTCTTTTTTCAGGAGGGTATTGTTCATTTTCCAAGTATTTGATTTCTTTTCCCTAGTTTTTCTGTTATTGATTTCTAGTTTTATTGCCTTGTGGTCTGAGAAGATGCTTTGTAATATTTCGATGTTTTGGACTCTGCAAAGGTTTGTTTTATGACCTAAGATGTGGTCTATTCTAGAGAATGTTCCATGTGCACTAGAAAAAAAAGTATACTTTGCAGCAGTTGGGTGGAGAGTTCTGTATAAGTCAATGAGGTCAAGTTGGTTGATTGTTGTAAGTAGGTCTTCCGTGTCTCTCTTGAGCTTCTTACTGGATGTCCTGTCCTTCTCCGAAAGTGGTATGTTGAAGTCTCCTACTATAATTGTGGAGGTGTCTATCTCACTTTTCAATTATGTTAAAATTTGATTTATGTATCTTACAGCCCTGTCATTGGGTGCATAAATATTTAATATGGTTATGTCTTCCTGATCAGTCGTCCCTTTTATCATTATGTAGTGTCCTTCTTTATCCTTTGTGGTGGATTTAAGTCTAAAGTCTATTTTGTCAGAAATTAATATTGCTACTCCTCTTCTTTTTTGCTTATTGTTTGCTTGATATATTTTTTTCCATCCTTTGAGTTTTAGTTTGTTTGTGTCTCTAAGTCTAAGGTGTGTCTCTTGTAGGCAGCATATAGATGGATCGTGTTTCTTTATCCAGTCCTTGACTCTCTGTCTCTTTATTGGTGCATTTAGTCCATTTACATTCAGGGTAATTATAGATAAATAAGTTTTTAGTGCTGTCATTTTGATGCCTTTTCCTGTGTGTTGTTGGCCATTTCATCTTTCCACATACTTTTTTGTGCTGAGACGTTTTTCTTAGTAAATTGTGAGATCCTCATTTTCATAATGTTTGACTTTATGTTAGTTGAGTTTTTTTTAGTTGAGTCGTTACGTTTTTCTTGGTTTTTATCTTGAGTTATGGAGTTGATATTCCTTCTTGTGGTTACCTTATTATTTACTCCTATTTTTCTAAGTAAAAACCTAACATGTATCATTCTATATCGCCTTGTATCACTCTCCATATGGCAGTTCAATGCCTCCTGTATTTAGTCCCTCTTTTTGATTATTGTGATCTTTTACCTATTGACTTCCATGATTCCCTGTTATGTGTATTTTTTTTTAATTAATCTTAATTTTTTTGTTTTTGTGATTTCCCTATTTGAGTTGATATCAGGACGTTCTGTTTTGTGACCTTGTGTTGTGCTGATATCTGATATTATTGGTTCTCTGACCAAACAATATCCTTTAGTATTTCTTGTAGCTTTGGTTTGGTTTTTGCAAATTCTCTAAACTTGTGTTTATCTGTAAATATCTTAATTTCGCCTTCATATTTCAGAGAGAGTTTTGCTGGATATATGATCCTTGGCTGGCAGTTTTTCTCCTTCACTGTTCTGTATATGTCGTCCCATTCCCTTCTTGCCTGCATGGTTTCTGCTGAGTAGTCTGAACTTATTCTTATTGATTCTCCCTTGAAGGAAACCTTTCTTTTCTCCCTGGCTGCTTTTAAAATTTTCTGTTTATCTTTGGTTTTGGTGAGTTTGATGATAATATGTCTTGGTGTTTTTCTTTTTGGATCAATCTTAAATGGGGTTCGATGAGCATCTTGGATGGATATCCTTTTGTCTTTCATGATGTCAGGGAAGTTTTGTGTCAGGAGTTCTTCAACTATTTTCTCTGTGTTTTCTGTCCCCCCTCCCTGTTCTGGGACTCCAATCACCCGCAGGTTATCCTTCTTGATAGAGTCCCACATGATTCTTAGGGTTTCTTCATTTTTTTAAATTCTTTTATCTGATTTTTTTCTAGCTATGTTGGCGTTGATTCCCTGGTCCTCCAGATGTCCCAGTCTACATTCTAATTGCTCGAGTCTGCTCCTCTGACTTCCTAGTGCGTTGTCTAATTCTGTAATTTTATTGTTTATCTTTTGGATTTCTACATGCTGTCTCTCTATGGATTCTTGCAAGTTATTAATTTCTCCACTATGTTCTTGAATAATCTTTTTGAGTTCTTCAACAGTTTTATCAGTGTGTTCCTTGGCCTTTTCTGCAGTTAGCCTAACTTCATTTGTGATGTCTTTAAGCATCCTGTAAATTAGTTTTTTATATTCTGTATCTCATAATTCTAGGATTGTATCTTCATTTGGGAAAGATTTTGATTCTTTTGTTTGGGGGGTTGGAGAAGCTGTCATGGTCTGCTTCTTTAAGTGGTTTGATATGCATTGTTGTCTCCGAGCCATCACTGGGAAACTAGTTTTTCCAGAAAATCCGCTGCGTCCAGTCCAAATCCCGGCAGGATGGTTCCCCGGCTGGGACGCTGCTCTCCCTGTTCCAAGACCAGTCACTGCCTCCCAGGGACTTCTCCTACAGGCTGCGTCCCACGCCGCCTGCAGAACCGGCTGGTCCCCCTCCTGGGGTTAGTTCAGGAGGGTGGAGCAGCTCTCTGTGCTTGTGCTGTACCTGACTGGTACACTGGCTCCAGGCTCTGAAAACAATCGCTGCTTCCCCGTATTAGTTCATTCTCCGTCTCTAAATCTGTGTTTGTTGTTCAGGGTTCGTAGATTGTTATGTATGTGATCGATTCACTTGTTTTTCCATATCTTTGTTGTAAGAGGGATCCTAGGTAGCGTCTGCCTAGTCTGCCATCTTGGCTCTGCCTCCTCTTTATATTTGTTCTTAAAGTATAATGGTCCAGATTCCAAGTGCTGTCACCATCCACCAGGCTATCCTGCATTTGTCCTCATGGCGGTGGTCACAGGGTATCTCCAAGTCCTACTTGTGTCATGTTTGCTATTATTCCACTGAGCAAAACAAGCACTATGGCCAAGCCCAGGGACAGTAGAGGAACTTGTGCTTTCTTTTTATGAAAATCTACAAAATTATTAAATATGATGTTATATATCCTATTAAATGACAAAAAAAGTCCCATAGAAAATTCATGACATAGACACACAAGCCCTGTTTTCATTTATTTATTTACCCAGGCAATGAGACTCCATTCAGGGGCACCTAGTGAATATTTAACCTGGCAACATAACCTGCCATTTATCTTCCCTGGAGACTCCAGATGGAGAGCTTGGAGAGAGATAACTGAGTCTTATTCATCTCTCCTCCTTCTGGACAACCTAAAAGGGATGACAGCACAAGCTGAAAAGAACCCAGGGTGTGAAGGATATATTGAATATGCTTTGTCCCTGTGAATTAAAAAACGATAATCAATATTTAACAGAGATATTATGTATTGGTGTCCTCTGCTGTGCCAAAAGTGATGTAGGCTCTAGGAAAGAAGAAATGAATGAGACTTGATTATTTCCCTGCCATCACTCCTCCTGGATAGACCCAGGTAGAGAAATAGCAGGTGTGTTGACAGGTGAGAATCTTGGCTAGGTGCCCCATGAATGGAGTCTCAGTGCCCAGGTTCAAACCTGGATTCACCCCATTTAACTCCAAAATTTACTTAAAATACATTCTTCATCTATAAAATAACAAGAATCTACACATTTATTTCTTGTAGGTAATTGTGCAGATCAAATGGGAAAAACTACATAACACATAGCTCAGAGCCTAGAACTAGGAAACCCTCAATACAGATTGGTGATATTACAGCTACTGCATGACTATCACCATCCTAAGCCTCATGAACATTAAGGAGTGCATAAAGGACAGCTTAGGATCCTGGGGGGTGTAAACAACTAAGCACTAGGTTGGCAGTTCCAACCCACCCAGGGGTGCTAAGAAGAAAAGCATGGTGATCTGCTTTAAAGGTCATAGCCATGAAAACACGATGGAGTGCATTCCACTCTGCAACATATTGGCTTGCCATGAGTCAGAATCAATTCCACGAGCAATTCTTTTTATCTTTTTTTTTTTAAGAGACAAAAACCAAAACCAAACCAGTTGCCATCGAGTCAATTCCTACTCATAGCAACCCCATAGGACAGAATAGAACTTTCACATAGTTTCCAAGGAGTGCCGGTGGATTTGAACTGGCAACCTTTTAGTTAGCAGCCATAGCACTTAACCACTACACCACCAGGGTTTCCAGTTTATGAAAAAAAGTAGTTAGTGTTGAGTCGACTCTGACTCATGAAGACCCTATGTGTATTAGAGTAGAACTGTGCTCCGGGGGGTTCAATAGCTAGTTTTCTGGATGTAGATTCCCAGGTCTCTTCCAAGGTGTGTCTAGGTGGACTTGAACTTTGACCTTTCCATTAGCATCTGAAGGCATTAACTATTTGCACCACCCAGAGACTCCAGAGAACAGTTTAGAGGGTCTCATTTCCTATGGTGGTGGGGGCAACACCTATGAAATCTAGAAATGGTGGAGAAGAGCAGAACACTGAATGACAGTCTTCAGACCCCCACCAGTACAAAGCACTTAAATTTCATAGATCTCTTAGCTGAAACTTTTCATTCCAGATCCTCCTTTCTTGCTATCCTGACTGTCTTATTGGTCCTGATGATGAAACCAATGCTTTTGTCAGTCCCTCCTGGCTTCCTGTCCCCCTCAGCACTCACTGGGTTGTGTGATGTCTCCGCTGAGGCATGGCCAAGGAGTGTGGATCCATTGCTCCTTCTGTCCCTGGTGGGGGATAAGGGCTGAAGCTCCTTCCTCAGGACTGGCAGGAAGACAGACTCAGGCATGGGCCTTCTGATGTGGATGACCACTCTGGGAGGAAATTCACATATTTGTAGCCGGCTGGACTGGGGTGGGCACTTTGAAGGGCTGGAGACACAAGCTAATACTTCATAGTCGTGTATCTTTAAGGCCACAATTCACAAAGCTCATGATTATCCTAATTGATCTATGTTATCCAAATCTCTGAAGGCTTGTTAACCGAAGAGGGAGGAGAAAACTGAATAGCCTGGAAGGGCAAGGGCCATTTCTGATCTCAGAAGAAATCACACCTGTACTTCTTACTTCTGACTTTAAAATTAAAAAAAAAAAAAAGGCACTGTCTTTGAGCCAATTCCGACTCATGGTGACCCCATGTGTTACAGAGTAGAACTATGTCCCACACCTTTGCTTGGCTACAACCTTTCTGGAAGCAGATCATCAGGACTTTCTTCCATGTTGCAGCTGGGTGGGTTTGAACTGCCAACCTTTAGGTTAGAGTAGTCAAGTGCAACAAATTTTACCAACAAGGAACCTTGCAGAAATCTTAATATGAAATATAGATGCATTTCTTTTTTAAGAATCAAAGAATGACTCTAACATCATCAAATACAGAGAATTAATCAAGTAATTTAGGGAAAACTAGGGTTTCTATATCAAGAATCTGATACTACTTCCATATCTCATTTAAGATTTGGGACTCTAATGAGAACATCCTACTTTCCTTCCTATAACCTTTGTTTGGGATTTAGGATTTCGTACATTGAAGATTCATGTTTTTACTAATTTGAATGGCACCACCAGTTCCAATTTGTTTCTTTAATTGATGTATGTTGGTAAATTACAAAACAAGAGATTTTTGCATACTTGTTTGGTAACTTGATACTCTGTCCAAATACTGAAGGGCTCTTCACTAGGCTGCAACCAAGGTGTTCCTCAGGGCTGCAGTTATCTCAAGGCTTGACTGGGACAGGGTTCACTGCCAAGTTCACCTATGCCCTACGGCAGGATTTAATTTCTCTTTGGTAATTGTCCAGAAGTCTCCTTCAGTGTCTAGACACATGGGCATCTCCATAAGGCAGCTCACAACATGGCAGTTTTCTTGATTCAAAGAGAGTCAACAGGAAATAGAATATCAGCAAGACCTAAGTCAGTGTCTTTTTTGCACCCTAATATTAAAGGTGGTATTTCCTTAGTTTTAGCCATATTCTATTTTTTTGAAACAAGTAACTAGGTCCTTCTCACACACATGGAGGGGACAGATTTCACCAGGGCATGAACACCAGGATTTATGTGTTATTGGGAGAGTCACAGATGCAACCCATCACATAGACTTTGATCTCTATCGGGTTGTTGGGCCCTGTTGTCATTGCCGTTAGGTGCTGCTGTCCAGTCAGTACCAAGTCATAGTGGCCCTATGCACAACAGAATGAAACACTGCCTGGTCCTGCGCCACCCTCACAATCGTTGTCATGCTTGAGCCCATTGTTGCAGCCACTGTGTCAATCCATCTCGTTGAGGGTCTTCCTCTTTTTCAATGAGCCTCTACTTTATAAGGCATGATGTCCCTCTCTAGGTACTGATCTCAAATTTAATATTAATTACCTACATTTGTTTACCAGTAGAAAGTCAGACACAACTACATGCTGCTATTGCCAAGTATGGAATCAAAAATGTTTGACAGCTGTCTGGTAATGGACATTCCAAGAGAGACCCACGTGAAAATTACCATCCCGTATAGGGAATAATATTCCCATAGCTCAGATTTCCTAAGTATGCAGTAATGCCTTACTATTCATAGAAATCCTACTACCCACAAGATTAATGCTACAAGTTCCCTGTAAAAAATTTGTCTCATTTTCTTATCTCATAGATCAACTGACTGAGTAGTAAGAAGAATAATCAATGGTTCAGTCTCCATTTGCTCATCTGAAAAACACAATCACTTGGGTATCGTTGAGGAAGCAGAGCTCTAAAATAGGAACCAGGAGAGCAAGGTCCAAATCCTATATCTTTCATGTGCTAAATTTGGAGTGCAAGTAAATTTTCCAACCTCTCTATCCTGGAAATAGAGTGAATAATACCCATCACTAGTCAGCTAACAAAGGTTTGGCACTTAGTAAACACCTGGACATTGTCTTAGGCTGTGTTCTCAAGAGAAGCAAACCAGTAAAGCATATAAATATCTACATAGAGAGATTTATATCAAGGAAATGGATAACGATGTTGTAAAGGCTAGAACATCCCAAGTCAGGCTGGGGTGCTTCTCCTCTGATTCTTGTAGCCACAGGGGCTGGCAAACCCAAGATCAGCAGGTCTGACAGCATGGCTCTTGCTCACAGGCTGCAAAGACAGACAAATCCCAAGATTCACAGGCAAGGCAGCAAGTAAGCTGATAACTGAAGTTCCAAGAACCGGAGGTCAGATGAACAGGAGCCAGCTGCAGGACCCAGAGCAAGATGATCCCATCATGGAGGTGATAGTGTTATATCAAATCTCATCATGGAAGTGGTCACATCATCATACTGCTAAACTATATCATAACTGCCAAACCACTGAGAATCATGGCCCAGTCAAGTTGACACACAACCTTAACCGTCACAGACACTGTTTTGTATTAGAATTTGAATCAATATGAGAGTAGTGGGTTTATTATTAAAATACAATCTCTGTTTTGTTTTGTTTTGTTTTTGATTATTTGGGAAAGAGAGAAGCCTAATATGTGCCAGGAAATTCAAGCATAGAATGTACTGAAATCATAAAATGTACCTAGGCTCACACAATAAGATTTATTTTCCCCTTCTCTTTCTCTGTTTTTCCTTTTTATGAAAATCCATACAATTTTTTGAAAATAATTGAATGCTGTGCACTCAATTAAATAGGTTCCATAGAAAGTCTATGGTATACACAAATTTATGCCTTATTTTATCTTGTTTCTAGTTCTACAGGACATCCTTGGAGGGATGAAAGCACAGATAGAAAAGTACTCAGCATGGAAGTTTTACAGTCTGTACTCTGATCCTGTGAACCAAGGAAAAAGGAACCAAGGGTCTATGCCATATTTAACACAGATTTATTGTTGTTCTTGACGTTGTAAACTACTCCTGGCCAAGCACAGGATAGGCTCTGGGGAATCAGAAATGAATGAGACTCAGTTGTTTCATTCCAAGCATTGTCATAGATTCTTATATAAGAATGAAAATAAAATGCTCTGACAGGGATCCAGGCAAAACAAAACTTTCAGATCAGAGGATACATTAGTTGAATGGTATGAAGCTTAATCTAATTTATGAAATAATAACATGTAAAACAAATGCACCATGACTATATGCATCCACCACATATTTAATCACATACGTAATATCCACTACCTGTTCAATTCTTACAGCAATGCAGGTCTCTCTTTCAGCTGTGGCTCAACTCAAATGGCAACATAAGACTGAGAGATACTAAGAACTTGCCCCATGGCACACAGATTATAAGTATACAGACAGGATTCACAATTAAATTGTAAGTCACTGAGGCCCATGCATTAATCATCTTTACTCTGTTTCCTCATATTTCAAAAAGTTGAAAGCAAAAGTCCAGGGGACCTAACCAAAGACACATCTAAAGATACACCTTTAAACTCATTCCAGCATCCTGACTAGGAATGGAAACCAAGATCCTGTCTTTATATCTCTGAGATTGAGATGGGCTATATTACAAGGATGAAGGAGGAAGTAGACAGCTGAGATAAAATTCAGGAGAAGGGGCAAGAGAGATATGTGTCCTAAATTGTCATCTGCCAACTCTTGATGTGTTCTTCTCCTGTATTTGCAACTGTCCATCTGATAGTTGAGGCATCAAGAGGTGCCCACTGCTGTCTCTTGTGGTCTAGCGGGAACCTCCCACAAAAAGCACAGTGAGCAGGGGGTCTCTGCATGGAGAGATCAAGGAAGTGAAATTACAAGATGAGCACGGAAGAATACGGCCAGGTGCCCTGTGTGTCTGGTGTCACATTGCCCAATTTCAAATGTGCCTTCAACATTTTCTGGCCCATGACCTGGAACAAGTTACAAAAAAAGTTCGGGCTCCTTTTCTCTTCTGTGAAATGACATAATGTATGTTGCTTTTTTCTAGATTACATAGGAAACTTACTTCAGATCCTGGCACTGTGCAACCTTCAATAAACATTCATAATGCCGTGGTTACTGTCATGGTTCTCATCATTGTCATTATCATCATCATCTAGAAGACTATGTTGAAGTGGTTAGGGGACTGGTGAGAGGGACCCATTTCCTATTCTGGCAGGGAAGTGCCTATGGGAGTTAGAACCAACGTAGAAGAAATTAAAACACTAAACGGGCTTTCTCAGATCTCTGCCAGAACCAGGAACAGAGACTTCACAGACCTCTGAGCTGAAATTTCGTACTTCAGTGCCTCCCATCGGCCATCCCAAGTGTGCTGCTCATCCAGATGAGGAGGAAACAACGCTCCCAGCTCCCCTGTGTCCACTGACTCCCATGGCATTCACTGGATTGTGCTGGGTCTCTGCTGGGGCACAACCTAGGAGTGTATGTCCATCACCCCTTTCCTTTCTGGTGGGCTTGAAGGCTGAGGCTCCTTCCTCAGGACTGTCAGGAAGAGAGACTCAGGTGTCGGCCTCCTGAGTCAGATGCCACCGTAGAGGAGAGACACGGGTATGGAGTTTGCTGGACTAAGATGGGCAAACTGAGGGCATGGAGGGCATAGGCTAGTCGTTTAGAGTTGTGTGGTCTTGAGAGCTCCATACCCAGAGCTCACAGTTAACCATATAGGTTCATGGCATTCCAATCTCTGAAGACATGCTAATATTAATGTAACAGGAGCGGGAAAAAGTGAATGTCCTTGGTATCTGGACCCTCCCATTCTAAGGAGGAAGCTCACCTGTATTCATCACCTCCCACCTCAAAGTTCTACAGATCTTAAAACCAGACACTTTTTTTTTTTAATTTAAAAAATCAGGTGTGGTTTATTATCTTCAAACCCATTGAATGAATCACGTAATTAAGAAAGGTTAAGTATTCTATAAAAACCCTGGTGGCCCAGTGGATAAAGTGTTCGGCTGCTAACCACATGGTTGGCACCTAAAATCCACTTAGCTACTCCACAGGAGAAAGACCTGGCAATGTGCTCCCATAAAGATGACAACCTAGAAAACCCTATGGGGCAGTTCTACTCTGTCACATGGGGTCACTAGGAGTCCAACTCAACTGAACAGCACATAACAACAACAATAGGTCTTCGATAACAAGAATCTAATACTATTTCCATTTTCTGAATTAATATTTGTGTCAGGAAGGAAAACTCCCAACTTCCTACCTTCTTTCTATAGCCTTGCATGTGGTTTGGTTTTTTATGCACTGGCAATTTATACTTTTTGGTGTTTTAATGACACACTGGTTCTAATTCTTCTGTGTAGTTAAGGTTTGTTGGTATTTTAGAAAACTATTTATTTTGTCATACTTAATTTGGTAACGTGATCCTTCCCCCAAATACCTCTGAGGGCCTCACTAAAGGCTATATTCAAAATGTTGGCCAGGGCTGCAGTCATCTCAAGGCTTGATGGGATGAGGATCTGATTCCAAGGTCACTCAGGTGTCAGTTAGTAGGATTTGCTCCTCACAGACTGTTGGCCAGAGGCCTCCCTTAGCTTCTGACTACATGGGCCTCTCAACCAGGCAGCTGGTAACATGGAAGCTGGCTTTCATCAGAGTGAGCTGGCCAGAGAGCAGGAGAAGCCTAGCAAAGTGAAAGCCAGATTCTTTATACACCCCATTGTTGAAAGCGACATTCCAATTGTTTTCCCAATTCTATTTGATGGAAGCAATTAACTGAGTCCAACACACACTCAAGAGGATGATTATCCACAAGAGTGTGAATACAGGATGTAGGAGTTGTTGGGAGAATGCACTCAGAAAACATTCCCTGTAGAAAAACAGGCACGTGGTAGAATTCCTACAAACCTCACCATGCTACTCCTGGCCTTGAAGTCAAAAGGCCCTCTGGTTTCTCTGGCACCAGCAGAGTCTTTCCATTAGGCCAGTTGCAGCCTTTTCATGCCCAAATTCAACAGATATCCCCAGCAGCATATGATATCTGCTTAGCTACAAAGGGCTCACTTCACTCCAGAGTGTAATTTTCCTTAGATTTCTTTGTGTTCCCAACTCTTGGAACCTTTAATAAAATGTGCTTTTGGCTTATCTAGACTTTTCCCTGGTAGATAAAGTGGAATGCTGGTGTGTTGCACCTTTTACATCCTTACCATGTGCCCATCTGGGTGAAGTTTCTCTCTTCTGAAGAACGTGGAGATTGCTTGTCATTAAATGATATCAAGAAAACTTAAAAATATACCTAATGAAGTTGAGTAGGTACAAAGGATGCTATTTACCTGTGTGGGTAAATAGTTGAGGGTAATTTTGGGGAAACCAAATGTCAGGTGTGTAGAAGTGGATTGGAGAGGTAGAGGAAAAGTTTTGAGAGCTTTTAGTATCCTTGGACAGTAGCAAAATTTTAATATTAAACATAGTGGAAAGAGGGGATCAGTTTCTAAAGTCATTACCAAAGGTAGTGTAGAGGACAGGTGTATAAAAACCAAGGAGAGTTGTCTTCTTGTGGTAAAAATAGAGATTTGCTTTGTGCTTATACCACTTCTCTCTCTAGATCAGTATCCATAAGAGAAAAGGAAAGATACTAGATCAATATTCATAACGGAAAAGGAAAGATACCACATTCCTGCATTCCTTTTTTAAATGTCTGATTGAGAAACATCTATTCTCAATTTTTTTATTTCTGTGTTATTTATAGAACTTATCAAACTCTACTCTTCATTCTGTGACTCTTATTCTTGCACATACAATTAAATGGTGCATAACAGATCCTACGAAATGTCAACAATAACAAAAACAAACAAACCATACATTTCTTCTTCAGGAATTATTAAAGTTCTCTGTAGAAGGTATAATGCTCAATGGAGGAAGAAAACTGCTGGGGGTACTGATGTCAAATTGTCTTCACCATTTTATACTTTTTTTTTTATTTTTGCAACATTATACCTTATACAAGTAGAGATGTGACTAATCTCTGGTCTTAATGCAGTAGATTTTTAGTATATATATAAATGATATCTAATCCCTGCCCTTGAACTTCTCAAGGACTTGTTGTGTAAAGATAAATTGTGATGTTAATCAAGCAATCCAAGGTGAAGTACACGTGAACTTCAAATAATTTATTTGAAAGGCATCTGTGTTACAGTAGATGACAACAAAGATATCTGTATTTACTGAATTCTTACCGTGTATGACATGCATTATCTGCTTAATCCTTACAATGCTGTCAGCTAAATAATATAGAAAATGAAGAACCAAAGGCCTTGAGAGTTAAATAACAAGTCCATGTCCAAACAAATAATGAGTTAGAAGAGCTAATGTTGAAAATCAAACATTTGCCCCGCAAATTCCATTAGTTTAACTACTCTATTGGCCTACCCATATGATGTCTACATTAGTGTCCACTTAAGCCACCAGGGCCCCTATTGACCCGTTACTAGGTAATAAGCACTGTTCTACTCAGTGCTTTTGATTACCTCCTCTTAACCACTCTGTAGGATGAGTGCTTTTGTTATCACAACTATGGAGAGGAAGAAGTTAAACAGAAAGATGTTCTATATTATGCCTAAGACCACAGTTTGTAACACCAAGTTCTTTTTGAATTTCTGGAATACAACTTAAAATACACTTCTTTCTTAAAGTGATATTAAGGGCCACCATTTGAAGGGAAACTACTATTTGATCCAACCTTGACCACATTATATTTAGTCGCTACAATGGCCTTGGAGGATTAGCACTATTAATCTCAATTTGATGAAGAGGACTCTGAGGCTCAGTGGGGTGTGATGAGTTGCCAAAAGTGCCCAGTTTATAAGCCAAGATCTGGTTGGAGGTATATCATCAAATCCCACACCCTTTGTATTATCTGCGGTTCCTCATCCAAATAAAAAATAACTACGTCGCTTTATGACCACCTTAAATTTTTTTTTTTTAAGGTAACTCTGGCATATTTCCTTCCAGTCTTTTTTCCATTCATAGCATTAATCAACTAGTGTCACTCCTTCTAAGTCTTGATGTTTAAAAAGGAAGAAGAAAATGTTACCTTTGAAGAGAGATTACCATGAGATATCAAAAGGAAGCAATACCTCGGATACATCAATTTTTTTTTTTTTTTGGACACTCCAAGGTTTGCAGAAATACATATGCAACTTAGTTTTAGGGTAGATGGCACTCATAAAGTCTCATTGCAGTTTACCAGAACCAGAGAATCACACTATTTTTCTGCTTTTTACTATCTCTTCCCAGGACCCTGTCACCCTCTGTCAAGTGCATTCTGTTACCTATTATCAAGGTTTCTCATCAGGAAAGTTCCTAGGTGATTTCACTCACTGGTAGAAGACAGAATAAATTAAGCTATTGATTCGTCAGAGCATCCCAAATTGCTCCCTTGGAAATTATATCAATATGTCTAAGGTACATTGTATACCCATGTACTCCAACACACAAAGAGCCCAAGATAGGGAAACATGGTAACACAGTAAAGTCTTTGTCAGTCTCTTACAAGTGAAACATAAGAGCTCTCCTTTCCTGAAGACATGACCCTCTGCTATACTAGACTAATAAAAAAAAGATAAAATTTCATTTATTCATAATGATTTGGTGAATTAATGATACAAGAGCAGCAAGAGAGCCACAGCAATCAGAAACATGATCCCACCACCCCAACCCTCAGCTGTACAACCTTAACCAAGATATTTCATCTACAACCACCGTTTTTTCCTGGGCATGCTTTGAAATGTGCCAATTTTTGACAATTCACAAATACCTTTATTCCCCAAATACAATTTATCAGTCAGGATTCAATAAAGAAAAGTGAAAACACCATGAAGAACATTTCATTGAGGTAGCCTGTACAATAGATATACAAAGACTAAGGAAAAAGGTATAAGGAAAATGTAGTAGAGCTTATTAGGATGTGGTAAACTTTACTGATTATTATTAGAAAAACCTAAAAATAAAGCCAGATGGGAAATCAGGACAGTGGTTTAGGATCCTCCACTCTGGTCCCAGCATCACAAAGTATAGAAGGGTGAATCTGGAGGAAGGACACAATAGCTTATCAACAAACACATATAACCAACTTTACGGTATGCAGGGCAGAATCAGTGGCAATTCATTGACAAAATTCTACCCTTCCCTGTGGAAATCCAGGTTTGATGCACAATCAATGGACCTCATGTGCAGCAAACACCTGCCGATAGAGTCATGCATTATGGAAAAATTTTAAATAGGTTTCAGCAGAGATTCCAGACTAAGATGGACTAGTTTGAAAGGCCTGGCAATCCACTCCCAAAACTCAGTCAGTGAAAATCCTGTGGATCACAATGATATGATCCACAATGTGTCATGCAGATGGTGCAGGGCTGGGTAATATTTTCTTCCATTGTACATGGGGTCACCATGTGTCAGGGATGCAACTCAAAAGCAGCTGACAGCAACATGATGTAGAGGGAGAAGATATGAGAAAAAACATCATCAGGAATACTGGGAAAACCACTTACAGTTGCTAGGGTACGTTCTCTCATATCTTTCCCATTGTAAGCTCTGATCACTTTGAGATCCTCAGCACCTGCTTAGGAGGAGTAAAAGACCCACAACGAACTAGTCATATTTGAAGAAGAGTCTGAAGATCAGTAGTTCTCACATTGGCTGAATATTAAAACCGCCTGTGGTGCTTTAAAAATCTTGTGCTCAAGCCACACACCATCACAATAAAATCAGAATCCATAGAGGTGGGACCAAAGCATCAATATTTTTTAGCTTCCTAGATGACTCCAGTATGAAGTCAAGGTTTAGGACCAGTGAAATGCATTCTCACACATAACCTGGGTACACGGTTCTCTTAGACACGAAAGTATTTTGGGTAATAGACATGAATTATGGTAAAGGATGAAGATTCTAAGTACATAAAAATAAAGTTGTGCATTATACCAAAAATCCTGGGTCATAGAAGACAAGCTACAGATGGCTCCATAGCTAAAATGGGACTTAAACAAGCAGGTTGACATATCCCAGAATACTGCCACTGTCCCAAAAAAGATGTGACAAACGAAGCAATGTTCAGATACGAAATCTTGAGACTGAAATCTCTGAGAGCTACAAAAATTATGTAACCAAACGGCAAGATTTACAGTTGTAGATGTTAGGTTTTTCCATATTTTACAACCCACACACCAAAAAGATGGC
Source organism: Elephas maximus indicus (assembly GCF_024166365.1). Taxonomy (NCBI): domain Eukaryota; kingdom Metazoa; phylum Chordata; class Mammalia; order Proboscidea; family Elephantidae; genus Elephas; species Elephas maximus. The sequence continues at coordinate 23,367,892 of NC_064821.1, read as the reverse complement.
ACAAGAGTTGATGTTAGGCTGTTCTACTGAGGAGCCTCCACAAGGCCCTCCTGATGTCTCTGTTCCTCAGGCTGTAGATGAAGGGGTTCAGCATGGGGGTCACCACAGTGCACATCACTGAGGACACGGCACACTTCCTGGGAGAAGATGAGACAGCTGAACTGAGGTACACTCCAAGGCTTGTTCCATAAAATAAACAAACAACTGACAGGTGAGAGCCACAGGTGGAAAAGGCTTTATACTTCCCACCTGAAGATGAGACTCTCAGAATGGAGGAAACAATTCGACTGTAAGAGAAAAGGATCCCTGAGAATGGAACACCACCAAAGATGGCACCAATGCAATACACTAATATGATATCGATGGAGGTGTCAGAACATGCAAGTTTAAAGAGCTGAGAAGGGTCACAGAAAAAATGAGGGATTTTCATATCTGTGCAGAAGGTAAGTTGTGACACCATTGAAATGTGCAGCTGGGATTCCAAAAGGCTGATGAAAAAAGATACCAAAACTAACAAGCCACAGAGGCGGGGGTTCATGATGACTGTGTAGTACAGGGGGTGACAGATGGCCACAAACCGGTCATAAGCCATCACAGTGAGGAGCATATCGTCCAGACATCCAAAGAGGTAAAAAAAGGACATTTGTATCAGGCAGCCCCCATAGGTGATGGATTTGCTCTGTGTCTGGATATTCACTAGCATCTTTGGGACTGTGGTGGAAATGAAACCAATGTCAGCCAAGGACAGGTTGGAGAGGAAGAAGTACATGGGGGTGTGGAGATGGGAGTCAGAGGTGACAGCCAGGATGATGAGTAGGTTCCCAGTCACAGTGATCAGGTACATGGTCAGGAACAGCCCAAAGAGGAGGGGCTGCAGTTCTGGGTCCTCCGAGAGGCCCAGGAGGAGGAACTCTGTGACACCTGTCAGATTCTGTGGCTCCATGTACTTGCAACAGTATTGGAAAAAGAAAAGAGGATTGTTAAAAGAAAACAGGTAAAGAGCCACCCAGTATCGTGTCTGTATTTTGAATTTAAGAAACTCACAAGTAAAGCCGCAAACTCACGTGTTCACACTTAAGAACCTAATACCCCAGTACTTTTCAGCAATATTACTCAGTTACAGCAAACCCAACCACTGTATTTCTCAAAGCCCTTCCCTTATTGTCTGTCTTATTCACCTTCTTCTGTATCCAACACTTTAGAGATGCTAGGCTAAAGAATGTTAAAATGGCAAGGACATTTTATGATTACTAGGTCATAGAAAGAGCGAAATATCACCCCTCCATAAGAGAAACATACACAATAAGAAATACCCTTTTTTTAAGGAAAAAATCATTTCAATTAAAGGACAATAAGAAGTACTTGACGTTCCAGGGTGTGCAAACAGTTAACACACTGGGCTGCGAGGCCAAAGGTTGGAGCCTACCCAGAAGCACCTCAGAAATAAGGCCTGGTGACCTACTTCTGCAAAATCAGTCATTGAAAACCCAGTGGAGCATAGTTCTACTCTGACATGCATGGTGTCACCATGGGTCAGAACTTACTCAAAGGAAACTGGCTGTTCTTTTTAAGGAGCAGTCAAGTCCAGTGCTATAAATTCCCTTGTTTTGGTATATTTATAAAACAACATATACGGGATAAGAACACATTAAAAAAAAAATCGCCATCGAGTTGATTCCAACTCACAGAGACTCCATGAGTTAAAGAATAGAACTGCTCCACAGAGTTTTCATGGCCTTAATCTTTACCTAAGCAGATCACCAGGTCTTTCTTCCATGGCACTGAAGAGTACAATCAAACCACCAACCTTTATGTTAGTAGCTGAGCTGAAAACATTTGCTTTACCCAGGGACCTCACTGGCTGGATTCTGAATTAAAATAAAATGTTCATAACCAGACAGTTTGTTTCTATGTCAAACATCTTCACAGGTTTTCATCATTCTTTGGTTTTCTGTCATCCATCTTATATGAAGATACATGGTCATTCAAATATGTGGGTCACCCTTAAAAACCTTTTAAAATATATATCTTCTCCCTTGGGTTACTGGACATCAATTTTTGATAACTAAGTGTTTGATAAATGTTCGAATCATACAACATTGCTGATTCCAAAGATGGCATTAGTGTAAAATGCACCAATGATTAAACAATTTACTTTTCAGAAATACTCTGTTCCTATTTTTCACTGTGTAAAAAAAACCTGGTATTTCCATCAGTGCTATACCATCTCAGGGAAATGTCTGATGTTCAGCTGGCTTTTTCCTTTATTTGTTTCCATTATTTATTGCCTTGATAAAAGGCTGAAGTGTTTCTCATCCTAAATGTTTAAAAAGCATTGTTTCCTTATCAAATCAACACACTTACTTAAAATTGAGGAAATTATGACCAGGGACATTCCAAAGCCAGGTTTGAAACCCAGTCATCTTAGGACAACTTAAGAGCTTTCCAAGTCAACCCTTCCTTATTGGGGGCATTGGAATTCACCTCATTTAGCTCCCTGGTGGCAACTCACTTCTTCATTTCTATTGGTAAGTCTAATATGACTCCATTTGGCCTATTAGTTCACAGTTCAGCTCACTGAGTTGTAAGAGAAAGGATCAATAGTTCAGTTTACATTTGTTCATCTGAAAAAAAAAATCATTCATCTCTGGTTGAGGAGACAGAATCCTGGAATAGGAGTCAGAAGGGCAAGGTCCAAATCCCATATCTGTCACACAATGAATCTGGAGTGCAGGTAAATCTTTCAACCACTCTTACCTGGGAATAGAGGGAATAATACCCATTGCTAGGAAGTGTATGGCAGCTAACAAACGTGTGGCACTTAATAAATACTTGGACAATGTTTTTTCATCAGAATTTGAATCAATATGACAGAAGCAGATTTATTGTTGAAATATAATCCCAGTTTTATTGGATTATATGGAAAAAACAGAAGTCTAATATGTCCCAGGAAATCTGAGCATAGTACTTACTGAAATCACAAAATGTGCCTAGGTTCACCCAGTAAGATTTCCTTTCCCCTTCTCTTTCTCCATTTTTCCTTTTTAGTTTTCAGTTTTATGAAAATCTCCACAACTTTTTGAAAACAATTGAATGTTATACACTCTACTAAATGCATAGGTCCCATAGAAAGCCCATGATATAGATACATTCATGCTTTTTTAACCTTGTCTCATGTCTTACAGGACATTCTTGGAGGGATGAAAGCACAGACAGGAAAGCACTCACCATGGAAGCAGTACAGCCACTGATCTGATCCTGTGAACCAAGGAACAAAGGAACCAAGGGTCTAGTCCATATTTAATGCAGATTTGTTGTTGTCATTGTGGTTGTAGCCTACTCTGTGCTAAGCACAGGATATGCTCTGGGGAATCAGAAATTAATGAAACTCAGTTGTTTACTTCCAAGTATTCTATATCTACTTGTATAAGAATGGAAATAAAATGATCTTACTTGGAACCAGACAAAACAAACCTGTCAGATCACAGGATACATTAGTTGAATGGTATGAAGCTTTATCTGATTATAATAATAATAACGTGTGAAATTAATGTGCTCTGCCTATATGCATCTATCTCATATTTAATCACATATGTAATATGCATTATCTGTTCGGTCCTTAGAGCAATGAAGATATCTCAGTCTATCAGCTGTGGATCAACTCAAATGGCAACATAGAGTCTGAGAGATACTAAAAACTTACCCCCTGGCATACGGATCATAAGTAGCACAGACAGGATTTACACTTAAGTTGTAGGTCACTGAGGCCCATGCGTTAACCATCTTCACTCTGTTTCCTCATATTTCAAAAAGTTTAAAGACAAAGTCCAGGAGACCTAACCAAAGATACACCTAAGTTACACCCTTAACTTACTCCAGCTTCCTGATGAGGAATGGAACTCAAGTTCTTGTCTTTCTGTCTACGCAACTGAGATGGGCTAAATTACAATGATGAAGTGGACACCTGAGTTAAATTCCAGGTGAAGGGGCAAGGAGAGACCTATCCTAATTATCATCTGTGAACTCCTGATGTGATCTCCTGTATTCATAACTATCCTTCTGAGAGTGGAGACACCAAGAGGCATTGCTGTCCACTGTGATCTAGCAGAATCCTCACTAAGGAGCACTGTGAGCAAGGAGTCTCTGTGTGGAGAGACCAAAGAAGTGGAATGGCACGGTGGACAGCAGGGGAGAATATGGCCAGGTGCCCTGTGTCTGGTGTGACACTGCCTGAATTCAAACCTGGCTTCAACCCTTTCTGGCTCATGACCTGGAACAAGTTACAAAAAAAGACTGTGCTCATTTTCTCTTCTATGAAATGACATATCGTGTGTTGCTCTTTTCTAGGTGTAGCTGTGCAGAAAAAAACAAACAAGTTACATAGAAAACTTAGTTCAGACCTTGGCACTGGGCAGCCTTCAAAAGACTTCCACAATACTATGGTGTCTATCAACATCCTCATCATTATCGTTACCATCATTATCAACTAGATCTTCTTGAACTGTTTAGGAGACAGCTGAGAGGGGCCCATTTCTCATTCTGGTGGGGTCCTACAAACGGGAGCCAGCACCAAATGTAGGAGAAATTAAAAATCTAAATGAGCCTTCTCAAACCTCTACCAAAACCAGGAACAGAAATTTCAAAAACCTCTGAGCTGAAACTTAGCATTTCAGGGCCTCTCATCGGGCCATCCCAAGTGTGCTGCTTGTCCTGATGGGTAGGAAACAATGCTCCCGAGCCCCTCTGGGTCCACTGTTTCACAAGGCACTCACTGGATTGCACTGGGTCTCTGCTGGGGCATGACCAAGGAGTATGGGTCCACCAACACTCCCCTGCCTGGTGGAAAATGACAGTTGAGCCTTCTTCCTCAGGACTCACAAGAAGAGAGATTCAGACGTGGGCCTCCTGATTCAAAGAACCACTGTAGAGAAGAGACACAGTTATGAATTTCAGTGGACTGGAAAGGGCAAACTGAAGGCCTTGAGGTCACTGGTGGGATAGTTACAGTTTTATCACTTTGGTAGCTCAATGCCCAGAGCTCACAATTAGCCAAATTGGTTCATGTTATTCCAATCTCTGAAGACTTGTTAGTACACATGAAACAGAAAGGGGAAAAATTGAATTTTCCTGTTATCTGGGACCTGGCATTCTAAGGAGGAAACCCACCTGTATTCTGCACCTCTAACTTCCAAGTTGTACGGACTTAAGATAAAAATCTCTTTTTCTTTCAATTTTTCAAACTAAAAAATCAATCTGTGATTTAATATTCTCAAACCCATTGACTGAACCATGTAATTTAGGGAGGATTATGTATTCTATAAAAGTCCCAGTGGCACACTGGTTAAAGTACTCAGCTGCCAACTGAAAGTTTGGCAGCTGGAAAACACTTAGGCACTCCACAAGAGAAAGAGCTGTCAATTTGCTCCCATAAAGATTACAGCCTAGAAAACTCTACAGGGCAGTTCTACTCTGTGGCATGGTGTCCTTAAGAGTCAAAATTAACTCAACAGTACTTAACAATAACAAAAGCAGTTCTTCTATACCAAGAATCTGATATTATTCTCATTTTCTGAATTAATTTTGTGTCATGAAGGAGAATGTCCTATCTTCTTTCTGTAGCCCTTGCATGTAGTTTGGGGTTTTATGCATTGGCAATTTATATTTTTTGCTAATTTGAATGACAGCATCAGTTCTAATTTTTCTGTGTAGTTAGTATATTTTGGTACTTTAAAAAACAATTTATTCTGTTGTACTTATTTGGTCATGTGATCCTTTACCTAAATACCTTTATGGGCCTCAGGGAAGACCATATTCACAATGTTGGCAAGGGCTGCAGTCACCTCAAGGTTTGACTGGAAGAGGACTTGATTCAAGGTCACTCAGGTGTCAGTGGGCAGGATTTGTTCCTCAGGGGCTGTTGGCCAGAGACCTCCCCTAACTTCTGACCACATGGGCCTCTCCATCAAGCAGCTGACAACATGGAAGCTGGTTTTCATCACAGTAGGCTGGCCAGGGAGCAGGAGGTGGCTGGCAAAATGAGAGTCAGATTCTTTTTTACATCCCATTGTTGGAAGTGATCTTCCAATAGTTTTCCAAATTCTCTTTGATGGAAGCAATTAATTGAGTCCAGCACACACTCAAGGGGAATGTTATAAATAAGAACATGAATGCATCAGTGAGGGTTGTTGGGAGAATCTTAGAAGCTACACGCTACACAAGCTTCGCTGTCTATAACGACAGTGGCTCTAAGCACCACCAAACTCTAGACAAGTCCCTCTGTTTTCCAGCATAGTCTCAATCCATTGTACAACTATGCTCTCAGCACACATTCCCTGGAGAAACACAGACACATAGTAGAATTCCTACAAACTCCACCATACTGCTCCTGGTCTTGCAGTCAGAAGCCACTCCAGTTTCTCTAACACCAGCAGAGTCCTTCCATCAATATTAGGGCAGTCACAGCCATTCCATGCACAAATTCAAAAACTGTCCCCGGCAGCTTCTGATTCCTGCTTGACTAGAAAGGGCTTGCTTCACTCCAGAATGCAATTTTTCTTAGAATTCTTTGTGTTCAGAAATCTTGTAATCTTTAATAATATGTGCTTCATGCTTATATAGTTTTCTTTTGTTTTGTTTCCCTAGTAGTTAATGTGGAATGATGATATATTGGACATTTGACATCCTATCCATGTGGCAATCTGGGTAAGGCTTCTCTGTACTGAAGAACTAGGAAATTAACTTGTCATTAACTGATATGAGGAAACTTTCAACATACAGTAAGTGAAACTGAATACAGACAAAAGGATGCTATTTATCTATGTTTGGATAAATGGACAAGAATAATTTTGGGGGACGAAATGGCAGGTGTGTAGAGGTGGACTGGAGAGCTAGATGTAAGCATTGAACGTGGACAGTGGCAAATATTAATATTAAACACAGTGGAAAGAGGGGATCCATTTCCAAAGTCATTGCCAAAGCTAGTGTAGAAGATAATTATATGAAAACCAAACAGAGTTGTGTAGCTCTGGTAAAAAGAGAGATTTGCGTTGTGCTTTTCCCACTTTTCTCTCTGGATTAGTATGCTTAAAGCAAAAAAAAATATACCACATTCCTGCATTCCTTCTTAAGATGTCCAAATGAGGAAAGTCTACTCTCAAATCTTTATCCTTGTGTTATTTATAGAACTTATCAAACCCTACTCTTTATTCTGACTCTTATTCTTACACATATAATTAAATGGTGAATAATAGACTCCATCGAATATCCATGATATAAAAACAAATGAAGTGTACATTTTTTACTTCAGGAGTTCTTAAAGATGTCTGTGGAAAGCATAATGCTCCAGAAAGGAAGAAAAATACTGAATGTATCGATGTCAAATTGTCTTCACAACTTTTTTAAATAAGATAATGAATAATTTATTCAACATTATACAAAGTGAGATGGGATGAATCTCTGGTCTTAATGGGGTAGATTTTGATTACAGAGATAAATGATATTCAATTGCTGCACTGAACAGCTCAAGATCTTGTATGATGATAAAGTGTAACGTCCATCAGGCATCCAGGGGAAAGCACACATGCAGTTCCAGTAATTTATTTGAATGGCATCTGTGTTATGGTAGACAAAAACAATGATATCTATATTCATTGTATTCTTATCAGGCAAGATATACATTATCTTCTTAATCCTTACAGTGCTGTAATTAAAAAATATAGAAAATGAATAATCAAAGTCCATGAGAGTTAAATAACATGTCCATGTCCATACAGCTAATGAGTTAGAGGAGCTAATGTTGCAAATCAAACTGTATCCCTGCAAAATCAATTACTTCCCTATCCATATGGTTACTATGTTAGTGTCCCTTACTGGTCCATTACTAGGTACTAAACACTCTTCTAATCAGTACTTTTGATTCACCTCCCCTTAACCACTCTCAGATGACTGTTTTTCTTTTCACAACAATAAACATGAAGAAGTTAAACAGAAACATATTTTATATTATGCCTAAAATTGGTTTGTAATATCAAGTTCTTTTTGAATTCTTAGAATGTACACTTAAAATGCACTTCATTAAAGTGATATTAAGAGTTACCATTAGATAGGAAACTATTATTTGATCCAACCTGGACAACATTACATTTAGTCGTTACAATGGCCTTGGAAGATTACCACTATTAATTGCAATTTGATGAAGAGGACTCTCAGGATCAATGAGGTGCACCGAGTTCTGAAAAGTGTCCAGTTTTTAAGTCAATATTGGATTGGAGATGTGTCACCAAATGTCACACGCTTTCTATTATCTGTCGTTCCAATTCCTTATCAAAGATAAGTACACCATTTTCTGATAGCCATTAAGAAAGTCTGGCATATTTCCTTTCAGTCTTTTCCCCATTCATAGTCAACTAGTATGACTCATTCCAAGTCTTGAAGTTTAAAGAGGAAGAAGAAAATATTATTTTTGAGGAAAGTCTACCACAAGACATCAAAAGGAAACAATACCTTGGATCCTTTTTTTTTTTTTTTGAGTCATCCCTAGGTTTGCAGAAAAGGATACAAAACTTACTTCTGGGACAGGTGGGACTGATTTTGTAGTTAGCCATAACCAGAGAATGAGAATACTACTTTCCTGATTTTTAATGAGTGTTATCTCTTCCCACAGATTGGAGAAAGACTCATCAAAAACCTGTGTTATGCAGAAGACACAACCTTGCTTCCTGAAAGTGGCAAGGTCTTGAAACACTGATGAAAATCAAAGACAACAGACTTCAGTATATGAACATAAAATAAACAAAAATCCTCACAAATGGACCAATAAGCAACATCATGATAAACAGAAAAGATTGAGGTTGTCAAGGATTTCACTTTACTTGGATCCACAAACGACACCCATGGAAACAGCAGTCAGGAAATCAAAAGACATATTGCAACGGGCAAATCTGCTGCAAAAGACCTCTTTAAAGTGTTGAAAAGCAAAGATGTCACCTTGAAAAATAAGGTGCATCTGGCCCAAGCCATAGTGTTTTCAATCACCTCATATGCATGCAAAAGCTGGATGATGACTAAGAAAGACCAAAGAAGAATTGATGCCTTTGAATTGCAGTATTGACAAATAATATTGAATATACCATGGTCTGCCAAAAGAACGAACAGATCTTTCCTAGAAGAAGTACAACCAGAATGCTCTTTAGAAGCAAAGATGAGGAGACTATATCTCACCTACTTTGGACAGGGGAAATCAGTCCCTGAAGAAGGATATCATGCTTGGTAAAGTAGAAGGTCACTAAAAAAGAGGAAGCCCCTCAACCAGATGGATTGACACAGTGACTGAAACAATGGGCTCAAGCATAACAATGATTGTGAGGATGGCACAGTACCGGGCACTGTTTCATTCTGTTGTACGTAAGGCTGCTATGACTCAGAACCTAATATAGGGCATCTAACAACAACAACAACATCTCTTCCCAAGAACTGGTATGGCCTCATCCTATGTCAAGTGCTTTCCATTCTCCATTATCACAATTTCTCATCAGGAGGGTTTGTAGGTGATTTAACTCAGTAGTAAAAGACAGCAAATTAATCTATTGATTGGGCAGGTTATCAGAACATTCCAAATTGCTCCCTCAGAAATTATGTGACTATATATAAAGGACATATGTATATCCATATAGTAGAACAGAGAAAAAGCCCAAAGAAAAGAAACATGGTAACAATAAGACTTTATCAAGATGTTACAAGCAAAAGGCAATAGTTTCCCTTTGGGGAAGACATGGTACTTTGCTATTCTAGACTAATGAAAAATAAGATAAGATTTAATTTACTCGTAATGGCTCAGTGAATGAATGATCTTAGAGTAAAAACAGAGCCATGACAACTGGAAATATGGTTCTAACGCCTTAATCCTCAGTTGTACAACCTTGGCCAAGATATGTGATTTACATCCACCTCTTTTTCATAAGCATTCTTTGTATATTCCAATTTTAGACACTTTACAAATACCTTTATTCCCCAAATACTATTTCTCAGTTAATATGCAACAAAGAAAAGAGAAAACACCAAGAAAATATTCCATACAGGAAACTGATAAAACAGTTATACAAGGTCTGAAAGGCAAAAACTAGCAATGTACCATTACACTATAACTAAAGAAAGAAGCTACCTAACCAAAGGATAAGGAAACAGATATAAGGAAAGTGCCAGTCTTATTAGTGTGTGGAAACGTTTACCGAAAATTATTGGAAGAACCTAATGATAAAGACAGATGAGAAATCAGAAGAGTGATATAAAGATCATGTGGCAGCTAACAAAGGTTTGGCACTTAATAAGTACTAGGACATTGTTTTTTAATCAGAATTTGAATCAATAGGAGAGAAGTTGTTTTATTGTTGAAATATAATCCCAGTTTTCTTTGATTATGTGGAAAGATAAAAGCCTAATATATGCCAGGAAATTCAAGCAAAGAATGTATTGAAATCAAGATTTAATTTCTTCTCTTTTTCATTTTAGATTTTCATTTTTATGAAAATCTCCACAATTTATTGAAAATAATTGAATGTTGTACACTATATTAATTAAATAGGACCCATTGAGAACCCATGATATAGACATATTCGTTTCTTATTTTACCTTGTCTCTACTCCTATGAGACGTCCTTGAGGGGATGACAGCCCAGGCAGGAAAGCACTCAGTGTGTGCAATACAGCCTACACTCTGATCCTCTGAAACAAGGAACAAAGGAGCCAAGGGTCTGTTCCATTTTAATACAGATTTATTGTGGTGGTGGTGGTTGTGTCTTAGTGCCAAGCAAAAGATAGACTCTGGGGAATGAGAAATTAATGACACTCAGTTGTTTCCTTTCAAGCATTCTTACACATCCTTGTAAAAAAATGAAAATAAAAAGCTCTTACAGGGATCCAGATAAAACAAAACCTTCAGATCACAGGATAGTTGAGTTGAGTGGCACGAAGCTTAATCTATTTCCATTAATGATAATAGTTATATGTATAATTAATCACATACGTAATGTCCATTATCTGTTCAATCCTTACAGCAATGGAGATCTCATTCTCTATCAACTGTGGATCACTTTATCTTTCTGTGGGGGCTTGTGTGTTGCTGTGATGCTGGGAGCTCTGCCATCAGTACTCAAATACCAGCAGGGTCACCCATGGCAGACAGGTTTCCACTGAGCTTCCAAACTAAGACAGACCAGGAAGAAGGACCAGATGGTCTGCTTCTGAAAAGAATTAGCCAGTGAAAACCTTATGGATAACAGCAGAACACTGTCTGATACAGTGCCAGAAGATGAGCCCCTCCAGTTGGAATGCACTCAAAATAAGACTGGGGAAGAGCTGACTCCTCAAAGCAGGGTCAACTTTAATGACCTGGATGGGCTCAAGCTTTCGGGAACTCCAGTCCTGATGTGGCACAACTCAAAATGAGAAGACATAGCTGTAAACATCCATTAATAATCGGAATCTGGAGTGTACGAAGTATAAATATAAGAAAATTGGAAATCATCAAAAATGAAATGGAACACATAAAGATCAATATCCTAGGCATTAGTGAGCTGAAAAGGACTGGTATTGGTCATTTTGAATCAGATAATCATATGGTCTACTATGCTGGAAATGACAACTTGAAGAGGAATGGCCGTTATCATCAGAAAGAACATTTCAAGATCTATCCTGAAGTACAACACTGTCAATAATAGGATAATATCCATACACCTACAAGGAAGACCAGCTAATACAACTATTATTCAAATTTATGCATCAACCACTAAGGTCAAAGAAGAAGAAATTGAAGATTTTCACCAACTTTTGCAGTTTGAAATTGGTCGAACATGCAATAAGGATGCATTGATAATTACTGGCAATTGGAATTCATAAGTTGGAAACAAAGAAGAAGGATTATTCGTTGGAAAATATGGCCTTGGTGAAAGAAATGATGCTGGAAATCAAATGATTGAATTTTTTTTTTATTAACTTTTATTAAGCTTCAAGTGAACATTTACAAATCCAATCAGTCTGTCACATATAAGTTTACATACATCTTACTCCGTACTCCCACTTGCTCTCCCCTTATTGAGTCAGCCCTTTCAGTCTCTCCTTTCGTGACAATTTTGCCAGCTTCCCTCTCTCTCTATCCTCCCATCCCCCCTCCAGACAAGAGTTGCCAACACACTCTCAAGTGACCACCTGATATAGTTAGCTCACTCTTCATCAGCATCTCTCTCCCATCCGCTGACCAGTCCCTTTCATGTCTGATGAGTTGTCTTCGGGGATGGTTCCCGTCCTGTGCCAACAGAAGGTCTGGGGAGCATGGCTGCCGGGATTCCTCTAGTCTCAGTCAGACCATTAAGTATGGTCTTTTTATGAGAATTTGGGGTCTGCATCCCACTGAAATCCCGCTCCCTCAGGAGTTCTCTGTTGTGCTCCCTGTCAGGGCAGCCATCGATTGTGGCCGGGCACCAACTAGTTCTTCTGGTCTCCGGATGATGTGGGTCTCTGGTTCATGTGGCCCTTTCTGTCTCTTGGGCTCTTAGTTGTCGTGTGACCTTGGTGTTCTTCATTCTCCTTTGCTCCAGGTGGGTTGAGACCAATTGATGCATCTTAGATGGCCGCTTGTTAGCATTTAACACCCCAGATGCCACATTTCAAAGTGGGGTGCAGAATGTTTTCATACTAGAATTATTTTGCCAATTGACTTAGAAGTCCCCTCAAACCATGTTCCCCAGACCCCCGCCCCTGCTACTCTGACCTTTGAAGCATTCATTTTATCCCAGAAACTTCTTTGCTTTTGGTCCAGTCCAATTGAGCTGACCTTCCATGTATTGAGTGTTGTCTTTCCCTTCACCTAAAGCAGTTCTTATCTACTGATTAATATATAAAAAACCCTCTCCCTCCCTCCCTCCCTCCCCCCTTCGTAACCACGAAAGTATGTGTTCTTCTCAGTTTTTACTATTTCTCAAGATCTTGTAATAGTAGTCTTACACAATATTTGTCCTTTTGCCTCTGACTAATTTCGCTCAGCATAATGCCTTCCAGGTTCCTCCATGTTATGAAATGTTTCAGAGATTCGTCACTGTTCTTTATCGATGCGTAGTATTCCATTGTGTGAATATACCACAATTTATTTACCCATTCATCCGTAGATGGACACCTTGGTTGCTTCCAGCTTTTTGCTATTGTAAACAGAGCTGCAATAAACATGGGTGTGCATATATCTGTTTGTGTGAAGGCTCTTGTATCTCTAGGGTATATACCGAGGAGTGGGATTTCTGGGTTGTATGGTAGTTCTATTTCTAACTGTTTAAGATAACGCCAGATGGATTTCCAAAGTGGTTGTACCATTTTACATTCCCACCAGCAGTGTATAAGAGTTCCAATCTCTCCGCAGCCTCTCCAACATTTATTATTTTGTGTTTTTTGGATTAATGCCATTCTAGCTGGTGTGAGATGGAATCTCATCGTAGTTTTAATTTGCATTTCTCTAATGGCTAATGATCGAGAGCATTTTCTCATGTATCTGTTGGCTGCCTGAATATCTTCTTTAGTGAAGTGTGTGTTCATATCCTTTGCCCACTTCTCGCTTGGGTTGTATGTCTTTTTGTGGATGAATTTTGACAGAATCATGTAGATTTTAGAGATCAGGCGCTGGTCGGAGATGTCATAGCTGAAAATTCTTTCCCAGTCTGTAGGTGGTCTTTTTACTCTTTTGGTGAAGTCTTTGGATGAGCATAGGGGCTTGATTTTTAGGAGCTCCCAGTTATCGAGTTTCTCTTCATCATTTTTGGTAATGTTTTGTATTCTGTTTATGCCTTGTATTAGGACTCCTAGGGTTGTCCCTATTTTTTCTTCCATGATCTTTATCATTTTAGTCTTTATGTTTAGGTCTTTGATCCACTTGGAGTTAGTTTTTGTGCATGGTGTGAGGTATGGGTCCTGTTTCATTCTTTTGCAAATGGATATCCAGTTATGCCAGCACCATTTGTTAAAAAGGCTATCTTTTCCCCAGTTAACTGACACTGGGCCTTTGTCAAATATCAGCTGCTCATATGTGGATGGATTTATATCTGGGTTCTCAATTCTGTTCCATTGGTCTATGTGTCTGTTTTTGTACCAGTACCAGGCTGTTTTGACTACTGTGGCTGTAAAATAGGTTCTGAAATCAGGTAGAGTGAGGCCTCCCACTTTCTTTTTCTTTTTCACTAATGCTTTGCTTATCCGAGGCTTCTTTCCCTTCCATATGAAATTGGTGATTTGTTTCTCTATCCCCTTAAAATATGACATTGGAATTTGGATCGGAAGTGTGTTATATGTATAGATGGCTTTTGGTAGAATATACATTTTTACTATGTTAAGTCTTCCTATCCATAAGCAAGGTATGTTTTTCCACTTAAGTATGTCCTTTTGAATTTCTTGTAGTAGAGCTTTGTAGTTTTCTTTGTCTAGGTCTTTTACATCCTTGGTAAGATTTATTCCTAAGTATTTTATCTTCTTGGGGGTTACTGTGAATGGTATTGATTTGGTTATTTTCTCTTCGGTGTTCTTTTTGTTGATGTAGTGGAATCCAAGTGATTTTTGTATGTTTATTTCATAACCTGAGACTCTGCCAAACTCTTCTATTAGTTTCAGTAGTTTTCTGGAGGATTCCTTGGGGTTTTCTGTGTATAAGATCATGTCATCTGCAAATAGTGATAACTGTACTTCCTCCTTGCCAATCCGGATACCCTTTATTTCTTTGTCTAGCCTAATTGCCCTGACTAGGACTTCCAGCACGATGTTGAATAAGAGTGGTGATAAAGGGCATCCTTGTCTGGTTCCCGTTGTCAAGGGAAATGCTTTCAGGTTCTCTCCATTTAGAGTTATATTGGCCGTTGGCTTTGCATAGATGCCCTTTATTATGTTGAGGAATTTTCCTTCCATTCCTATTTTGGTAAGAGTTTTTATCATAAATGGGTGTTGGACTTTGTCAAATGCCTTTTCTGCATCAATTGATAAGATCATATGGTTTTTATCTTTTGTTTTATTTATGTGATGGATTACATTAATGGTTTTTCTGATATTAAACCAGCCTTGCATACCTGGTATAAATCCCACTTGATCAGGGTCAATTATTTTTTTGATGTGTTGTTGGATTGTATTGGCTAGAATTTTGTTGAGGATTTTTGCATCTATGTTCATGAGGGATATGGGTCTATAATTTTCTTTTTTTGTAATGTCTTTACCTGGTTTTGGTGTCAGGGAGATGGTGGCTTCATAGAATGAGTTGGGTAGTATTCTGTCATTTTCTATGCTTTGGAATACCTTCAGTATTAGTGGTGTTAACTCTTCTCTGAAAGTTTGGTAGAACTCTGCAGTGAAGCCGTCCGGGCCAGGGCTTTTTTTTGTTGGAAGTTTTTTGATTACCGTTTCAACCTCTTTTTTTGTTATGGGTCTATTTAGTTGTTGTACTTCTGAATGTGTTAGTTTAGGTAGGTAGTGTTTTTCCAAGAATTCGTCCATTTCTTCTAGGTTTTCAAATTTGTTACAGTACAATTTTTCGTAGTAATCTGATATGATTCTTTTAATTTCATTTGGTTCTGTTGTGATGTGGTCCTTCTTGTTTCTTATTCGGGTTATTTGTTTCCTTTCCTGTATTTCTTTAGTCAGTCTAGCCAATGGTTTATCAATTTTGTTAATTTTTTCCAAGAACCAGCTTTTGGCTTTGTTAATTCTTTCAGTTGTTTTTCTGTTCTCTAATTCATTTAGTTCAGCTCTAATTTTTATGATTTGTTTTCTTCTGGTGCCTGATGGATTCTTTTGTTGCTCACTTTCTATTTGTTCCAGTTGTAGGGACAGTTCTCTGATTTTGGCTCTTTCTTCTTTTTGTATGTGTGCATTTATCGATATAAATTGGCCTCTGAGCACTGCTTTTGCTGTGTCGCAGAGGTTTTGATAGGAAGTATTTTCATTCTCGTTGCATTCTATGAATTTCCTTATTCCCTCCTTGATGTCTTCTATAACCCAGTCTTTTTTCAGGAGGGTATTGTTCATTTTCCAAGTATTTGATTTCTTTCCCTAGTTTTTCTGTTATTGATTTCTGGTTTTATTGCCTTGTGGTCTGAGAAGATGCTTTGTAATATTTTGATGTTTTGGATTCTGCAAAGGTTTGTTTTATGACCTAATATGTGGTCTATTCTAGAGAATGTTCCATGTGCACTAGAAAAAAAAGTATACTTTGCAGCAGTTGGGTGGAGAGTTCTGTATAAGTCAATGAGGTTAAGTTGGTTGATTGTTGTAAGTAGGTCTTCCGTGTCTCTATTGAGCTTCTTACTGGATGTCCTGTCCTTCTCCGAAAGTGGTGTGTTGAAGTCTCCTACTATAATTGTGGAGGTGTCTATCTCACTTTTCAATTCTGTTAAAATTTGATTTATATATCTTGCAGCCCTGTCATTGGGTGCATAAATATTTAATGTGGTTATGTCTTCCTGATCAATTGTCCCTTTTATCATTATATAGTGTCCTTCTTTATCCTTTGTGGTGGATTTAAGTCTAAAGTCTATTTTGTCAGAAATTAATATTGCTACTCCTCTTCTTTTTTGCTTATTGTTTGCTTGATATATTTTTTTCCATCCTTTGAGTTTTAGTTTGTTTGTGTCTCTAAGTCTAAGGTGTGTCTCTTGTAGGCAGTATATAGATGGATCGTGTTTCTTTATCCAGTCCTTGAATCTCTGTCTCTTTATTGGTGCATTTAGTCCATTTACATTCAGGGTAATTACAGATAAATAAGTTTTTAGTGCTGTCATTTTGATGCCTTTTCATGTGTGTTGTTGGCAATTTCATTTTTCCACATACTTTTTTGTGCTGAGACGTTTTTCTTAGTAAATTGTGAGATCCTTATTTTCATAGTGTTTGACTTTATGTTAGTTGAGTCGTTACGTTTTTCTTGGCTTTTATCTTGAGTTATGGAGTTGTTATACCTTTTTGTGGTTACCTTATTATTTACCCCTATTTTTCTAAGTAAAAACCTAACATGTATCATTCTATATCGCCTTGTATCACTCTCCATATGGCAGTTCAATGCCTCCTGTATTTAGTCCCTCTTTTTGATTATTGTGATCTTTTACCTATTGACTTCCATGATTCCCTCTTATGTGTATTATTATTATTTTTTTAATTAATCTTAATTTGTTTGTTTTTGTGATTTCCCTATTTGAGTTGATATCAGGACGTTCTGTTTTGTTACCTTGTATTGTGCTGGTATCTGATATTATTGGTTCTCTGACCAAACAATATCCTTTAGTATTTCTTGTAGCTTTGGTTTGGTTTTTGCAAATTCTCTAAACTTGTGTTTATCTGTAAATATCTTAATTTCGCCTTCATATCTCAGAGAGAGTTTTGCTGGATATATGATCCTTGGCTGGCAGTTTTTCTCCTTCAGTGTTCTGTATATGTCGTCCCATTCCCTTCTTGCCTGCATGGTTTCTGCTGAGTAGTCTGAACTTATTCTTATTGATTCTCCCTTGAAGGAAACCTTTCTTTTCTCCCTGGCTGCTTTTAAAATTTTCTCTTTATCTTTGGTTTTGGCGAGTTTGATGATAATATGTCTTGGTGTTTTTCTTTTTGGATCAATCTTAAATGGGGTTCGATGAGCATATTGGATAGATATCCTTTTGTCTTTCATGATGTCAGGGAAGTTTTCTGTCAGGAGTTCTTCAACTATTTTCTCTGTGTTTTCTGTCCTCCCTCCCTGTTCTGGGACTCCAATCACCCACAAGTTATCCTTCTTGATAGAGTCCCACATGATTCTTAGGGTTTCTTCATTTTTTTAAATTCTTTTATCTGATTTTTTTTTCAGCTATGTTGGTGTTGATTCCCTGGTCCTCCAGATGTCCCAGTCTGCATTCTAATTGCTCGAGTCTGCTCCTCTGACTTCCTAGTGTGTTGTCTAATTCTGTAATTTTATTGTTAATCTTTTGGATTTCTACATGCTGTCTCTCTATGGATTCTTGCAACTTATTAATTTTTCCACTATGTTCTTGAATAATCTTTTTGAGTTCTTCAACAGTTTTATCGGTGTGTTCCTTGGCTTTTTCTGCAGTTTGCCTTATTTCGTTTGTGATGTCTTGAAGCATTCTGTAAATTAGTTTTTTATATTCTGTATCTGATAATTCCAGGATTGTATCTTCATTTGGGAAAGATTTTGATTCTTTTGTTTAGGGGATTGTAGAAGCTGTCATGGTCTGCTTCTTTATGTGGTTTGATGTGGACTGCTGTCTCCGAGCCATCACTGGGAAACTAGTTTTTCCAGAAAATCCGCTGACTGGTACGCTGGCTCCAGACTCTGAAAACAATCTCTGCCTCCCCGTATTTGTTCGTTCTCCATCTCTAAATCTGTGTTTGTTGTTCAGGGTTCGTAGATTTTTATGTATGTGATCGATTCACTTGTTTTTCCGAGTCTTTGTTGCAAGAGGGATCCGCGGTAGCGTCCACCTAGTCCACCATGTTGGCCCCGCCTCAAATGATTGAATTTTACGAGACAAATGAATCCTTTATTGCAAATACCTTTTTTCACCAACATAAAATGTGACTATACACATGGACATGGCCAGATAGAATATGCAGGAGTCAAATCAACTACATCTGTGGAAACAGAGAATGGAAAAGCTCAATATCATCAATCAGAACAAGTCCAGGGAATAACTTCAGATCAGATGATTAATTACTCATATGCAAGCTCAATTGAAACAAAAAAATTACAACAGGTCCACGAGAGCCAAAGTACAACCTTGAGTATATCCCACCTGAATTTAGAAACCATCTCAAAAATAGATTTGACCCATTGAGCCAGAATGCTCCTTAGAAGTAAGGATGGCAAGATTATGTCTCACATACTTTGGACATCTTGTCAGGAAGGATCAGTCCCTGGAGAAGGACAACATGCTTGGTAAAGTAGAGAGTCAGCAAAAAAGAAGACCCTCAATGAGATGGGTTGACACAATAGCTACAACAATGGGTTCAAGCATAGCAACAATTGTGAGCATGGGGCAAGAAAGGGCAGTGTTTCTTTCTGTTCTGTGTAGGGTCGCTATGAGTTGGATGCAACTTGAAGGCATCTAACAGCAACAACATGTAGAATTAATCACATAATGGAATATCCATTATCTCTTCTATCCTTACAGCAATGCAGATCTCTTTCTCTATCAACCGTGGATCAACACAGATGGCAAAGTAGAGTCTGAGAGAGACTAAGAACTTGCCCCATGACACACAGGTCATAAGTACAGAAGACAGGATTCACAATTAAAGTAAGTCACTGAGGCCCATACACTAACCATCTTAACTGTTTCCTCATATTTCAAAATCTTTAAAGCAGAAATCCAGGGGACTTAACGAAAGATATGTCTAAGTTACACCTTTTAACTCATTACAGCTTCCCGACGAGGAATGGAACCCAAGATCCTGTCTTTGTCTCTGAAGTTGAGATGGGCTAAGTTACAAGGATGAAGGAGGAAGTGGACAACTGAGAAAAACTCTGCGAGGAGGGGCAAGAAAGATGTGTCCTGAACTATCATCTTCCAACTCCTGAAATGATCCCCTGGTGTATTCACAATTATTCTTCAGATAGTTAAGGCATCAAGAGACACCCAGTGTGCTCTACTCTGGTCTACCAGAAACCTCCCATAAAAGGGCACAATGAGCAGGGGTCTCTGTGTGGAGAGACCAAGGAAGTGAAATGGCAGGGTGGGTGGTTAGGGGAGAATATACTCAGGTGCCCTGTTTCTGGTGTCACGCTGCCCAGATTTAAACCTGGCTTGTACATTTTTGGCCCATGATCTGGTACAAGTAACCACAACAACAAAGCTATGCTCCTTTTCTTTCTATGAAATGACAATAACTCTGTATTGCTGTTCTCTTGGTGCCGTTGTGCACGAAAAGATAACAAGTTACGTAGAAAACTTAGTTCAGATCCTGGCACTGGTAAGCATTCAATAAATGTTCATGGTACTGTGATTACTGTCATCTTTCTATCATTGTCATTATCATCATCATCTACAAGTTCATGTTGAAGTGTTTGGGGACCCATCTCCTGCTCTGGTGGAGAAGTGCCTATGGGAGCTAGAACCAACGTAGAAGAAATTAAAACACTAAATGAATTTTCCTGGACCAGTACCATAACCAGGAACACAAATTTCACAGTACTCTGAGATATTAGCATTTCAGAGCTTCCCATCTGGCCATCCCAAGTGTGCTGCTTGTCTTGATGAGGAGGAAACAATGCTCTCTCACCCCTCTGTGCCCACTTACTCCCACAGCACTTACTGGACTGCACTGGATCTCTGCTAGGGCATGACTAAGGAATGTGGGTCCAGAACCCCTTTCCTCCCTGATGGGCTTGATGTCTGAGGCTCCTTCCTCAGGACTGACAAGAAGAGAGAACCTGGCTTCAATGTCCTTAAGCACACTACCACTCTAGAGGAGAGACATGGGTATGGAGCTCACTGGACAGAGAGCACAGGCATGTTATTTACAGCTATACGGTCTTGAAACTCAATGCCCAAACCAAAAAAAAAACCAAACCCACTGCTGTCGAGTAGATTCCGACTCATAGCAACCCTATAGAGTTTCCAAGGAGCGCCTGGCGGATTCAAACTGCCGACCCTTTGGTTAGCAGCCATAGCACTTAACCACTATGCCACCAGGGTTTCCGCTCAATGCCCAGAGTACACAGTTAGCCAAATTGGTTCATGTTATTCCAGTCTCTGAAGACTTGTAAATATTAATGTAACAAGAACAGCGAAAGTGAATGTCGGTGGTATCTGGCTCCTCCCATTATAAAGAGGAAGCTCACCTATATTTCTTACCGCTAACTTCAAAGCTGTACAGATCTTAACATAAAAATCACACTTTTTTTTCAATTTTTCAATTTAAAATATCAGTGCATAATTTAATATCCTCAAACCCATTGAACGAATCATGTAATTTAGGGAGGATTAAGTATTCTTTAAAAATCCTGGTGGTTTGGCCAAGTGTGCTGTCTCCAAAGCTTTTTGACAAGTTTTCCACACTGTTTGGCTGGGGAGCCCCAGTCACATGGCTTTACCAGTGTGCTCTTTCTGGCATGCCTGTGAGCACCCTTGGAGAATTTTCTTTTCTTTTTTTTTTTCTTTTCCCTCTCAGTTTCTTGTCTCTCTCTGTCTTCCTTCCTTTCCTTTTCCTGACCACAATGTGTGCCATCTCCACAGCCTTTTGACAGGCTGTGCCACCACACTGCTCAGGTAGGGAGCCACAAGCACACTGCTTCACCATTTCATGCCACCACACTGGTGAATGCCCTTGGACATTTTTTTTTTCTATCACAAATTCTTGTCCCTCTTTACACTTCTTCATTTCTTTTCTCCTGACCACTCGACTGCATGTGCTGTCCCTACCACTTATTGATAGGCTGTGCCACACCACTCAGCTGGGGAGCTGCAGGCACAGAGCTTTACAGTCCGTGCCACCACACCAGTGGGCTCCCTCAGGGCATCTTTTTTTTCCCTCAGTTTCTTGTCTCTCTACATTCCTCCCTTTTCTTGCTCACGATCACTTGACCACGTGTCCACTATTCCTTTTTTTTTTGTTTGTTTTCTTTCAGATTCTTATCACTATATCTCTTCCTCCATTTCCTTTCTTCTGCACAGCTAGCCACATGTGCAGTCTCTGCCCCTTCTTGATGAGCTGCGCAACACCACCTGGCTAGATAGCACAAGCACACATCTTCCCTGGGTCCACTTCACTCCACCAGCAGGCTCCTTCAACACCATTTTTTTTTTTTTTTTTACTGTTTCATTCCCTTCCCTCTCTTTTCTCTCGCACACACTTAGGTCCACATGTCACATTCTCCCCCTTCCCTCCTACCTAATTACACCATGCACTGGGCACTCACCCTCAAGCAGCACAGGCTCCAAGCACCAGTCCCTGCCCTGCGCTGCTGCCCTGTCTTGCCCTTTCAACCTCAGTATGTGCTGCAAATGACCCATCCCGGCCCCTCGCCCTCCAATGGACCTGACCTGCTACACTATAGCTGAGGGATCACTAAAGAGCTTACAGTGGAGAGCCAGAGAGATCGATCAGTAAAGGAGGACAACGTTAGAAAAATAAAAGAGGGAATAAATGATGTAGGTATAGAGCTTTCAAATGGAGGGGAAGTCAAGGCTTATCAAGTAATAAAAACTGGTTTAATCCTGGGAAGATGGGGTAAATTTCAAGGTAACCACAAAGAAATTTAACAAACCTGGAGGCGGATCCAACATGGCACTATAGGCTGCAGCACCACGAGGACCCTCCACAGCAAAGACCTGAAAAACTAAGTAAAACGGAGACAAATGTCAATCCTGGAACCATAAGCATCAAATGAAGAAGGAAAGAACTAAACCAAACACTGAATGGAATAAGAAACTGTCAGAAAAAAGAGAGCAAGAAGAGATACAAATAGAGGTACCTTTCAGCTAAGGCAGCACGAATTCACCATGGTGGATTCCTCTTGGAAATCAGTGGGCAGGAAGTAAGAAAAAGCAGATTCACGGAGCTCCCAGCGGGAGACAGAGCACCCAGTAACCAGCGATACATGATTCCCCACCCCTTAACTTTCCTCCACCTGCTCAGCCTCTGCCATTTCCCAGGCGGTTGTTGCACCGCAACCAGGGGGCCGAGCAACCCAGGCCCAAGGGATGCCAACCCCATGCTGTGAGTATTCGCCCCACCCACACCAGCCACCCCTTTTAGTGCCATTTCTTTCTTGTTTGTGTTGCTTTTTTGGCTTTTTTGGTTTCTTCCCTGCCTCTCACCTCCTCCCCCTTCTATCTCTCAAACACCTGATTCCATGTGCCCTCTTTATTTCGTCTCGACAGACTGTGAAGTGCTGCTTGGCTGGGGAACTGCTTTCTCGGTCCACTCCCTGGAGGTTTGTTTGTTTGTTTCTTTTTTCTGTTTCTTTTTCTTCATTTCCAGGTTTCTCCTCTCTCCACGCCAATGGAAGTCTTCTTCAGCAATTTTTTTTTAGCTCCTGTCTGTCTTTCCTCTCTCTCTTCTTTCCCATACCCAACCTAGTTCCACACATCACAAACTCACAACCCCCCCCACCCCCGCGCCTAATTGCACCACGTGCTGAACATCGCACCCACCGAGCAACACAGGCACGGCCTACCGGAACCTACCCTGCACTGACCTCTGGCCCATCTTGTGGGCCCCAGTATGTTCCACAAACAACCATCCCAGACCATTGCCTTCAGCTGGACCTGCCCTGATGCAGCATAGCTGAGAGACTGCCCCCTCCCTTTTAACTCAGTACTGCATTTACTCCTGAGGTGTACTCTTCAGCCAAAGATTAGACAGGCCCATAAAACAAAATGAGACTAAATGGGTACACCAGCCCAGGGGAAAGGATAAGAAGGCAGGAGGGGATAGGAAAGTTGGTAATGGGGAACCCAAGGTAGAGAAGGCATGATGGTTGACATGTCGTAGGAGTGGCAACGGATACCAATACACACAAAAAAAATGTTTATTAGTTTTATACTGAGAAACAGATTTGTTCTATAAACCCTCATCTAAAATACAAAAACAAAAACCTGGTGACACAGTGATTAAAGTGCTTGGTTGCTAATGGAAAGTTAGTGGGTGAAATCCACCTAGCCACTCCACGGGAGAAGGAACTGGTCATGTGCTCTCATAAAGATTATAGTCTAGAAAATTCTAAGGGGCAGTTCTGCTTTGACATACGGGGTCCATATGACTTGAAAGTGACTCAACAGCACTTACCAACAACAACATGTCTTCTATACTGAGAATCTGATGCTATTTTCATTATATGAATTAATATTTCTGTCATGAAGGAAAACTTCCAACTTTCAATCTTCTTTCTATAGCCCTTGCATATGGTTGGGGTTTTATACATTGGCAATTGATATTTTTAGGTAATTTGAATGACAGAAACAGTTCTCATTTTTCTGTGTAGTTAATGTATGGTGGTACTTTAAAAAATTCTTTATTTTTGTCATACTTATTTGGTGACTTGATCCTTCCCCTAAATACCACCATAGGCCTTTCAAATGACTGCATTCAAAGGTTGACCAGGGCTGCAGTCATCTCAAGGTTTGCCTGGAAGTGGATCTGATTCCAAGGTCACTCAGACATCAATTAGCAGGATTTGTACCTCACAGGCTATTGGCCAAAGGCCTACCATACCTTCTGAACACATGGGCCTCTGCAACAGGCAGCTGGCAAAATGGAAGCTGGCTTTCATCAGAGTGTGCTAGCCAGACAGCAAGAGAGGGCTGGCAAAATTAGAGCCAGATTCTTTTTATACCCCAATGTTGGAAGTGATAACCCAAGAGTTTTCCTATTTCTATGTGATGGAAGCAATTAACTGAGTCCAGCACACACTCAAGAGGGTGGTTAGCCACAAAAGTGTGAATACAGGAGGTGGGGGTTGTTGGGAGAATCTTAGAAGCTACACACTATACAGGCTTCACTCGCTATAAGGATGGTGTCTCTAAGCACCACTAGACTCAAGAGAGTTCCCTCTGCTTTCCAGCATAATCCCAAACCATAACACCACCATACACGTAGCGAACATTCCCTGAAGAAAAACAGAAACATGGTAGAATTTCTACAAACCCCACAATGGCGCTACTGAACTTGAAGTCAGAAGGCTCTCTGGTTTCTCTAGCAGCAGCAGAGTCCTTCCATTAGGCCAGTTGCACCCTTCCCATGCACAAATTCAATCAGCACATATCCCCAACAACAACTGATACCTGCTTAACTACAAAAGGCTCACTTCACTCCAGAATGTAATTTTCCTTAGATTTCTTTGTCTTCACAGCACTTGAAATCTTTAATAAAATGTGTTTATATTTTATCTAGTTTGTTTCCCTAGTAGATAAAGTGGAATAATGGTGTTTCACACCTTTTACATTCTATCCGCGTGGCCACCTGGGTGAGGCTTCTCTGTTCTGAAGGACTCAGAGAATGGCTTCTCATTAGCTGATATGAAGAAAACTGGAATATATACCCAATGACATTGAATATGGACAAAAGAATGCTATTTACCTATATATGGATAAATGGCTGAGGGTAATTCTGGGGAGAACAAATGGCACATGTGTTGAGGTGAATTGGAGGTAGAAGATAAGTGTTGAGAGCTTTCAGCACCCTTGGATAGTGGCAAAATTTTCATATTAAACATAATGGAAGGAGGGGATCAGATTCTAGGATCACTGCCAAAGCTGAGTGTAGAGGACAGGTGTATAAAAACCAAAGACAGTTGTGTTCTTGTGGTAAAAAGAGAGATTTGCTTTGTACTTTTCCCACTTTTCTCCCTGAATGAGTATCCTTAAAGGAAAAGGAAAGATACTACATTCCAGCATTCTCTTCTCAGGTATCCAGTTAAGGAATGTCCATGCTCAATTTTTTTATCACCATGTTATTTATAGAGCTTATCAAACCCTACCCTTTATTCTATGACTCTTATTCTTTCACATACAATGAAATGATGAATAATAGATCCTATCAAATATCCCTAATAATAAAAACAACAAACCATACATTTTCCTTGGGGGGTTCTTAAAAGTCTCTATGGAAGATATAATGTCCCAAGCAGGAATAAAAATACAGGGTGTAGGGATGTCAAATTGTCTTCACCTTTATTTTACAACATAATGAATAATTTATTCAATATTATAAAAATTGGAGATAGGACTAATGTATGGTCTTAATACATTAGATTTGTAGTATATATACCAATAATATCCAATCCCAGCCTTTGAACTTCTCAGGGTCTTGTCATGTAAAGACAAATTGTAATGATCATCAGGCATCCAAAGTTAAAGAACATGAGGACTTCACAGGATTCATTTGAATGGCTTTTGCGTTAGAGTAGATGACAACAACAGTAATATCTATATTTATGGAATTCTTACCATGCACTACGTGCATTATCTGCTTAATCCTTACAATGCTGTAAGCTAAATAATACAGAAAAGGAAGAATCGATAGACTTGAGAGTTCAATAATAAGTTCATGTTCACAAAGATAATGAGTTAGGGGACCGAATGCTGACAATCAGTTTCCCTGCAAATCCCATTAATGAACTACTCTTTTGGCCTAATCATATGCTTACTAGATTAGTTTCCACTTATTGATCATTTCTAGGTACTAAACAGGGTTCTAATCAGTACTTTTTATTGC
Organism: Elephas maximus indicus; assembly: GCF_024166365.1. NCBI lineage: Eukaryota > Metazoa > Chordata > Mammalia > Proboscidea > Elephantidae > Elephas > Elephas maximus. The sequence goes on along the minus strand of NC_064821.1, from coordinate 23,341,679 downwards.
TTCCTCTTAACTACTCTCTCAGATGAGTGCTTTTGTTATCACAACTACACAGATGAAGAAGGTAAACAGAAACATGTTTTATATTATGCCTAAAATCACAGTTTGTAGTATCAAGTTCTTTTTGAATTCTTGGAATACACACTTAAAATGAACTTCTCCAAAGCAGTATTAAGGATTACCATTTGATGTGAAACTACTATTTAATGTAACCTTGAGAACATTACATGTCGTCGTTAAAATGGCCGTGGAAGATTAGCACTATTCATCACAATTTAATGATGAGGACTCTGAGGATCAAGGAGGTACGGTGAGTTGCCAAAACTGTCCAGGTTATAAGCCAATATCTGGCTAGAGGTATGTCATCAAATCCCACTCCCTTCCCATAATCTGCAGTTCCTCTTCCCTATCAATGATAAGTATACCACTTTCTGACTGCCATTAGGAACCTCTGACATGTTTCCTTCCAGGCTTTTCTCCATTTATAGAATTAATCTAATAGTATCACTCATTCTACGTCTTGATGTTTGAAGAGGAAGAAGAAAATGTTACCTTTTAGGAAAGATTATCATAAGATATCAAAAAGGAAATACCCTGAACATATCTATTTTTTTTCCATTCCTAGGTTTACAGAAATGAATATGCAACTTAGTTCTAGGGTAGATGGGACTAGTACAGTCTCATTGCAGTTAGCCTTAACCATAGAATCACAACACTACTTTCCTGGTTTTTAATGAAAACTATCTCTTCCCACAAACTGGTGTGGCCTCACCCTCTGGCAAGTGCACTCCATTCTCAATTGTCAAAGTTTCTCATCAGGAAAGTCTGGGGGGGATTTAACTCAGTGGTAAAGGACAGAGTAAACTAAGCTATTGGTTAAGCAGGTTTTCTGAGCATCCAAAATTGCCTCAGAAATTATACCACTATGTCTGAAGGACATCGCACACCCATGCAGTAGAACACAGAAAGAGCCCAAAGACAAGGAAACGTGGTAACACAGTCACGTCTTCATCAGTTTCTTACAAGTGAAAGGCAATGGCTCTGCTTTCCTGAAGACATGACACTCTGCTATCCTAGACTAAAGAAAAATAAGATAAAACTAAATTAATTCATAATGCCTTGGTGAACTGATGATCCTAGAGCACCAAGAGAGCCACAGTGTTTGGAAATATGATACCCCCACCTTAATCCTCAGCTGTACAACCCTGACCAATATATGTAATTTACAGCCTCCTTTTTTACCTCAGCATGCTGTGTATTGTTCCAGTTTTAGACACTTCACACATAAATTTATTCCTCCAATACAATTTATCAGTCAGGATTCAATAAAGAAAATTGAAAACACCATGAAGAGCATTTCATAAAGGAAACTGGTAAAATACTTAAATAAGGACGGAAAGACAAAAAGGAGCAATGTGGCAATACAGAGATAGAAACTGGGGATAGAAGCTGCCACACCAAGGTCTAAGAAAACAGGTATCAGGAAAATGTCGAGCTTATTAAGGTGTGGTAAACCTTACTGATCATTATTGGAAAAACCTAACAATAAAGCCAGATGGGAATTCAGAAGAGTAGGATCCTCCCTTCTCTGGCCCCAGCATCACAGAGTAAAGTATAGAAGGCTGAACCTGGAGAAGGGAGACAATAGCTTATCAACAAGCACATGTAGCCAACTTCATGGTGTGCAGGGCAGAATCAGTGGTGGTTCACTGGCAAAATTCTACCCTTCCCTGTGGAAGACCAGCTTTGATTCACAACCAATGTACCTCATGTGCAGCAACCACCTGTGGTTAGAGGCATACATTATGCAAAAATATTGACCAGGTTTCAGCAGAGATTCCAGATCAAGATGGACTCATTTGAAAGGCCTGGTGATCCACTTCGAAAACTCAGTCAATGAAAACCCTGTGGATCACAAAGGTCTGATCAGTAATGAACCACAGAGATGGTACAGGACTGGGTAGTATTCTCCTCTACAGTGCGTGGGGTCACAATAGAGGTGCCGCCAACAGCAACACAACGTACAGGAAGAAGATAGGAGAAGAAACATCATCAGAAATATCATGAAAAATCACTTACCATGTGCTAGGGTACGTTCTCTCAGATATTTCCCATTGTGAGCTCTGATCACTTTGAGATCTTCAGCACCTGTTCAGGAGTAAAAGACCCACAACAAACTAGTCATATTTGAAGAAAAGTCTGAAAAGATCAGTAGTTTTCATATTGGCTGTACATTAAAACTGCCTGTGGTGCTTTAAAAATCTTATGCTGAAGCCACACGCCATTACAAGTAAATCAGAATCCATAGAGTTGGAACCAAAGCATCAATATTTTTTAGCTTCCTAGATGACTCCAGTATGAAGTCAAGGTTTAGGACCACTGACATGCATTCTCACACAAAACCTGCATATACGGTTCTGATAGATACAAAAGTAGTCTCGGTAATAGATATGAATTATGGGAAAGGATGAAGATTCTAAGTACATAAAAATAGATTCGTGCATTATACCAGAAATCCTGGGTCATAGAAGAGAAGCTACAGATGGCTCCATAGCTGCAATGGGATTTGATCATGCAGACTGACATATCCCAGAACACTTCCACTATCCCAATAAGCATATTACAAAGGAAGCAATGGTCAGATATGAAATCTAGAGACTGAAGCCTCTGATAGCTACAAAAAATACATAACCAAGAGGCAAGATTTATGGTTGCAGATGTCAGGTTTTACCATCTTTTCCAACCCACATGCCAAAGAAGATGGCACAAGTGTTGATATTAGGCTGTTTTCTTAAGGAGCCTCAACAGGGCCCTCCTGATGTCCCTGTTCCTCAGGCTGTAGATGAAGGGGTTCAGCATGGGGGTCACCACAGTATACATCACTGAGGACACTGCATACTTCCTGGGAGAAGATGAGACAGCTGAACTGAGGTACACTCCAAGGCCTGTTCCATAAAATAAGCAAACGACTGACAGGTGAGAGGCACAGGTGGAAAAGGCTTTATACTTCCCACCTGAAGATGAGACTCTCAGAATGGAGGAAACGATTTGACTGTAAGAGAAAAGGATCCCTGAGACTGGAACACCACCAAAGATGACACCAATACAATACACTAATATGATACTGATGGAAGTGTCAGAACATGCAAGGCTAAAGAGTTGAGGAGGGTCACAGAAGAAATGAGGGATTTTCATATCTGTGCAGAAAGTAAGTTGTGACACCATTGAAATGTGCAGCTGGGATTCCAAAAGGCTGAAGAAAAAAGACACCAAAACTAGCAAGCCACAGCGGCAGGGGTTCATGATGACTGTGTAGTGCAGAGGGTGACAGATGGCCACAAACCAGTCATAAGCCATCACAGTGAGAAGCAGATCATCCAGACATCCAAAGAGGTAAAAAAAGGTCATTTGTATCAGGCAGCCCCCATAGGTGATGGATTTGCTCCCTGTCTGAATGTTCACTAGCGCCTTTGGTACTGTGGTAGAAACGAAACCAATATCAGCCAAGGACAGGTTGGAGAGGAAGAAGTACATGGGGGTGTGGAGATGGGAGTCAGAGGTGACTGCCAGGATGATGAGCAGGTTCCCAGTCACAGTGATCAGGTACATGGACAGGAACAGCCCAAAGAGGAGGGGCTGCAGTTCTGGATCCTCAGAGAGGCCCAAGAGGAGGAATGCTGAGACATCTGTTAGATTCTGTGGCTCCATGTACTTATGACAGCTTTTGGAAAAAGAATATTGTTAAAAAGGAAACAGGTAAACAGCCACCCGGTATTGTATCTGTATTTTGAATTCAAGAAACTCAGAAGTAAAGCCCACAAACTCATTCATTCACATTTAAGTATCTAATACCCCAGTGCTTTTCAGCAATAGTACTCAGTTACAGCAAACCCAACCACTGTATTTCTCAAAACTTTTCCCTCATTGTTTTCTGTGTTATTCGCGTTTTTCTGTACCCAACCACTTTAGAGATGCTAGGCTAAAGAATGTTAAAATGGCAAGGATATTTTAGGATAACGGGTTTCACAGAAAGAGCAAACTATCACCCCCCTCTATGAGAGACACACATACAATAAGAAATACCCTTTTAAGAAAAATTCATTTCAATTAAAGAACACTAAGAAGCAGTTGCAGTTTCAGGGTGTGCAAACCATTAACACACTTGGCTGCTAAGCAGAAAGGTTGGATTCCACTCAAAGACACCTCAGAAATAAAGTCATTGAAACCCAATGGAGCATAGTTCTACTCTGACACCCATAGTGTGACCATGAGTCAGAATCTACTCAATGGAAACTGGATGTTCTTCTTAAGAAGCTGTCAAATGTACTTTATTTTATATAAGTACAGTGTATAAATTCCCTTGATTTGGAGTATTTGTAAAATAACATATAGAATAGGAACAGATTAAAAAAAATCAGCACTGAGTTAATTGCACCATGGTGACTCCATGTGTTAAAGAATAGAACCCCTCCATAGAGTTTTCATAGCCTTAATCTTTACAAAAGCGGATCACCAGGTCTTTCTTTCATGGCACTGAAGAGTGCATTCCAGCCACCAATCTTGAGGTTAACAGTCGAGTTCAAACCATTTGCTTCACGCAAGGACCTCATTAGCTAGATTATAAATTACATTAAAATGTTCATCATCAGAGAGTGTGCTTGTACGTCAATTATCTTCACAGGTTTTCATTGTTCTTTGGCTTTCTGACATCCATCTTACATGGACATACATGTCCATTCAAATATGTGGGTCAATTTTAAAAAAAAGTTTTAAAGTATATATCCTCTCCCTTGGCTTACTGGACATCAAACTTTGATAACTAAGTGTTTGATAAACATTCAAATCAGACAACATTGCCAATTCCAAAGATGGCATTAGTGTAAAATGCACCAATGATTAAACAATGATTTACTTTTCAGATACACTCTGTGCCTATTTTTCACTGTGTAGACATTGGTATTTGCATCAGTGCTACACCATCTCCAGGAAACGTCTGGTGTTCCGTTGACATTTTCCTTTATTTATTTCCATTCTCTATTGCCTTGATAAAGTGCTGAAATATGTGTCTCATCCTAAATGTTTAGAAAGCATTGTTTCCCCATCAGGTCAACACCCTTATTTGTAAATTCAGGAAAATAGGACCAGAGACATTTGAAAGCCAGGTATGAAACTCAGCTATCTTAGGCCAACTTAAGAGCTTTCCCAGACAATCCTTCCTCAGTGGGAGATTTGAATTTTCCTCTTTTAGCTCCCCAATGGCAGCTCATTTCTTCATTTCTATTGGTATGTCTAACATGATTTCATTTGGCCTATTAATTCACAGTTCAACTCACTGAGTTGTGGGAGGAAGAATCAATGGTTTAGTGTCCATTTGCTCATCTGAAAAGAAACACAATCATTCAGCTCTGGTTGAGGAGACAGAATCCTGGAATAGGAGTCAGAAGGGCAAGGTCCAAATCCCAAATCTGTCACACAATGAATTTGAAGTGCTTGTGAATATTTCATCCTCTCTTACGTGGAAATAGTGGGGAATAATACCCATCACTAGGATATGTGTGGCAGCTAACAAAGATTTGGCACTTAATAAATACTTGGACAATGTTTTTTAGTCAGAATTTGAATCAATATGAGAGTAGTGGGTTTATTGTTAAAATATAATCATGGCTTTATTTGATTACATGGGAAAGATAGAAGCCTAACATGTCCCAAGAAAGTCAAGCATAGAATGTATTGAAATCATAAATGTGCCTAGGTTCACACAGTAAGACTTACTTTCTCCATCTCTTTCTCTGTTTTTCCTTTTTAGTTTTCAGTTTTGTGAAAACCACCACAACTTTTTGAAAATAATTGATGTTTTACACTCTACTAACTAAATTTTAACTAAATAGGTCCCATAGAAAGCCCATGATATAGATATATTCATGCCCCATTTTATCTTGTCTCTAGTTCTATGGGACATCCCTGGAGGGATGAAACTACAGGCAGGAAAGCACTCAGCGCAGAAGCAGTACAGCTTATGATCTGATCCTGTGAACTAAGGAATGAAGGAACCAAGGGTCTATTCCATATTTAATAAAGATTTGTTGTTTCATAGTGGTTGTAGCCTACTCTGTGCTAAGTACAGGTTATTCTCTGAGGAGTCAGGAATTCATGAGACTCAATGATTGACTTCCAAGTATTCAATATCTACTTGGATAAGGATGGAAGTAAAAGGATTGTACAGGGATCCAGACAAAATAAACCTGTCAGATCACAGGATACATTAGTTGAATGGTATGAAGCTTTATGTAATTAATAATAATAATAATATGTAAAACTAATGTGCCCTGACTATATGCATCCATCACATATTTAATCACATATGTATTACCGTTCAGTCCTTACAGCAGTGCAGATCTCCGGTCTATCAGCTGTGGATCAACTCAAATGGCAACGTAGAGGCTGAAAGATCCTAAGAATTTACCCCCTGGCATACAGATCATAAGTAGCACAGACAGGAATTACAATTAAATTGTAAGTCACTGAGGCCCATGCATTAACTATCTTCACTCTGTTTCCTCATATTTCAAAAAAAGTTTGAAAAAAAAGTCCAAGGGACCTAACCAAAGATACATCTAAGTTACACCTTTAAACTCATTTTGTCTTCCTGACCAGGAATGGAACTCAAGATCCTGTCTTTACGTCTCCAAGATTGAGATAGGCTGAATTACAGCGATCAAAGGAAGTGGACACCTGAGTTAAATTCCAGAAGGGGCAAGAGAGAGGCCTGTCCTAATTATCATCTGCCAACTCCTGATGTGTTCTTTTCCTGTATTCACAATTATCCTTCTGATAGTGGAGGCACCAAAAGGCACTCACTGCTCTCCACTGCGGTCTAGCAGAACCCCCACAAAGGAGCACAGTGAGCAGGGGGTCTCCGTGTGGAGAGACCAAAGAAGTGGAATGGCACGGTGGATGGCAGGGGAGAATATGGCCAGGTGCCCTGTGTCTGGTGTCACACTGCCCAGATTCAAGCCTGGCTTCAACCTTTTCTGGCTCATGACCTGAATCAAGTTACAAAAAAAGACTACTCATTTTCTCTTCTATGAAATGACATAACATGTGTTGCACTTTTCTATGTGTGGTTGTGTAGAAAAAAGAAACAAATTACATAGAAAACTTAGTTCAGATCCCGGCACTGGGCAGCCTTCAATAAATTTTCACAATACTATGGTTACTGCCATCATTTTCATCATTATCGTTGTTATCATCATCAACTAGATCTTGTTGAACTGTTTAGAAGACAGGTGAAGGGACAAATTTCTCCTTCCGGTGGGGATGTGCCTGTGAGAGCAAGAACCAAATTAAAAATCTAAATGAGCCTTCTTAGACCTCTACCAGAACCAGAAACAGAAAGTTCACATGCCTCTAAGCTGAAACTTAGCGTTTCTGGGCCTCCCATCTGGCCATCCCAAGTGTACAGCTTGTTCTGATGAGGAGGAAACAATGCTCCCAAACCCCTCTGTGTCCACTGTCTCTCAAGGCACTCACTGGATTGTGCTGGGTCTCTGCTGAAGTACAACCAAGGAGTATGACTCCACCGACACCCCCCTGCCTGGTGGGCAATAAGGGTTGAGGGAGTGTTGAGGCTCCTTCTTCAGGACTGGCAGGAAGAGAGATTCAGGCATAGGCCTCCTGATTCAAACGACCACTGTAAAGGAGAGACCCAGTTATGGAGTTCACTGGACTGCGAAGAGCAAACTGAAGACCCTGAGGTCACAAGGAGGATTTTACAGTTGTATCATTTTGGTAGCTCAATGCCCAGAGCTCACAATTAGCCAAATTGGTTCACGTTATTCCAATCTCTGAAGACTTGTTAGTATGCATGAAATAGGAAGAGAAAAAATTGAATGTTCGTGTTATCTGGGCCTTGTCATTCTAAGGAAGAAGCCCCCTGTATTCCTCACCTTTAACTTCCCAGTTGTATAGATCTTAAAATAAAAATCACTCTTTTTTTTTTTTTTTAATTTTTCAATCTAAACAATGAATATGTGATTGAATATCCTCAAACGTATTGAATGAACCATGTATTCTAGGGAGGATTAAGTATTCTGTAAAAGTCCTGGTGGCACAGTGTTAAAGCACTCAGTTGCTAATTGAAAGTTTGGCAATTGGAGACTTTTTGCTCCCATAAAGTCTACAGCCTAGAAAACTCAACGGGGCAGTTCTACTCTGCCACATGGGGTTCGTAAGGTCAAAATCAACTTGACAGCACTAGCAATAACAGCAGATATTCTATACCAGGAATTGGATACTATTTTCATTTTCTGAATTAATATTTGTGTCAGGAGGCAGAATGTCCTATCTTCTTTCTGTAGCCCTTGCATGTGGTTTGGAGTTTTATGCGTTGGCAATTTATATTTTTTGCTAATTAGAATGACAGCATCAGTTCTAATTTTTCTGTACAGTTAATGTCTGTTGGTACTTTAGAAAACTATTTATTTTGTCATACCTATTTGGTAACTTGATCCTTCACCCAAATACCTCTATGGGCCTCAGGGAAGACTGCATTCACAGTGTTGGCAAGAGCTGCAATCACCTCAAGATTTGATTGGAAGAAAATTTGATTCCAAGGTCACCCAGGTGTCAGTGGGCAGGATTCGTTCCTGAGGGGCTGTTGGCCAGAGACCTCCCTTAACTTCTGACCACATGGGCTTCTCCATCAGGCAGCTGACAACATGGAAGCTGGTTCTCATCACAGTAGGCTGGCCAGAGAGTAGGAGACGGCTGGCAAGATGAGAGTCAGATTCTTTTTTACACCCCATTGTTGGAAGTGATATTCCAATAGTTTTCCAAATTCTCTTTGATGGAAGCAATTAATTGAGTCCAGCACACACTCAATAGGATGGTTATCAACAAGAACATGAATGCATTGGGGGAATCTTAGAAGCTACACACTATACAAGCTTCGCTCTCTATAAGGACAGTGGCTCTAAGCACCAGCAAACTCTAGACAAGTCCCTCTGCTTTCCAGCATAGTCTCAATCCATTGTACCACTATGCTCTCAGCACACATTCCCTGGAGAAACACAGACACATAGTAGAATTCCTACAAACTCCACCATACTGCTCCTGGTCTTGCAGTCAGATGCCACTCCAGTTTCTCTAATACCAGCAGAGTCCTTCCATCAGTATTAGGCCAGTCATAGCCATTCCATGTACAAAATCAAAAACTATCCCCAGCAGCTTCTGATTTCTGCTTGACTAGAAAGGGGTCACTTCAATCCAGAATGTAATTTTCCTTAGATTTCTTTGCTTTAGAACTCTTGATACCTTTAATAATACGTGCAATATGCTTATATTGGTTTGTTTTCTAGTTTTTTTATTTTATTTTTATTCTTTGTCCCCCTAGAAGATAATGTGGAATGATGATATAACCCAAAACCACATATGTGGAATGATGACATAGTGGAGCTTTTATATCCTATCCATGTGGCCAGCTGGGTAAGGCTTCTCTGTTCTGAATAACTAAGAGAATAACTTGTCATTAACTGATATGAGGAAATTTGGAACATACACCAAGTGAAATTGAATACGGACAAAAGGATGCTATTTACCTATGTTAGGATAAATGGCCGAGAATAATTTTGGGGAAACCAAATGGCAGGTTTGTAGAGGTAAATTGGAGAGGTAGATGATAAGGACTGTCCTTGGATGGTGGCTCATATTTAACATTAAGCATAGTGGAAAGAGGAGATCAATTTCCAAGGTCATTGACATAGCTAACGTAGAGGACGCATGTGTGATAACCAAAGAGAGTTGTGTTCTTGTGATAAAATCAGAGATCGGCTTTGTGCTTTTCCCTCTTCTCTCTCTGAAGGGGTATCCTTACAGGAAAAAGAAACAAAGCACATTTCCTTTTTAGATGTCCAAATGAGGAAAATCTACACCCAAATTTTCATCCTTATGTTATTTATACAACTTATCAAGCGTTCCACTTACGAGTCTTATTCTTACACATGCAATTAAATGGTGAATAATAGATTCCAACAAATCTCCATAATAATAAAAACAAACGAAGCATACATTTCTTCCTTCAGGAGTTCTTAAAGATCTCTGTGGGAGGTATAATGCTCCAGGGAGGAAGAAAAATACTGGATGTATGGATGTCAAAATGTCTTCACTATTTTTTTTATAAGATAATGAATAATTTATTCATTATACAAAGTACAGATGGGACGAATCTCTGGTTTTAATGTAGTAGATTTTGATTATAAAGATAAATGATATTCAAGTCCTGCCCTGAACAGCTGAAGATCTTGTATGAAGATAAAATGTAATGGTCATCAGGCATCCAGGGAAAAGCACACATGGAGTTTCAATAATGTATTTGAATGGCATCTGTGTTATAGCAGACAACAACAACAATGGTATCTGTATTGGCTAAATTCTTACCATGCAAGATATGCATTATCTCCTTAATCCTTACACTGCTGTCAGCTAAATAATATAGAAAATGAATAATCAAGGCCTTGAGAGTTAAATAACATGTCCATGTCCACAAAGCTATTGATTTAGAGGAGCTAATATTGAAAATCAAACAGTTTCCCTGCAAAACCAATTACTTGGCCTATCCATGTGGTTACTATGTTAGTGTCCACTTATTGATCCATTACTAGGTACTAAACACTCTTCTAATCACGCTTTTGATTCACCTCCTCTTAACCATGCTGTCAGATGAGTGCCTTTCTTTTCACAACTATACAGATGAAGTTAAATAGAAATATGTTTTATGTTGTTATTGTTGTTAGATGCCATTGAGTCAGTTCTGACTCATAGCAATCCTATGTAACGCACAACGAAACACTGCCTGATTCTGAGCCATCCTTACAATCCTTGATATGTTTGAGCCGTTGTTGCAGCCACTGTGTTGTTTCATCTCGTTGAGGGTCTTCCTCCTTTTCCCTGACCCCCTACTTTACCAAGCATGATTTATTTCTCCAGGGACTGATCCCTTCTGACAACATGTCCAAAGTAAGTAAGACACAGTCTCACCATCCTTGCTTCTAATGAGCATTCTAGTTGTATTTCTTCCAAGGCAGATTTGTAAGCTCTTTCAGTAGTTCATGATATACTCTATATTCTTCGCCAGCACCACAATTCAAAGGCGTCAATTCTTCTTCAGTCTTCCTTATTCATTGTCCAGCTTTCACATGCATATGATGTGATTGAAAGCATCATGGCTTGGGTCAGGCACACCTTAGTCTTCAAAGCAACATCTTTGCTTTTCAACACTTTAAAGATGCCCCTTGCAACAGATAGAAACCCTGATTGCAGAGTGATTAAGTGCAATAGCTGTTAACCAAGAGGTTGGCAGTTCAAATCTGCCAGGCGCTCCTTGGAATCTCTGTGGGGCAGTTCTACTCTGTCCTATAGGTCGTTATGAGTCGGAATCAACTCCACGGCAATGGGTTTGCAACAGATTTGTCAATACAATGCGTCTTTTGATTCCTTGACTGCTGCTTCCATGGGTGTTGATTGTGGATCCAAGTAAAATGAAATCCTTGACACCTTCAAACTTTTCTCCGTTTATGGTGATGTGGCTTATTGGTCTAGTTGTGAGAATTTTTGTTTTCTTTATGTTGAGGTGTAATCCATACTAAAGGCTGTGGTCTTTGATCTTCATCACTAAGTGCTTCAAGTCCTCTTCACCCTCAGCAAGCAAGGTTATGTCATCTGCATAACATAGGTCGTTAATGAGTCTTCTTCCAATCCTGATGCTCCGTTCTTCTTCATATACTCCAGCTTCTCAGATTATTTGCTCAGCATGCAGAATGAATAGGTATGGTGAAAGGATACAACCCTGACACCCACCTTTTCTGACTTTAACAGAACCCTTGTTCTGTCCAAACAACTGCCTCTTGATTTGTGTACAGGTTCCTCATGAGCAAAATTAAGTGTTCTGGAATTCCCATTCTTTACAATGTTATTCAGAATTTGTTATAATCCACACAGTAGAATGCCTTTGCCTAGTCAATGAAACACAGGTAAACATCTTTCTGGTATTCTCCACTTTCAGCCAGGATCCATCAGGCATCAGCAATGATATCCCTCGTTCCACATCCATTTCTGAATCCTGCCTGAATTTCTGGCACTTCCCTGTTGATATGCTGCTGCAGCTGCTTTTGAATGATCTTCAGCAAAATTTTGCTTGCGTGTGGTATTAATGATATTGTTTGGTAATTTCCACATTCAGTTGGATCACCTTTACCGGGAATAGGCATAAATATGGATGTCTTCCAATTGGTTGGCCAAGTAGCTGTCTTCCAAATTTCTTGGCATAGACAAGTGAGCCCTTCCAGTGCTGTACCCCTTTGTTGAAATATCTCAACTGACATTCCATCCTTGCTTTTCACCAGTCCCTTCAGTACAGCTTAGACTTCTTCTTTCGGAACCATCAGTTTTTGATCATATGCTACCTCTTGAAATGGTTGAATGTCGACTAGTTCCTTTTTGTATAATGACTCTGTGTATTTCTTCCATCTTCTTTTGATACTTCCTCTGTCGCTTAATATTTTCCCCACGCTATCCTTCACTATTACAACTTGAGCCTTCAATTTTTTTCTTCAGTTCTTTCAGCTCGAGAAACATCAAGCGTGTTCTTCCATTTTGGTTTTCTAGCTCTAGCTCTTTCCACATGTCATTATAATACTTTACTTTGTCTTCTCGAGCCGCCCTTTGAAATCTTCTGTTCGGCTCTTTTACTTCATCATTTCTTCCTTTTACTTTAGCTGCTAGATGTTTGAGAGCAAGTTTCAGTCTCCTCTGACATCCATCTTGGTCTTTTCTTTCTTTCCTGACTTATCGATGACCTCTTCCTTTCTTCATGTCTGATGTCCTTGATGTTTTATATTATGCCTAAAATCAATTTGTAATATCAAGTTCTTTTTTAATACTTGGAATGCACACTGAAAATGAACTTCATTAAAGTGATATTAAAGACTACCAGTAGATGGGAAACTATTATTTGATCCAACCTTGACAACATTACATTTAGTCATTATAATGGCCTTGGAAGATTAGCACTATTCATCACAATTTGATGAGGACTCTGAGGATCAATGAGGTGCACTGAGTTGCCAAAATGATCCAGTTTATAACCCAAGATGTGGTTGGAGGTGTGTCAGAAAATGCCACACGCTTTCTATTATCTGTGGTTCCAATTCCATATCAAAGATAAGTACACCATTTTTTGATAGCCATTAGGAAACCCTGGCATACTTCCTTCCAGTCTTTTCCTCATTCACAGTCAATAAGTATTACTCATTCTAAGTCCTGAAATTTAAAGAGGAAGATGAAAATATTACCACTGAGGACACTCTACCAGGAGACATCAAAAGTTAACAATACCTTGATTACATATATATATTTTTTTTGAGTCACTCCTGGGTTTGCAGAAAAGGATATGAAACTTAGTTCTGGGACAGATGGAACTGATTTTGCAGTGATCCATAACTACAGAATCAGAACACTACTTTCCTGATTTTTAGTCAGTGCTATCTCTTCCCACAGATTAGAGGAAGACTCATTACCAACCTTTATTATGCAGACACAATCTTGCTTCCTGGAAGTGACAAGGACTTGAAGCATTTAGTGATGAAAATCAAAGACCACAGACTTCAGTATGGATTACACCTTAAAATAAATAAATAAAAAACCTCACAAATGGACCAATAAGCAACATCACGATAAACAGAGAAAATATTGAAGTTGTCAGGGATTTCATTTTACCTGGATCCACAATCAACACCAATGGAAACAGCAGTCAAGAAATCAAAAGAAGCATTGCATTGGGCAAATCTGCTGCACAGGACCTCTTTACAGCGTTGAAAAGCAAAGATGTCACCTTGAAGACTAAGGTGTGCCTGACCCAAGCCATGGTATTTTCAGTCATCTCATGTGCATGCAAAAGCTGAACAATGAATAAGGAAGCCCAAAGAAGAATCTATGCCTTTGAATTGTGGTGTTGGCAAAGAATATTCAATATACCATGGACTGCCATAGAACGAACAAATCTGTCTTGGAAAAAGTATTAGAATGCTCCTTAGACGCAAAGATGACGAGACTACATCCCACATACTTCAGACATGTAATCAGGAGAAATCAGTCCCTGGAGAAGGATATCATACTTGGTAAAGTAGAGGGTCACCAAAAAAGGGGAAGATTCTCAATGGGATAGATAGACAGTGGCTGAAACACTGGGTTCAAGCATAACAATGATGGTTAGGATGGCGCAGGACCCGGCAGTGTTTCGTTCTGTTGTACATAGGGTCACTATGACTCAGAAGCAACTCGAGGGCACCTAACAACAACAACATCTCTTCCCATGAACTGGTAAGGTGTTATCCTCTGTCCAGTGCTTGCCATTCTCCACTATCCAAATTTCTCATCAGGAACATTTGTAGGTGATTTAACTCAGTGATAAAAGACAGTAAATTAATCTATTGATTGGGCAGGTTATCAGAGCATCCCATATTGCTCCCTCAGAAATTATGTGATGTATGTAAAGGACATGTGCATAACCATATACTAGAACAGAGAAAAAGCCCAAAGACAAGGAAACACCATAACAATAAGGTTTCAAGATGTTGCAAGCGAAAGCTAGAGCTGCCCTTTGGGGAAAACATGGCCCTTTGCTATCCTAATGAAAAATAAGGCTGAGTAGATAATGTAAAAAGAAAAAATGACGAACTAAGACAGCTGAACAGAAGATTTCAAAGGCCATCTTGAGAAGACAAAGTAAAGTGTTATGATGATATGTGCAGGAACCTGGAGATAGAAAACCAAAAAGGAAGAACATGCTTAGCATTTCTCAAGCTGAAAGAACTGAAGAAAAAATTCAAGCCTTGAATTGCAATACTGAAGGATTCAATTGGGAAACTATTACACAATGCAGGAAGCATTGAAAGAAGACTGAAGGAATATACAGAGTCACTATATAAAAATAATTTGTCAACATTCAACCATTTTAGGAGGTAAATATGACAGGAACCGATGGTACTGAAGGAAGAAGTCCAAGCTGCACTGAAGGCACTGGCAAGAAGCAACGCTCAAGAAATTCATGGAATACCAATTGAGATGTTTCAACAAAAGGATGCAGTGCTGGAAGTGCTCACTCAAATATGCCAAGAAATTTGGAAGACAGCTACAGGCAGCCGACTGGAAGAGATCCATATTTATGCCTATTCCCAAGAAAGGTGATTCAACTGAACGTGGAAATTAACAAACAATATCATTAATATGATGTACAAGCAAAATTTTGTTGAAAATCATTCAAAAGCAGCTTCAGCAGTATATTGACAGGTAATTGCCAGAAATTCAAGCTGAATTTAGAAAAAGATGTGGAAGAAGGGATATCATTGCTGATGGCACATGGATACGGCTGAAAGCAGAGAATGCCAGAAAGACATTTACCTGTTTTTTATTGACTATGCTAAGGCATTCGATTGTGTGGATCATACCAAATTATAGATACCACTGTGGATAATGGCAATTCCAGAACGCTTAATTGCACTCGTGAGAAATCTGTAAACTGATCATGAGGCAGTTGTTGGAACAGAACAAGGGGATACTGCATGGCTCAAAGTCAGGAAAGGTGTGTGTCAGGATTGCAACCTTTCATCATATCTATTCAATTCTGTATGCTGAGTAAATAATTTCAGAAGCTGGATTATATGAAAAAGAACAGGGCATCAGGATTGGAGGAAGACTCACTAACAAACTGCATTATGCGGGTGATACAATATTGCTTTCTGAAAGGGAAGAGGATTTGAAGCACTTACTGATGAAGATCGAAGACCTCAGCCTTAGTATGGATTACACCTCAACATAAAAAAAAAAAAAAGGAAACAAAAATCCTCACAACTGGACAAATAAGCAACATCATAATAAACAGAGAGGAGATTGAGGTTGTTAAGGATTTTATTTTACTTGGATCCACAATCAACACCCATGA
The DNA here is from genome assembly GCF_024166365.1 of Elephas maximus indicus. Lineage (NCBI taxonomy): Eukaryota > Metazoa > Chordata > Mammalia > Proboscidea > Elephantidae > Elephas > Elephas maximus. Next base: position 23,325,688 of record NC_064821.1, on the reverse strand, counting down.
AGCAAAATGAAGCAGCAGTCAAGAAATCAAAAGATGTGTTGCATTGGGCAAATCTGCTGCAAAGACCCCTTAGAAATGTTGAAAAGGAAGGATGTCACCTTGAGGACTAAGGTGAACCTGATGCAAGCCATAGTGTTTTGAATTGCCTCATATGCATATGAAAGCTGGACAATGAATAAGGAAGATCGAAGAAGAATTGATGCCTTTCAATTGCGGTATTGGAGAAAAATATTGAATATACCATGGACTGCCAAAAGAACAAACAAATCTATCTTGGAGGAAATACAACCAGAACGCTTCTTAGAAGCAAGGATGGCAAGACTACATGTCATATACTTTGAACATGTTATTAGGAGGGATCACTCCCTGGACAGGGACATCATGCTTGGTAAAGTAGGCGGCCATCAAAAAAGAGGAAGACCCTCAATGAGATGGGCTGATACAGTGGCTACAACAATGGGTTCAAGGATAGCACCTATTGTGAGGATGGGGCAAGACCAGGCAGTGTTTCCTTCTCTTCTGTATAGGGCAGCTATGAGTTGGAACTGACTCAAAGGCACCTCACAACAACAACATGAAGAATTAATCACATAATGTAATATCCATTATCTCTTCAATCCTTACAGCAATACAGATCTCTTTTCAACCGTGGATCAATTCAGATGGCAATGTAGAGTCTGAAAGATACTCAGAACTTGCCCCATGACACAGATCATAAGTAAAGCAGACAAGATTCACAATTAAATTGTAAGTCACTGAGGCTCATACACTAACCATCTTAACTCTGTTTCCTCATATTTCAAAATATTTAGAAGTCCAGGGAACTTAACCAAAGACACATCTGAGTTACACTTTTAAATCTTACAGCTTCCTGACAAGGAATGAATCCCAAGATCCTATCTTTATGTCTCTGAGATTTAGGTGTGCTAAGTAAAAAAAAAAAAAAAAGTTCTGTGCTCCTTTCCTTCTGAGAAATGACAATAACTCCCTGTTGCTCTTTTCTGGGTGTGGCTGTGTATATAATCAAAACAAGTTACATAGAAAACTTAGTTCAGATCCTCGCACTGGGCAGGTTTCAATAAACATTCATGATACTTTGATTACTGTCATCATCCTAATCATTGTGCTTATCATCCTTATCTACAAGTTCATGTTGAAGTGTTTGGCAACAGGTGAGGGGGCCCATTTTCTGCTCTGGTGGGGAAGGGTCTATGGGAGCTAGAACCAACATAGAATAAAATAGAACAGTAAATGGGTTTTCTTGGAACTGTACAATAACCAGAAATAGAAACTTCACAGAACTCTGAGGTGAAACTTAGCTTTTCAGAGCTCCTTATCTGGCCATCTCAAGTTTGCTGCTTGTCTTGATGAGGAGGAAACAATGCTCCCCCACTCCTCTGTGTCCACTGTCTCCCATGGCACTCACTGGATTGCACTGGGTCTCTGCTGGGGAATGACCAAGGAGTATGGGTCCAGCATTCCTATCCTCCCTGATGGGGTTGATGTCTGAGGTTCCTTCCTCAGGACTGACAGGAAGAGAGAATCAGACTTGGATGTCATTAGGCAGACCACCACTCTAGAAGAGAGGCGTACGTATGGAGCTCACTGGACGGATGGGAACAGGCATGGTGTTTACAGCTATGTGCCCGTGAAACTCAATGCCCAGAGTACACGATTAGGCAAACGGGGTCATGTTATTCCAGTGTCTGAAGAGATCTAAATGTTAATGCAACAGGAGGGGGAGAAAGTGAATGTCCATGGTATGTGGGCCCTCCCATTATAAGAAGGAAGCTCACCAGTATTTCTAACCTGTAATGCAAAGTTGTACAGATCTTAACATGAAAATCAGACACTTTGTTTCAATTTTTTCAATTTAAAACATCAGTGTATAATTTAATATCCTCAAACTTACTGAATGATTCACGCAATTTAGGGAGGATTAAGTATTCTATAAAAATCCAGAAGGCTCCATCAGCACCATTTTTTTTACTGCTGTTTCATTTTCTTCTCTCTTTTCTCCCACACCCACTTAGCTCCACTCATCACATCCTCCCTTCACTCCTACATAATTGCACCATGTACTGGGCGCTCACCCTTGAACAGTACAGGTGCCAACCACCAGTCCACATGCTGCACTCCTGCCCTGCCCCATCCTGTCAGCCCCAGTATGTACCATAAATACCTCATCATGGCCCCTCCCCCTCCAACAGACCTGACCTGCTGCACCGCAGCTGAGGGACCAGCCTTGCCCAACTAGACAAGGTGGTGAGAAGTATCATACTCTGAGACAAGAAAGCAACAAAGAACATCCAGTCTGTCAGCCCACACATAAACAAACAAAGCATAAAGCAGGAGCAAACAAACAAATAAATAAAAATGAAGAAAATAATTCCTGAATGTCCTGATGACAGCAGACAATACCAAAACTTACAAAAAACGGGTCAGGATGCCTTGAGATAGCATCCAAAATAAAATACCAGATGACCTTCTGGTACAAGAAAAGGCACTGGAAACACCTGATAGGGAATTCAAAACTCTAATATTCACAGTCCTCCAGGAAATAAAGGAAAACACAAACAAAAATAAAGAAAAAATAGACAAAACCATGGAAAAGACAAACAAAATCATGGAAAAGACAAACAAAACAATGAAAGAATTCAAGAAAATAAAACAATATCAAAATACATAAACTACAAGCCACACAAAAACACCTATTAGAGATACAAAAGATAAACAACAAGATTTCAGAAATAGGCAGTGCAATAGAAGGTTTTAGGAGCAAATTTGAAACAATGGAAGACAGGATCAGCGAAATCGAAGACAAATCCTTGGTTAACAATTTACTTTAGGAAAAATTAGAGAAAAGAATAAAGAAAAATGAAGAAATCCTAGGAAAGATGTGCAATACATTGAAAAGCAAAAATTTTGTGCGTGATCGGAGACTCAGAACAGGAGGACGAAACAGAAAAACAGAGAAATTCATGGAAGATTTACTGAGAGAAAACATCCCTAAAAATATGAAAGATTTTTTTCCTTTCTCTTTCCGTTAATAGCTTCTACTTTTAAATCACCCCACATCTAGCCTTCCTGTACTCTCTTTCTGAGTTCTTTGGTGACTGTGGCCCAAATAACAAAACATACCCAGACCACCTTCTCAGACATAAGCAAATAAAACAAAAAACCAGGACCACTTTGTTTCAGGAAAAAATCTGAAAAAAGAACAAATAAAAATGAAAAAACCCTAAGAACAAATGTGGGATACAATGAAAAGCAAAAATTTGTATGCGATCAAATTCCAAAACAGGGATATAAACATAAAACACAAAGAGGATGGTTGAAGATTTGCTGAAAGAAATCTCTGCTAATATCATGAAAGATGAAAAGTCTATCCAAGAAGCTCAACAAACCCCATATACGACAGGCCGCCAGAAGAAAAACACAAAGACATATAATCGAGCTCACCAACACCAGAGACAAACAAAGAATCCTGAGACCAGCCAGAGAAAATGAAAAGTCACATACGGAGGGAAAACAATAAGACTAAACTCTGATTATTTGACAGAAGCAATGCAGGCAAGAAAGTAATGGAATGACATATATAAAGTTTTGAAAGAAAAAAACTGCCAATCAAGAATAACATATCCTGCAAAACTCTAACTCAAATATGATAGTGAAATTACGACATTTCCAGATAAACAGAAATTAAGGGAATACGTAAAAACCATACCAACCTTACAAGAATCATTAAAGGGAGTCCTTCGGTTAGAGAACAAACAACATCAGACAAAAACCTGAATCTAGCACATAAGACAGCATCAGCTGGACCAACCTATATAATGAACTCTCAAGGGAAAAACAAAATTTAAAAATTTACAACAGAGAACCAAAGAGATCAATTAGTAAAATGACAACAACGTTAGAACAGTATAAGAGGGAATAAATGGTGTAGTTATAGAATTTTCAAATGGAGGGGAACTCAAGGCTTTATCAATACAAACTGGTTTAATCTTGGGAAGATGGGTAAATTTCTGGGTAACCACAAAGAAAGTTAACAAACCTGGAGGCGGAGCCAACATGGGCCTATAGACAGAAGCACCATGCCGTCCCTCCACAACAAAGACCCAAAAAACTAAGTAAAACAGACACAAACTTCAATCCTGGAACCCTTAGCATCAAATGAAGAGAAAAAGAACTAAACCAAGCACTGAATGGAATAAGAAACTGACAGAGAACAGAGAGTGAGGAGAGATACAAGTCGAGGTCCCCTATCAGCTAACAGCACAGATTCACCATCTTGGATTCCTGTCAGTGATCAGCGGACAGGGAATAAGGAAAAGCAAATTCACAGGCCTCCCAGCAGGAGACAGAACACCCAGTAACCAGTGATACATGCTTTACTACACCTGCCTTTCCTCTCCCTGCTTGGCTTCTGCCACTTCCCAGCAGGCTGATCTGTCACTACCCAGGGGGTCTATCCACTGCAACCCAGGGGGGCAGAGCAACCCAGGCCCAGGAGGTACCAACTCCATGCCATGAAAATTTGGCAATCCCACACCAGGCAGCCCCTTCAGTGCCATTTTTTTCTTGCTGGTGTTGCTTTTTTCTGCTTCTTTTGGTTTCTTCCCTGCCTCTCACCTCCTCCCCCTACTATCTCTCAAACACCTGACTCCATGTGCCATCTTTGCTTCTTCTTGACAGGCTGTGAAGCACTGCTCAGCTGGAGAACTGCTTTCCCAGTCTGATCCACCAAGTTGCTGGGATCGCTGGAGATATTTTTTTTTCTGTTTTCCATTTATTTTTCCTCATTTCTCAGTTTCTCATCACTGCACTCCAAAGGAAGTCTCCCTCAGCAATTTTTTTTTTTTGGTTCCTGTTTCTCTCCTCTCTCTTCTTTCCCCTACCCAACCTAGTTCTACACACCACATGCCCCCCTCCTGCCTATCTGCACCATGTGCTGAACATCTCACCACTGAGCAAACACAATCACAGGCTACAAGAACCTTCCCTACACTGACCTACAGCCCATCTTGTCAGTCCCAGTAGGTTCCACAAACAATCCATCCCAGCCCCTCCCCTTCAGCTGGACCTGTCCTGATGGACCATAGCTGAGAAAGCCCCACCTATTGGACAAGAAGGTGAAAAATATTGTGCCCACAGAGGAGCAAAGAAAGCATAGCCCTCCTGCTCAGACATAACCAAATAAAACAAAAAAGCAGGATGAAGCAAAAAAATCTACAATCAATAAACAAAATAACTACTGAATCTCTTGAAGACAGCAGAAAATATCAAAACGTATTTAAAAACAGGACAGGATGGTTCCAGTAGACGTCCAAAATAAAACAACAGGTAACTTCCAGTAGAAGAAAAGATACGGGAACTATCTGATAGGGAATTCAAATCTCTAATATCCAGAACTGTCCAAGACTTGAAGGGTAAAGCCGGAAAAAATAGACATATTCATGGAAAACACAGAAAAATTCATGGAAAATACAGACAAAAAACAGAAGAATTCAAAACATAATACAAATTGTAAAATAAGTTCACAACTAGAAATCATAAAAAAAAATGATTAGAAATCCAAGAAAAAACATGAAGATTTCAGGAATGGACAATGACATAGAAGGTCAGAGAAGGAGGTTTGGAACAATGGAAGACAGGATCAGGGAAATTTAAAACAAATACTTGGATAACACTTTATTTCAGGAAAAATCCAAAAAAAAAAAAAAAACAGTGACGAAACCCAGGGAATGATGTGGGATACAATCAAAAGCAAAAATTTCCCAGTGATCAGAGTTCCAGAACACAGGGAGAAAACAGAAAATACAGAAAAGATCACTGAAGAACTGATGGTTGAAAACTTCCTTAGTATCAGAGATGACCAGCCAAGAAGCTCAACGAACCCCATATAGGACAAACCTCAAAAGACAATCACAAAGGCATATGATAACCACACTTGCAAAAACCAAAGACAAAGAAAGAATCATGAGAGCAGCTTGAAAGAAGTGACAGCATCCATTAAAAAACAGGATCAATCAATATTCTGTCTACAAGAGACACTCTTTAGAAACAAAGACATAAATATATTGAAAATAAAAGGAGGGAAAAAATATATGGAGCAAACAGCTATCAAAAAAAAAAAAAGAGCAGGAGTGGCATACTAAATAGACTTTAAAACAAAATCCACCAGAAAAGACAAAGAAGGGCACTATAAAGTGATTAAAGGGACAACCCATCATGAAGACATATCCATAACAAATATCAACACACCCCATGACAGGGCTCCAAAATACATAAACTCTAACAGCACTGAAAAGAGAAATAGTTCCACATTAATAGAAGGAGGATTCAATACACCATTCTTGGTAAAGGACAGAACATCTAGAAAGAAACTCATCAAAGATATAGAAGACCTGAAGACTAAAATCAGCCAACTTGAGCTCATAGACATAAATATAACACTCCACACAACTACTGCAAAGTACACATTCTTTTCCAATGCACATGGAACATTCTCCAGGATAGACCACATCTTAGGTCACAAAGCAATACTCAGCAAAATCCAAAACATTGAGATAACACAAAGTATAGTCTCTGATCACAGTACCATAAAAGTAGAAATTAATAACAAGAAGAACAAGGGAAAAAAATCAATACATGAAAAGTGAATACCACCGTGCTTAAAAACCAATGGGAAATGCTGTTGCTGTTGTTGTTAGGTGCTGTCAAGTTGGTTCCGACTCATAGTGACCCTGTGTTCCATAGAACGAAACACTGCGTGGTCCTGTGCCATGCTCACAATCATTACGTTTGAGCCTATTGTTGTAGCCACTGCATCAATCCAACTCTTTGGGGGTCTTCCTCTTTACCACTGACCCTGTACTTTACTAAGCATGATGTCCCTCTCAAGGGATGGATTCCATCTGACGACATGTCCAAAGTATGTAAGACACAGTCTCACCATTCTTGTTTCTAAGGAGCATTCAGGCTGCACTTCTTCCAAGACAGATATGTTCATTCTTTTGGCAGTCCATGGCATATTCAACATTCTTGCCAACACCACAATTTAAAGGCATCAGTTCTTCAGTCTTCCTTATTCATTGTCAAGATTTCACATGCATGTAATGCTGTTGGGAAATAGAAGAAATCAAAGATAGAATCAAAAAATTCGTAGAATTACATGAGAATGAAAACACATCATACCAAAACTTTTGGCACACAACAAAGAAAGTACTCGGGGTCAATTTAGGGCAACGGATGTACATGTCAAAAAGGAAGAAACGGACAAAATCAAGACATTAGCCACAAAACTCAGACAAATATAAAGAGAACAGCAATAGAAGCCCAGAGCCACAAGAGGAAAAAAAGATCAGAGCAGAAATACATGAAATAGAGAATAGAAAAACAATGGAAAGAATCAACAAAACCAAAAGATGGTTCTTTGAAAGAATCAACGGAATTGACAAACCATTGGCAAAACTGAAAAAAAGAAAAACAGGAGAGGACACAAATAACCCAAATAAGCAATGAAATGGGGGACATTATAACAAACCCAACTGAAACGAAAAGATTTATAACAGACTACTATGAAAAATTATACTCCAACAAATTTGAAAACCTAGATGAAATGGATAAATTTCTAAAAACACACTACTTACCCAGATTAACACAAATTGAAGTTGAAACCCTGAACACACCCATAACAAGAGAAGAGATTGCAGCACTGTTCGCAATAGCAAAAAGATGGAAACAACCTAGGTACCCTTCAATACATGAATGAATAAACAAACTATGGTACATACACACAATGGAATACTACACAATAAAGAATAACAATGAATCTGGGAAGCATCTCACAAAATGGCTGAATCTGGTGGGCATTATGCTGAGTGAAATAAGTCAGTCAGAAAAGAACAGATATTGTATGTGACCACTACTATAAAAACTCACAAAAAAGTTTACACAAAAAAACAAACCAACTTTGTTGATTAAGACAGAAGGGAGGAGTGGGAAGCAAAAAACACTAAATGACAAGAGATAAGTGGTAACTTTGGTGAAGGGTAAGACAGTACATGATACTCAAGAAGCCAGAACACATTGTCCAAGGCAAGGTTATGGAAGCTCCATAGACACATCCAAATTCCCTGAGGAAACAAATTACTCAGCTGAGGCTGCGGGGACCACTGTCTTGGGAAACATTTAGCTCAACTGGCATAGTTTACAAAGAAAATGTTTTACATTCCACTTTGATGAGTAACATCTGACGTCTTAAAGCTTGTGAGCAGGCATCTAAGGTACTACACCAGCCTCACCCTCTCTGGAGCAAGAAAGAATGAAGAAAACCAAGGACACACAGGAATATTTAGTCCAAAGGACTAATGGACCACAATTTGCACAGCCTCTACCTGACTGAGTCCAGCACAACTAGACAGTGCCCAGCTACCACCACTGACTGTTCTGACAGGGATCAGAATAGAGTGTCCCAGATAGAGCTGGAGAAAAATGTAGAACAAAATTCTAATCCACAAAAAATAAAAATAAAAAATGAAGCAGATTTACTGGTCTGACAGACTGGAGAAACCCTGAGATTATGGCTCCCAGATACCCTCACACCTCAGTAATGAAGTCACTCCTGAGTTTCACCTGTCAGCTAAAGATTAAACAGGACCATAAAACAAAATAAGACTAAACGGGCACACCAGCCCAAGGGCAAAGATGAGAAGTCAGGAGGGGACAGGAAAGCCGGTAATGGGGGAACCAAGGGTAAGTAGGGAAGAGTGTTGACATGTCATGGGGGTGGCAACCAATGTCACAAAACAATATGTGTATTAATTGTTTAATGAGAAACTAGTTTGCTCTGTAAACCTTCATTTACAGTACAATAAAAAATTAAAAAAAAAAAAGATAATTTTTTCCATGTGGCTATGGTTTACAAACTGTACATCAAGTCACCCTTCAGTGTCATAGTGAACTCACAGAGGTGCCATGAAGTATTTTACATTTTTGAGGGAAGCACAGTGACATCTGTTGGGCACCTAGTGAACTATTTGCTTGAGAGAGTTCAAGGTTTCAACAGTGAATCGCATGATAATGCATTCTCTCTGATGGCATCATATTTTTGCAAAGCTGAATTTTTAGAGGCTGCCATGAAAAACAGCAAATAAAATGGGAAATCTGGAAATGAGGGTGTCTAGTATGATTCCAATGCCTGAGAAGTTGTGCAGTGCCCAATATGTACACAAATCCCATCAGAAATATTGTGGCTATTTAAAAATAAAATATTTTTCTTCTGGAAAAAAAAATTCTACTTTGCTGAGTAGAGTCTGTGGTCTTAAAATCTTGTGAGCAGCCATCTAAGATACTCCACTGGTCTCACCCTGTCTGGAGCAAGCGAGAATGAAGAAAACTAAAGACACAGAGGAAAGATTAGTTCAAAGGACTAATGGACCACAATTACCACAGCCTCCACCAGACTGAGTCCAGCACAACTAGACGATGCCAAGCTATCACCACTGGCTGCTCTGACAAGGATCAGAATAGAGCATTCCAGAAGGGGCTAGAGAAAAATATAGAACAAAATCTACCTCACACACACACAAAAAAAGGAACAGGCTTCCTGGTCTGAGAGAGACTGGAGAAAACCCAAGAGTATGACCCCTGGACTCGTTTTTAACTCAGTACTGGAGTCACTCCTGAGGTTCACCCTTCAGCCAAAGATTAGACAGGTCCATAAAACAAAACAAGAATAAATGGGCACACCAGCCCAGGGACAAGGATGAGAAGTCAGGAGAGGAAAGCTGGTAATTGAGAACTCAAGGTAGAGAAGGGTTGAGGGTTGACATGTCGTGGGAGCAGCAAACATTGTCACAGAAAATATGTATATTAATCGTTTAATGAGAAACTGCTTTGTTCTGTAAACCCACATCTAAAATACAGAAAAAAAAAAAAACAAACAACCCTAGAGCACAGTGGTTAAATTGCTTGACTGCTAACCGAAAAGATGGTGGTTGAAATTCACCTAGCCACTCTGCAGGAGAAGGACCTGGCAATGTGCGTTCATAAAGATTATAGTCTAGAAAATTCTAAGGGGCAGTTCAGCTTCGCCATAAGGGGTCAATATGAGTTGAAAGCAACTCCACAGCACCTAACAACAGTATGTCTTCTACACAAAGAATCTGACATTATTTTCATTTTTTGAATTCCTTTTTGTGTCATGAAGGGGAACTTTAAACTCCCAATCTTCCTTTCTATAGCCCTTGCATATAAAAAAAAAAAATATGGTTGGGGTTTTATGCATTTCCAATTTGTATTTTGTTTGCTGAGTCGGAATTGACTTGACAGCACTGGGTTTAATTTGAATAACAGCAACAGTTCTAATTTTTCTGTGTAGTTAATGTATGGTGGTACATTAGAAAATAGTTTATTTTTGTCATAATTATTTGGTAACTTAATCTCTCCCCTAAATAACTTTGTGGGATTCACAAATGACTGCATTCAAAATGTTGACTAGGGCTGTAGTCATCTCATGGCTTGACTGGAAGTGGATTCCATTCCAAGGTTACTCAGGCATCAGTTAGCAGGATTTGACCTCACAGGATGTTGTCCAGAGGCCTCCCTTAACTTCTGGCCACATGGGCCTCTGCATCAGGAAGCTGGCAACATGGAAGCTGGAGAGGGCTGGCAACATGAAAGCTAAATTCTTTTAACATCCCAGTGTTGGAAGTGATATCCCAAGAATTTTCCAAATTCTATTTGATGGAAGCAATTAACTGAGTCAAGCACACACTCAAGAGGATAGTTATCCATAAGAGTGTGAATATAGAAGCTGGGAGTCGTTGCAAGAATCTTAGAATGATGCACTATGCAGGCTTCACTCACTATAAGGATGGTGGCTCTAAGCACAACTACACTCTAGAGAGGTCCCTCTGTTTTCCAGCATAATCCCAATCCATAGCACCACCATGCACACAGCAAACATTCCCTGAGGAAAAACGGCCACATGGTAGAATTCCTACAAACCCCATCATGATGCTGCTGAACTTGAAGTCAGAAGGTCCTCTGGTTTCTCTAACAGCAACATAGTCCTTCCATTAGGCCAGTCTCAGCCTTTCCACGCACAAATTCAACACATACCCCCAACAACAACTGATATTTGCTTAACTACAAAGGGCTCACTTCACTCCAGGATGTAATTTTCCTTAGGCTTCTTTGTGTTCAGAACTTTTCAAATCTTTAATAAAATGTGCTTATGGCTTATCTAGTTTGTTTCCCTAGTAGATAAAGTGGAATAATGGTGTGTTGCACCTTTTACATTTTGTCCACGTGGCCTCCTGGGTGAGGCTTCTCTGTTCTGAAGGACTCAGAGAACGGTTTGTCATTAGCCAATATGAAGAAAACTGGAATATATACCCAATGACATTGAACATGGACAAAAGGATGCTATTTCCCTATGTGTGGGTAAATGGCTGAGGATAATTTTGGGGAGATCAAATGGCAGGTGTGTAGAGGTGGATGGAGAAGTAGAGGAGAAGCATTGAGATCTTTCAGCATCCTTGGATGGTGGCAAAATTTTAATGTTAAACATATGGAAAGAGGGGATTAGAATACTAGAAAAAAAAAAAAAACACTACAGTCATTGTCAAAGCCGAGTGTACAGGACAGGTGTATGAAAACCAAAGAGAGTTCTGTTCTTGTGGTAAAAAGAGAGATTTGGTTTGTGCTTTTCCCACTTCTCTCTCTGAATGAATATCCTTAAAGGAAAAGGAAAGACTCTACATTCCTGCATTCTCTTCTTAGTTCTCCAATTGAGGAACAGCTACCCTCAATTTTTTATCACTGTGTAATTTACAGAACATATCAAACCCTACCCTTCATTCTACGACTCTTATTCTTGCACACACAATTAAGTGGTGAATAACAGATCCCATCAAATGCCCATGATAACAAAAACAAACCATACGTTTCTTCCTTCAGGAGTTCTTAAAGGTCTCCATGGAAGATATAATGTTCCAAAGAGGATGAAAGATACTGGGTATAAGGATGTCACATATTCCTCGGCTTTATTTTATAAGACAATGAATAATTTATCCAACATTATAAAAATTAGAGATGGGACTAAACTCCAGTCTTAATACAATAGATTTGTAACATATATATAAATGATATCCAGTCCCTGCTGTTGAACTTCTCAGGGTCTTGTCGTGTAAAGATAAATTGTAATGGTCATCAGGCATCCAAGCTAAAGAACATATGGACTTCAAATAATTTATTTGAATGGCTTCTGCGTTACAGTAGATGACAAAAACAATAACGTCTATATTTACTGAATTCTTCCCAAGCATGATGTGTTATCTGCTTAATCCTTGCAATGCCATCAGCTAAATAATATAGAAAATAAAGGATCAACAACCTTGAGATTTAAGTACCAAGTCCATTTCCACAAAGCTAATGAGTTAGAAGACTAATGTGGACAATCAGACAGATTCCCCGCAAATCCCATTAGCTGAGCTACCCCATTGGCCTAACCATATAGGGACTACATTAGTTTCCACTTACTGATCAGTTATAGGTGCTAAACAGGATTGTAATTAGCACTTTTGATTGCCTCCTCTTAACTACTCTCTCAGATGAGTGCTTTGGTATCACAACTACACAGATGAAGAAGTTAAACAGAATCATGTTTTATATTATGCCTAAAGTCACAGCTTGTAGTATCAAGTTCTTTTTGAATTCTTGAAATCCACAATTAAAATGAACTTCTCTAAAGTGGTATTAAGAACTGCCATTTGATGGGAAACTACTGTTTAATTCAACCTTGACAAAATTACATGTAGTCGTTACAATGGCCTTGGATGCTTACCACAATTATTGCAATTTGACGATGAAGACTCTAAGGATCAATGAGGTGCACTAAGTTGCCAAAATTGTCCAGTTTATAAGCCAAGGTCTGGTTGGAAGTATGCTACCAAATCCCACACCCTTTCCACAACCTGCAGTTTCTCATCCATATCTAAGATAAGTAGACAACTTTGTGTCATTAGGAAACTCTGACATATTTCCTTCCAGGCACTTCCCCATTTATACCATTAATCTAATGGTATCACTCATTCCAAGTCTTGATGCTTGAATAGGAAGAAGCCAATGCTACCTTTGAGGAGAGAGTACCATGAGATATCAAAAAGAAACAATACCTTGAATTCATCGATTTTTTTCACCATTCCTTGGTTTGCAGAAATGAATATACAACTTAGTTCTAGGGTAGCTGGGACTCCTAACTCTCCTTGCAGTTAGGCATAACCATAGAATCACAACACTACTTCCCTGTTTTTTCTAATGAGGACTGTCTCTTCCCACAAACTGGTATGGTCTCAACACTACTTCCCTGTTTTTTTTTTAATGAGGACTGTCTCTTCCCACAAACTGGTATGGTCTCATCCTCTGGCAAGTGTACTCTGATTCTCCATTATCAAAGCTTCTCATCAGGAAAGTTTGTAGGGGATTGGACTCAGTGGTAAAAGACAGAGTAAATTAAGCTATTGGTTAGGCAGGTTTTCTGAGCATCCAAAATTCCTCCCTCAGAAATTATGCCAATATTTCTAAAGGACATTGCACACCCATGTACTAGAACACAGAAAGAGCCCAAAGACAAGGAAAGCTGCTAACACAGTCATGTCTTCATCAGTCTCTTACAAGGAAAGACAAGGGCTCTCCTTTCCTGAAAACGTGATCCTCTGCTATTCTAGACTAATGAGAAATAAGATAAAATTTAGCTTATTCATAATGATTCCATGATTGATGATCCTAGAGCACCAATAAAGCCACAATAATTGGAAATATGATATGACCACCTTAACTCTCAGTTGTACAACCTTGACCAAGGCATGCCATTTACACCTACCATTTTTTCCTGAGCATGCTTTCTAATGTTCCAATTTTAGACACTTCACACATAACTTTATTACTCAGATACAATTTACCAGTCAGTCAGGGTTCAATAAAGAAAACTGAGAACACCATGAAGAACATTTCATACAGGAAACTGGTAAAACAGTTAAACAAAGACTGAAAGACAAAAAGGAGCAATGTGGCAATATGGAAATAGTTACTGCGGAAAGCAGCTACCATATCAGGGTCTAAGGAAACAGATATAAGGAAAATGTTGAGCTTATTAGGGTGTGGTAATGTTTACTGATCTTTATTAGAAGAACCTAATAAAGCCAGATGTGAAATCAGAACAGTGGTTTATGGATCCTTCCCTCTCCGGCCCCAGCATCACAGAATAAAGAAGGGTGAATCTGGAGAAGGGAGACAATAGCTTATCAATAAGCACACATGACCAACTTTATTGTGTGCAGGGCAAAAGCGATGGTGGTTCATTGGTAGAATTCTCACCTTCCATGTGGAAGACAAGGTTTGATTCCCAACCAATGTACATTATGTGCAGCAACCACGTGTCAACGGAGGCACGCATTATGCTAAAATGTTGACTAGGTTTCAGCAGAGATTCCATACTAACATGGACTAGTAAAAAAGGCCTGCTGATCTACTTCCAAAAATCAGTCAATAAAATCCCTATGGATCACAATAGCCTGATCTGCAATGGATCATGCAGATGGTGCAGGACTGGGTAGTATTTTCTTCTGTTGTGCATGTGGTCACCATGTGTCAGGGAGGCAACTAAAAAGCAGCTCACAGCAACATGATATACACGGTGAAGATGTGAGAAGAAATATCACAAACATTGAGGAAAATCACTTACTGGTTGTTAGGGTAAATTCTCTCATACCTAGCCCTTTGTGAGCTCTGTTCGCTTCGAGATCTTGAGCATTTGCTCAGTAGGAGTAAAAGACCCCCAAACCTAGTCATCTTTGAAAAAACTGAAAAGATCACTAGTTCTCACACTGAACATCAAAACCACCTGCGATGCACTAAAATTCTGATGCTCAAACCACACGGTGTTCCAATTAAACGAGAATCCATAGTGGTGGGACCAAAGCATCAATATTTTTTAGCTTCCTAGAGGATCCCATTATGAAGTCAAGGCTTAGGACCAGTGACATGCATTCTCACACACAACCTGCATATACTGTTCTGTTAGATACAAAGTAAAGGCTGAAGATTCTAAGTACATAAAAATAGAGTTGTGCATTATAACAGAAATCCTGGGTCATAGATGAGAAGCTACAGAAGGCTCCATAACTACAACGGGATTTGATCCATCAAGCTGATTGACATATCCCAGAATACTCCCACTATCCCAGTAAGCATGTGACAAGGGAAGCAACGTACATACATGAAATCTCCATACTGAAACCTCTGAGAGCTACGAAACTCATGTAACTAAGAGGCAAGACTTATGATTGTAGATGTTAGGTTTTGCCATCTTTTCCAATCCACATGTCAAAAAAGATGGCACAAGTTTTAATATTAGACTCTTCTGCTGAGGAGCCTCCAGAGGGCCTTCTTGATGTCCCTGTTTCTCAGACTGTAGATGAAGGGGTTCAGCATGGGGGTCACCACAGTGTACATCACTGAGGACACTGCACACATCCTGGGGGAAGATGTGGCAGCTGAACTGAAGTACACTCCAAGGCCTGTTCCATAATATAAGCAAATAACTGTAAGGTGAGAGCCACAGGTGGAAAAGGCTTTATACTTCCCACCTGAAGATGAGATTCTCAGGATGGAAGAAGCAATTTGAGTGTAAAAGAAAAGGATCCCTGAGATTTGAACACCACCAAAGATGGCACCACCACAATATACTAATAAGATATGGATGGAAGTGTCAGAACACGCAAATTGAAAGAGTTGAGGAGGGTTACAGAAGAAATGAGGGATTTTCACATCTGTGCAGAAGGTAAGTTGTGACATCATAGAAAAGTGCAGCAGGGAGTCCAAAAGGCGGATGAAAAAAGATAGCAAAACTAGCAAGCCACAGAGGCGAGGGTTCATGATGACTATGTAGTGCAGGGGGTGACAGATGGCCACAAACCGGTCATAAGCCATCACACTGAGGAGCACAGTGTCCAGGCATACAAAGAGATAGAAAAAGGACACTGTGTCAGGCAGCCTGCATAGGTGATGGATTTGCTGTGTGTCTGGATGTTCGCTAGCATCTTTAGGATTGTGGTGGAAATGACACCGATATCATTCAAGGACAGGTTGGAGAGGAAGAAGTACATGGGGGTGTGGAGATGGGAGTCAGAGGTGACGGCCAGGATGAGGAGTAAGTTCCCAGTCATAGTGATCAGGTACATGGACAGGAACAGCCCAAAGAGGAGGGGCTGCAGTTCTGGGTCCTCAGAGAAGCCCAAGAGGAAGAATTCTGAGACAACTGTTAGATTCTGTGGCTCCATATAGCTGAGAGAGCTTTTGGAAACAGAAAAGAGGATTGTTAAAAGGAAACAAGTAAACAGGTACCTAGCACTGTGTCTGTATTTCAAATTCAAGAAATGCACACGTAAAGTAGACAAATTCACAAGTGTTCACATTATGGACCTCATATTCTAATTACTGCAGCAAAACTACTCTGTAGTAGTAA
Source organism: Elephas maximus indicus (assembly GCF_024166365.1). Lineage (NCBI taxonomy): Eukaryota > Metazoa > Chordata > Mammalia > Proboscidea > Elephantidae > Elephas > Elephas maximus. The sequence goes on along the minus strand of NC_064821.1, from coordinate 23,309,151 downwards.
GCCCCTCTACTGTGCTTCTCAGAACTACTTCCTTGTTTTTATTCTGTTTCTATACTCAACCCAACTTTAGAGATGTTAGCCTAAAGAATATTAGGATGGCAAGGACCTTTTCAAATAACAAATTTATAGATGGAGCAATATATCAGACCCCTCTATGAGGGAAACATATGCAATAAGAAATATCCTTCTTTTAATAAAAAAATTATTTCAATTAAAGGACCCTAGGAAACACTTGCAGTCCCAGGGTAGGCAAGCAGTTAACACACTTGGCTCTTAAGCAAAAGGTGGGAGCCCACACAGAGGCACCTCAAAAGAAAGGCCTGGTGATCTACTTCTGAAAAATCAGTCACTGAATACCCCATGGAGCACAGTTCTACTCTGACACACATAGTGTCACTACATATCAGAATCCACTTAACGGCAACTACTTTTTAAAAGTAGTCAAACGTACTTTATTTTATCCAAGTACTGTGCAATGAATTTCCTTGATCACAATATTTAAAAAGCAACAATTAAGTGATTAAAAAAAAAAAAAGTTAGAAACACATTTTTTAAAAATGCCATTATGTGGATTCTGACTCATGGCAATCCCATGTGTTATAGAATAGAACTGCTCCACAAGATTTTCTTGTCCTTAAGCTTTACAGAATACAGGTGGCATAGCTTCCAGCATCATAGCAACACACAAGCTCCCACAATATCACAAACTGACAGACATGTGGGGGAAGCTATGCCACCAGTATTCAAATATTGGCAGGGTCATCCATGGCGGACAGATTTCAGCTGAGCTTCCAGACTAAGACTGACTAGGAAGAAGGACTCGGCAGTCTACTTCTAAAAAGAATTAGCCAGTGAAAAACCTTATGAATAGCAGGGAAATATCATCCGATATACTGCCAGAAGATGAGCCCCCCAGATTGGAAAGCACTCAGAATACCACTGGGGCAGAGCTGCCTCCTCAAAGTAGAGTCGACCTTAATGATGTGGATGAAGTCATGCTTTTGACCTTCATTTGCTGAGGTTCCATGGCTCAAAATGAGAAGAAACAGCTGCAAACATCCATTAATAACCAGAAGGTGGTATGTACAAAGTATGAATCTTGGAAAACTGGAAATCATCAAAACTGGTATGGAACACATAGACATCGATATCCTAGGCATTAGTGAGCTGAAATGAACTAGTATTGGCCATTTTGAATTGGACAATTCTATGGTCTACCATGCCAAGAATGAAACTTGAAGAGGAATGGCGTTGCACACATTTTCAAAAAGAACATTTCAATATCTATCCTGAAGTATCACTTGGAAGACTAAGGTGTGCCTGACCCAATCCACAGTATTTTCAATCGCCTCCTATGAATGTGACAGCTGGACAATGAGTAAGGAAGATCAAATAAGAATTGACTCCTTTGAATTGTGGTGTCGACAATGAATATTGAATATACCATGCACTGCCGAAAGAACAAACAAATCTGTCCAAGAAGATGTACAATCAGAATGCTCCTTGGAAGCAAGGATGGTGAGACTGTGTCTTACACACTTTGGACATGTTATCAGGAGGAATTGGTCCCTGGAGAACGACACCATGCTTGGTAGAGGGTCAGCGAAAAAGAGGAAGACCCTCAAAGAGATGGATTGACATAGTGACTGCAACAGTGAGCCAAGTGTAACAATGATTGTGAGGATGGCACAGGGCTGAGCAGTGTTTCATTCTGTAGTACATAAGGTCTCTATGAATTGAAACAGACTCAATGGCACCTAACAACAGCAACAACAATCTTTACAGAAGCAGATCACCAGACCTTTCTTTCATGGAGCAGAAGGGTGTGTTTGAAGGGTGTATTTGAACAACCTTTACGTTAGTAGTCTACCTCAAACTGTTTGCTTCACCCAGGGACCTCATTAGCTGGATTCTAAATTAAAATGGAATAGTCATAACCAAAGAGCCAGATTTGAAACCCAGTCATCTAGGCCTACTTAAGAGCTTTCCAAGTCAATCCTTCCTTATTGGGGGGATTGAAATTCTCCTCATTTCAGCTCCCTGATGGCAACTCACTTCTTCATTTCTATTAGTAGGTCCAACATGACTTCTTTTGGGAAACCATAAAAGTGAAAAGAACAGAGGATAATATGAAATAACACACTGATACTTTGCTGAAACATATGTACTAATTAAACCTAACATTTAGAGTTGTAGAAAGAAATTAGATTAAATAATACATATAAAGTCCTTACACCAGTGGTTTCAATGCTAGTGGATCATTATAATTTTCTATGGCTCTTTTAAAATATACTGACCAGCTGGCCACCATCTAGAACTCATTAGATTAGACTCTACATGTGAGTCCCTTGGTCATCCTGAAGTACAGCCAGGGTTGAGAACAACTGCTTTACATTATTGTCAGACTTTGGTAAGTGTTTCATCAATGTGAACTATTTTTATCATTAATATCTACTCCCAACATTAATTATATAAACTTTTAATAATATTTACTTCATAACTCTTATTTCAGAGATTTAAAATATTACCATTAAAACTTGGGTTTTCTTGCTCTCAGTATATGATCCTATTTCTCCACACATCTGGTCCCCAAAAGCAATCTCTGTCATAAATTTTGTGGGTACATTTTCTTCTCAATAATTTTATAATATTAATTTATGTATCCATAACCAGTTTTCTTGAAAATCTACCTAAATAGTGTAATCCTACACATATTGTCCCATGGAAGTTCTCATTTACCACAACATTGTGTTTTAACTGTCTCTGGGAAAGTACATACATCTATTTCAAACACTTTAAATGGTGCATGGTATTACTAAGCAGAGGATCATTTTAAGTCAATTTCTTATTAAGACCATCATAGTAAAATTCTTCCTCCAATGTACACATTATTCACAATTGAGAATCTCTTATTTATTTACATATCATTAATGATGTATTAATTTATCAGTCACAATTGAGAAAGTCTATATTTTATGTGCATGGAGCATAGTTGTTCAAGGTGTAAAATTAATGCATGTTCAAATTTACTATTAATGGCCAACATTTGTTTACCAATAGAAAGTCAGACACAAATACATGCTCTTATTTCAAGGTATGGAATCAAATATCCATGAAAGTTGTCTGGTAATGGTCATTCTATGACAGATCCACATGAAAATTACCATCCAGCACAGGGAATAATGGCACCCTGGAGGCACAGTGGTTAAGTGTTTGGCTGCTAACCAAAATGGCACCACTTCAAATCAACCAGATGCTCCTTGGGAACACTGCAGGGCAGTTCTACTCTATCGTATAGTCCGACTATGAGTCAGAATTGACTCGACGACAAATGTTTTTGTTTTTTAAATATAAGAAATAATATTCCCATAGTTCAGATTTCCTGAGTATGCAATAAAATGCATTACAATTCATAGAAAACCCTACAATCCACAAGATTCACGCTATAAAGTTCCTTGTAAACCGTTTGGCCCATTCTCTTAATTCACAGATCAACTCACCGAGTTGTAAGAGGAAGAATCAATGGTTCAGTCTTCATTTGCTCATTTGACAAGAAACAGAATCATTCAGGTCTGCTTCAGGAGACAGAGCCCTGGGATAGGAATCAGGAGGGCAGGGTCCTAATCCCATATCTGTCACACACTAAATGTGGAGTGCAAGTAAATCTCTCAACCTCTCTTACCTGGAAATAGGCAGAATCATACCCATCATTAGGATGCATGTTGCAGCTAACAAAGGTTTGGCACTTAATAAATACTTGGACATTGATTTTTAAGCAGAATTTGAATTAATATAACAGTAGTGGGTTTATTGTTGAAATATAATCCCAGTTTTTGTTTGTTTGTTTGATCATATGGGGAAGATAGAAGCCTAGTAAGTCCCAGGAAATTCGAACATATAATGTATTGAAATCATAAAATATATCTAGGTTCACATAGTAAGATGTACTTTCCCTTTCTCAGTTTTTCCTTTTTAGTTTTCAACTTTATGAATATCTCCACAAGTTTTTGAAAAAGCATTGAAAGTTGTACACTCTATTAAATAAGTATGTCCCCTGGATAGTCCATGATATAGACATAATCGTGTCTTATTTTTTCTTATCTCTAGTTCACCACTAGTGAGACATGCTTGGAGGGACGAAAGCATAGTCAGGAAAGCACGCAACCTGGAAGCAATACAGCCTATGCTCTGATGCTGTGAAACAAGGCACAAAGGAACCAAGGCCATATTTAACACAAATCTGTTGTTGTCCTTGTGGTTGTAGTCTACTCTGTGCCAAGCATGGGATAGGCTCTGGGGAATCAGAAATGAATGAGACTCAGTGTTTACTTCCATGTATTCAATATCTACTTGTATAAAAATGTAAATAAAATGCTCTCATAGGGATCCAGACAAACAAAACCATCAGATCACAGGATTAGTTGAACGGTATGAAGCTTCATCTAATTTATATTAATAATAATAATAATATGTAAAATTAATGTGTCCTGATTATATCCATCACATATTTAATCACATATATAATATGCATTATCTGTTCAATACATACAGTAATGCATATCTCTCTATCAGCTGTGGATCAACTAGATGGCAATGTAGAGTCAGAGAGACACTAAGAACTTGCCCCATGGCACACAGATCATAAGTAGAGCAGACAGGATTCACTTTAAATTGTAAGTCACTGAGGCCCATGCACTGACCACCTTTACTCTGTTTCCTGAGATTTTAAAATGTTTAAAGCAAAAGTCCAGGGGACTTAACAAAAGATACATCCTAAGTTACACCTTTAAACTCATTCCAGAGTCCTGACTGGGAATAAAACTCAAGATTCAGTCTTTGTGACTCCAAGATTGAGATATGTAAAATTACAATGATGAAAGGAAGTGGACAGCAGACTTAAATTCAGAGAGAAGAGGCAAGAGAGAGTTCCGTCTAATTACCATCTGCCAACTCATGATGTGATCTTCTCCTGTGTTCTTAACTAGCTTTCTAATAGGGGAGACACTAAGAGGCACCCACCACTGTCCACTGTGGTAGAGCAGAACCCCCCACTAAAGAGAACAGTTAACAGGGGGTCTTTGTGTGGAGAGACCAAGGAGGCAAAATGACATGGTGGATAGCAGGGGAGAATATGGCCAGGTGCCCTGTGTCTGGTGTCACACTGCCTGCATTCAAGCCTGGCTTCAACCTTTTCTGGCCCAAGACCTGAAACAAGTTATGAAAAAAGACTGCTCATTTTCTCTTCTATGAAATGACATAAAGTGTATTCTCTTCTCTAGGTATGGTTGTGCAGAAAAAGGAAACAAGTTACACAGAAAACTTAGTTTAGATCCCGGAACTAGGGAAACTTTGGTAAACTTTCACAATACTATGGTTACTACCATCATCCTCATCATTATGGCTATCATCATCATCAACTAAATCAAGTTGAAGTGTTAAGGGACAGGTGAGAGGCACTCATTTCTTGTTCGGTAAGGAAGTGCCTGTGGGAGCTAGAACCAATGTAGAAGAAATTAAAAATCTGAAGATGCATGCTCAGACATCTACCAAAACCAGGCACAGAAACCTAACAGGCCTCTGATCTGAAACTTAGCATTTCAGGGCCTTCCATATGGTCATCCCAGTTGTGTTAGCTGTCCTGATGAGGAGGAAACTGCTTTCCAGCCCCACTATGTCCACTGACTTCCACGGCACTTAATGGATTGTGCCAGGTCTGTGCTGGGGCATGACCAAGAAGTGTGGGTCCACCACCACTGTCTTGACTAATAAGCGATGATGGTCTAGGCTCCTTCCTCAGGACTTACAAGAAGAGAGGCTCAAGTGTGGGCCTCCTGATTCAAAGGACCACTGTAGAGGAGAGACGTAGTGATGGAGCTTGCTGTACTGGGAAAGCAAACTGAAGGCCTTGAGTGGACAGGTGGGCTATTTACAGTTGTATGGCTTTGGGAGCTCAATGTCCAGAGCTCACAATTAGCCAAATTGGTTCATGTTTTTCCAATCTCTGAAGACTTGTTAGTACTAATGAAGCAGGAAGAGTAGAAAGTGAATGTCCGTGGCTTCTGGGCCCTGCCATTCTAAGGAGGAAGCTCACCTACATTCCTCACCTCTAACTACCAAGTTGTACAGATCTTCACATAAAAATCAGACACTTTTTTTTCCAATTTTTCAATCTAAACAATCAATGTGTGATTTAATATCCTCGAACCCATTAAATGAATCAAGTAGTTTTAAGAGGATTAAATATTCTATAAAAGCCCTGTTGGCTTAAGTGCTCGGCTGCTAACAGAAAGTTTGGCAGTTGGAAGCCACTTCGAAATGCCACAGGAGAAAGAGCTGGAGATTTGCTCCCATAAAGATTACAGCACAGAAAACGCTATGGGGTGGTTCTGCTCCCTCACACGGGTTCATTAAGAGAAGAAGTACTTGAAAGTACCCGACAACAATGACAACAACAGATCTTTTACACCAAGAATCTGAAACTATTTTCAGTTTCTGAAGTAATACTCGTGTCATGAAGGAGAACATCCTACCTTCTTTCTGCAGCCATTGCATGATGTTTGGAGTTTTATGTGTTGGCATTTTATATTTTTTACTTGTTCAAATTTTGGCAATTCTAATTTTTCTGTGGTTTATATATGTTGGTACTTTAGAAAACTATTTATTTTGTTGTACTTATTTGGTAACTTAATCCTTTACCCAAATACCTCTATGGGCCTCAGGGAAGACTGCATGCACAATGTCGGCAAGGGCTCTAGTCACCTCAAGGTTTGACTGGATGCTTATTCAATTCCAAGATCCCTCAGATGTCAGTTGGCAGGATTTGTTCCTCACAGGTGGTTGGCCAGAGGCTTCCTTTCACTTCTGGCCAATGGGCCTCTCCATCAGGCAGCTGACAACATGAGAGCTGGTTTTCATAAGACTAGGCTGGCCAGAGAGCAGGAGAAGACTGGCAAGATGAAACTCAGATTCTTTTTTACACCTCATTGTTGGAAGTGATATTCCAGTAGCTTTCCAAATTCTCTTTGATGGAAGCAATTAACTGAGTTCAGGACACACTCAAGGAGATGGTTATCAACAAGAACATGAATACAAGAGGACAGTGAGGGTTGTTGGGAGAATCGTAGAAGCTACACACTACAAGAGCTTCACTCTCTATAAGGACAGTGGCTCTAAGCACCACCAGAAGCTAGAGAGGTCCCTCTGCTTTCCAGTATAGTCACAATCCATTGCACCACCATGCTCTCAGCAAACATTCTCTGGAGAAAAAAAGGACACATAGTAGAATTCCTACAAAATCCACCTTGTACTCCTGGTCTTGCAGTCAGAAGCCCCTCCTGTTTCTCTAACACCAGCCAAATCCTTCCACCAATATTAGGCCAGTCACAACCATTCCATGAACAAATTCAAAAGTTATTCCCAGTAGCTTCTGATTTTTGCTTCACTAGAAAGGGCTCACTTCACTCTAGAATGCAATTTTCCTTAGATTTCCTCATGTTCAGAACTCTTGAAATCTTTAACGAAATGTGCTTCATGATTATGTAGTTTTTTTTTTTCTTGTTGTTTGTTTTTCTCTAGTAGATAATGTGGAATGATGATGTATTCGACCTTTTACATCCTATCCCTGTAGCTACCTGACTAAGCCTTCTCTGTTCTGAATAACTAGGAGAATAATTTGTCATTAACTGATATGTGGAAATTTTGAATATACCCCAAGTAAAATTGAACATGGACAAATGGATGCCATGTTAGGATAAATGGCTCGGAATAATTTTGGGGAGACCAAATGGAAAATGTGTAAAGGTGGATTGGAGATGTAGATGATAAGCACTGTCCTTGGACAGTGGCAAATATTTGATATTAAACATAATGGAAAGATGGGATCAGTTTCCAAAGTCATTGACAAAGCTAGTGTAGAGGACAGGTGTATGAAAACCAAAGAGAGTTGTGTTCTGGTAAAAAGTGAGATTTGCGTTGCGCTTTTCCCACTTCTCTCTCTGGATGAGTATCCTTAAATGAAAAAGAAATATACCACATTCCTTTATAGATGTCCAAATGAGGGAAGTCTACTCTCAACTTTTTACCCTTATTTACAGATATTTATAAACCTTATCAAACCCTAAGCTTACAACTCTTATTCTTGCACATACAATTAAAAATAAATGGTGAATAATAGATTCCAACAAATCTCCATAATAATAAAACACAAACAAAGCATACATTTCTTCTTTCAAGAGTTCTTAAAGATCTCTGTGGAAAGTATGAGGTCCCAGGGGGGAAAAAAATAATGGATGTATGGATGTCAAATTTTCTTCACCATTTTTTTAATCAGATAATGAATAATTTATTCAACATTATACACAGTAGAGATGTGATGAATCCCTCATCTTAATGCAGTAGATTTTTATTATAAAGATAAATTATATTCAAGTCCTCCCCTGAACAGCTCAAGATCTTGTTGTATGAAGATAAAATGTAATGGTCATCAGGCATCCAGGGAAAAGCACACATGGAGTTTCAATAATTTATTCGAATGGCATCTGTGTTATCACAGACAACAACAACGATATCTATATTGACTGAATTCTTATCATGCAAGATATGCAATATCTTCTTAATCTTTACAGTCCTGTAAGGTAAACAGTACAGAAAATGAATAATCAGATACCTTAAGAGTTAAATAACAAGTCCGTGTCCACAAAGCTAATGAGTTAGAAAAGCTAATGTTGAAAATCAGTTTCCCTGGAAAACCAATTACATGGCCTATCCATTTGATTACTATGTTAGTGTCCACTTATTGATCCATTACTAGGTACTAAACACTGTTCTACTCAGTACTTTTCATTCACCTCCTCTTAACCACTCTTTCAGATGAGTGCCTTTCTTTCCACAACTGTAGAGATGAAGAAGTTAAATAGAAACATGCTTTATGTTGTTGCTCTTTTTAGGTGCCATCCAGTTGGTTCCAACTCATAGCGACCCTATGTACCACACAACTAAACACTGCCCAGTCCTGCACCATGTTTACAATCCTTGTTATCCTTGAGCCCACTGCTGAACCCACTGTGTCAATCAATCCCGTTGAAAGTCTTCCTCTTTTTTGCTGACCCTCCCCTTTACCAAGCATGGTGTCCTTCTGCAGGGACTGATCCCTCCTGACAACATGCCCAAAGTACATAAGATGCAGTCTCATCATCCTTGAATCTAAGGAGGATTCTAGCTGTATTTCTTCCAAGACAGAATTGTTCGTTCTGTTGGCAGTACACGGTGTATTCAATATTCTTTGCCAATACCAAAATTCAAACCATAAATTCTTCTTCCATCTTCCTTATTCATTGTCCTGCTTTCACATGCATATGATGCAATTGAAAATACCATGGAATGGACCAGGTGCACCTTAGTCTTCAAAGTGACATCTTTCCTTTTGAACACGTGAAAGGGGTCCTTTGCAGCAGATTTGCCCAATACAATGCATCTTTTGATTTCTTGACTGCTGCTTCTATGGATGTTGATTTTGGATCCAAGTAAAATGAAATTCTTGACAACTTCAAACTTTTCTCCATTTACCATGATGTGGCTTATTGGTCCAGTTGTGAGGATTTTTGTTTTCTTTATGTTGAAGTGCAATCCATACTGAATGCTGTGGTCTTTGATCTTCATCACTAAGTGCTTCAAGTCCTCTTCACTTTCAGCCAGCAAGGTTGTATCATCTGCATAATGCAGGTTGTTAATGAGTTTTCCGCCAAATCTGATGGCCTGTTCTCCTTCATGTAGTCCAGCTTCTAAGATTATTTTCTCAGCATACAAATTGAATAGGAGTGGTGAAAGAATACAACCCTGACGCACACCTTTCCTGACTTTAAACCTATCAGTATCCCCTTGTACTGTCTGAACAACTGCCTCTTGATCTATGTAAAGGTTCCTCATGAGCACAATTAAGTGTTCTGGAATTTCCATTCTTCGCAATGTTATGCATAATTTGTTATGATCCACACAGTCGAATGCCTTTGCATAGTCTATAAAACACAGGTAAATAGCCTTCTGGTATTCTCTGCGTTCAGCCAGAATCCATCTGACATCAGCAATGATATCCCCGGTTCCACATCCTCTTCTGAATCTGACCTGAATTCTGGCAGTTCCCTGTCAATACACTACTGAAGACACTTTTGAATGATCTTCAGGAAAATTTTGCTTGCATGTGACATTAATGATATTGTTCGATAATTTCCACATTCCGTGGGATCACCTTTCTTGAGAATAGACATAAATATAGATCTCTTCTACTCTTTGGCCAGGTAGCTGTCTTCCAAATATCTTGGCATAGACGAGTGAGCACTTCCAGTGCTGCATCTGTCTGTTGAAACATCTCAATTGGTATTCCATGAATTCCTGGAGCCTTGTTTCTTGCCAGTGTCTTCAGTGCAGCTTAGACTTCTTCCTTCAGTACCATCAGTTCCTGATCATATGCCACCTCTTGCAATGGTTGAACATTGACTAATTCTTTTTGGTATAATGACTCTGTATATTCCTTCCATCTTCTTTTGATGCTCCCTGCTTTGTTTAATATTTTCCCCATAAAATCTTTCACTATTGCAACTCGAGGCTTGAATTTTTTTCTTCAGTTCTTTCAGCTTGAGAAATGCCCAGAGTGTTCTTGCCTTTTGGTCTTTTATCTCCAGCTCTTTGCACATGTCTTTATAATACTTTACTTTGTCTTCTCGAGATGCCCTTTGAAATATTCTGTTCAGTTCTTTTACTTCATCAATTCTTCCCTTTGCTTTAGCTGCTCAATGTTTGAGACCAAGTTTCAGAGTCTCCTCTGACATTCACTTTGGTCTTTTTCTTTCCTGCCTTATCAATGACCTCTTGCTTTCTTCATGTATGATGTTCTTGATGTTTTATATTATGCTTAAAATTAGTTTGTAATATTAAGCTCTTTTTAAATTCTTGGAATGCACACTTAAAATGAACTTCATTAAAGTCATACAAAGGGCTACCATTAGATGGGAAACTATTATTTGATCCAACCATGACAACATTACGGTAACCCTGGTGGCATAGTGGTTAAGATCTATGGCTGCTAACCAAAAGGGCAGCAGTTCAAATCCACCAGGTGCTCCTTGGAAACACTATGAGGCAGCTCTACTCTGTCCTATAGGATCGCTATGAGTCAGAATCGACTCAACAGCAACGGGTTTGGTTTGGTTTTGACAACATTACATTTAGTCATTACAATGGCCTTGGAAGATTACCAGTATTAATCACAATTTGATGAAGAGGGCGCTGAGGATCAACGAGGTGTACTGAGTTGGCAAAAGTGACCAGTTTACAAGCCAAGATCTGGTTGGAAATGTGTCACAAAATCACCACCCTTTCTATTATCTATGGTTCCAATTCCATATGAAAGATAACTACGCCATTTTATGATAGCCATTATGAAACTCTGGCATACTTCCTTTCAGTCTTTTCCTCATTCATAATCAACTAGTATTACTCACTCTAAGTCTTGAAGTTTAAAGAGGAAGAAGAAAATGTTACCTTTGAGGAAACTCTACCAAGAGAAATCGAAAGGATACAAAACCTTGGATACATCTGTTTGTTTGTTTGAGTCACCCCTAGGTTTGCAGAAAAGCACGTGGAACTTAGTTCTGTGACAGATGGAACTGATTTTCCAGTGAGCCATGACTAGAGAATCAGAACACTACTTTCGAGGTTTTTAATGAGTTCTATCTATTCCCACAGATTAGAGGAAGATTCATCAACAACCTTTATTATGCGGATGACACAACCTTGCTTGCTGAAAGTGACAAGGACTTGAAGTACTTTCTGATGAAAATCAAAGACCATAGGCTTCAGTATGGATTATACCTCAACACAAAGGAAACACAAATCCTAACACATGGACCAATAAGCAAAATCATGACAAATGGAGAAAAGATTGAGGTTGTCAAGGATTTCTTTTTACTTGGATCCAGAATCAATACCCATGGAAACGGCAGTCAAGAAATCAAAAGATGCATTGCATTGGACAAATCTGCTGCAAAGGCCCTCTTTCAAGTGTTAAAAAGCAAAGACCCAAGCCATGGTGTTTTCAACCACCTCATATGCATGTAAAAATGGACAATGAATAAGGAAGACCAAAGAAGAATTGATATCTTTGAATTGTGGTGTTGGAGAAGAATATTGAATATACCATGGACTGCCAAAAGAATGAACAAATATGCCTTGGAAGAATTACCACTAGAATGCTGCTTAGAAGCAAAGACGATGAGACTATATCTCACATACTTCAGACATACAATCAGTAGAAATCAGTCCCTGCAGAATGATATCATGCTTGATAAAATAGGGGGTCACTGAAAAAGAGGAAGACCCTTAAGGAGATAGATTGACAGTGATTGAAACAACGGGCTCAAGCATAACAATGATGGTGAGGATGGTGCAGGACCGGGCAGTGTTTTGTTCTGTTGTACATAGGGTCGCTATGACTTGGAACCAACTCAAGAGGGCCTAACAACGACAACAACGACATCTCTTCCCACAAACTGGTATGGCCTCATCCTCTGTCAAGTGCATTCCATTCCCTATTATCAAAATTTCTCATCAGGAAGATTTCTAGGGGATTTAACTCAGTGGTAAAAGACAGTAAATGTATTGATTGGGCAGGTTATCAGAACATCCAAATTGCTCCCTCAGAAATCATGTGAGTAAACATAAAGGACATATGCATACCCATATACTAGAACAGAGAAAAAGCCTAAAGACAAGGAAACAGTAACAGTAAGCCTTCATCAAGATCTTACATGCAAAAGGCAAGGGCTGCCCTCTGGGGAAGACATGGCCTTTTGATATCCTAGACTAATGAAAAATAAAATAAAATTTAATTTATTCATAATGATCTTAGAGTACCAATAGAGCCACAACAATTGGAAATATGGCTCCAACACCTTAATCCTCAATTGTACAACCTTGACCAAGATATGCGATTTACATTCACCTTCTTTTCACACGTGTTCTCTGATGGTTAAAATTGTGTGTCAACTTGGCTGGGCCATGATTCTCAGTATTTTGGCAGTTGTATAATGTTGTGATCACGTTCCTGTTGAAATTGCATATGTGATCACCCCCATGATGGAATCTGCTGAGTGGTACTGGTGGCATGGGACCTGTGGTGGCTCTCCACCTACTCAGCCTTCATCTACCGCCTTCTGCCGTCTCCTTCCTTTTCCTGCTGGCCTTGCAAAGGTTGTTGGCTTGTTCTGGATCCAGCAGCTGTCTCTTGTCTGACCTCTGGTTCTTTGGACTTGAGCTAGCAGTTGCCTGTCCATCTCGGCATTCACCGATCTTCACATCCTTCAAACAAGAGTTCTGCTCGCCCACCTGCCTATCTTGGATTCACCAGCCCCTGCAGCTGACTCAGGAGAAACCCTGCGGTCTTGCCTGCCAACCTTGGGGATCCCTTCACTGTCACAACCTGTGAGTAGGATCCCTGCTCTCCAACTTGCTCATGTTGGGACCACCAGCTTCTGTGGCTCTGTGAACTGGGAAAGGGCTCTTTCTTGATCCAAGGACTTGGGATGTTCCAACCCCTACAATCGCATGAGCTTTCTCCTTAATATAAACCTCTATATATTTTTATGTATATATATATATATATATATATATTTGTACCCATTACTATATTTATACCCATTACTAGTTTGCTTCTCTAGGGAACCCAGCCTAAGACATTTTCCTTGTACATTCCAATTTTAGACACTTGACAAATACCTTTATTCTCCAAATACAATTTATCAGTCAATATTCAATAAAGAAAAGTGAAAACACCAAGTATTTCATACAGGAAACTAATAAAATAGTTATGCAAGTACTGAAAGGCAAAACCTAGCAATGCGGCAATACACAGTAACCACAGAAAGAAGCTACCTGACCAATGAATAAGGAAACAGGTGCAAGGAAAGTGCCAGGCTTATGAGGGTGTGGTGACTTTTACTGAAAATTATTGGAAAAACCTAACAATAAAGCCAGATGAGAAATCAGAAGAGCGGTTTAAAGATCATGTGGCAGCTAACAAAGGTTTGGCACTTAGTAAATACTTGACTTTTTTTTTAAATCAGAATTTGAATCACTATGAGAGTAGTTTTATTTTTGAAATACAATCACAGTTTGATTATGTGAGAAATATAGAAACCTGAAATGTGACAAAGCATAACAACGATTATACGGATGGCACAGGACCGGGCGCTGTTTGGTTCTGTTGTGCACAGAGTCACTATGAGTCGGAACCTACTCGATGGAACCTAATAAATAACAACAACAATATGTGACAGGAAATTCGAGTATAGAATGTATTGAAATTATATACTGTGCCTAGAGTCACACAATAAGATTTATTTTCCCCTTTCTCTTTCTGTTTTTCCTTTTTAGATTTTCATTTTTATGAAAATCTTCACAATTTTTAAAAAAATAATTGAATGTTTTACACTATATTAATTAAATAGATCCCATTGAGAACCCATGATATAGACATACTCATGACCTATTTTATCTTGCCTCTGTTCCTATGGGACATCCTTGGAAAGAGAACAGCACAGGCAGGAAAACAATCAGTGTATACAATATAGCCTATACTCTGATCCTCTGAACCAAGGAAGGACGGAACCAAGGGTCTATTTCATATTTAATACAGATTTGATGTGGTAATGGTAGTTGTAGCTTACTGTGCCAAGCACGGGAAAGACTCTGGAGAAAGAAATTAATGACACTCAGTTGTTTCCTTCCAAGCATTCTGATACCTCCTAGTATAAACAACGAAAATAAAAAGCTCTTACAGGGATCCAGACAAAAAAAAACCTTCAAATCACAGGATACTTTAGTTGAGTGGTATGAAGCTTAGTCTAATTTATATTAATGATAAAAAATTTATAGAATTAATCACATATGTAGTATCCATTATCTGTTCAATCCTTACAGCAATGAAGATCTCTTTCTCTATGAACTGTGTACCAACTCAGATGACAAGCTTCTGTCAGTTTCTCTTACTGTGGGGTCTTCTGTGTTGCTGTGATGCTGGGAGCTATGCCATCGGTATTCAAATACTAGCAGGGTCACCCACGGCAGACAGGTTTCCACTGAGCTTCCAGACTAAGATAGGAAGAAGGGCCCAGCGGTCTACTTCAGAAAAGAATTAGCCAATGAAAACCTTATGAATAGCAGCAGAACACTGTCTGATACAGTGCCAGAAGATAGGCCCCTCAGGTTGGAAGGCACTCAAAATACAATTGGGGGAGAGCTGTCTCCGCAAAGTAGAATCGGCATTAAGGACTCGTATGGAATCAAGCTTTCTGAACTTCATTTGCAGATATGGCATGACTCAAAATGAGAAGACACAGCTGCAAACATCCATTAATAATTGGAACCTGGAATGTATGAAGTACGAATCTAAGAAAATTGGAAATCATCAAAAAAGAAATGGAACGCATAAAGATCAATATCCTAGGCATTAGTGAGCTGAAATGGACTGGTATTGGTCATTTTGAATCAGATAATCATAGGGTCTGCTATGCTGGGAATGACAACTTGAAGAGGAACGGCCTTGTATTCATCATCAAAAAGAACATTTCAAGATCTATCCTGCAGTACAACACCGTCAGTGATAGGATAATATCCATACATCTACAAGGAAGACCAGTTAATACAATTATTATTCAAATTTACACATCAACCACTAAGGTCAAAGATGAAGAAATTGAAGATTTTCACCAACTTCTGCAGTCTGAAATTGATCAAATGTGCAAACGAGATGCATTGATAATTACTGGCGATTGGAATTTGAAAGTTAGAAACAAAGAAGAAGGATCAGTAGTTGGAAAATATGGCCTTGGTTATGGAAATGATGACAGACATCACATAATAGAATTTTGCAAGACCAACACCTTTATTGCAAATACGTTTTTTCACCAACATAGATGGCGACTATACACATGGACATCGAAAGATAGAATATCCAGAAATGAAATCGACTACGTCTGTGGAAAGAGACAAAGCAAAGGCTCAATATCATCAGTCAGGGCAAGGCCAGGGGCCAACTGTGGATCAGACCATCAATTACCTCTATGCAAGTTCAAATTGAAACTGAAGAAAATTAGAACAAATCCACGAGAGCCAAACTATGACCTCAAGTATATCCCGCCTGAATTTAGAAACCATCTCAAGAACAGATTTGATTCATTGGACATTATTGATCAAAGACCAGACAAGTTGTGGAATGACATCAAGGGCATCAGCCATGAAGAAAGCAATAGGTCATTGAAAAGACAGGACAGAAAGAAAGAACCAAAAGTGATGTCAGAAGAGACTCTGAAACTTGCTCCTGAGGTTGAGTAGATAAAGCAAAAGGAAAAAATGATGAAGTAAAAGAGCTGAACAGAAGATTTCAAACACCAGCTCCAGGAGACAAAGTAAAGTATTATGATGACATGTGCAGAGACCTGGAGATAGAAAACAAAAAAGGAAGAACACAATCAGCATTTTTCAAGCTGAAAGAACTGAAGAAAAAATTCAAGCTTTCAGTTGCAATACTGAAGGATTCTATGGGCAAACTGCTACACAACACAGGAAGCATCAAAAGAAGACAGAAGGGATATACAGAGTCACTATACCAAAAAGAACTGATAGACATTCAACTGTTTCAGGACGTAACATATGATCAGGAACCAATGGTAGTGAAGTAGGAAGTCCAAGCTATACTGAAGGCATTGGCGAAAAACAAGGCTCCAGGAATTCATGGAATACCAACTGAGAGGTTTCAACAAAAGGATGCAGTGCTGCAAGTGCTCACTCGAATATGCCAAGAAATTAAGAAGACAGCTATCCGGCCAGCTGACAGGAAGAGATCAATATTTATGCCTATTCCAGAGAAAGGAGATCCAACTGAATGTGGAAATTATTGAACGATATCACTAATAGCATACAAATACGCAAGCAAAATTTTACTGAAGATCATTCAAAAGCAGCTGCAGCAGTTTATTGACAGGGAGTTGCCATAAATTCAAGGAACATTTAGAAAAGGTCATGGAACCATGGATATCATTGCTGATGGCAGATGGATCCTGGCTGAAAGCAGAGAATACCAGAAAGATGTTTACCTGTATTTTATTGACTGTACCAAATCATTTGACTGTGTGGATCATACCAAATTATGGATAACACTGTGGAGAATGGAGAATGAGAATTCCAGAAGACTTAATTGTGCTCATGGGGAATCTGTGCATGGATCAAGAGGCAGTTCTTTGAACAGAACAAGGAGATACTGAGTGGTTGAAAATCAGGAAAGGTGTGCATCAGGGTTGTATCCTTTCACCATACCTATTCAATCTGTCCACTGAGCAAATAATTTGAGAAGCTGGACTATATGAAGAAGAACAGGGCATCAGGATTGGAGGTAGACTAACAAACTGAGTTATGTGGATGACACTACCTAGCTTCTTGAAAGTGAAGAAAACTTTAAGCACTTACTGATGAAGATCAAAGACCACAGCCTTCAGCACGGATCAAACCTCAAGATAAAGGGAACAAAAATCCTCACAACTGGACCAAAGCAACATCATGATAAATGGAGAGGAGATTCAGGTTGTTAAGGATTTTATTTCGCTTTGATCCACAATCAACACCCATGGAAGGAGCAGTCAAGAAATCAAAAGATGTACTGCATTGGGCAAAAAAGCTGAAAAGAATTTAGTGTCTTGAAAAGTAAGGATGTCACCTTGAGGACTAAGGTGTGCCTGACCCAAACCATGGTGTTTTCAATCGCCTCATATGCATGTGAAAGCTGGACAATGAAAAAGAAAGACTGAAGGAAAACTGACACCTTTGAATTGTGGTGTTGCCAAAAAACGAACAAATCTGTCTTAGAATAAATACAACAAGAATGCTCCTTAGAAGGATGGCAAGACTGCATGTCACATACTCTGAACATGTTATCAGGAGGGATCAGTTCCTGGACAAGGACATAATGCTTGGTAAAGTAGAGGATCAGCAAAAAGGAGGAAGACCCTCAATGAGATGGGTTGACATGGTAGTTACAATAAAGGGTTCAAGCAGAGTAACTATCGTGAGGATGGGGCAGGACTGGGCCATGTTTCATTCTGTTGTGCACAGGATCACTGTAAGCTGGAATTGACTCGAAGGCATGTAACAACAACAACGTGAAGAATTAATCACATAATGTAATATCCATTATTTTTTCAGTCCTTACAGCAATACGATCTCTTTCTCTATCAACTGTGGATCAACTCAGATGGCAATGTAGATCCTGAGAGATACTAAGAACTGGCCCCGAACACAAAGATCATAAGTAGAGCAGACAGAATTCACAATTAAAGTAAATCGCTGAGGCCCATACATTAACCATCTTAACTCTGTTTCCTCATATTTCAAAATCTTTAAAGCAGAAGTCCAGGGGACTTAAACAAAGATACATCTAAGTTACACCTTTTAACTCATTACAGCTTCCTGGGGAGGAAATGAACCCAAATCCTGTCTTTATATCTCTGAGACTGAGATGCACTAAGTTACAAGAATGAAGGAGGGAGTGGGCAGCTGAGAAAAAATCTGGGAAAAGGGGCAAGAGAGATGTGTCCTGAATTATCACATTCCAACAACTGATGTGATCCCCTCGTGTGTTCACAATTATCCTTCTGATAGTTAACCCACCAAAAGACACCCAGTGCTCTCTACTTTGGTCTAGAAGAAACTCCCCACAAAAGAGCACAGTGAGCAGGGGACCTCTGTGTGGAGAGATCAATGAAGTGAGGTGGCAGGGCAGGTGGGTAGGGGACAATATAGCCAAATGCCTCGTGTCTGGTGTCACACTGCCCAGATTCAAACCTGGCTTCAACCTTTTTGGCCCATGATCTGGTATAAGTAACAACAACAACAACAAAAAACTATGCCCCTTTTCTTTCTCTGAAATGACAATAATTCTGTGTTGCTCTTTTCTGGATGTGATTCTGCACAAAGATGAAACAAGTTACATAGAAAACATAGTTGTTCAGATCCTCGCACTAGGCAGTCCTTCATAAACGTTCGCGATACTGTGATTACTGTGGTCATTCTAATCATTGTCTTTATCATCCTCACCTACAAGTACATGTTGAAGTGTTTGGAGACAGGTGAGAGGGACCCATTTCCTGCTCTGGTGGGAAAGTGCCTATGGGAGCTAAAACCAACGTGTTCTTGTTGTTGTTACGTGCTGCAGAGTCAGTTCCGACTCATAGCAACCCTATGTACAATAGAACGAAACACTGCCCACTCCTGAGCCATCCTTAAAATTGTTGTTATGCTTGAGCTCATTGTTGCAGCCACTGTGTCGATCCTCCTCATTGAAGGTCTTCCTCTTTCTGCTGACCCTGTACTTTGCCAAGCATGATGTCCTTCTCCAGGGACTGATCCCTTCTGACAACATGTCCAAAGTGTGTAAGACACAGGCTCGCCATCCTTGCTTCTAAGGAGCATTCTGGTTGTACTTCTTCCAAGACAGATTTGTTCATTCTTTTGGCAGTCCATGGTATATTCAATATTCTTTGCCAACACCACAATTCAAAGGCATCAACCCTTCTTCAGTCTTCCTTATTCACTGTCCAGCTTTCACATGCATATGACGCAATTGAAAATACCATGGCTTGGGTCAGGTGCACCTTGGTCTTCAAGGTGATGTCTTTGTTCTTCAGCACTTTAAAGAGGTTCTTTGCAGCAGATTTACCCAATGCAATGTGTCTTTTGATTTCTTGACTGTTGCTTCCATGGCTGTTGACTGTGGATCCAAGTAAAATCAAATCCTTGCAAATTCAATCTTTTCTCTGTTTATCATGATGTTGCTCATTGGTCCAGTTGTGAGGATTTTTGTATTCTTTATGTTGAGGTGCAATCCATACTGAAGGCTGTGGTCTTTGATCTTCATTAGTAAGTGCTTCAAGTCCTCTTCACTTTCAACAAGCAAGGTTGTGTCATCTGCATAACGCAGGTTGTTAATGAGTCTTCTTCCAATCCTGATGCCCCATTCTTCCTCATATAGTCCAGCTTCTCGTATTATTTGCTCAGCATACAGGTTGAATAGGTATGGTGAAAGAATACAACCCTGACGTACACCTTTCCTGACTTTAACCTATCAGTATCCCCTTGTTCTGTCCGAACAACTGCCTCTTGATCTATGTAAAGGTTCCTCATGAGCATAACTAAGTGTTCTGGAATTCCCATTCTTGGCAAGGTTATGCATAATTTGGTATGATCCACACAGTCGAATGCCTTTGCATAGTCAATAAAACACAGGTAAACATCCTTCTGGTAGTCTCTGCTTTCAACCAGGATCCATCTGACATCAGCAATGATATCCCTAGTTCCACATCCTCTTCTGAAACCAGCCTGAATTTCTGGCAGTTCCCTGTCAATATACTGCTACAGCCATTTTTGAATGATCTTCAGCAAAATTTTGCTTGTGTGTGATATTAATGATATTGTTCTATAATTTCCACATTCGGTTGGATCACCTTTCTTAGGAATAGGCACAAATATGGATCTTCTCCAGTCAGTTGGCGAGGAAACTGTCTTCCGTATTTCTCGGCATAGACAAGTGAGCACCTCCAGCACTGCATCTGTTTGTTGAAACATCTCAATTGATATGCCATCAATTCCTGGAGCCTTGTTTTTCACCAATGCCTTCAGGGCAGCTTGGACTTCTTCCTTCAGTACCATCTGTTCCTGATCATAGAACCAATGTAGAGGAAATTAAAACATTAAATGAGTTTTCTTGGACCTGTACTATAACTAGGAACAGAAACTTCAGAGGTGAAACTCAGCATTACAGAGCTTCCCATCTGGCCATCCCAAGCGTGCTACTTGTCTTGATGAGGAGGATACAATGCTCTTCCACCCCTCTGTGTCCACTAACTCCCATGGCACTCACTGGATTGCACGGGGTCTCTGCTGGGGCATGACCAAGGAGTGTGGGTCCAGCACACATATCCTCCCTGATGGGCTTCATATCTAAGGCTCCTGTCTCAGGACTGAGAGGAAGAGAGAACCAGGCTTGGATGTCCTTAGGCAGACCACCACTCTAGAGGATAAACTTGGGTATGGAGCTCACTGGACAGACAGCACAGACATGTTATTTACAGCTATACGGTCTTGAAGATCAATGCCCAGAGTACACAATTAGCCAAATTGGATCATGTTATTCCAATCTCTGTAGACTTGTAATTTTAATGTAACAAGAGGGGGAGAAAGTGTTTATCCATGGCATCTGACCCCTTGCATTATAAGGAGGAAGTTTGCCTGTATTTCTCACCTCTAACTTCAAAGTGCCACAGATATTAACACAAAAATCGACACTTTTTTTTTCAATTTTTCAATTTAAAATATCAGTGTATAATTTAATATCCTCAAACCCACTGAATAAACCACGTAATTTAGTGAGGGTTAAGTATTCTATAAAAACCCTTGTAGCCTGGCCACATGTGCCATCTCCGAAGCTTTTTGACAAGCTTTTCTACACTGTTTGGCTGGGAAGCCCCAGGCACTTAGCTTCACCAGTGTGCACCACCATGCTTGTGGGCACCCTCGGGGTGTTTTCTTTTCTTTCTTTTTTTTTTTTTTCTCAGTTTCTTATCTCACTCTAACTTCCTTCCTTCCCTTTTCCTGACCATGTGGCCATCTGTGCCGTCTTCATGGCTTTTTGACAGGCTGTGCCACCACACTGCTCAGCTGGGGAGCCACAGGCAAACGGCTTCACCAGTCCATGCCGACATGCCGATGAACTCCCTTGGAATATTTTTTTCTTCTTTCTCAATTTCTTGTCTCCCTTTATCCTTCTTCTTTTCCTTTCTCCTGATCACTTTACTCCAAGTGCCTTCCCCATCACTTTTTAATGGGCTATGCCACACCTCTCAGTTTGGGAGCTGCCAGCACATAGTGTCACCACAGTCTGGACCACCACACAGTGGGCTCCCTCAGGGCATCTTTTTTTCTCCCAGTTTCTTCTCTCTTTACATTCCTTCTTTTTCTTACTCTCAGTAACCTGACCACGTGTGCCCTTTTTCTTTTATTTTTTTTTGTTTTCTTTCAGGTTCTTATCTCTCTCTCCCTTGCTACCTTTCCTTTGCTCTCCACACCTAGCCACATGTGCAGTCTCTGCCCCTTTTTGATGGGCTGTGCAACACTACCCAGCTAGAAAACAAGTACACGGGTTCCCTGGGTCCACATCATTTCACCAGCAGGCTCCATCAACACCATTTTTTTTTACTTGTTTCACTCTCTTCTCTCCCACACCCACTTAGCTCCACACATCACATCCTTCCACCTCCCTCCTACCTAACTGCACCATGCACTGGGCGCTCTCACTTGAGTGGCACAGGTGCCGGCCACCAGTCCTCGCCCTGCACTGCTGCCTTGTCCCACCCTGCCAGCCCCAGTATGTGATGCAAACAATTCATGCTGGCCTCTCCCCCTCCAATGGACCTGACCTGCTGCACCATAGCTGAGGGACTGTCCCTACCCACCTGGAAAAGTGGTGGGAAGTATCATGCCCACAGACAAGCAAACAACAAAGAAGGTCTAGCCCACCAGATCACATATAACCAAATAAAGCAAAAAAGCAAGAGAAAACAAACAAATCTACAACAAATAAATGAAGAAAATAATTCCTGAATATCCTAAAGACAGCAGAGAATATCAAAACATATAAAAACAGGTCAGGATAGCCCGAGATAGCATCCAAAATAAAAAAAACCAGATGACCTTCTGGTACAAGAAAAGACACTGAAAATACCTGTCAGGGAATTCAAAACTCTAATACCCATGGTCCTCCAACAGATGAAGGAAAACACAAAACAAAAATAAAGAAAAAATAGACAAAATCATGGAAAACACAGACAAAACAATGGAAGGATTCAAGAAAATAAAACAGTAACAGAATATCAAGCCACACAAAAACAGTTATTAGAAATACAAAAGATAAACAACAAGATTTCAGAAATGGGCAGTGCAATAGCAGGTTTTAGGAGCAAATTTGAAACAATGGAAGACAGGATCAGCAAAATCGAAGACAAATCCTTGGATGCCAATTTAATTCAGGAAAAATTAGAGAAAAGAATAAAGAAAAAATGAAGAAACCCTAAGAACCTTGTGGGATACAATGCAAAGCAAAATTTGACTGTGATAGGCATTCCTGAACAGAAGAAAATGAAAAATACAGAAGATTACTGAAGATTTACTGACAGAAAACATCCGTAAAAACATTAAAGATTTTTTTCCTTGCTCTTCCTGTTATTAATTTCTACTTTTAAATCATCCCACATCTAGCCTTCCTGTACTCTCTCTCTGAGGTCCTTGGTGACTGTAGCCCAAGTAACAAAACACACCCAGCCCACCTGCCCAGACATAAGCAAATAAAACAAAAAAGCAGGACCACTTTGTATGAGGAAAAATCTAAGAAGAGAACAAATAAAAATGAAAAACCCCTAAGAACAATGTGGGATACAATCAAAAGCAAAAATTTCTATGTGATAAAAGTCCAAAACAGAGGGATAAAACAGAAAACATAAAGAGAATCATTGAAGAATTGCTGAAAGAAAATTTGATTAATATCATGAAAGAGGAGAAGTCAACTATCTGAAAAGCTCAGCAAACCCCATATAGGATAGACTCAAAAGGAAAAATACAAAGACATATCATAATCACGCTCGCTAAAACCAAAGACAAAAAAATATTCCTGAGACTAGCTCCAGAAAAATGAAAAGCCACATACAGAGGGAAAACAATAAGACTAAACTCTGATTATTTGACAGAAACCAGGCAGGCAAGAAAGTAGTGAAAAGACATATGTAAAATCTTCAAAGAAAAAAAAAATTGCCAGTCAAGAATAACATATCCTGAAAAACTCTAACTCAGATATGATGATGAAATTAGGACATTTCCAGATAAACAGAAAATAAGGGAATACATAAAAACCATACCAAACTTAAAAGAATCATTAAAAGGAGTTCTTCAGTTAGAGAACAACAACATCGGACAAAAACCTGAATCTAGCAAATAAGACAGCATCAGCTAGACCAACCTACATAATGAAATCTGAAGGAAAAAACAGAAAACTAAAAAATTTACAACAGAGAGATCAATCAGTAAATAACAACAACATTAGAACAATAAAAGGGGGAAAAATGGTGTAGGAATAGAACTTGCAAATGAAGGGAAAACTAGGCATTATCAAGTAATAAAAACTAGTTTAGTCTTGGGACGATGGGGCAAATTTCAAGGTAACCACATAAAAAGTTAAAAAAAAAACCTGGAGGCAGAGCCAACATGGGGCTATAGACAGAATCACTCCATCCCTCCACAGCAAAGACCCAAAAAACTGAGTAAAACAGAGACAAATGTCAATCCTGGAACCCTAAGCATCAAATGAAGAGATAAAGAACTAAACCAAGCACTGAATGAAATAAGAAACTGACAGAGAAAAGAGCGGGAGGAGAGATACAAGTGGAGGTGTCCTATCAGCTAACAGAACAGATTTACCATCTTGGATTCCTGTCGGAGATCAGCAGACAGGGAGTAAGGGAAAGCAGATTCACAGAGCTCCCAGTAGGAGTCAGAGTATATGGTAACCAGCCATGCATGCTTTCCCACCCCCTACCTTTCCTCCCCCTACTCGGCCTCCCCCACTTCCAAGTGGGTCAATCTGCCACTTCCCAGAGGGTCGATCCACCACAACCCAGGGGGCAGAGCAACCAAGGTCTGGGAGGTGTCACCTCCATGCCTTGAGTATTCGCTCCACCCACACCACCCAGCTCCTTCAGTACCATTTCTTTGTTGCTTCTGTTGCTTTTTTCAGCTTCTTCTGGTTTCTTCGCTGCCTCTCACCTCTGCCCTGTCCTAGCTCTCAAACACCTGACTCCATGTGCCATCTTTGTTTCTTCTTGACAGGCTGTGAAATGCCACTCTGCTGGGGTACTTCTTTCCCGATCTGCTCCACCAAGTTGGTGGGATCCCTGGAGACATTTTTTTTTTCTCTGTTTTCCGTTTATTTTTTCTTCATGTCTCAGTTTCTCCTCTCTCCACACCAATGCAAGTCTACCTCAGCACTTTTTTTCTTTTTTGGCTACAGTCTCTCTTCTTTCCCCTACCCAACCTAGTTCCACACATCACACCCTCGCCCCCCATTCAGCCTATTTGCACCATGTGCTGAACATCGCACCCCTGATCAACACAGGCACAGACTACCAGAGCCCGCCCTGCACTGAGTTCCAGCCCATCTTATTGGTCCCAGTATGTTCCACAAACAACCCATCCCAGACACTCCCCTTCAGCTAGACCTGCCCTGTTGCACCATAGCTGAGCAAATGACCATGCCCATTGGACAAGGACATGAAGAATATCATGCCCACAGATGAGCAAAACAAATACCACATAGCCTTCCTGCTCAGACGTAACCAAATTAAAAAAAAAAAAAAGCAGGGCAAAACTAACAAATCTACAATCAATAACAAATAACTACTGGATGTCCCGATGACAGCAGAAAATAACAAAACACATTAAAAAAAGGACAGGATGGTTCCAGTAGACATCCAAAACAAATCACCAGATAATTTTTCAGTAGAAGAAAAGGTACTGGAACTACCTGATAAAGGAATTCAAATCTCTATATTCATAGGTGTCTAAGAGTTGAAGCAAAAAGCAGACAAAAATGAGAAAAAATAGATGTATTCATGAAAAGGCAGAAAAATTCATGGAAAATAGACCAAAAAAGGGAAGAATTTGGGAAAATAATACAGGAACAAATAATTCTCAACTAGAAATCATACAAAAACAACAACTACAAATCCAAGAGATAAACAATGAGTGTTCAGAAATGGACAATGACATAGAACATCAGAAAAGCAGGTTAGGAACAATGGCGGACATGATCAGGGAAATATAAGACAAATACTTGGATGCCACATTGTTTGAAGAAAATCAGAAAAAAAGAGCAAAGAAAAATGAAGAACCCCAGAAAATGATGTCAGATACAATCAAAATCAAAACTTTGCAAGTGATCAGAGTTCCAGAACAGGGGGAGAAAATGGAAATCACAGAGATCATTGAAGAATCGATGACAGAAAACTTCCCTACTATCATGGCTGACCATCCAAGAAGCTCAACAAACCACATATACGACAGACCCCAAGAGAAAATCACAAAAGCATATCATAATCACACACACTAAAAACAAAGACAGAGGAGGGGGGCCAAGATGGCTGACTAGGTAGACGCTACCTCGGATCCCTCTTGCAACAAAGACTCAGAAAAACAAGTGAACCGATCACATACATGACAATCTACGAACCCTGAACAACAAACACAGATTTAAAGAGTTGACCTGAGTGACAGAGACGGAGAACAAACAACTATGGGGAAGCAGCGACTGTTTTCGGAGCCTGGAGCCAGCGTCCCAGTCAGGTAACCTTAGCGCCAGGCTTAGAATTGGGCGCAGGAGAGCTGAACACAACATCCTGTGACGGCGCAAAAATGGGGCGCAGCCCTACCCCCCTGAACTGACCCCAGGAGGGGGTCCAGCCGGTCTGCGCTGGCGGCGTGGTGACGCAGCTGGTGGGAGAAGTCCCCGGGAGGCAGTGACTGGTTTTGGAGCTGGGAGTACAGCGTCCCAGCCGGGGAACCTTGGCACCAGGCTTTGGGCTAGGCACAGGGGAGCTTAGCAGGGCATCCTGTCACGGCGCAAACATGGGCGAAGACCTACCCCCCTGAACTGACCCCGGGAGGGGGACAGCCGGTCCGCACAGGTGGCGCGGAAACGCGGCTGGAGGGAGGAGAAATCCCCGGGAGGCAGCGACTGATTTTGGAGCTGGGAGTGCAGCGTCCCAGCAGGGGAACCTTGATGCTGGGCTTTGGATTGGCAGCGGAGGAGGATCTGACCACGGCTTCAGCGGGCCAGAACCTTGGGGGCAAACTCTACACAGCCAGCACACATAGGCGACACGCCCCTCGGGAATCTCAGGTAAAATAGTCATCCCAAGCAAGTTAAGCAACTTTGGCTATATTCTGCGGTGCTACTCTCTGCTGTTTTACTGAACCCTCCCCTCCCCTTCCCAGGCGGCTTCATTAACATTGGAATTTCCTGAGCCAGAGGGAGAACAGCTCTGGCTCCGCGGCTTTGCTTTTCCCTTTTTTTTGGTCTTTTCCTAACCCATTCTTCCGGCCTGAGAGAAGCAACCACAAAAAACCCAGGGACCAAAAATCCTTCCCTAATTGGACTAAAAACACAGAACCAGCTCCAGCCAAGCATATATGATCCATATCTCGGGCTTTCATCCCTATGGGAAACAAGGTGGCTGTTATAACGCAAAAGCATTTCTGATAGGGATCTGACTGCATTTTTTTTTAGCAGATTTACTGGAAAGACAAGTTTCCCAGGTCTGATATCTCTGTGTATTCAACAGAGCCCTCACTGACCCACAACAGGGAACTGAGGGCTGAAGCTCCCCCCAGACCATCTAGCCTCTTGCCTTAGGGGTCTAAGGAGGGTGAAACCTACCAATCTGTAGAGGTACTTCCATTTGTGGCCTAATGTACAGCTGCCGAGCCCTCCCACCAAGGTGCTTTAGGAATAGAGACACACCTACCTCACTAACACTTGGGGGAAGCCTGTCAGCATCATGCCCCCCCCCGGAGGGTGAACCCCAGCTACTACTAGAATCTGGTGCACATAACTATCACCACTACTTCTCGAGGTGGATAGGTGTTAGGGTGCAGCACACACTTGATGACCCAAAATCAGACTCTACTGAAGAATACTGAATAGACTCAGGCATATATATCTGGCAACAGCCCAAACCAGCTGGTAATAGGTCATAAGTAAGTCAAGGGCTATAATAAACAAGACAGCACAATCTAGTAGCCCATCCACGTATATTGAAAGAAAACAAAACAAGATGAGACTCAGTGAGCAAATATTTTTATATCTTAGTGATGGCTCGGAGACAGCAGTCGATATCAAACCACATAAAGAAGCAGACCATGACTGCTTCTACAACCCCCGAAACAAAAGAATCAAAATCTTTCCCAAATGAAGATACAATCCTGGAATTATCAGATACAGAATATAAAAAACTAATTTACAGAATGCTTCAAGACATCAGGGATGACCTCAGAAATGAAATAAGGCAAACTGCAGAAAAAGCCAAGGAACACACTGATAAAACAGTTGAAGAACTCAAAAAGATTATTCAAGAACATAGTGGAAAAATTAATAAGTTGCAAGAATCCATGGAGAGACAGTATGCAGAAATCCAAAAGATTAACAATAAAATTACAGAATTAGACAATGCAATAGGATGTTAGAGCAGCAGACTCGAGCAATTAGAATGCATAGTGGGAAATCTGGAGGACCAGGGAATTAACACCAACATAGCTGAAAAAAAATCAGATAAAAGAATTAAAAAAAATGAAGAAACCCTAAGAATCATGTGGGACTCTATCAAGAAGGATAACTTGCGTGTGATTGGGGTCCCAGAATAGGGAGGGAGGACAGAAAACACAGAGAGAATAGCTGAAGATCTGTTGGCAGAAAACTTCCCTGACATCATGAAAGATGAAAGGATATCTATCCAAGATGCTCATCGAACCCCATTTAAGATTGATCCAAAAAGAAAAACACCAAGACATATTATCACCAAACTTGCCAAAACCAAAGATAAAGAGAAAATTTTAAAAGCAGCCAGGGAGAAAAGAAAGGTCTCCTTCAAGGGAGAATCAATAAGAATAAGTTCAGACTACTCAGCAGAAACCATGCAGGCAAGAAGGCAATGGGATGACATATACAGACCACTGAAGGAGAAAAACTGCCAGTCAAGGATCCTATATCCAGCAAAACTCTCTCTGAAATATGAAGGCGAAATTAAGATATTTACAGATAAACACAAGCTTAGAGAATTTGCAAAAACCAAACCAAAGCTACAAGAAATACTAAAGGAAATTGTTTGGTCAGAAAATCGATAATATCAGATACCAGCACAACACAAGGTCACAGAAAAGAACATCCTGATATGAACTCAAATAGGGAAATCACAAAAACAAATTAAGATTAATTAAAAAAAAAAGCGCAAAGCAGAAAATCATTGAAGTCTATATGTAAAAGACCACAATAATCAAAAAGAGGGACTAAATACAGGTGGCATAGAACTGCCATATGGAGAGGGATACAAGGCGATATAGGACAATACAAGTCAGGTTTTTACTTAGAAAAATAGGGGTAAATATTAAGGTAACCACAAAGAGGTATAACAACTCCATAACTGAAAATAAAAACTAAGAAAAACGTAACGACTCAACAAACATAAAGTCAAATACTATGAAAATGAGGATTTCACAATTTACAAAGAAAAACGTCTCAGCACAAACAAGTAAGTGGAAAAATGAAAATGTCAACAACACACATAAAAAGGCATCAAAATGACAACACTAAACACTTACTTATCTATAATTATGCTGAGTGTAAATGGACTAAATGAACCAATACAGAGACAGAGAATCTCAGACTGGATAAAGAAACAAGATCCGTCTATATGCTGCCTAAAAGAGACACACCTTAGGCTTAGAGACACAAACAAACTAAAACTCAAAGGATGGAAAAAAATATATCAAGCAAACAATAAGCAAAAAAGAAGAGGAGTAACAATATTAGTTTCTGACAAAATAGACCTTAAACTTAAATCCACCACAAAGGATAAAGAAGGACACTATATAACGATAAAAGGGACAATTGATCAGGAAGATATAACCATATTAAATATTTATGCACCCAGTGACAGGGCTGCAAGATACATAAATCAAATTTTAACAAAACTGAAAAGTGAGATAGACACCTCCACAATTATAGTAGGAGACTTCAACACACCACTTTCGGAGAAGGACAAGACACCCAGTAAGAAGCTCAATAGAGACACGGAAGACCTAATTACAACAATCAACCAACTTGACCTCATTGACTTGTACAGAACTCTCCACCCAACTGCTGCGAAGTATACTTTTTTTTCTAGCGCACATGGAACATTCTCTAGAATAGACCACATATTTGGTCATAAAACAAACCTTTGCAGAATCCAAAACATCGAAATATTACAAAGCATCTTCTCAGACCACAAGGCCATAAAAGTGGAAATCAATAACAGAAAAATTAGGGAAAAGAAATCAAATACTTGGAAACTGAACAATACACTCCTGAAAAAAGACTGGGTTATAGAAGACATTAAGGAGGGAATAAGGAAATTCATAGAATGCAATGAGAATGAAAATACTTCCTATCAAAACCTCTGGGACACAGCAAAAGCAGTGCTCAGAGGACAATTTATATCAGTAAATGCACACATACAAAAAGAAGAAAGAGCCAAAATCAGAGAACTGTCCCTACAACTTGAACAAATAGAAAGTGAGCAACAAAAGAATCCATCAGGCACCAGAAGAAAACAAATAATAAAAATTAGAGCTGAACTAAATGAATTAGAGAACAGAAAAACAACTGAAAGAATTAACAAAGCCAAAAGCTGGTTCTTCAAAAAAATTAACAAAATTGATAAACCATTGGACAGACTGACTAAAGAAATACAGGAAAGGAAACAAATAACCCGAATAAGAAAAGAGAAGGGCCACATCACAACAGACTCAACTGAAATAAACAGAATCATATCAGATTATTGCGAAAAATTGTACTCTAACAAATTTGCAAACCTAGAAGAAATGGATGAATTCCTGGAAAAACACTACCTACCTAAACTAACACAATCAGAAGTAGAACAACTAAATAGACCCATAACAAAAAAAAGAGATTGAAATGGTAATAAAAAACTCCCAACAAAAAAAAGCCCTGGCCCGAATGGCTATACTGCAGAGTTCTACCAAACTTTCAGAGAAGACTTAACACCACTACTACTAAAGGTATTTCAAAGCATAGAAAATGACGGAATACTACCTAACTCATTCTATGAAGCTACCATCTCCCTAATAACAAAACCAGGTAAAGACGTCACAAAAAAAAGACAATTACAGACCTATATCCCTCATGAACATAGATGCAAAAATCCTCAACAAAATTCTAGCCAATAGAATTCAACAACATATCAAAAAGTAATTCACCACGACCAAGTGGGATTTATACCAGGTATGGAAGGCTGGTTTAATATTAGAAAAACCATTAATGTAATCCACCATATAAATAAAACAAAAGACAAAAACCACATGATCTTATCAATTGATGCAGAAAAGGCATTTGACAAAGTCCAACACCCATTCATGATAAAAACTCTCACCAAAATAGGAATTGAAGGAAAATTCCTCAACATAATAAAGGGCATCTATGCAAATTTTTTTTTTTTTATGCAAAGGCAACAGCCAACATCACTCTAAGTGGAGAGAGCCTGAAAGCATTTCCCTTGAGAACGGGAACCAGACAAGGATGCCCTTTATCAGCGCTCTTATTCAACATTGTGCAAGAAGTCCTAGCCAGAGCAATTAGGCTAGACAAAGAAATAAAGGGCATCCGGATTGGCAAAGACGAAGGAAAATTATCTCTATTTGCAGATGACATGATCTTATACACAGAAAACCCTAAGGAATCCTCCAGAAAACTACTGAAACTAATAGAAGACTTTGGCAGAGTCTCAGGGTATAAGATAAACATACAAAAATGACTTGGATTCCTCTACATCAACAAAAAGAACATCGAAGAGGAAATAACCAAATCAATACCATTCACAGTAGCCCCCAAGAAGATAAAATACTCAGGAATAAATCTTACCAAGGATGTAAAAGACCTAGACAAAGAAAACTACAAAGCTCTACTACACAAAATTAAAAAGGACATACTTAAGTGGAAAAACATACCTTGCTCATGGATAGGAAGACTTAACATAGTAAAAATGCCTATTCTACCAAAAGCCATCTATACATACAATGCACTTTCGATCCAAATTCCAATGTCATTTTTTAAGGTGAGAGAGAAGCAAATCACCAACTTCATATGGAAGGGAAAGAAGCCTCGGATAAGCAAAACATTACTGAAAAAGAAGAAGAAAGTGGGAGGCCTCACCTTACCTGATTTCAGAACCTATTATACAGCCACAGTAGTCGTAACAGCCTGGTACTGGTACAAGAACAGACACATAGACCAGTGGAACAGAATTGAGAACCCAGATATAAATCCATCCACATATGAGCAGCTGATATTTGACAAAGGCCCAGTGTCAGTTAATTGGGGAAAAGATAGTCTTTTTAACAAATGGTGCTGGCATAACTGGATATCCATTTGCAAAAAAATGAAACAGGACCCATACCTCACACCATGCACAAAAACTAACTCCAAGTGGATCAAAGACCTAAACATAAAGACTAAAACAGTAAAGATCGTGGAAGAAAAAATAGGGACAACCTTAGGAGCCCTAATACAAGGCATAACCAGAATACAAAACATTACCAAAAATGATGAAGAGAAACCAGATAACTGGGAGCTCCTAAAAATCAAACACCTATGCTCATCTAAAGACTTCACCAAAAGAGTAAAAAGACCACCTACAGATTGGGAAAGAATTTTCAGCTATGACATCTCCGACCAGCGCCTGATCTCTAAAATCTACATGATTCTGTCAAAACTCAACCACAAAAAGACAAACAACCCAATCAAGAAGTGGGCAAAGTATATGAACACGCACTTCACTAAAGAAGACATTCAGACAGCTAACAGATACATGAGAAAATGCTCTCGATCATTAGCCATTAGAGAAATGCAAATTAAAACTACGATGAGACTCCATCTCACTCCAACAAGGCTGGCATTAATCCAAAAAACACAAAATAATAAATGTTGGAGAGGCTGCGGAGAGATTGGAACTCTCATACACTGTTGGTGGGATTGTAAAATGGTACAACCACTTTCGAAATCTATCTGGCGTTATCTTAAACAGTTAGAAATAGAACTACCATACAACCCAGAAATCCCACTCCTCGGAATATACCCTAGAGAAATAAGAGCCTTCACACAAACAGATATATGCACACCCATGTTTACTGCAGCTCTGTTTACAACAGCCAAATGCTGGAAGCAACCGAGGTGTCCATCAACGGATGAATGGGTAAATAAATTGTGGTATATTCACACAATGGAATACTACGCATCGATAAAGAACAGTGACGAATCTCTGAAACATTTCATAACATGGAGGAACCTGGAAGGCATTATGCTGAGCGAAATGAGTCAGAGGCAAAAGGACAAATATTGTATAAGACCACTATTATAAGATCTTGAGAAATAGTATAAACTGAGAAGAATACATACTTTTGTGGTTACGAGGCGGGGAGGGAGGGAGTGTGGGAGAGGGTTTTTTACTGATTAATTAGTAGATAAGAACTTCTTTAGGTGAAGGGAACAATACTCAATACATGGAAGGTCAGCTCAACTGGACTGGACCAAAAGCAAAGAAGTTTCCGGGATAAACTGAATGCTTCAAAGGTCAGCGGAGCAAGGGCGGGGGTCTGGGGACCATGGTTTAAGGGGACTTCTAAGTCAATTGGCAAAATAATTCTATTAGGAAAACATTCTGCATCCCGCTGTGAAATGTGGCATCTGGGGTCTTAAATGCTAACAAGCGGCCATCTAAGATGCATCAATTGGTCTCAACCCCCCTGGAGCAAAGGAGAATGAAGAACACCAAGGTTACATGATAACTAAGAGCCCAAGAGACAGAAAGGGCCACATGAATCAGAGACCTACGTTATCCTGAGACCAGAAGAACTAGTTGGTGCCCAGCCACAATCGATGACTGCCCTGACAGGGAGCACAACAGAGAACCCCTGAGGGAGCAGGAGATCAGTGGGATGCAGACCCCAAATTTTCACAAAAAGACCACACTTAATGGCCTGACTGAGACTAGAGGAATCCCGGCGGTGATGGTCCCCAAACCTTCTGTTGGCACAGGACAGGAACCATTCCCGAAGACAACTCATCAGACATGAAAGGGACTGGACAGTGGGTAGGAGAGAGATGCTGATGAAGAGTGAGCTAATTATATCAGGTGGACACTTGAGACTGTGTTGGCAGCTCCTGTCTGGAGGGCGGATGGGAGGATAGAGAGAGTGGGAAGCTGGCAATATTGTCACGAAATGAGAGACTGGAAGGGCTAACTCATTAAGGTGAGAGCAAGTGGGAGTACGGAGTAAGGTGTATGTAAACTTATATGTGACAGTCTGACTTGATTTGTAAACGTTCACTTGAAGCTCAATAAAAGTTAATAAAAAAAAAAAAAAAGAGGAAGAATCCTGGAAGCAGCTCGAAAAAAGTGACAGCATGGATTAAAAAACAGGATCCATCAATATACTGTCTACAAGAGACACACCTTAGAAATAAAGACATAAATCTGTTGAAAATCAAATGATGGAAAAAATATGTATCAAGAAAACAGCTACCAAAAAAGAGCTGGAGTGGCAATACTAATCCCAGATAAAATAGACTTTAAAACAAAATCTACCATAAAAGACAAAGGGCACTATAAAATGATTAATGGGATGACCCACCATGACGACATAACCATAGTAAATATCTACGCACCCAAAGACAGGGCTCCAAAATAAGTAAAACAAACTCTAAGAGCACTGAAAAGAGATATTGACAGTCCCACAATAACAGTAGGAGGATTCAACATACCACTCTCAGTAAAGGACAAAACATCTAGATATAGAAGATCTAAAGGCCACAATCAGCCAACCTGAATTCATAGACATATATAGAACACTCCACCCAGCTACTGCAAAGTACACGTTCTTTTCCAATGCACATGGAACATTCTCCAGAATAGACCACATCTTAGGTCACAAAGCAATCCTCAACAAAATCCAAAACATTGAGATAACACAGATATCTTCTCTCATCACAACGCCATAAAAGCAGAAATTAATAACAAGAAGACCAAGGGAAAAAAATCAACTACATAAAAATTGAATAACACCGTGCTTAAAAACCACTGGGCAATGTTGTTGCTGTCGTTGTTAGGTGCTGTGGAGCCTGTTCTGACTCAGAGTGACCCTATATACCACAGAACAGAACACTGCCTGGTCCTGCGCCATGCAATCGTGCTTGAGCCATTGTTGCAGCCACTGCATCAAGCCATTTTGAGGGTCTTCCTCATTTCCACTGACCTCGTACTTTACCAAGCATGATGTTCCTCTCCAGGGACAAATTCAACCTGATAACATGCCCAAAGTATGTAAGACACACTCTCACCATCCTTCCTTCTAAGGAGCATTCTGCCTGAGCTGCTTCCAAGACAGATATGTTCGTTCTTTTGGCAGTCCACGTCATAGTCAACATTCTTGCCAACACTACAATTTAAAGGCATCAATTCCTTAGTCTTCCTTATTCATTGTCCAGCTGTCACGTGCATATGATGCGTTTGGGAAATAGAAGTCAAAGATGGAATAAAAACTTCCTAGAATCAAATGAGAATGAAAACACGTGATACCAAAACTTTTGGCAAAAAGAAAGTGCTTAGAGGTCAATTTAAGGCAAGATGTACACAGCAAAAAGGAAAGAAGGGACAAAATCAAAACATTACCCACCCAACTCAGAAAAATAGAAAGGGAACACCAAAAGAAGCCCAGAGACACCAGAAGAAAGGAAATAAAAGAGATCAGAGGGAGGCAGAGCCAAGATGGCGGAATAGACAGGCACTTCTGGCGAGCCCTCTTTACAACAAAGACCTGAAAAAACAAGTGAAACAAGTATATTTGTGACAAGATGGGAGCCCTGAGCATCAAAGGCAAGCTTAGACAACAAACTGAGGGGCAGGGGGAGGAAGAGGCCATTCAGAAGTGGAGAGGAGTTACCAGACCTGAACCGTGGGGAGCCCTCAGGCACCATTCCTGGAGCTGCGAAGGCAGTGTGCTGGTATTAGCATTACAGCCAGTTTCCTCAGGGAGAAGCAGCCAGCCACACAGCCCAATCACACCTCCAGAACCTGAGGAGAATAGCGCTCCTGGCAAAAGCTAAGTACTTGCTTATACTTTACCGCGCCCCCCCCACCCCCAAGCCAGCTTCGGCGGCTGAATCCCTGGGCCTGAGATAGACCCTAGTAAGGACCTAGAGCCATCCTCCTGGCCTTGGGGAAAGAAAAAATTTGCAATTGCAGGGAAAACATACTTTGCTAGCTCCATTAACCGGGAGAGCTCAGGACAAAAGCGGCTCCTGTACTGGCATAAACCATCCATGGACCTTGAGCAACTTTCCCTTCTGCATGGACCTCTGTGGGCCTATTTTGGGAGAATAGGCCCTTGTTGGCAAACTCCAACCATTTCAGCTGTCCAGTGGAGAAGTGGGTGTTTGACATTTGACATTGCTTTGCCTATTAAACAATGTCTTCACCTACCCACATCAGGGACCTAAGGACTGGTAGCTCCACTCAGGTCACCCAGCCACCAGAGACAGGGGTCCAAAGATAACTGGTACATCTCAGGCCTTACAACTAAAAACATTGGGTGCCCATGGTCCCTCTGCAGAACCCACCCACCAGCGTGCTCTAGGGAACAGAGACATGTTTTCCTCAGAGACACTTGGGGGTCAGTTCTCAGCCCCCTGCCTCATTCAGAGCGTGACCCACTGCTGCAACCAGATACCTGTATATGCTCCAATCACCCCTGCCCCTCTAAGACTGTAGCACAGAGCCTGTACCACACACTTGATATCAGCTATCTGGAAACCTGAGCTGAACTCATGTAAGAAAACTGAATGGACTCCTAGACTGATATACCTGATAACAGCCCTAGCCAGCTGGGGACAGGACACCAGAGCTCCAAAGGTGAAAATAATCAAGCTAGCTCACTCAAGCAACCCATAGGGGTATTCCAAAACAAAACAAAGCAAGCAGCTACAACACAGTAAGCAAGCATAAACTAATACAAAAACTTATAGATGGCTTGGAGACAACAGTCAATATCAAATCACATAAAGAAACAGGCTATGATCACCTCAACAGGCTCTCAAAACAAAGAATTCAGGGATCTTTTAGATAAAAGTGCATTCCTGGACTTACCAGATGCAGAATACAAAAGTTTAATATACAGAACCCTTCAAGACATCAGGAAGGAAATGAGGCAATACACAGAACAAGCCAAGGAACACACAGATAAAGCAACTGAAGAAATTAGAAAGATTATTCAGGAACATAATGAAAAGTTTAATAAGCTGGAAAAATCCATAGTCAGACAGCAATCAGAAATTCAGAAGATTAACAATAAAATTACAGAATTAGACAACTCAATAGAAACTCAGAGGAGCAGAATTGAGCAAGTAGAAGCTAGAATTTCTGAACTCGAAGATAAATCACTTGGCACTAATGTATTTGAAGGAAAATCAGATAAAAGAATTTTAAAAAATGAAGAAAACTTAAGAATCATGTGGGACTCTATCAAGAGAAATAACCTACGAGTGATTGGGGTATCAGAACAGGGAGGGATAACAGAAAACACAGAGACAATTGTTGAAGATTTGTTGGCAGAAAACTTCCCTGATATTGTGAAAGACGAGAAGATACCTATCCAAGATGCTCATCGAACTATACATAAGGTAGATATTAAAAGAAAGACACCAAGACATATTATAATGAAACTTGCCAAAACCAAAGATAAAGAGACAATTATAAGAGCAGCGAGGGATAAAAGAAAAGTCACCTACAAAAGGAGAGCCAATAAGAATAATCTCGGACTACTCGGTAGAAACCATGCAGGCAAGAAGGCAATGGGATGACATACTTAAAAAATTGAAGGAAAAAAAATGCCTGCCAAGAATCACATATCCATCAAAACTGTCTCTTAAATATGAAGGTGAAATTAAGACATTTCTAGATAAACACAAGTTGAGGGAATTGGTAAAAACCAAACCAAAACTACAAGAAATACTAAAGGGATTTCTTTGGTTAGAAAATCAACAATATCAGGTATCAACCCAAGACTAGAACACTGCACAGAGCAACCAGAAGTCAACCCAGACAGGGAAATCCAAAAAAAAAAAAAAAAAAGGGAGATTAAAAAAAAAAAAAAAGCCCAACACAGGGTAATGGTGATGTTCTTATATAAAAGAAGACAACATTAAAATAATAAAGACGGACTAGGAACTGTAATCATACACCTTCCATATGGAGAGGAAGATACGGCGATACAAAGAAATAAAAGTTAGTTTTAAATTTAGAAAAATAGAGGTAAATAATGAGGTAATCACAAAGGAGACAAACTATCCTACTCATCAAAATAAAATACTATGGAAAAATACAGACTCAGCAGAAACAAAATCGACAACAAATAGGAGGAATGGACAATATATAAAGAAAATCTACTCAGCACATAAAATCAAGTGGGAAAAAGAAACTGTCAACACACAAAAAAAGACATCAAAATGATAGCACTAAATTCATACCTATCCATAATTACCCTGAATGGAAATGGACTAAATACACCAATATAAGAGCCAGAGGCTGGCAGAATGGATTAAAAAACAAGATCTGTCTATACGCTGCCCACAAGAGACACACCTTAGACTTAGAGACACGAACTAAAACTCAAAGGATGGAAAAAAATGTATCAAGCAAACAACAATCAAAAAAGAGCAGGAGTGACAATATTAATTTCTGACAAAATAGACTTTAAAGTTAAATCCAACAGAAATAATAAGGAAGGACACTATATAATGATTAAAGGGACAATACACCAAGAAGATATAATCATATTAAATATTTATGCACCCAATGACAGGGCTGCAACATACATAAAACAAACTCTATCAGCATTGAAAAGTGAGATAGCTCCACAATAATAGTAGGAGATTTCAACACCCCACTTTCAGTGAAGGACAGGACATCCAGAAAGAAGCTCAATAAAGACACGGAATATCTAAATGCCACAATCAACCAACTGACCTCGTAGACATATACAGAACACTCCACCCAACAGCAACCAACTATACTTTCTTTTCGAGTGCACATGGAACATTCTCTAGAATAGACCACATATTAGGTCATAAAGCAAGCCTTAGCAGAATCCAAAACATTGAAATATTACAAAGCATCTTCTCTGACCATAAGGCCATAAAAGTGGAAATCAATAACAGGAAAGGCAGGGAAAAGAAATCAAACACTTGGAAACTGAACAATACCCTGCTCAAAAAAAGAATGGATTATAAAAGACATTAAGGATGGAATAAAGAAATTCAGAGAATCCAAAGAGAATGAAAACACTTCCTATCAGAACCTTTGGGACACAGCAAAAGCGGTACTCAGAAGCCAATTTATATCAATAAATGCACACATGCAAAAAGAAAGTCCAAAGTCAAAGAATTATCCCTACAACTTGAACAAATAGAAAGAGAGCAACAAAAGAAACCCACAGGCACCAGAAGAAAACAAATAATAAAAATTAGAGCTGAACTAAATGAAACAGAAAAACAATTGAAAGAATTAACAAGACCAAAAGCTGGTTTATTGAAAAAATCAAAAAAAAAAATTGATAAACGACTGGCCAAACTGATAAAAGAAGAACAGGAGAGGAAGTAAATAACCCGAATAAGAAATGAGAGGGGTGATATTACAACAGACCCAACTGAAATTAAAAGAATCAGATTAGATTAGATTACTATGAAAAACTATGCTCTAACAAATTTGAAAACCTAGAAGAAATGGATGAATTCCTAGAAACACACTACCTACCTAAACTAAGACAAACAGAGGTAGAACAACTAAATAGACCCATAACAAAAGAAGAGATTGAAAAGGTAATCAAAAAACACCCAACAACAACAAAAAAAGCCCTGGTCTGGAGGGCTTCACTGCAGAGTTCTAACAAACTTTCAGAGAAGAGTTAACGCCACTACTACTAAAGCTATTTCAGAGCATAGAAAAGGACGGAGTACTACCAAACTCATTCTTTGAAGCCAGCGTAATCCTGATACCAAAACCAGGTAAAGACACCACAAGAAAAGAAAATTATAGACGTATATCCCTCATGAATGCAGATGCAAAAATCCTCAACAAAATTCTAGCCAATAGAATTCAACAACATATCAAAAAAACAATTCACCATGACTAAGTGGGATTCATACCAGGTATGCAGGGATGGTTTAACATCAAAAAAACAATTGATGTAATCCACCACATAAATAAAACGAAAGACAAGAATCACATGATTTTATCAATTGATGCAGAAAAGGCATCTAACAAAGTTCAACACTCATTCATGATAACAACTCTCAGCAAAATAGGAATAGAAGGAAAATTCCTCAACATAATAAAGGGCATTTATACAAAGCCAACAGCCAATATCACCCTAAATGGAGAGAGCCTGAAAGCATTCCCACTGAGATCGGGAACCAGACAAGGATGCCGTTTATCACCACTCTTATTCAACATTGTGCTGGAAGTCCTAGCCAGAGCAATTAGGCTATATAAAGAAATAAAGGGCATCCAGATTGGCAAGGAAGAAGTCAAAGTACCTCTTATTTACAAATGACATGATCTTCTACACAGAAAACCCTAAAGAATCCTCCAGAAAACTACTGAAACTAATAGAAGAGTTCAGCAGAGTATAGGGATACAAGATAAACATACAAAAATCAGTTGGATTCCTCTACACCAACAAAAAGAACATTGAAGAGGAAATCACCAAATCAATGCCATTTACAGTAGCCCCCAAAAAGATAAAATACTTAGGAATAAATCTCACCAGAGATGGAAAAGACTTATACAAAGAAAACTACAGTACACTTCTGCAAGAAACCAAAAGAGACTTGCATAAGTAGAACATACCTTGCTCGTGGATAGGAAGACTTAACATTATAAAAATGTCTATTCTACCAAAAGAGATCTATACATTTAATGCAATTCCAATCCAAATCCCACAGACATTCTTTAATGAGATGGAGAAACAAATTGCCAATTTCATATGGAAGGGAAAGAGGCCCCGGATAAATAAGGAATGACTGAAAAAGAAGAACAAAGTGGGAGGCCTTACTTTACCTGATTTTAGAGCCTATTATACTGCCGCAGTAGTCAAAACAGCCAGGTACTGGTACGACAACAGATACACGGACCGATGGAACAGAATTGAGAATCCAGACATAAATCCATCTACATATGAGCAGTTGATATTTGACAAAGGCCCCAAAACACTTAAATGGGGAAAAGACAATCTTTTTAACAAATGGTGCTGGCAGAACTAGGTATACATCTGCAAAAAAATGAAACAAGACCCATACCTCACTGCACGCACAAAAACCAACTCAAAATGGATCAAAGATCTAAATATAAAATCTAAAACGATAAAGACCATGGAAGAAAAAATATGGACAATGTTAGGAGCCGTAATACATGACATAAAGAGTATACAAAATATTATAAAGAATGCAGAAGAAAAACTAGATAACTGGGTGCTTCTAAAAATCAAGCACCTATGCTTATCCAAAGACTTCAACAAAAGTGTAAAAAGACTACCTACAGACTGGGAAAAAGTTTTTAGCTATGACATTTCTGAGCAGCGCCTGATCTCTAAAATCTACATGATACTGCAAAAACTCAACTGTAAAAAGACAAATAAACCAATTAAAAAATGGGCCAAAGATATGAATAGACACTTCACTAAAGACATTCAGGTTGCTAACAGATATATGAGGAAATGCGCACAATCATTAGTCACTAGAGAAATGCAGATAAAAACTACAATGAGATTTCATCTCACTCCAACATGGCTGGCATTAATCCAAAACATACAAAATAATAAATGTTGGAGAGGCC
The DNA here is from genome assembly GCF_024166365.1 of Elephas maximus indicus. Lineage (NCBI taxonomy): Eukaryota > Metazoa > Chordata > Mammalia > Proboscidea > Elephantidae > Elephas > Elephas maximus. Next base: position 23,267,296 of record NC_064821.1, on the reverse strand, counting down.
GTGGAGAGACTGGAACACTTCTACACTGCTGGTGGGAATGTCAAATGGTACAACCACTTTGGAAATCGATTTGGCGCTTCCTTAAAAAGCTAGAAATAGAACTACCATAGGATCCAGCAATCCCACTCCTTGGAATATATCCTAGAGAAATAAGAGCCTTTACACAAACAGATATATGCACACCCATGTTTACTGCAGCACTGTTTACAATAGCAAAAAGATGGAAGCAACCAAGGTGCCCATCAACGGATGAATGGATAAATAAATTATGGTATATTCACACAATGGAATACTACACATCGATAAAGAACAGTGAGGAATCTGTGAAACATTTCATAACATGGAGGAACCTGGAAGGCATTATGCTGAGTGAAATTAGTCAGCTGCAAAAGGACAAATACTATATAAGACCACTATTATAAGAACTTGAGAAATAGTTTAAACTGAGAAGAAAACATTCTTTTGTGGTTACAAGAGTGGGGAGGGAGACAGGGTGGGAGAGGGGCATTCACTTATTAGTAGATAAGAACCACTTTAACTGAAGGGAAAGACAGCACACAATACAGGGGAGGTCAGCACAATTGGACTAAACCAAAAGCAAAGAAGTTTCCTGAATAATCAGAATGCTTCAAAGGCCAGCATAGCAGGGGCAGGGGTCTGGGAACCATGGTTTCAGGGGACATCTAAGTCAATTGGCATAATAAAATCTGTTAAGAAAACAATCTGCATCCCACATTGAAGAGTAGCGTCTGGGTTCTTAAACACTAGCAAGCAGCCATCTAAGATGCATCAACCCACCTGGATCAAAGGAGAATGAAGAACACCAAGGACACAAGGTGATTACGAGCCCAAAAGACAGAAAGGGCCACATGAACCAGAGACTACATCATCCTGAGACCAGAAGAACTAGATGGTGCCCGGCTATAACTGATGACTGCCCTGACAGGGGACACAACAGAGAACCCCTGAGAGAGCAGAAGAGCAGTGGGATGCAGGCCTCAAATTCTCATAAGACCAGACTTAATCGTCTGACTGAGCCTGGAAGGACCCCGGTGGTCATAGCCCCCAGACCTTCTGTTGGCCCAGGACAGGAACCATTCCCGAAGCCAACTCCTCAGACATGGATTGGACTGGACAATGGGTTGAAGAGGGATGCTGGTGAGGAGTAAGCTTCTTGGATCAGGTGAACACTTGAGACTATGTTGGCATCTTCTGCCTAGAGGGAAGATGAGAGGGTGGAGGGGGTTAGAAGCTGGCGAAATGGACATGAAAAGAGAGAGTGGAGGGAGAGAGCAGGCTGGCTCATTAGGGGGAGAGTAATTGGGAGTGTGTAGCAAGCTGCATATGGTTTTTGTGTGAGAGACTGATTTATTTGTAAACTTTCACTTAAACCACAATAAAAATTATTCAGAAAAAAAAAGATCAGAGGAGAAATAAATGAAATAGAGTCTAGAAAAACAATAGAAAGAATCAGCAAAACCAAATGTTGGTTCTTTGAAAGAATCAACAAAATTGACAAACCATTGGCCAAATTGAAAAAAAAGAAAAACAGGAGAGGACATAAATAACCCAAATAAGAAATGAAATGGGGGACATTACAACCGGCCCAACTGAAAAAAAGATTCATAACAGACTACTATGAGAAACTATACTCCAACAAATCTGAAAAACTAGAGGAAATGTCTAAAAAGATCCATAACAAGAGAGGAGACTGACAGGTAAGGAAAAAAAAAATCAGAACAACAACAACAAAAAAACCTGGCCCAGATCATTTCCTAGAGATTGTTATAAAAATTCAGAGAAGAGCATACACCAGTACTCCTCAAATGATTTCAGAGCATAGAAAAGGAAGGGATACTTCCAAACTTATTCTATGAAGCCAGCATAACTCTGATTCCAAAACCAGGCCAAGAGACCACAAAAGAAGAAAATTACAGACCGATATCTCTCATGAATATAGAGGCAAAAATTCTCAACAAAATTCTAGCCAATAGAATTCAGCATCATATCAAAAATTAATACAACCCTACCAAGTGGGATTTATACTAGGTATGCAAGGATGGTTCAACATTAGAAAATCAATCAACATAATCCACCACAAATAAAAGAATCACAGGACCATCTCAATTGATGCAGAAAAGGCGTTTGACAAAGTCCAGCACACATTCCTGATAAAACTCTCAATAAAATAGGTATAGAAGGGAAATTTCTCAGCATAATAAAGGGCATCTATACAAAACAAACAGCCAACATCATTTTAATGGAAAGAGGCTGAAAACATTCCCCGTGAGAACAAGGACAAGGTTGCCCTTTATCACCATTCGTGTTTAACACTGAGCTGGAAGTCCTAGCTAGAGCAATAACGCAAGAAAAAGAAATAAAATGCATACAAACTGGTGAAGAAGAAGTAAAACTGTCCCTATTTGCAGATGATAAGATACTATACACTGGAAACCCAAAAGACTCCATGAGAAAACCACTGGAACTAACAAAGATTCAGCAGAGTAGCAACCTACAATATAAACACACAAAAATCCATTGAATTCCAATACACCAACAAAGAGAACTATGAAAATGAAATCAGGAAAACAATACCATTTATAATAGCCCCTAAAAAAAATAAAATTCTTAGGAATAAATCTAACAAGGAATGTATAAGACCTATACAAAGAAAACTACAAAACACTACTGTCAGAAGCCAAGAAACCTTCATAAATGGAAAAATATGCTCATAAATAGGTAGACTTAACTTTGTGAAAATATCGATTCTACCCAAAGCAATCTACAAATGCAATGCAACCTGATCCCAATACCAACAGCATTCTTTAACGAGATAGAAAGAGTTATCACTAACTTTATGTGGAAGTAAAAGAGGCCCTGAATAAGTAAAACACTATCGAAGAGGAAGAATAAAGTAGGATTTGCACTACCTCACCATAGAACCTACTATTCAGCTACAACAGTCAAAACAGCCTGGTACTGGTACAACAACAGATACATTGACCAACGGAACAGAATCGAGAACCCAGATGTAAATCCATCCACCTAAGGTCACCTGATCTTTGACAAAGGCCCAAAGTCCATTAATTGGGAAAAGACAGTCTAATTTTAACAAATGATGCTGGCAAATCTGGATGTCTGTCTGCAAAACAAAATGAAATAGGACCCATACCTCACACAATACACAAAAAAATTAATTCAAAATGGATCAAAGACCTAAATATAAAACCAAAACTTATAATGGTCATACAATAGAAAACAGGGTCAAAGCTAAAGGCCCCAATAAACAGGATACGAGACATAATTAACAATATACAAACACTAGAAGATAAGCTAGATAACTGAGATTTTCTAAAAATAAAACACACTCATCAAAGGACTTCACCAAAAGAGTGAAAAGAGAATCTACAGACTGGGAAAAAATTTGGGCTATGAAAATTTCAACGAAGATCTAATCTCTAAAATCTACAGGAAAATCCAACAGCTCCACAACGAAAAGACAAAAAAATCCATTTTAAAAATGGGCAAAGGATATGTACAGGCACCTCACCAAAGAAGACATTCCAGCAGCTAACACATGAGGAAATGAGATCACCAGCCATTAGAGAAATGCAAATCAAAACCATAATATGGTACCATCTCACCCTGACAATCCTGGCATGAATGAAAAAAACAGACAATGACAAATGCTGGAGAGTTTGTGGGGAGATTGGAACTCTTATGCAGTGGTGGGAATGCAGATGGTACAACCATTCTGGAAAAGGATATGGCGCTTCCTTAAAAAGTTAGAAATAGAAATACCGTATGATCCAGCAATTCCACTCCTAGGAATACATCCTAGAGAAATAAGAGCCATCACATGAATAGACATAGGCACACCCATGTTCATTGCAGCACAGTTCACAATAGCAAAAAGATGGAAACAATCTAGGTGCTCAGCAATAGATGAATGGATTAATGAACTATGCAACATACACCCAATGGAATACTACACAATAAAGAATAATGATGAATCTGCAACGCATCTCACGAAAAGGCTGAATCTGGAGGGCATTATGCTAAGTGAAATAAGTCAGTCAGAAAAGAACAGATACTGTATGTGACCACTACTATAAAAACTCATGAAAAAGTTTACACACAAAAAGAAACCATCTTTGATGATTAAGGCGGAGGGGAGGACTGGAAGCAAAAAACATTAAATGACAATAGATAAGTGGTAACTTTGGTGAAGGGTAAGACAGTACACGATACTGGGGAAGTCAGAACAAACTGTACAAGGCAAGGTCATGGGAGCTCCATAGACACATCCAAATTCCCTGAAGAACCGAATTACTGGGCTGAGGGCTGTGAGGACCATGGTCTCGGGGAACATTTAGCTCAGTTGGCATAACATAATTTACAAAGAAAATGTTATACATTCTACTTTGGTGAGTAGCATCTGGTGTCTTAAAAGCTTGTGAGCAGCCACCTAGGATACTCCAGTGGTCTCACCCTGTCTGGAACAAGAGAGAATGAAGAAAACCAAAGACACAAGGGAAAGATTAGTCCAAAGGACTAATGGACCACAATTTCCACAGCCTCCACAAGACTGAGTTTAGCACAACTATACGGTGCCCAGCTACCACCATCAACTGCTCTGAAAGGGATCCAAATACAGGGTCCCACACAGAGCCGTAGAAAAATGTAGAACAAAATTCTAACTCACACAAAAAAAGGACCAGACCTACTAGTCCGACAGAGACTGGAGAAACCCAGAGTGTGGCTCCCAGGTACCCTTATAGCTTAGTAATGAAGTCACTCCTGAGGTTCACCATCAGCCAAAGATTAGATTCTCCCATAAAACAAAATGAGACTAAATGGGCAAAACAGTCCATGAGCAAGAACAAGAAGTCAGGAGGGAACAGAAAAGATGGTAATGGGGAACCCAACATTGAGAAGGAGAGAGTGCTTACATGTCGTGGGACTGGCAACCAATGTCACAAAACAACACGAGTATTGTTTAATGAGAAACTAGTTTGCTCCGTAAACTTTAATCTAAAGTACAATAAAAAAAAAAAATTCCGTATGGCTATGGTTTACAAACTGTACATTGTCACCCTTGGGTGTCATAGTGAACTCACAGGGGCTTCACAAAGTATTTTACATTTTTGAGGGAAGCACGGTGACATCCACTGGACACCAAGTGGACTATTTTCTTGAGATAGTTCACAGTTTCAACAGTGAATCGCAACATAATACATTCTCTCTTATGACATCATATTTTTGCAAAGCTAAATTTTTGGAGGTTGCCATGAGAAAAAGCAAATACCACGTGAAATCTGGAAATGAGCGTGTTTTGTATGATTCCAAGACCTGAGAAGTTGTGCAGTGCCCAACAGGTGCACAAATCCCACTGTAAATATTGAGGCTATTTAAAAATAAAATATTTTTCCTCCTAAAAAAAAAGAAAATATTCTGCATTTTATTTTGCTGAGTAGCGTCTGGGGTTTTAAAAGTTTGCAAGTGCCCATCTAAGATACTCCACTGGTGTCACCCGGACTGGAGCAAGAGAGAATGAAGAAAACCAAAGACACAGAGGAAAGACTAGTCCAAAGGACTAATGGACTACAACTACCACAGCCTCCACCAGACTGAGTCCAGCACAACTAGATGGTGCCTGGCTGCCACCACCGACTTCTCTGACAGGGATCAGAATACAGGATCCCAGACAGAGCTAGAGAAAATTGTAGAACAAAATTCTAACTCACACGCAAACAAAAAAAAAAAAAAAGACCAGACCTACTGGTCTCACAGAGACTGGAGAAACGCTGAGAGAATGGCCCCAGGACTCGTTTTTAACTCAGTATAGAAGTCACTCCTGAGGTTCACACTTCAACCAAAGATTGGACGGGCCCATAAAACAAAAGACTAAATGGGCACAGCAGCCCAGGGACAAGGATGAGAAGGCAGGAGGGGACAGGAAAGCTGGTAATGGGGAACCCCAGGAGAGAAGGGGTGAAGGCTGACATGTCGTGAGAGTGGCGACAAATGTCACAAAAAATATGTGAGTTGAAAGCGACTCTAGCGCACCTAACAACAGCAGAAGGTCTTCTATACCAAGAATCTGATGCTATTTTCATTATCTGAATTAATATTTGTGTCATGAAGTAAAACTTCCAACTTTCAATCTTCCTTTCTATAGCCCTTGCATTTGCTTGGAGTTTTAAGCATTGACAATTTACATTTTTTTTGCTAATTTGAATGACAGAAACAGTTCTAATTTTTCTGTGTAGTTAATGTGTGGAGACTACATTAGTTTCCACTTATTGATCCATTATAGGTACTAAACACAGTTCTAATCAGTACTTTTGATCGCCTCCTCTTAACTACTCTCTCAGATAAGTGCTTTCATATCACAACCATAGAGATGAAGTTAAACAGAATCATGTTTTATATTATGCCTGAAGTCACAGTTTGTAGTATCAAGTTCTTTTTTAATTCTTGGGATGCACACTTAAATGAACTTCTCTAAAGTGGTACTAAGGACTACCATTTGATGGGAAACTACTGTTTAGTCCAATCTTGACAACATTATATGTAGTCGTTACAATGGCCTTGAACTATTAGCACTATTGATTGCAATTTGATATTGAGGACTGAAGATCAATGAGGTGTGCTGAGTTGCCAAAATTGTCCAGTTTATAAGCCAAGATCTGGTTAGGAGTGTGTCACCAAATCCCATACCCTTTCCATTATCTGTGGTTCCTCTTCTGTATCAAACATAAGTAGGCCACTTTCTGATCACCATTAGGAAACTGACATATTTCCTTCCAGGCTTTTCCCCATTTATAGCATTAATCTAATACTATCACTTATTCTACATCTTGATGTTTGAATAGGAAGAAGAAAATGCTACCTTTGAGGAGAGGTTACCATAAGATACCAAAAGGAAACAATACCTTGAATTCATCCATTTTTTTAATATAACTTTTATCTTGTTTTATTTCTTTGTGTCACTGTATCTTCCTCTCCATATGGAAGGTGTATGATTACATTTCTTAAAAAAAAAAAAAAAATTTCTTAGTCCCTCTTTATTATTTTAATGTTGTCTTCTTTTATATAATAACATTGCCTTTTTTTTTTTTTTTACTCTGTGTTGGGCATTTTTTTTTTTTTAATCTTGCTTTGTTTTTTTTTTTTTTTTTTTTGGATTTCCCTGTCTGGGTTGATTTCTGGTTGCTCCTTTTTTTTTTCTACCCAGTGGTCTAGTCTTGGGTCGATACCTGATATTATTGATTTTCTAACCAAAGAACTCCCTTTAGTATTTCTTGTAGTTTTGGTTTGGTTTTTACAAATTCCCTCAACTTGTGTTTATCTGGAAATGTCTTAATTTCACCTTCATATTTAAGAGACAGTTTTGATGGATATATGATTCCTGGCAGGCAATGTTTTTCCTTCAGTTTTTTAAATATGTTATCCCATTGCCTTCTTGCCCACATGGCTTCTGCCGAGTAGTCCGAAATTATTCTTATTGGCTCTCCCTTGTAAGTGACTTTTCTTTTATCCCTCGCTGCTCTTATAATTGTCTCTTTATCTTTGGTTTTGGCAAGCTTGATTATAATATGTCTTCGTGACTTTCTTTTAAGATCTACCTTATGGGGATTTTGATGAGCATCTTAGATAGATATCTTCTCATCTTTCACAATATCAGGGAAGTTTTCTGCCAACAAATCCTCAACAATTTTCTCTATTTTCTGTTATCCCACCCTGTTCTGGTGCTCCAATCACTCATAGGTCATTTCTCTTGATAGAATTCCACATGATTCTTAAGGTTTCTTCAAGTTTTTAAAATTCTTTTATCTGATTTTTCTTCAAATATGTTAGCGCCCAGTAATTTATCTTCGAGTCAGAAATTCTAGCTTCTACTTGCTCAATTCTGCTCCTCTGACTTTCTATTATCTAATTCTGTAATTTTATTGGTAATCTTCTGGATTTCTGATTGCTGGGTGTCTATGGATTTTTCCAGCTTATTAAACTTTTCATTATGCTCCTGAATAATCTTTCTGAGTTCTTCAGTTGCTTTATCTGTGTGTTCCTTGGCTTGTTCTGTGTATTGCCTCATTTCCTTCCTCATGTCTTGAAGAGTTCTGTATGTTAAACTTTTGTATTTTGCATCTGGTAATTCCAGGAATGCACTTTTATCTAAAAGATCCCTGAATTCTTTGTTTTGAGAGCCTGTTGAGGTGATCATGGCCTGTTTCTTTATGTAACTTGATATTGACTGTTGTCTCTGAGCCATCTATAGGTTATTGTATTAGTTTATGCTTGCTTACTGTGTTGTAGCTGCTTGCTTTGTTTTGTTTTGGAATACCCCTATGGGTTGCTTGAGTGAGCTAGCTTGATTATTTTCGCCTTTGGAGCTCTGGTGTCCTGTCCCCAGCTGGCTAGGGCTGTTATCAGGTATATCAGTCTAGAAGTCCATTCAGTTTTCTTGTATGAATTCAGCTCAGGTTTCCAGGTAGCTGATATCAAATGTGTGGTACAGGCTCTATCCTATAGTCTTAGAGGGGCAGGGGTGATTGGCATATATACCAGTATCTGATTGCAGCAGGGGATCGTGCTCTGAAGAAGGCAGGGGGCTGAGAACAGACCCTCAAGTGTCTCTGAAGAAAACGCATCTCTGTTCCCTACAGCGTGCTAGTGGGTGGGCTCTGCAGAGGGACCATGGGCACACAAAGTTTTTGTTGTAAGGACTGGGAGGTGCCAGTTATCCCTGGACCCCTGTTGCACGTGGCTGGGCAACCCAAGTGGAGCCACCAGCCCTTAGGACCCTGTTGTGGGTAGGTAAGGACCTTGTTTAATAGGCAAAGCAATGTCAAATGTCAAACACCCACCTCTAAACCGCACAGCTGAAATGGTTGGAGTTTGCCAACAAGGGCCTATTCTCCCAAAATAGGCCCACACAGGTCCATGCAGAAGGGAAAGTTGCTCAAGGTCCATGGATGGTTTATGCCTGGACAGGAGCTGCTTCTGTCCTGAGCTCCCCCAGTTAATGGAGCTAGCAAATTATCTTTTCCCCCCAGTTGCAAATTTTTTCCTTCCCCAAGGCTGGGAGGACAGCTACACGTGCTCAGCAGGGTCTATCTCAGGCCTAGGGATTCAGCCGCTGAAGCTGGGTTAGGGGTGGGGGTGGGGGCACAGTAAAATATACGTAAGTACTTAGCTTTTGCCGAGAGCGCCCTTCTCCTCTTCTCCTCAGGTTCCGGAGGTGTGAGTGGGCTGTGTGGCTGCTGCTTCTCCCTGAGGAAACTGCGGTTGAGCACTAGGACCAGCCCGCCGCCGCTGCTGCCGTTGCCGCTGCTCCAGGAATGCTGCCTGAGGGCTCCCCACGATTCAGGTCTGGTAACTCCTCTGCACTTCTGAACGGTCTCTTCCTTCCCCTGCCCCTCAGTTCGTTGTCTAAGCTTGCCTTTGATGCTCAGGGCTCCCAGCTTGTCACAAATATACTCATTTCACTTGTTTTTGGGGGCCTTTGTTGTAAAGAGGGCTCAATGGAAGCGTCTGTCTATTCCGCCATCTTGGCTCCGCCCTATGCAGTAAAGTTTTATTGTTGATTAAGGATGTGATGCATCACAGACTATTCTCTAAAGAAATTGCAAAGACAGAAAGGAATCTCACCCTTTACATCACGACGTGGATACAATCCATTGTTTTCATGTTTTCAAGATAAAACTGGTAATTTTCTAAAATCTTTATGGCAGGAAGTCTGAAGTTATGCTAATCTCAATCTGGGAAACTGGGAGGTAAGGCTGTGATCTTCCTTGATGATTACTTTTCAGAAGAGATGGGTCCCTGGTCCTTGAGGAAACTTCCTTGATTTACTTACTTTTCAAAGAGCCTGGGAAGGAATTTCATGACAAGTTAAAAGAACAAGGTCATGATAGGAATATTTTCATGTTTTTAAAAATTCTTTGATTATACTTTTATTTTCAATCACGTACTGCCTGATTCTTTTATTTGATTAATTTTCTTAGTTATTATTTTTCAGTATTTAAAAACCTTTTAACACTTTAACTGATGAGAAAGAAGCAATACATTATTGATACTAGAAAACTTGAAAAATGCTAATAATAAGAGCTAGCATGGGAAACTCAAAGGATAAAGTAAAATTTACATTTAAATGCATTTGCTCATGGCCATCTATCCACCTGCATTTATGTGTTTAAATGTTGTTATTGTTAGGTGCACTCGAGTCAGTTCCAACTCATAGCACCTTATGTCCAACAGAACAAAACACTGCCCAGTCTGGCACTATCCTCACAATCATTGCTGTGCTTGAGACCATTGTTGCAGCTACTGTGTCAGTGCATCCCATTGAGGGTCTTCCTCTTTTTCACAAACCCTCCACTTTACCAAGAATGATGTCCTTCTCCAGGGACTGGTCCCCCCTGATAACATGTCCAAAGTATGGGAAACAAAGTCTCACCATCCTTGCTTCTAAGGAGGATTCTGGCTGTACTTTTTCCAAGATAGACTTGTTTGTTCTTCTGGCAGTCAGTCCATGGTATATTCAAAGTGCAAAACTTTATTTCCTGATTTGACCACTGCAAGCTGAAACTGGTTTAATCAGCGTTAAAAGAACTTCATTTTTGTTTTTATTTACTGTTACTTTGAGTAAAATTGCACACTGTTTAATACTTGTTGAACATTGGCATTTTGTTTATGTGAGGCACACTCAAAGTGCACAGTAGGCTCTGACACTCAGATGCTGAGCTCTGAATCTCAAATACAAATCTTATTGGGTGTGTGACCTCAGGCAGGTCGTCTGATATCCCTGTGCCTCAGTTAAAAACCCATTGCCATCAAGTCGATTCCAACTCATAGTGACCCTATAGGACAAGTAGAAATGCACCACAGGGTATCTAAGGAGTGGCTGGTGGATTTGAACTGCTGACCTTTTGGTTAGCAGCTGAGCTCTTAACCACTATGCCAGCAGAGCTCCTCAGCTAAAGTGGATGTTAAAATAGTACCTGCTGTCTAGAGTCATGGTGAAAGTTAAATGAGTTAATATTGGTAAAGTGCATAGAATCATACCTCTTGCTATTATATTTGTGAGCTATTATTGTTGTTTTAGACAAGAAGCAAGTTATTTGTTATTTAGAGACCAGAAGTGCTGAAATGCAAGGCTAATGTGGCAGGACTTGGCACAGGGAGAAAGTCATCCTGCAGCACCACTGTGGGGAAAGAGTCAAGGGGAAGCCCCAGAAGACTCAGGAAGTGCAGTCCGCAAGCTGGAGGCTCCCATTTCGTTCCATCTTTTCTCATCACAGATGATAGAAGCAGCAGCAGCAGCACTGGGGATAGAAGAGGGGCTCTTCCACCTAGAGCACAGCTCTGCTCAGACCAGCCAGCCAATGTCTGCAATGAGGGCTGAACTTGAGAAGCAAGGCTTCCAGGCATTAAACATGCTGCGGTTGTTCCACATTGTGAAAGCAAATTACTAAACTATGAGAGTATGTGACATTCAAACTATTTAACAACCTGGTGTGGGCACAGGGTTATCCAGGTTCTGGAGACTTTCTTTAATTTCTGGATTATTGGGAGGTTCACGAGACCTGTGGAAAGGACCAGGACAGCTGAAACATTTGGGACACTCCAGTCAGGAGATATTTACTAAAAGAAAAAAAAATGTATTAACTATTAGTGTAATTATACTTGCCCGCTCCAGCTAACTATTGCTCAGTCTTGTCTCTACCCATATATGAAGTAAATGCTTACCAATGATAATAATAATCTAGAAAAAACATCCCAAAAGCTATTTCTGAAAAAGACATATAAACATCTGTTGTGGGTAACATAGCCTTAATCTAGAATCCCAAGGGCCTGCATTGTGATTCTCTTGCTAGAAGAATGCGTAAGCTCCACAGGGGTCTGGAGGATCATATGGCTAAGCATGAGGGCTGCACAACAGGGCAGGTGAGAAGGTGTTTGGTACTAGGTCATCCACTTGTGTACCTTTTGGTATGCTCTTTCCCCATTTTGACAGTAAGTGGTCAAATGCAGCCACTATGGCCTGAGAAAGAAATGGTGACCAGAGGCTCAGATCCATCAGGGAGGAGGATCAGGATCATCCCACCAGGTATACCACCCAGACTAGCAGAGATACTTTTCAAGGGTGAGGGGAGCTGAGAATAGATAGTTGAGGAGGAAAACACTGGAAATCAGCCTTGAGCAAAAGCTCTAATTAATTCCACTGACCCCCCCCCCTCATAAGTTTTCTCCCCTAAAAACGTGCCATAGGAACAATGGAGGAGCTATTCTCAGAATGTACACAAAGTCCATCCAAATGGCCCAGGGTGTGGACTGTAGTGAATGGTGTGCTGTGTCATCAAGATCCTCCTTCAGGGTTAAGTAATTATTCTTCCAGGTGTGGGGAGTTTGGCTATCTCAGAGGCCTCAGCCTTCAGCCTTCTTTGAGAATTGCCTCAGCTAAAGTACGCTGCCTTATCCCAGGTCACGCCCCTTAGATCTCTTGTTGTGGGAAAAATAAACAACTGACAATCATCTGAATCCACCAATGAGTTTGTGCTGAGGCACCACTTCTGGGCTGCTCCCAGTCGCTGACTGAGCACAGCAGGGTACAGGTGCAGGCCAATTCCTTATCTTATTTGTTCTTTAATAGCATCGAAACTATTGACCACTTTGCTTGTCTGCAGACACAACTTCTCTGCCTCCATAACACTGCGAACACCAAGTGACCCTCAAAATCGCCAAAGATTCTTTAAGGTAAACACAGCACAGAGTGGAATTCCACTCCAAGAGTGATGGTTCCTAGGTTTGGTTCTTTGAAGAAGTTAAACTTTCCTTAGGGGATACGTTGTAGGTTTTAAATCAAGCCAAACAAAGATGAGTTCCTCCTTGGAGGAAATAAATCCATCTCCCCACATAGCTGCCTTCAATGAGACAACAATTCTGTTATCTCCTTTGTACCCAAGGGACATGAATGATTTGGAGAATAGAAAATAGAACAGTTTATTTTATGAGAAGCTCTAAGAATTCAACCCCAGAGACTCTGGAAACATTAAACATTAAAATTGTCCCTCACCTATAATTCTCTGATCCCAGACTAAGGAAAACCCAATTGGTATTCCCAGAGACAGACCATGGAGAAGAGAAAGAGCTTCAGTGATACAATCAGAGACAGTCCATGAGTCCTGGTCAGGGTTGGGGTATGACATCAAAATTATTGACCAGAAAGAGACCAGAAAGTGGGTACTGAGTCTCACCTCCATGGTGATGAGGCTGGGACTGTCCTGTACTTATTTAGTTTATGAAGGTGAAGTCCCTGCATGTAGAAGGCACCTTAGTTTCCACTGCTGCCAGTCTTTTCAGCTCTCTTATGTTTCATTCTTTGTCTTTATGGAATCTGGATTCTCTCTCCAAGAAGAGTTAGAAATGGCCATTTCTTCAATGCGTTATTTTCCAAAGATCCTGCATCTCAGTGACTTTATACATTTTATCTTATCTTTCTTACCAAACACCACTTCACTCTTCCACTAATTGTACATTGCTGATAATTTCTTACATTCAACAATTTATTCATTAACTATTCAAGGAGCATCTATTATGTACAAGGTATGATTTTATTGTGTATTCAGACCTTAGGTAGGATTTTTCCATATATTTCCTAACTATTTTTACTGTGGATGAAAAGCTATTGGTTTCTAAGTATTTGTTTAATATCTAGCTGACTTACTGATAGCAATTAATAGTTTTTTTTACGTTACTCTCCTTAGTGTCTACAATATCATCTATGACTAATATAATTATTTCCTCCATTTCTGTACTCAGGTCCATTTTCTTTTCTTATCTTACCAACCTCTTTAAAATGTTCAGGGGAACATTGAAGGATTGATGTGGGAGTCAGTTGCTTGATCTGTTCATGAATTTAACACAAATATTTTAGTGTTTTAACTTAGAGTATTCTGTTGTTTATAGTTTCAAAACAGTGATTCTTTATTGGGTTAAGAAAGTGTCTTTAATTTTCTTATTACCAAGAAGCTCTGCATTGGCTACTAACCATGACAATGGCTGTTAAATTTTATCAAATGCATTTTCTGTTGTGATTCTGGTTATGATTTCTCTTCACTGACATATTTTTGTGATAAATTATATTGACAAACATTCTAATGTTAAAACAGATTCCCATTACTGGAATACATGTTACTTGTTCATGATGTATTATGTTAAAATAGATATGAATGCATTTTACTATTAAATTTTGTATTTATGTTCAGGCATGTGATGAGCCTGATGATTTTCTTTTTGTGATATAGTTGACCACGTGGTCTCCATTCCTATCATGCATCTACCATTCATATTTGTTGAGCATCTACTATATGTCTAACACATAGTAAGTTCCTGAAGAGACAACGGTGAGCAAACAGAGTCACAATCTATGACCCACAAATAAATGTAAAATTACCAACATGAACTAGGAGCAGTTCTGGATGCTCTACTTAGGGACCTCACAAGCTCTGTCCTTCCTGGTTCTCATTCTCTGCTCTCCATTTCCCTGGACTCTCAAATTCCTTCCATTATCAAACTCACCACCCTCAGGGCAACTGAGCTTCTGTCCTCTTACTTAGTCTCCAATGCTTGTTTTTTTCTTACTTCCTCTGACTCACAATTATCCATCCTTCCTCTCTCAGCTCAAAGAATCCTATTTCAGAGAAGACTTTCCTACTCACTTCCCCATACTAAATTGTGTCCTCAATTATTTCTTTTTAATTAATTAACATTCTTTATGCATGAAAAAGGAGCCCTAGTGTCACAGTGGTTAAAGCGCTTAGCTACTAAGCAAAAGGTTGATGGTTCAAATCCACTATCTGCTCCACTATCAAATCCATGGGAGGAAGATGTGGCAGTCTGGTTCTGTAAAGATTACAGCCTTGGAAACCTTATGGGGCAGTTCTACTCTGTCCTATAGAGTCATTAGAAGTTGGAATCAACTCGATGTCAATGGATTTTATTTATGCATGAATAATACTGGCCCTTTTTTCTGTCACAAAGAATGTAAACATTTATTTTTAAATCTTAAGTATGAATTCTAATTTTCTTTAGTATGATTTGCTCTACAGAAGTTTTTAAAAAATATTTTAATCAAATTTATTCATCATATTCTTTGTAATTAACTCCACTAATTTTTTTTTTAGTTGTACTTTAGATGAAGGTTTACAGAACAAACCAGCTTCTCATTAAACAGTCCGCACACATACTGTTTCATAACATTGATCAGTAACCCCATGACATATCAACGCCCTCCCTTCTCAACCTTGGGCCCCCCACTACCAGCTTTTCTGTCCCCTCCCACCTTGCAGTCCTCGCCCCTGGGCTGGTGTGCCCCCTCAGTCTTGCCTTGTTCCATGAGCTTGCCCAATCCCTGGCTGAAAGGCGAACCCCAGCAGTGACCTCATCACTGAGCCAAAAGGGTGTCCAGGGGCCACACTCTCATGGTTCCTCCAGCCTCCGTCAGTCCAGCAAGCCTGGTCCTTTCTTGTGAGTCATAACTCTGTTCCACATTTTTCTCCAGCTCTTCCAGGGACCCTCTACTGTGATCTCTGCCAGGGTAGTCAGTAACTCCACTAATTTTGATACCACACATTCTCACTCAAGAGCATGTGCACAAAGAGTACACACTCACTCATGCCTTATATTTTACTGTAACGGTCATATGTTTTCATTTCCTCCTCTTTTCTACATAGTCTATATGCCCTTTCCACCTCTTGGAAGAATCCACCTGGCTGGCGGTCTCTGAAAGGGGAAGCCATAGGAATCTTCACTAATTAGAAGTGCTACATGGAGGTCAAAAGAGGTAACAGGCCTATTTTATTTACAATGGTTAGATTCCATCCTGGATGGCAAGCCACACATCATGGAGATATTGATAAATGATAGCCATGTAAGACAGATTTATTTTGATCATAAAAACAGAAGTTCACAATTATCCGGTGCCCACTGTGTGCTACAGGCCCCACACTAGAAAATGTACATGCATTATCTCAGATAATTCACTCATCAATCTCATTGTGAAAGGAAATATTTACTATCCCCATTGCAAAGGTGAGGTATCTGCAGCTAAAAAGATTAAGGAACTTTCTTAAGGTCACATAGGTAGCAACTTGGTGAAGCCAAAATTTATCCAGGCAGTATGATTCAGATAACCATTTTAAAAATCACAGCTCTATCCTGTACCTTGGCGAGTTATTAATCAAAATACTTGTCATAGAGCAAATAGATAATAATAATTATAATATTTTGAGATCCTATTGTGCACAAAGGGATTTCTAAACCTTACAAAGAAGGTAATAGTAATAAAACTATTTTTAAAAAGAAAAGACACTGTAAGTTTAATGGTCACGTCTATACAAAGTGTCAGTTCACAGAATAAGGGATGCATTGTTAACTCAGATGACCATTCATCACTATTACAGAGCTATCAGACTGAAGGAAGTATGGGAATCATAAAGGAAAAAACACTAAGTGTTCACACAAAATATCTCCAATTAGTTTGGAAAGATCATATCAAAGAAAACATTGTTTTATGTGCATTGATTCAAATGGAAGAGTTAGAACCACAGAAGAGAAAACAGAGTGATTTCTGCTATATGAAAGAAAGTCTGAATGACCATGCACACTTAAAATGGAAAAGGGCTACCCGTGACAAAGAGAGTCACTGTCATTGGAAGGATTCAATAGATGTGGTATTGTAAAGTGGTATTGTAAAGGTGATGACTAATTGAGATGCCAGTTGGCTATTCGTTGAACGTTACTCGTGCATTCTCCTCTAGCAGACACACCAGCTGCATGGAAGAAGGAAACCAAACAAAAGTTTGACAATTCCTCCTGCTAGGCCTCTCAGAGGATCCTGAACTTCAGCCCCTCTTCTCTGGACTCTTCCTATCCATGTACCTGGTCACTGTGCTTGTGAACCTGCTTATCATCCTTGCCATCAGCTTTGACCCCCACCTCCACACCCCCATGTACTTCTTCCTCTCCAACCTGTCCTTTGTCAACATCTGTTTCATCACCACCTCGGTCCCAAAGATGCTGGTGAACATCCAAACACAGAGCAAAGACATCTCCTACATAGGATGCCTCACTCAGGTGTATTTCTTTATGATTTTTGCTGGACTGGGCAATTTCCTCCTGTCCATGATGGCCTATGCCCAGTTTGTGGCCATCTGTCACCCCCTGCACCACACAGTCATCATGAACCTCCGGCTCTGTGTCTTACGGGTTCTGATGTCTTGGATCATCATTTTCTGGGTCTCTCTGCTTCATATTCTACTGATAACACAGATGAACTTCTGTATAAAAAAAAAAAATACTTCTGTATAGGCACTGAAATTCCACATTTCTTCTGTGAACTGGCTCAGATTATCAAAGTGGCCTGCTCTGATACCCTCATCGATAACATCTTCTTGTATGTGTTGACTGCTCTGCTGGTTGTGTTTCCCTTCTCAGGGATCCTCTTTTCTTACTCTCAGATTGTCTCCTCCTTAATGAGAATGTCCTCTGCTGGGGCCAAGTATAAGGCATTTTCCAACTGTGGGTCTCACCTTTCTGTCATCTCTTTGATCTTTGGGTCAAGTCTTGGGGTATACCTTAGTTCTTCTGTGACCCAGTCTTCCCAGAAAAGCTCAATTGCCGCGGTGATGTACACTGTGGTCACTCCCATGCTGAACCCCTTCATCTACAGTCTAAGGAATAAGGATATGTAGGGGGCCCTCGGAAGGCTTCTCAGTAAAGCAGTCTCTTGTCAGTGATAGGACAGAGGCCTTTGGGATAATTAGACTTTTTTGTTTCCAAAACAAATGTCATTGATTAAATATTCTGATTGTTTTTTTCCCCCCCAAAGACATGCTTCATTTCTATCATTCCCAAAACACCCACGACTTTGATCTCTACTTGTTTTTGCTCAACTCCTATTTTGGTAATTCCTTTTGATTTCTCTTCCCCATGTGTTGTCTAAAAATTTCTGTCTTTGGTCAGCTTTCTTATAGCCACTCCTGGAATTCACAACCTTACATCTGAAGCATTGATTATGTCAAGTGCTGACATGGTTTCTCCAAAAATTAACCTCTCAACATTGATGCTCTTCACCGTAATTTGGTTGTGTATATGTTTTTCTCTCAGTGAAACAGATTTAAACTTATACAATAGTCATAACCAAGTGCTTGCCACATCACTGAAATTTGCTCTGGCCTGCTCCTGTGGTAGACACACCAGCTACATGCTGAACCCCTTCATCTACAATATTTTTGAGGTATATCCTCACAATTACCCCAGTTTTCAGAGGAAAAGATTAAAATTTGAATGTATTCAAATCCAATAAATTGGTGTTGAGCCCTCTCTCTAACTTTGCTATCCTTCTTTTCATAAGCACAGTGATGAGATTTTCAACTTCAAGAGTGACAATCGAGATTCAAAAGCTGGTTTGTTCAGATAATTCATAGTAATATTCTACCTATGGTAACTCTTATATGTTACTTTATTTTTTGGTCCTTTCTTTCCTTCATGTCTCTCCTTATTTCCTTTCATTCTTCCTTCCTTCTTTTCTTCCTTCTTGCCCTTATTTTCTGTCATTGTGGTTTTAAATCCCTAGGATCCTAAAACATGTAATAATGAGTACAATAGAATAAGAGTTGCTATTTATGTGGTGTAATTTTTTTTTTTTTCTGGGACTGTCTAGAGGTGTCATCAAGAATGATAGTTACAAAAAAAAAAAAAAAAACAAGATAGTTACACACCTGTGAAATAGTCTCTTTAATAAATGGTGCTGGGATGACTGAATTTCCCCACACGAAAATAGAAAGCTGAATCTGAACCTCACTCCATGTATAAAAATTAACTCAAAATGGACAAAGGACCCAAATGTAAGAACTAAAACCATGGAACTTATAGAAGAAAACATAGGGGTAAGCCTTTGGAATATAATATTTAACAATGAATTCTGAGATATGACACCAAAAGCATGAGCAAAAATGATAAGGCGGGTAAATGGAACTTAATCAAAGTTAAAAGTTTTGTGTATCAAGGGATATTATGCAGAAAGTGAAAAGATACCAATAACCACATGAAAAGATGCTCAACCTCATTTAAAAAAAAAAAAACAAAAAAAAACCATTGCCATCAAGTTGATTCTGACTCATAGCAACCCTACAAGACAGGGTAGAACTGCCTCAGAGTTTCCTGGGATGGTGGAATCAAACTACTGATCTTCAAGTTTGCAGCCTGAGCTCTTAACTACTGCACCACCAGGGCTCCTTAAGTTTTCCAGGGAGCAGCTGGTGGATTCTAACTGCCGACCTTTTTGTTAGCAGCTGTAGCTCTTAACCACTATGCCACCAGGGTTCCCAGCCTTATTAGTCAGTAGGAAATGCAAATCAAAACCACAATATGATACCACATCACCACACCCACTATGATGTCCATTATCAGAAACTAATAACAGCTGATGAGGATGTAGAGAAATCAGTACTGTTGTGCATTGCTGGTGGGAATGTAAATGGTGCAGCCACTGAGGACAGCAGTTTTGTTCTTCCTCAAAAAGATAAACATAGAATGAATACATGACCAGAAATTCCACACCAGGGTATTTACCCAAAGAACTGAAACCAGGGACTCAAACAGGTCTTTGTACACCAATGTCCACTGCAGTATCATTCACAATAACCAAAAGGTGGAAACAGCCAAACGTCCATCAACTGATGAACAGAAAAACAAATGGGTAAATACATATAGTGGAATGTTATTCCACCATAAAAGGGAATTAAGTTCTAATACATGCTATGACATGAATGAATCTTGAAAACATTATGTTAAGTGAAATAAGCCAGACACAAAATGACAAATATTATATGATGCCATTTATATGAAATATCTAGAATAGACAAATGTATAGATTCAGAAAGTAGACTAGAGATTACCAGGAGGCCGGGGGGAGTGGAAAATGGGGAGTTATTGCTTAATGGGTACAGAGTTTCTGTTTGGGGTGATGAAAATTTTTGGAAACAAACAGTGGTGATGTTTGTGATTAATGTCACTGGATTGTACACTTGGAAAGGGTTAAAATGGCAAATTTTATGTCTGTATTTACCACCACAGTAATTTTTTTATGTCTGTATTTACCACCACAGTAATAAGTCACTAGCAAATATCTATTCAGATTTTCACACGTGAGACCTACCCCCTTCCGGGTCATTCACTGAGGCCCCCAAATTCTGTCTGTTCAGCTCTGCCTTTCTTTTCTCCCTGTATGAAAACAATCAAATCCTTATGAGATTCTATATGAGGAAGGAAGAGGTCTCCAAATAGACTAGAATTATTTTATCTATTGCAGGCATGTTCTTTAAGCCTCTGACTGTGCTTTTAGAAGCATGGTAGGTTCAGGGATGCCAGCATTCTGTCAGTGGCCAGCACTAGAGTGTACAAGTTCTTTCTTAAGCAGAATCAGGAAATGCCTCCACCAACTTCCATGTGATTTAATAGTCTTTTTACTTGAAATTTGATAACAGCATCTTTGTTCTTTTCCTACCCACTTGGATGGTAGACATTTGAAAAACTGTCTCCTTGATATATAATTGGCTGACCTACTGATATTTTTTATTGTACTTTGGCGTGTCACTCTTTCATTTAAATAAAAGTTTTCAGGACTGAAGACAACATTCAGGATACTAAGACAGGGGACACAGGAGATGAGAACCCTGTTTTTTTTTTTTTTTTTTCCTAAAAGAGACACTGTAGATAGATACTCAAGATTAGGTAAATAATTAAATGCACAAGGGCCATGGTGTGTGTGTCTGTGTGTGTATTGCTTCAGTCTTGGAAATTTTTGTGTCCCAGGATAGTTTACCTAGAAATTTTCAAATGTGGTAGTATCTTTAATTTTGCAATTTTAGGTCTAACTCTCAGTTTATTGCATTACTAATGTTATGTTAACTGAGTTGATGTACTTGTAATGTCACTTTTCTATCATGATTAGTCTTTTCAAGTGTGTGCCTGTTACACCAGTTGTGTCATTTGGGAAGGAGATGCTATGATGGAGTTAAGAGTGTAAGAGGATTATCGGTTATATGGGGGGTGGTGCCTGTGTAAAATAAAAAGGAAAAGAAGCCGGATTGACCAGGGAAAGCCTTATGACACCTCTGAAAGGGAAGAGAGGAGAAGGCAGGATTAGGCACAGACCCTCAGATAGTGAGCCCTCTGGAGCAAGCATTTCCCTTTGGAGGAGTCTGCATTTGGTAAAAATCGCCAGGCCCTTTTACCGTGGGAACAGCATAATCTTGAAAGCTGAGTCAAAACTTCAAAGTACTAACTAAGGCTGCCATCTAGGCAGACTTTTTGCAACTGAATCAAAACCGAACCAAACCCCCTGGCTTTGAGTAAATTCTGACTCATAGCGACCCTTTAGAATTCTTTCTTAAAGAAAGAGCCAGATGTCACACCTTCTTGGCTGCCACATTTATTTTAGTGTCTAATCTCGAAGAATGATCAATGTTAGACCAATTTCTATTGACTTAGTATTAGTTTCTTAAAATTATGACTAACACCAAACACCAGCTTTAAAGAAAATTTTAGAATTTATTTACTATCTTCCTTTATTTTTGGTTCTTTCTACATATTATTGAGTCAGTTTTAGCACTCTACTTATTTCCATGAGATATTCAAATTTTCAATAGCTTACTACTTAATTTTCTTTTGATACTTAAAAAAAAAAATTCCCCTTCCTCTGCTATTATTGTTAGTTTATATATTTGGGTATTCTTTTCTTTTTTTTTTTTTTCTTGATAGCACTTGCCTGAGGTTTGAGTATTTTCTCCAGGAATTAGCCTTTGTATATTTTTACAAGCAGCTTTATTCTTTTCTTTACTCTTAAGTTTACTTTGTAGTTCTTTATATCTCTTCTATAAAGGTTTAACTTATAAAACTTTTTTTGTTTATTTACTTCTAATGATAATAGGTTATATATTTTCTAATTTCTTTTACTTAAAATAGATATTTTATTTTAGAATATAGGGAAAACGAAAATTAATTATGATGAATCCCGTTACCTCTAAATATGCAACGATTAGCATTTGGGTATTTTCCTTCTATGCCTATGTTTAATTACAAAAAAAGTTCTGTATTCTTATTTTATTATTCCAAATGAGAAAAAGAGTGCGCTATGGGCACTTATACCAGTAGAACATGATCCAGTACTTCTAGCTCTCTTGATACAGTTTCATGTTTTTTAAGTAATAATTTTTTTTCATCTGGGTATTTTAAATTTGGGATAATTTTAATTTTGGAGTACTGTTATTAAAAGTACCGGGAATATTTTATAAATATGCCTACCCTCACCTCCTACAAACAACCAATATTAACATTTAAGTATTTTTACTTCCAGTCATTTTTCTGACTTGACTATTTATGAAAATTATATTCATAGTGTGTGTATGTATAGGGTGTACATACTATATATTCTTTTGTTTATAAGCATTAACACTTTGGAAGTAAAGCTAAAGTCCCCTTTGACTCACAACTCTACTCACAGTCGCCTCACTATCTACCACGAAACTATTGTCATCATGATTTCACTGTGCTTCCTTCCAATCCACTCTTTATTTATTCACATATGTTTACATGCCTCACAAAAAATGCAGTGTTTTTTTTTTTTTGTTAGTTTGTTTTGTTTTTTGTCTTTTAGAGTGGGGGTAAAAATACCTTAGTGTTTGAATAGTATTTTATTTAATTTATTGCTTGGCATCTCGTCATTTTTACTCCACATGACATTTGAGTTTTTGCACTGTCGATCTAGTTTATTCTGTTTAACTCTAGCATATAGGTCTTTATCCATTTCCTTAGTGAGTGACCTTTAGGTCATGTCTTGCTTTTAGCTGGTTAGGTGTTGTATCTAACACCCTTGCTCATATCTTATTCTGCACATGGGTAGGAGTTTCTGTAGACCTGTGGTTCTCAGAGTCACCTGGAGGGCTTGTTAAAGGACAGACACCTGGGTTCCACTCCCAGAGTTCCCTATTCTACAGGCCTGGTTGGGGCCCAATGATTTGCATTTCTAACAAGTTCCTAGGTGATGCTGCTGCTGTTGTCCTGGGGGCCATACTTTGAGAACCAGCGCTTTAGGGTAAATATTTACAATTGGTGTTACTAGTTCTTAAGCTCTACATTTTCCATTTAATTAGGTAATGTTTTTATCTCTCCACATTGTAAGAAACACTTTAGTCAAACTTGTGAACTTTTTTTTTCCAATTGCATGGTGTCTTAGGCTGAGTTCTTGAGAGGAACAAAACCACTGAAGAGGATATGTGAATACATAAAGAGAGGTTTATTTCAAGGAAATGGATCATGCAATTGTGGAGGCTGGCAAGTCCTAAATCCATGGGTCAGGCACCAGGCTGCTGGAGGCTTTTGCTGACTCATGCAGGGCTAAAGAACCCAAAATCTGCAGGACAGGCTTGAGGATCCCAAAGTGGCTGAGTGATATTCTTAACTTCCATTTCAATAGAAACAGTATTGTGTCTCCTGGTGGAAGCATTCCTCACTTTGGAATTAAGCATAGTGTCACGGAGACAGGAATCAAAAATTTTACCAGTGGATCACTAGGGTAATAGTGAATGGTGCCACTCTCATTTCCATCCCTTGATTCCTGGACCCATGAATCCTGGCTATGGGAGAAACAGTATCATATATTGCCACCAGGTTGCTGGCTGATCACCTGAAGGACTAGTGCCATATCAGGGACTCAGCGTCAGTCTCTGCTGCTGGCAATTGGGCACTCAGCAGTGGCTGTAGCCAAGTCAGCCTTGGTGAGTGGAAGTTCATGTTGCTGAGACCATGCATAACCTCCATTCCTGCCACCATGGCCATTTTGTTCATGAGTCCATTAGGCAATGATGGGAGTGGCTGAGGAAAGAGGTGGACTGGTATCCACAGAAAGTGTCATCTTACCCACTTAATCACTAAAATCCTCCTCTGCCGAGGTCATCCTTTGGTGAGCATTCACATGAGACACAAATATGTTCAATTCTTTGGCTCATTCAGAGAGGTTTATCTACAAGCTTCTTCCCCAAACTCATTGCGGTCAAGTCGATTCCAACTCGTAGCAACCTTATAGGACAGAGTAGAACTCCCTCATAGGGTTTCCAAGGAGCATCTGATGGATTTGAACTAGTGACCTTTTGGTTAGCAGCAGTATCTCTTAACTACTAGGGTTTCTACTATGGATATATATAAAGAGATTTATTTCAAAGAAATGGTTCATGAAATTGTTAAGGCTGGTAAGTCCCAAATCTGTGGGTCAAGATGTGGGCTGCTGGATGCTTCTGCTGACTCACATGGTTGCAGGGGCTGAAGCATCCAAAATCTTCAGGTCAGGCAGCAGGCCACTGGCTCACACTCCAAGAGCCCAGAAGGCATAAGATGATGAGCCACATGCAGGATCAAGAGACAGTGAGTTTTGCCAGAACAACCATATATATTGATGTAGGCCACACCCCCAAGGAAATTCCCCTTTCAACTGATTGGCTGCTCACATCAGATAACAAAATGAAAGATGATTACATAATATCTGCCAAACCACTGAGAATCATGGCCTAGCCAAATTGACACATAACCTTAACCATTCCAGATGGCCATTATATACTACCTCATTTTTGTTTTAGTGTATAATTTCCTGATAATTAAGGAGGTTAAGAATTCTCTCATTTTATTGATCATTTCTGTTTCCACTTATGAATTGCCTATTCATATCTCTTTCCCAGTTTCCTATTGGATTTTTCACACTTCCTTATCAATTTTTAGGAGTAATCAGGATTTGGTTGCTTTTTTTGTTTGGTTTTTTAAAAGTTCTGGAGACTAATCCTTTGTCTACTACTTAAATTTCAAACATGTGGCTTTTCTTTTAAATTTATTTTGGTGTATTTTATCACACATTTTTATGCATTCATTGTTACAAATCTTTCCCTTAAGGAATTTTATTTTGCATCATATTCTTAAAATCTTTGTGTATGGTTTGTAACAAACATATTTTCAACAGTTACTTCTAATAATCTAGCTACATATTTTTGTATTTTTAAATTTATTCCATCTATAATTTATTTTTATCCAATGGGTGATAGAGATCTATTCTTTCCATATGAAAAACCAATATATTCTTATATTGTTTATTTACTGGTCCCTCTTTTTCTTTGGAATTCTATAGTTAATTTTCATTTTCAAATTCCCATATAAGAGTCTGCTATCTATCGTGCTTCATTTACATATTTTTCTAAATCTCCACCAAAACAAATTCGTTTCTATTTCTATAGCTTATAATATGTGGGACATAGTTAATACAGTTGTTAAAAAAGCATTGTTTCTAGGATGGGTTTCAGAATGTGCTAAAATAATCTGACAAATGGATGAAACAACCCCACTGAAGGAAGCAGGGAATAAAGTACTGACCTAAAGAACTTTGGAAATGAGTAAAGTTTGTATGACTAGGGAAAAAAGAACTGTACATGGCACTGTATTCTAGCTGATATTGTTTCCCACAATTCTGAAATCATAGTACATGTATACTGATATTGAACAGTTAAATAGATGGATGGTGGATATTGGAATCTAGATTTCTTACTGTTGGAGTGGGAGATTACAGATAAGCAAAGGGAGGGATTTAGAATGATACATTTGGTGGTGGAGTAGGGTTGGAGGCATCACTGTGAGCTCATGTTAAGCTTACTATAGATGCGGATAATTACATATGGAATATTCATAAACCCCAAGCAAACCCTTTGCCCTCAAGTCAATTCCAACTCCTAGCAACCCCATAGGTCAGAGAAGAACTGCCCCATAGGGTTTCCAAGGCTGTAATCTTTACAGAGGAGCCCTGGTGGTACAGTGGTTAAGAGTTACAGCTGCTAATCAAAAGGTCGGCAGTTCAAATCCACCAGGTGCTCCTTGGAAACCCTATAGGGCACTTCTACTCTGTCCAAGAGAGTTGCTATGAGTCAAAATTGACTCAACAGTGATGGGTTTATCTTTACTGAAGCAAACTGCCACATCTTTTTCACATGGAGTGGCTAGTGGGTTTCAACTGTCAACCTTTCAGTGAGTGGCTGAGCACTTAACCACTGTACCACCAGGGCTCCTTAGAAATATTCATAAACACGTGTGTGTACACAGGTTAGTATACATACATATGTCTCCTTGCTGTTTCAGCTGATAGGACCTAGAAGCAATAGCACCTTAGTAGCAATGACCACATCTGGTGCCCAGATCTTGGTTTTTAATACTGTTTTCCAATAAGAAGAACCAGAGTTCATTGAAGAAATGGCACACTGCCAAAAGTGAAGAGGACTTGAAGCACTTACTGATGAAGATCAAAGACCACAGCCTCCAGTATAGATTACACCTCAACGTAAAGAAAATGAAAATCCTTACCACTGGGGCAATAAACAACATCATGATAAATGGAGAAAAGATCAAAGTTGTCAAGGATTTCATTTTACCTGGATCCACAAGTAATGCCCATGGAAGCAGCATTCAAGAAATCAAAAGCACTGCATTGGGCAAATCTGCTGCAAAAGACCTCTTTAAAGTATTAAAAACAAAGATATCATTTGAGGAGTAAGGTATGGCTGATCCAAGCCATGGTATTTTCAATTGCTTCATATGTGTGTGACAGCTGGACAATGAGTAAGAAAGTCAGAAGAAGAATTGATGCTTTTGAGTTATGGTGCTGGCAAAGAATAGTGAGTATACATACCATGGACTTCCAGAAAAATGAACAAATCTGTCTTGGTAGAAGTAGAGCCAGAATGCTCCTTAGAAGCTAGGCTGGAGAGACTTTGTCTCAAGTAATTTGTATAGGTTATCAGGAGGCAACTGTCGCTGAGAAGGACATCATGCTTTGTAAAGTAGAGGGTCAGGCAAAAAGAGGAAGATCCTCAACAAAATGGATTATGACAGTGGCTGCAACAATGGACTCAAACGTAGCGACAACTGTGAGGATGGCTCAAGACTGGGCAGTGTTTCCTTTTGTTGTACACAGGGTTGCTATGTGTCAGAGTGCACTTGGTGGAACCTAACAACAACAACACTAATGATAAAGAGCTTGGCATTCATTACTGTTATTTTTGTGAGTAAGATTTATTGACAGTAAGTTAGTTGTTATTACACCCATACCTCACTTATTGAAATGGTTAGGTTCCAAAGATCAGGTCATTATGTAAAAACAGGCAGTATGTGAATATGGGGGATTTTTTTTTTTTTTCTGTTTTTTGACCATCTGCTTGTCCAATTTTTTTTTTTTAATTTAGAAATATGATCATGGAAATAATAACAGCCAAGGTTTACTGAGGTACTCATCACTTGATGAGTCCAGTTATGGATTATTCCACTGATGGAAAGGAGGCTTGGATGAGAGAAAGCTGAATAAAGCCAGCTGTATGACTGGAGCGTCCATGGCTTAATCACTTCAGCTACCTCCTGTGCTGGGTCAGAGCATCCCTTGTGGTGCTGCCTCCAGGGCTCCACTCCCACCCTTGCTACTCATCCTTCACAATTCCAGAGTCTGTTCTGTGGTCTGGGCCCGGGGAGTCACCAAGGCTCAGAGCTTCCTGCTAGGTCATGGGGAGCCTGGCCCCACAGCCTACTCTGCCGAGGCAGAGGCTCTAGGCCCAGTTCAGGTCACTTTGGGGTGTCATTGAACTCACATGAATTTCTCCCAAACCCCCTCTCTGATGCCTCTTTCTTCCCTTTCCATTCCATAACAATTTAGAGCTTCAGGATCTCAGACGGCATAGGAGTTGGGAACCCATAAGAGGCACCTGCTGGCTTGGTGCTGCCTGGGTGTCCTACAGAGGCAGTGGCCATGGAGGAGGATGGCACACAGCTGGATGCAGCACCCCTGCCAGCAGGAAGGAGTGGAGGGCATGAGGCAGTGTGACCCAGATTCTCGGAGGTCACCCAGAGGCCATCCTCAAGAGAGGGGACATTCTGCTACCATGCCTACCACCTCGTTAATGTGCAAAATAGAAGATTTTTCACTATTGTTGTAAATCAAAATGTTAGATAACATGATAGTCAATAAGTGAGGAATAAAAAAATAAAAACCCAAACCCATTGCAGACGAGTCGATTCTAGCTCATAGAGACCTGATAGGACAGAGTAGAGCTGCTACATATGGTTTCCAAGGAGTGCCTGGTGGATTCGAACTGCCACTATGCCACCAGGGTTTCTAAGTGAGGAGTAGGTGTGTATTAATATCTAATAGGGCAAGACTTTGGTTTAGGGTGTTTCAGGACTCTAGCAGGCTGTATATAGTTGCTATACTAATTATTTTGATTGGCAGAGAACATGTGGCTCAGGCTCTAATGGGATATATTTTAGAGGGAATCCTGAACCATGAATTTATACCTATGGGGAGCAGAGCTCCCAAAGTGAAGAAAAACACATGACTGCCTCTAAATTTCTCACTTGGGAATAGAATTGCTGACTGTTTCCGTTTTGCTACGGTTCTTTCTCTTCCAAGGAGCTAAGCTGCTCAGAAATAGAGTAACATTGGGACAATTTATTTAATTAAGAGCTTTAAGAATTCAACCCTAGCTGTCCCTGATAGGGTAAATGATCCTTGTCTGTCCCTTTACTCCAGCTCACCAACCCAGAACAAGAGGAGCAATATCACTGTCCTACTAACTTTCAGTCTTATCTGTGACTAATGCTATCTTTCTGCCATTTCTGAGCATCTCTCATCACCCGTCATTCCATGCATCAATGCAACCAGGTTCTTCTTGCGTGCTACAATCTGGATAATTCATTTGGGCCTAGTAAGTGCTTTTGGGAAAATGTGTGTGCGTGCGTGCATGTAAAAAGACTTTTGCTAGCAGTAACTCCAGGAACACCGACATGGGTCCAAAAAACCTGTTGCCCTTCGAGTCAATTTCAGCTCATAGCGACCCTATAGGACAGAGTAGAACTGCCTCATAAGGTCCCCAAGGCTGTAACCTTTACAGAAGCAGACTGTCACATCTTTCTCCCACAGAGCAGCTGCTGGATTCAAACCAGTGATCATTAGTTAGCAGCTGAACTCTTAACCACTGTACCACCAGTGCTCCTCTGACATGAATAGTGGATAAGAAAGTCTAACTAGAAAGTGCTGTAGAATTCAGGTTTAAGACTGTGAATGGGACTTCAGACTCCAGAGTGAGTGAAATCAAGATGATGGTTACAGCAGACATATTTATCTTTTTTTATAATTTTAATGGGAGTCCAAATACTGTTTTAATACTCGGTATGATGTTGTCTGTTAGGTGTTCTTTCTTACTTAGGCAAATGGCCTCTTTTTCCTTATTTACCAGAGCTCTGGTGGTGCAGTGGTTAAGAGGTTGGCTAACCAAAAAGTCTGTAGTTCAAATCCACAACTGCTCCTTGGAAACCCTGTGGGGCAGTTCTACTCTGTCCTATAGGGTTGCTATGAGTCAGAACTGACTCGACAGCAACAAGTTTCCTTATTTACCAAAAGTTTCCCACCAACCATACAGCTTTCATGATAACTCCATGTCCTTTGGAAGCACTTTTAAGTTTACAAATGATGTACAATTTTGGCAAATGGTTTTATTATTTTTTTCAGCATGCGTCTATTTATGTGACGTATATATTTATTAGTTTCCAATAGATTTATTCATTAGTAAATATTCCTGGACTCCACAGCTTAACACTTCTTTGTCATGAACAATTCATTTTAATTTTCTTTTTTATACTGTTTTGGCAGCTCTGTATCATTGTTATAATAACGTTATAAACTGATTGTGTAGACATGTTTTACTCTCTCAGAGGAGTTTTAAAGACCATCTGACCTGACCAAGAGTAGTTTTTTGGAAATCATTTTGAAACCTTATTAATGTCTTCTTGTTAATTGGTGTATTTCTTATTTGAATATATTTTGGGAACTTATGTTTTTTTTCTAGAAAATTATCTATTTTCTTGATGTTTTAACAATTCAGTGAAAAGTTTTATGTGATAATCTATTTTAGATGTTTGGTTTCTTTCCTTCTTAATGTTGTATATGTGTGTTTCTCAATTTTTGAAATTTAATTTGTCACAATTTTGATTATATATTGCTGTTGTTTTTAAAAGAATAAGCTCTTGAATAAATTAATAAGAACTTTCTTATTCCTGAAATATTTTTAGTATTTACAGATTCTTTCATGAAATTAATTTTCTTAGTGCAGTGCAATGAATTACTTATTATGGCTTTTCTAGCCATAATCTTTGTAACTACCACACAATGATTGGGTGGGACCATGCAAATAAGGTGCTTATGGCCCACCAAGAGGATTGGACAGCTTGCTAAAAATGCAAATAAGGCTCATGGAACACTTTCCAGAAGGGACCATGAAAATAAGGTATATGGAACCCTAATGAGGGGATAGGTCAGTTTTGCCATCCTGGTAGGCTTAAAAAGAGATCCAATCCCAGAGCAGAGAGGAGACCTCAGTACTATCAAGAAAGAAGAGCCAGGAATAGCGTGCATCCTTTGGACCCAGGGTCCCTGAGAACCTCCTAGACCAGAGAGGCAGAGAGCTGTAGCATGAAAGAAGATGAGTGAGAGACAGAGAGCTGTAATGTCGAAGAAGAGGAGAAGCAGCAGCAAGCACGGTAGAGAAATGGCAGCAGCAGAACGAGGAAACATGAGCCTGGTCCACTGAGCTAGAAAGCTGAGTGCCTTCAGGGACGAGGCTTGCTGGTAGAGTGGGGTGCCTCTAGGCACTTATTAGCAGAGGTAAAGAGAGAGTGGGAACACTTGCCTGAGCAGGGCAAAGGCCAGGCTGGGGGCTGAAAGGCTGACTTGCCAAGGGGCCAAGGGGCCAAGAGAGAAAGGCCTGCCTGTGGCACAGGTGAGAAGAGGCTGCCTTCATTGAAGAACTGTATCCTGAGTCATTCCTGATCCTGAATTGTAACCTGTTACTTCCCTAATAAACCCTGTAATTGTGAGTATGCTCTGTGAGTTCTGTGTGGCCATTGCAATGAATTATCGAACCTAGCAGAGTAGAGAGTGCCGTGGATGGCCAGCTGGTGTCAGAATTGGTAAAAAGGTTGGAGAGAGGAAGTGTGTCTGATTTCTACCACCTAGGAATCAGCCTTGGGCTGATGTTGATCTTGATTCTTTCTCCTCCCCCTTGTGAAGTTAGATGAGGCCTGCTGTCCCAGTTTTGCGCTTTTCACTTAGTGTTTTATTTTTTCCCTTAATATTTAAAACTCTTCTAACACTTCAGCTGTTAGGTGATAAAAAAAAGTAATACATATTGATGTTGGAAAACTTGGAGAATAACGGAAGATATTAAAAGAAACCCCAAGGAAACCACAGTTACCAATGTGATGCATTTATTCATGGTCATCTATCCATAGCCATGGGCACTTATGCACTTAAATACAAATTCGTATTTTCTGATTGGACCACAGCTCCAGATTCATGTAACTAGTCCTGTCCCACCAGAGGAATGTGAGATTGATACATTTGATGGCGTTTGTATTTTAAAATATTTGCACTTTCAGCGATAAAGTGAGAACTTCCTTTTTGTTGCTATTCACTATTATTTTTGGTGAAATTGTACACTGTTTAATACCTGTTCAACTTCAGAAGTCCACTTATGCGAGGCAAACACAAAGCATCAGAATGCTGAGATCTAAAATTCCAGTCTTACTGCGTGTATGACCTCAGGAAAGTCATCTCACCTCCCTGTTCCTCAGTTAAAGTGGGGGTTAAAATAATACCTGCTGCCTGGAGTTATGATGAGGATTAAAATAGTTAATATTGATAAAGTCATAGGATTATGCTTGTTGTTATTAGATATGTGAGAGCCATTGTTTTTGTTAAACAACAAGCAAGCCTTATGTTATGTAGAGAACAGAAGTGCTGAAATGCCAAGGCCACTGTGGCAGCAGTTCGGCAGCAGGAAGGAGTCTTTCTGCAGCACACTTGTGAGGAGAGTCAAGGAAACCCTCAGAGGGCATGGGAAGCGCAGCCCCCATGCTTCTCATTTACTTCCATCCTTCTGCTCCCCACTGGAGGCAGTAGCAGAAGGAGCCCCACTGGGTGTGGTAGGAAGGGGGCTCTTTCTCATTGGAGCCCTGTTCTGCTCAGCCCTGTCAGCCACTTGCTACGACACCAGAGCTGAACTTAAGAAGTAGAACTTCCACGCATCCAACATACCTACAACCTTCTGAAATTCACATCGTGGACTGCAAGCAAATTGCCCAAGTATAGGTTGTTGTTAGGTGCTGTTGAGTTGGTTCTGACTCATAGCAACCCTGTGCATTACATAAGGAAACACTGCCTGGTCTCGCACCATCCTCATGATCATTGTTATGCTTGAGCCCATTTTTGCAGCCACTGTGTTAATCGATCTCATTGAAGGTCTTCCTCTTTTTGGCTGACCCTCTACCAAGCATAATGTCCTTCTCCAGTGACTGATTCCTCTTGATAACATGTCCAAAGTATGTGAGATGAAGTTGTGCCATCATTGCTTCTAAAGAGCATTCTGGCTGTATTTCTTTTAAGACAGATTTGTTTGTTCTTCTGGCACTCCATGGTATATTCAATATTCTTTGCCAACACCATAACTCAAAGGCACCATTCATGTTCAGTCTCCCTCATTCACTGTCCAGCTTTCACATGCATACGAGGCGATAGAAAATTCAGCTGTTCGGGTCAGGTACACCTTAGTCCCTAAAGTGACATCTTTGCTTTTTAACACTTTAAAGAGGTCTTTTGCAGTAGATTTGCCTAATGCAATGCATCCTCTGATTTCTTGACTGCTGCTTCCATGGGTGTTGACTGTGGATCCAAGTAAAATGAAATCCTTGACAACTTCAATCTTTTCTCTGTTTATCATGATGTTGCTTATTGGTCCAGTTGTGAGAATTTTTGTTTTCCTTATGTTAAGGTGTAATCCATACTGAAGTCTGTGGTCTTTGATCTTCATCAGTAAGTACTTCAAGTCCTCTTCACTTTCAGGAAGCAAAGTTGTGTCATCTGCGTATCGCAGGTCGTTAATGAGTCTTCCTTCAATCCTGATGCCTAATTCTTCTTCTGTGAGAATGTGTGCTATTCATACTAGTTAACAACCTGTAGCAGGGACACAGGCTTATCATGGTTTTGGGAGCTTTGGGTCCTTTAGTTTCTGAATCATTGGGAAGTTCATAGGCTCTGAGGGTGGGGCCAGGACAGCTGGGAACAAGTGCTATTTACCAAAAGATACCAAAGTATTTTGAT
This sequence comes from Elephas maximus indicus, assembly GCF_024166365.1. Taxonomy (NCBI): domain Eukaryota; kingdom Metazoa; phylum Chordata; class Mammalia; order Proboscidea; family Elephantidae; genus Elephas; species Elephas maximus. The sequence goes on along the minus strand of NC_064821.1, from coordinate 23,233,998 downwards.
GCATTAAATATCGGTGCAGCTGTACTGGTACACACCAGGCAAATATAATTTACCCTTGTCTCTACTCATGTTTTTAGTTGCCATTGAGTCTGCTCCAACTCTTGATGACCTTATAAATAACAAAACAAAATGTTGCTTGATCCTGAGCCATTTTCATGATCATTACTCTCTACCTGTATATGAAGGTAAATGCGTATCAAAAACAAAAAGACCTAGAAAGAACTCACCAAAATGTTAAAACCGTTTACCAAAGGGAAGTGAGAAGGGAGAAGGAAAGATGAGGTGAACATTTGATTTTTTACATTATAATGTCTGTATTGTCTGAAAAGGTTTTTTACTGTAACATATAGTACTTGTTTTTTTTTTTTTAATCAATGAAAGCAAACTGGTAAGAGGTAAAGAGAGAGCAAGTAAACACTTCACCAACTGAAATCACTTTGGATCTGTATCATTCACTATCTATGGTGCATAAAGAACATTTGAGTTGGCTGAAATACTTTTTATGAGTACAAGAGAGTCTGGGTGACTAGAAACATTCCAAGTTTATGATTATTTTCTAAAAGGGAGAAAAGATGGGTGTAACAATTATAAGTCTGTAAATCGTTTCATCATTGATAGGATTTTAAGTAGATGATTAAATATGTAGATCAATTATTACACGAGAAATTATTGACTATTTAAATGCCTGTGCCACCCCACTAAGAGTAGGGTATTGTGAATCACCTCCATTTGATTTGTTCAAATCTTTTTTAGTAGGGAACACTGATTATCTCAATATCAATAGGTTTTTGACAAAAATCTCATTTTATTTGTGTGCATGAGGCAGAAAAATGTGGGGACATAGTTCAAAGATTCTGGACCAGTGTAAGTAGTCATGCCAGGAGATTGTCAGTTAAGAAGTTGATGTTGATTGGGTTGGAAATATGCCATAGATGGCTTCATTGATAGAAATCCTGTGTGGAAATCAAAGGCAGTAACATGCCTTTTGTACTTTGCAATATCACATCTATTGAGTTTTACCATAGTTATTGTTGTTGTTGTTTTTAGCCTCCATTGAGTTGGCCCCAGATTCATGGCAACCTCATGCACAATGGAATGGAACGCTGACTGTCCTGAGCCATTCTCATAATCAGTGTAGTTGCACATAGATTGTTGTATTTCGTAGGGTTTTCATTGGCTGATTTTCAGAAGTAGATCACCAGGCCTTTGTTCCTAGTCTTTCTTTGTCTGGAAGCTTCTCTGAAACCTGTTTTGCCTTGTAGCAACACACAAGCCTCCACTGACCCATGAGTGGTGGCTGGTGTATGAAGTACATTGGTGAGAATTCTACTGAATCACCAGTGCCTCACTGTAGTTACTGGTGAGTGCCTCAAAATAAGAGTGGCATCAAGAAGAAATATTGTATCAAGGTTTAACAAATGGGCTGCAAAAATTAAAACTCTCACTGGAGATGTACATGAATAATAATAATAACTGCTTTTTATTGAGGACCTACTATGTGCCAGGGTCTTTATATTCATTATGGAATTGTATCATTATAATCCTCTTAATTAATAGCCCAGAGAAATCATATAACTGCCCACAGTCACAACACTAAGTAATGATAGAGGAAGATACAAATTAAGTCTATAAGACTCATAAAAACAGTGTTCATATTGCAATATCAACCTTGCCCCTCTGAAGAAATATTTAAAAACAACCACTACTAAAGGTTACAATGTCAACAGGCAGATGTCTTTTCTGTAGACACACATCTTAATCAGTGCTCTCTTGAGTACAAGTCACAGAAACCCAGTAAAAATAGCTACCATAGAAAAGGTAAGTTTACCAGGAAAGTAGAAATACATCTCATTAGAAGGAAAGGCAACCAGATGATCAGAAGTGTTGAAGGGCTGATTCCAAAACTAGAAAGCCTCAGGAATCAAGGCCATCTTCCCTGTCTCCTTTCACTTCTTTGTCCTGCACTCACACCAAGTGATCTTTGATCCCTGATTTTCCCTCTGCGTCTGCATTACTGCCTTCTTCTCTGCCGACCATGTTTTTCAGCTTTTAGAATTTATTGAATCACCATTTATATAGAACTTACTGTGTGCCAGAAACTGTTCTTTAAACATTAACTCACTTAACCTCCTCAACAATCCTATGAGTAAGGGCTATTAATAATCCCATTTCATCAAGAAGGAATCTGAGGCACCAAGAGATCAACTTGCCCAGATCAATAAGGGGTAGTGCCAGGGTTCAAGTTTGAAAAGCCAGATTCCAGATTTTTTTTTAATTGTGGTAAATACACATGTACCAAAATATTTTTCATTTCAACATCCTTTATATGTACAATTCAGTGATATTAAGTTCATCATGCTGTTCAACCATCACCACTATTTTTCAAATTTTTCCATCACCCTTAACACAAAGCACCATGTCACCTAAGCAGTATCAACCTTTCTTTCCCCCTCTTTCTTTCCCACCACTGGTTGTGATGCTGATATTTTGTGCTGTGAAGTCGATTCTGGCTCATAGCAACCCTGTATGACAGAGTAGAACTCCCGCATAAGGTTTCCAAGGTTGTAATCCTTACAGGAGCAGATCACTGATGAGTACAAACTACTGACCTCTAGGTTAGCACTTAGGGCTTAATCATTGTGCCACCATAGCTCCCTCCCATCCCGGGTAACAACTAATAAACTTTGGTTTCTGTACGCTTTGGTATTCTAGACATTTTATATAAGCAGGATCATATTTGTCCTTTGGTGCCTAACTTATTTCACTTAGCATGATGTTTTCAAGGCTCATCCATGTTGCAGCATGTGTCAGGACTTCAGGACTTCATTTCTCTTTATGGCTGAGTAATAGTGCATTGTGTACATGTAGCATATTTTGTTTATCCATTCATCTGTTGATAGACACTTTTTGGCTATTGTGACTAGTGCTGCAATGACCATTAGCATACAAGTATTCTAGTGTCCATCTTTTGACAGTTATATTTACTGTCACTCCTAGTTTAATGGTTCAGGACACACGCTCTGGAGTGTATTCTGCCTTCTTCACAAACCTAACAATGGTTGGTTTCAAACTGCAGGCCCCTGGTTGATAGGTCCCATCAAGTCCATCCCTTCAGATTATTAACCAGAATTTGAGGTTCATTTTCAAATTCCCAGGGAAGAAAACATTTGACTAACTTTGGGCAGACACCACACTCTTCTGATCCACTTAGCTGTTTTCAGGGGGCAGGACTGGAGAGCAAAATGGGGGCTGAGAATACACATGGAATCTGATAAAATACGAAAGAAATGTGGAAAAAGACAAAATTATTCAAGAGGCAAATTTCAGCCCAAAGGAAGGAAGAACTCCCAAGCTGTTGATGTGCTACAACAAAAATGAGCCAATGCTGAGCTGAACACCACATTATTCCTCAGAGGTTGATGATCTATGGAGATATCTTGAAGGCCATGACTAATTTGTGATAAAGACTAGAAGGAGGGAGTAGATTTCCCCAAAAAGTGATACCAGAAGGAGATAATGACATTTGTATTCCCTTTCAATGAATGCATATTGGATTGTTCATCAAAATGTGTGCTTTTCTGTTTCTTCTAGGCATGAATGTGATGAAAGTTTGTTTATATTTAGGAACTCCTGTTTCTTTGTTTTAATTACCATTCCTCTCACCTGTTTCCTTATAGAAATATCAGCCAGATGGATCCAGGAAACCAAACTGGTGTCTTGGAATTCCTCCTCCTGGGCCTCTCAGAGGATCCAGGACTGCAGCCCCTACTTTTTGGACTCTTCCTGACCATGTACCTGGTTACCCTACTCGGAAACCTGTTCATCATCCTGGCTGTCAGCTCTGATCCCCACCTCCATACCCCCATGTACTTCTTCCTCTGCAACCTGTCCTTTTCTGATATTTGTTTCAGTTCCACAATAGTTCCAAAAATGCTGATGAACATTCAGACACAGAACAAAATCATCACCTATGCTGGCTGCATCACCCAGACATCCCTTTTTATGGTTTTTGCGTATTTGGATAATTTCCTCCTAACTGTGATGGCCTATGACCGGTTCGTGGCCATTTGCCACCCCCTGCACTACATAATCATCATGAACCCCCACCTCTGTGGCTTGCTGGTTCTAATCTCTTGGTTGCTCAGTGTCATAATCTCCTGTCTCCATAGTCTGATGTTGTTGCGCCTTTCCTTCTGTACACACACAGAAATTCCACACTTCTTCTGTGACTTTGCTGAGGTCCTCAAGTATGCCTGTTCTGACACTGTCAGCAATTACATTGTGTTGTTTTCTGTGACTGGTTCTCTGGGTGTTCTTCCTCTTGCTGGGATTCTTTTCTCTTACTTTAAGATTATTTCCTCCATATTGAAAATGTCCTCAGCTGGGGGAAAGTACAAAGCTTTTTCTACCTGTGGGTCTCACCTAACAGTTGTTTCCTTATTTTATGGTACAGGGTTAGGGGTATATGTCTATTCTGCCATTGCCCCCTCCTCCCCAAAGGGGGCAATTGCCTCGGTGATGTACACAGTGGTCACCCCCATGTCGAACCCCTTTGTCTACAGCTTGAGGAACACGGACTTGAATGGAGCCCTTAGAAAATTTTCAACAGGCCTTTCTTCTGCCTGTCAAGAGTCATGGATGTTGGAACTGGAGAAGTGCTATGATAAACAAAGTTCAAAACACTGGGAATCAAAAACCTCGAATCTTGGATTTGTTTGACAGTGTACCCTATTTCTCTTTTCCTGAAGCATCATCATTTCAATTTCTTCTGAGTTATATATCCAAAAATAATGGCTTTGAGAACTTCCTTTAGTGACATTTTACAGAAAGAACAACACACTATAAACTCTGTTTAGCACCTTGTCCTTTTTCACCTAGCTACACATATCTTGACTGATGATATTGAACTTTTCCATCGTCTCTTTCAACAGATGTGGTTGATTTGATTCCTGTGTATTCCATCTGGCGAGGTCCATGTGTATAGTCACCATTTATGCTGGTGAAAAAAGGTATTTGCAATGAAGAAGTCATTGGTCTTGCAAAATTCTATCATGTGATCTCGGCATCATTTCTATCAACAAGGCCATATTTTCCAACTACCGATCCTTCTTCTTTGTTTTCAACTTCTGCATTCCAATCACCAGTAATTGTCGATGCATCCTGATTGCATGTTCAATCAATTTCAGACTGCAGAAGCTGGTGAAAATCTTCAATTTCTTCATCTTTGACCTTAGTGGTTGGTGCCTAAATTTGAATAATAGTCGTATTAACTGGTCTTCCTTGTAGGCATATGGATATTATCCTATCACTGACAGCATTGTACTTTAGGACAGATCCTGAATGTTCTTTTTGACTATGAATGCAATGCCATTCCTCTTCAAGCTGTCATTCCCAGCATAGTAGACCATATGATTGTCCGATTCAGAATGAACAATACCAGACCATTTCAGCTCACTAATGCCTAGGATATCGATGTTCATATGTTCCATTTCATTTTTGATGATTTTCAATTTTCTTAGGTTCATACTGTGTACATTCCACATTCTGATTATTAATGGATGTTTGCAGCTGTTTCTTTTCATTTTGAGTCATGCCACATCAGCAAATGAAGGCCCCAAAAGCTTGACTCCATCCACATCATTAAGGTTGACTCTACTTTGAGGAGGCAGTTCTTCCCCAATCATCTTTTGAGTGCCCTCCAACCTGGGGGGCTCGTCTTCCAGCAGACAATGTTCCACTGCTATTCATAAGGTTTTCACTTGTTACTTCTTTTCAGAAGTAGACTGCCGGGTCCTTCTTTCTAGTCCATCTTAGTCTGGAAGCTCAGCTGAAACCTGTCCACTATGGGTGACCCTGCTGGTATCTGAATACCGGTGGCATAACTTCCAGCATCACAGAAACATGCAAGCCACCACAGTATGACAAACTGACAGGAATCAAATCGACTATATCTGTGGAAAAAAATGATGGAGAGGCTCAATATCATCAGTCAGAGTAAGGCCAGGTGCCAATTGTGGAACAGACCATCAATTTCTTATATGCAAGTTCAAGTTGAAAATGCAGAAAATTAGAACAAGTCAATGAGAGCCAAAGTATGACCTTGAGTATATCCCACCTGAATTTAGAGACAACTTCAAGAATAGATTTGATGTGCTGAACACTAATGACCAAAGACCAGGAAAGGTGTGGAATGACATTAAGGACATCATGCATGAAGAAAGCAAGAGGTCATTAAAAAGACAGGAGAGAAAGAAAAGACCAAAATGTGTGTCAAAAGAGACTTTGAAACTTACTCTTGAATGTCGAGCAGCTAAAGCAAAAGGAAGAAATGATGAAGTAAAAGAGCTAAACAGGAGATTTCAAAGTGTGAATCAAGAAGGCAAAGCAAAATATTATAATGACAAGTGTAAAAGCTAGAGATAAAAAACCAAAAGGGAAGAACATGCTCGGCATTTCCGAAGTTGAAAGATCTGAAGAAAAAATTCAAGCCTCAAGTTGCAATAGTGAAAGATTCTATGTGGACAATATTAAGTAATGCAGGAAGCTTCAAAAGAAGTTGGAATGAGTATACAGAGTCATTATACCAAAATGTTTGGTTGATGTTAAACTGCCAGAAGAATGTGGCTTGGAAGAAGTACAGCCAGAATGCTCCTTAGAAGCCAGGATGGTGAGACTTCATCTCACATACTTTGGACATATTATCAGGAGGGATCAATCCCTGGAGAGACATCATCCTTGGTAGAAGCGAAAAAGAGGAAGACCCTTAATGACATGAATTGGCACAGTAGCTGCAAGAATGGGCTCAACAACTGTGAGGATAGCACAGGACCAGATAATGATTTGTTCTGTTGTCCATAAGGTCAGTATGAGTCAGAATCAACTATATAGCCTCTCACACAAAAACAACAATCTTCACGGAAGCAAACTGCCATATCTTTCTCCTGAAGAGGTGCCGTTAGATTCAAACTATCGACCTTTTGGTTAGTAGCCAAGCACTTAACCACTGCACTACTAGGGCTCCTTCAGTGTATACTACATCCTGGTAATTATGTAACCATAACTGCTTATGTATTCAGATGTTACAGTATAATAATTCCCTTTGAAATTATGCATCTTCGTATAAAACAAAAACAAACCCATTGCCGTTGAGTCGATTCTTACAGAGTCATAGCGACTCTGTAAGACAGAGTAGAGCTGCCCTATAGGGTTTCCAAAGAGAACCCTGTGGATCCCAACTGCAGACTTTTTGGTTAGCAGCCATAGCTCTTAACTACTACGCAACAAAGGTTTCCATATCCTCCATTATGTAAAAAAGAAAAAGAAAAAAAACTTTCCCAGACTCCATATTCAGTTTAAGATATGCTTTATCACTCTCCTTCCCTTTCCTGAACAAACATTTGTACAGTAGGATTATACCTGCCCCCTACATTTCCTCAATAATCAATCACCCTTCCTTCAACCACCCTACCTGAATTATTTCTGTCCCTACCCCTTTATTTACAGAGCCAGGAAATAAATGCAGTTTTCTCTAAGATCAACAAAGTCTTCATGTCACTAACTGTAGGTCAAGTAATACTTTCCGGTCCATGTCTTATTAGTTTTTTAACAGCATTAAACCTATTGATCAGTTGGCTTTTCTTCAGATAGAACCTCTTTGCCTCCATAACCTTGAGGCCACCAAGTGACCCATAAAATCTCTAAATATTCTTTAAGGCAAACACTTCCCAGGGTTGGATTTCACTCTAAGATGCATAGTTCCTAGGTCTGGTTCCTTGTAGATGTTAAACTTCCCTCAGGAGACAGCTTGTTACTTTATATCAAACTGAAGACAGAAGAATTGCTCCTTGGAGGAAATAAGTCCATTTCACCCTCCCCCGCCCCAATAGCTGCTTTAAAGAGACAAAATTGGAAGAAAATTTTCCATTTTATCTTCTTAGTACCCAAGGGAACTGAATCATTTAGAGAGTGGAAGGACGATGGAACAATTTTTTTTTTTTTTAAATGAACTCTTAGATTCAACCCCAGAGACTCTGGAAACTTTAAACGTGTCCTCATTGTCCATCACCCTGTAAATATTTGATTTCAGCCTTGGTGAAAATCAAATCGGGCTTCCCAGACACAGGCCACGGAGAAGGGAAACAACTTCAGTGATACCATGAGAAAGAGTTAGAGTGTCACCTTTAGGGCTGGTGGAGTAAGAAGAAAAAGAGGAAAAAAAGTAGGTACTGGGCTTTGTCTCTCTGGTAATGCTTCTGAAACTTCCCGTATTTGTTTAGGAAGGTGAACTCCTTGTACTTTGAAAGCCTTTTAGTTTCCATTGCAGCCAGTCTTCTGCAGCTCTCTTTCTATTTCTTCTTTGTCTTTCTGGAATTTAAAGCCTCCAAGAAGAGTTGCAAATGGCCATTTCTTGAATATGTAATTTGCCAGAAAAGGTCTGATTCAACCAGTTTTGACGTTTTATCTTATCTCTCTCATCAAATGTCAATTCTCCACTCTCTTCTATAAATTGTAGATTGCTGTTAGATTTCCTACACCCAGTAATTTATCCATTACCTACTCGATGAACATCTATTATGCAGGAGGTATTGTCTATTTTATTCCTATTGTGATCGTTTTTTTCCTATATATTCCCTAAGGGTTTTTGCCTAAATGAAAAGTTATTGGTCTCTAAATATTTCTTTAATATCCAGTCAACTTACTGATAGCACTTAAAAGTTGTATTTTTTATGCTATTTCTACTTAGTGTCCACAATATCATCTACAAATAGTATAATTATTTCTGAGGTTTTAGTATTCAGATCCATTTACTATTCCCATCTGACATGTTCAGGAGAATGGCTAAAGTGGGGTTAGTTTGCCTTGGTTTATTTTTGAATTTACCACAAATATTTTAGCACTTTAATGTAGATTATCCTGTTGGCTGTGGTTTTAAAACAGCCATTCTATATTGGGTTCAGGCAAGAGTGGGTAAACAAAGTCACAATCTCTGACTCACAAGTAAACATAAAATTACCCACATAAAAGGGACGTTAAGGAATAGTACCTAATGTTCTGTTTGTGGACCTCACAATCTCTGTCCTTCCTAGCTCTCATCTTCTGCTCTCCAACTCACTGGCCTCTCAAATCCCTTCCATTACAAACCTCACTGCCACACAGGACAACCAACCCTTTTATCCTCTCAGTCTTTTGTGCTTGTCCTTTCCTGACTTGCTCTGATGGACAGTTGGTTACTTATTCTTCTTCTTTCAGCTCAAATGATCCTATTTCAGAAAAGCTTTTCCTACTCATCTCCACAGATTATATTATATGTCCTCAATGATTTTTTTTAAATCTTTTTATTGATTACTATTCTTTATGCATGAATAATAGTATTTTTCTTTTGTGGAAAATGTAAACATTTATTTTCAAATATTAAATTTGATTTTTAATTTTCATTAGTATGACTTGCTGTGTAGAAGTTTTTAATATATTTAATCTAATTTATTCATCTTATTCATTTTAAGTAACTTCACTGATTTTAATACAACACATTCTCAGTCAAGAGCATGTACACAGGAGTACACACATGCCTTGTATTTGATTTTAATGGTTGTGTGCTTTTATTGTCTCCTCTTGTCTATATAGTCCACATGGCCTTTCCTTTTCTTGGAAGAATCCATCTAGCAGGTGGTTTCTGAAAGAGGGAGCCATAGGGATCTTCGCTAACTGGAAGAGGTGCATGGAGGCCAAAAGAGGTAACAGACCTGTTGTGTTTGTAGTCATCACAATTCCATCCTCAATGGCTGCCATGGCTTAAAGGAAATATTGATAAATCATAGATGTGCAAGACGTGATGATAAAAACAGAAGCTCATAATTAGCAACTGTCTACTTATATCGTGGAAACCCTGGTGGTATAGTGGTTAAGAGCTACTACTGCTAACCAAAAGGTTGACAGTTTGAATCCACCAGGCAGTCCTTGGAAACTCTATGGGGCAGTTCTACTCTGAGCTGTAGGACCTCTGTGAGTCAGAATTGACTTGATGGCAACTGATTTTATAGGTTTAGTTAGAGGCACCATACTAGAAAAATTACATGCATCATCTCATTGAATTTACTCATCAATCTCATTATGTAGGAAATATTTACTACTGTCAGTGGGAAGGTGAGTTACCTATAGCTAAGAGAGATTAAGTAACTTTCTCCAGGTCACACAGGTAGTAAGTTGGTAGAAGCAAAATTCTATTCCAGGTAGTATGATTTAAACACTCATTTTTGAAATCACAGATTTATGCTTTAGCTTGAGAGAATTATGCATCTAAAATAATTGTCATAAAAGGAACAGTTTAATAATACATAACCAAACCAAACCCGTTGCTGTAGAGTGGATTCAGACTTACAGCAACCCTACGAGACAGAGCAGAACTGCCCCACAGTGTTTCCAAGGAGTCGCTGGTGGATTCAAACTGCCCATCTTTTGAATAGCAGCCTAGTTCTTAACCACTGCACCACCGAGCTATTATTAATTAGAAGCACTGGTATTGCAGTGGAAAAGCACTTGGCTGCTAACCAAAAGGTCACCTGTTCAAACCCACCAGCTGCTCCATGGGGAGAAAGATGTGACAATCGGCTTCCATAAAGATTGCAGCCTTGAAAGTCCTATGGGGCAGTTCTAATATGTTCTATAGGGTCACTGTGTGTCAGGATCAACTCAATGGGTTTGGGTTTTGTTTTTTGGTATTATTAATTGATATCATTCTGTTCACAAAGGCATTTCTAATCCTCACAAAATAGGTAATGGTAATAACCAGATTTAAAAAAAAAATAAGGTACCAAGAGTTAACTGTTATATCAATAGAATGTGACAGGTCACCTTTAAGACATGGATTTTCCACTCAGATGGCCTTTAATCACTAACGCAGAGTTACCAGAATGAAGGAGGTAAGGGGGTTATCAGGAAAAAGAACATACTTGGGAGATCACATGATATGTTTCCAATTAGCTTGGAAGAATCAAAACAAAGAAGAAATTGGTTCATGTGCACAGATTCAAACAGCAGAATTAGAACCAGTGAATACAAGCTAAAAAGAGAGAGCTTTCTGCTAAATTAAAGGGTCTGAATAATTATACCCATTTAAAATGGAAAAGGACTACCTGTGGCTGAGAGAGTCGCTGCCATTGGAAGAACTCAATAGCAAAAAGGAAGTCATATTGTAAAGGTGATGACTAGCTGAGATGCCAGTTGGCAGTTCATTGAATGTTGCTTTTACTTTCTCCAGCCTACACACTAGCTACATGGAAGCAGGAAACCAAACAAAACTTTCAGAATTTCTCCTGCTGGGCCTCTCAGAGGATTCTGAACATCAGGCCCTCTTTTTTGGACTCTTCCTGTCCATGTACATGGTCGCTGTGCTTGGGAACCTGTTCATCATTCTGGCTGTCAGCTCTGACCCCCACCTCCACACCCCCATGTACTTCTTCCTCTCCAACCTGTCCTTTGTTGACATCTGTTTCATCACCACCACGGTCCCAAAGATGCTGATGAACATCCAGACACAGAGCAAAGACATCTCCTACATAGGATGCCTCACTCAAGTGTATTTCTTCATGATTTTTGCTGGACTGGACAATTTTCTCCTGTCCTTGATGGCCTATGACCGATTTGTGGCCATCTGTCACCCCCTACACTACACAGCCATCATGAACCCCCGGCTCTGTGTCTTGTTGGTTCTGATGTCTTGGGTCATCATTTTCTGGCTTGCTCTGTTTCACATTCTACTGATGTTGTGGTTGAACTTCTGTACAGGTACTAAAATTCCACATTTTTTTTTGTGAACTGGCTCCGATTATTAAATTAGCCTGCTCTGATACCTTCATTGATAACGTCTTCTTGTATGTATCGACTGCCGTGCTGGGTGCGTTTCCCTTCACAGGGATCCTCTTGTCTTATTCTCAGATTGTCTCCTCCTTAATGAGGATGCCCTCTTCTGGGGACAAGTATAAGGCATTTTCCACCTGTGGGTCTCACCTCTCTGTGGTCTTCTTGTTCTATGGGCCAGGCCTTGTGATATACCTCAGTTCTGCTGTAACCCATTCTTCCCAGAAAAGCTCTATTGCCTCAGTGATGTACACTGTCGTCACTCCCATGTTGAACCCCTTCGTATACAGCCTAAGGAATAAGGATGTGAAGGGAGCCCTGGGAAGGCTCCTCTGCAGAGCAGCCTCTTTTCCATGATGATGATTACTGGTCTCAGGGTTAAATGGGCTTCATGGCCCCCAAAGCCAATTATCATCATTTTAAATATCCTGATTCTTTTTTTCTTCCAAAAAGACATGCACCGTTTCTTCCAGTCCCAAAACACCTATGATTTTCCTTTCTATTTGTTAATGTACTACTTTCCCTCAACTCTTTCCTCATTAATTACTTCTGACTCCTATTTACTATATGCTGTTCATAAATTTTTCTTTGATCAGCTTTCTTAGGGCCATTCCTGAAAATGCCAACCTTAGATTTGCAGCATTTATCATGTCAAGTGCTGACATGGTTTCCCCAAAGGTTAATCTCTGGAGCATTGATGCTGTTCATTTTAATTTGGTTACATGTGTGTTTTTCCTTGAAAGAAATAAAATTAAAATCATACAATTGTCATAACCAAGTGCTTCCCACATGCGAACTGTGCTCATTGCTTTACATATATGATTTCATTTAACCATGATAACATTTCTTTGAAATATATTCTTATTCACTCCATTTTTCAGAGGAAGAGCCTCAAATTTAGATGGATTCAAACCTGGCAACTCATCATTGAATTAATACACCTACCTCTTCATAAGAACAATGATGTGGTTTTCAACCTTAAGTGTGGAAATCTAGATTTGATAGATGATTTTTTCAGATGGTTTGTAGTAATATACTGCCTGGGATGTTGATTCATTCTTTGTGGTCCTTCCTTGCTTATTTTCTTTCTTCCTTCTTCTTTACTTTCTCTCTTTCCTTATTTTATTTTGCCTTTATGCCTTGTCATTGCAATTTTAAGATATACTCCCCAAGGTCCAAAAATATGTAGTAATGAATACAATGGAATAAGAGTTGTTCCCTCCCTCACATGGCTTAATTTTCTGGGATTCTCTGGAAGTGTCTTCAGGAATGGTAGTTGCATGCTTGTGGAATGCATTCAGAACTTCCTTTTTTTGACAGGAATATTGGTAGATTGATTCTGTCCAGCGAAAGGTGGAGTGGTAGTTGCTGTCAATGGTCCTCTCACATTCCCTGGATCCTCTTACCATCTTTATTTTGCACACCAGTCTGACTTCCAATGGACAGCACCAGCTGGGACCTACTTTGCCAAATGCTTGGTGGCAGAAGTGACTGAGAATTATGTATTTCCAGGGGCAGGCTTCACTGAGAAGTGTGGGATATATCACCTTACCTGAGGTAATTCTAAGATGAAAACTCTGCTCACTCACTATGGTAGCTGACTCGGTGCAAGTTTTATTGGATATATTTCCTTCCCTGTGTCACTTCTCTCTCCCATCCATATTCCTTGCTCCTTCAAGTAAATTGCTTGCACTTGAATCCTTGTCTCAGTGTCTGCTTCTGCAAGAACCAAAACTAAGACAGTTGATGAAAACTGAGGAGTATTAAGGGAGTCATGAAAGGAACTGGAGACTTTGAGGTCAAAACAAAACTAAAAAAAATAGGAAAGAAACAATTAACTGAAAAATCATAATTTTTTAGTGACAAAGTCTTTTCTGACGTGGCTTCAATTCACTGATTCCATTAAGTTGAATCAAATGTGTATTTCTTTCTTTTTTTCTTGTGCCTTAGATGAAGGTTTACAGAGCAAATTAGTTTCTCATTAAACAATTAATACACATATTGCTTTGTGACATTGGTTGCTATCCCCACACCTTGTCAATACTCTCTCCTTCTCAACCTTAGGTTTCTCATTATCGGCTTCCCTGTCACCTCCTGCCTTCTCATCCTTGCCTCTGGGTTGGTGTGGCCCTTTAGCCTTCTTTTGTTTTATGGTCTTTTTTTTTTTTTTTTTTTTAGTCTTTGGCTGAAAGGTGAACATCAGGAGTGACTTCAGTGTTGACGTCAAAGAGTGTCCACTGACCATACTCTCGGGTTTTTCCAGTCTCCATAAGACCAGTAAGTCTGATCTTTTTTTGTGAGTTAGAATTTTGTTCTACAGTTTTCTCCAGCTCTGCTTGGGACCCTCTTTTGTGATCCCTGTCAGAGCAGTCAGGGGTGGCAGCTTGGCACTCAAATGTGTATTTCTTATCTACTATGTACAATTTGAGAAAGAGACTGGAGAGGTATAAAAAAAGAAAACAAAAAAAAGATTTCAAATTAAGAGTGGTAAGCATAATCATATTCATGTGTAGTAGCAACTACTGTAAAAAAATATTTTCAACTCACCTTGAATAATTCTGTGGAAAACTTCCTGAAAATTTGTTTTTAACAACTTCAGTGAGGTATCATTTATGTTCCATAAAATCAACCCAATATTGTAATTCAGTGGTTTACATAAATTCATTTAGTTGTATACTCATCATCCCAATCCAGTTTTAGAAAGTCATGTACTACAAAGACACAGACATTTGGTCAGAAGAGTCTTAGATTGTGTTGAGTATGTGGTATCCCCAGTGATATAGAAGTCAGGCAATGCTCCAGGTCCTGTCAAAAAGCTTCCATAAATATTGTATAAAGCAATATTTTATATCGTTTTCCTAGTCTCCTCCAGTAACTACCTTCTTTCTATAACTATATAGGAAACAGATAAGGAGAGTGCCCTCCTGTTCTTTGTTTTTTTTTTTTTTTTTTGTATTGAATGGTTTATTAAAACAACTCCAGAGTTCTAGATTTATCTTAAAAGACTTGTTGCCTAAAATGTACTTATCATTGGGACTGCTTCCTAATAGTATTTGGAATACATTAGTGTATTTGTAAACATTTAATTACATCGTGGAGAACATCTATCCTGCTTGTTTTATTTTCAATCTTAGGCTTCCAGGAGAATTGTTGATGTTGTTAGGTGCTGTTCAGTCAGTTCTGACTCATAGCGACCCTATGTACAACAGAATGAAACACTGCCCAGTCCTGCACCATTCTCACAATCGTTGTTATACTTGAGCCCATTGTTGCATCCACTGTGTCAGTCCATCTGGTTGAGGGTCTTCATCTTTTTTGATGATCCACTATTTTACCAAGCATGATATCCTTCTCCAGAGATATAAAAGAGATTAAACAAGCAATCAAAAAGGAGCGACGGGGAAGATAGACCCCACATCAGATGAAGATTGCCCAGGAGCAGAAGCTCAAAGAGATAAGGACATTTCTCCAGAGCTGACAGAAAAAGCCTTCCCTAGAGCTGGCACTCTGAATTCCTATCTCTAGCCTCCTAAAGAACAGGCTCTTCAATGCAGAGTAGCTGAAGTGAAAGGAAGAAATGATGAAGTAAAAGAGCTGAACAGAGTATTTCAAAGAGTGTCTTGAGAAGTCAAAGTAAACTATTATAATGAAATGTGCAAAAACCTGGAGATAAGGAAACAAAAAAGGGAAGAATATGCTCAGTATTTCTCAAGCTGAAAGAACTGAAGAAAAAACTCTAGCCTCAACTTTCAATATTGAATAATTCTATGCAGAAAATATTAAACGAAACAGAAACCATCAAAAGAAAGTGGAAAGAATACATACAATCACTGCACCAAAAAGAATGGGTTGATGTTCTACTATTTAAAGAGGTAGCATACAGTCAAGAACCCATGGTACTTAAGGA
Organism: Elephas maximus indicus; assembly: GCF_024166365.1. Classification (NCBI taxonomy): domain Eukaryota; kingdom Metazoa; phylum Chordata; class Mammalia; order Proboscidea; family Elephantidae; genus Elephas; species Elephas maximus. The sequence continues at coordinate 23,218,235 of NC_064821.1, read as the reverse complement.
AGAGGTCCAAGCTGCACTTAAGGCATTGGCAAAAACAAGGTTCCAGAAATTGACAGAATACCAATTAAGACATTTCAACAAATGTTTGCAGCCCTGGAAGTGTTCATGAGTTTATGCCAAGAAATTTGGAATCAGCTAACTAGCCAACTGACTAGAAGAGATCCATATTGTACCCATTCAAAGGAAAATGATCTGACAGAATGTGGAGATTATTGAACAATATCATTAATATCACACTCAAGTAAAATTTTGCTGAAGATCAGTCAAAATTGGTTGGAATAGTATATCGACAGGAAACTGCCAGAAATTCAAGCCGGATTCAGAAGAGGACATGGAATGAAGGATATCATTGCTGTCAGATAGATCCTGGCTGAAAGCAGAAAAGACCAGAAAGATGCTTACCAGTATTATGCAAAGGCATTCAACTGTGTGGATCATAACAAATTATGGATAATATTGTGAATAATAGGAATTCCAGAACACTTAATTGTGCTCATAAGGGAACTGTAGATAGATTAAGAGGCAGTCATTCCAACAGAACAAGGGGATACTGCGTGGTTTAAAGTCAAGAAACCAAAGCATGCCATTGCACTGGGCAAATCTGCTGCAAAAGATCTCTTTTAGGCGTTAAAAGCAAAAATGTCACTTTAAGGAGTAAGGTGTGCCTGAGGAAGCCATGGTGCTTTCAATTGCCTCATATGCTTGTGAAAGCTGAACAATGAATAAGGAAGATCAAAAAAGAATTGATGCCTTTGAATTACAGTGTTGGCGAAGAATATTGAATATACCATGGACTGCCAGAAGAACAAACACATCTGCCTTGGAAGAAGTCCAGCCAGAATACTCATTAGAGGCAAAGATGGCAAGACTTTGTCTCATATACTTTGAACAAGTTATCAGGCGAGGCCAGTCCCTGAAGAAGGACGTCATGCTTGATAAAGTGGAGAGTCAGCAAAAAAGAGGAAGATTTTCAACAAGATGGATCAACTCAGTGGCTGCAATAATAGACTCAAGCATAAAAATGATTGTGAGAATGGTGCAGGACCGGGCAGTGTTTCATTTTGCTGTACACAGGGTGGCTATGAGTCAGAACTGACTCTGTGGCACCTAACAACAATAAATTTCTGTTTGTTAAAGCCACCTACTTGTGGTATTTCTGTTATTGCACCACTAGATAACAAAGACAGTAACATTAGTGGAGCATTTACTAAGTAACTGATAATATTCTAAGGCAATGGTTCTCAACCCTGGCTGTTCTTTAGGATGGCCGAGGGGATTCACAGGTAGAGAGCTTAAATTGATTGGTTCTAGGCTGTATCCACTGCCCTAGTGGTACAGTGATTGAGAGTGACGGCTGCTAACTGAAAGGCTGTATCCAGGTCATCAGTATATTTTAAAAGATCCACAGCAATTACAAGGTAAATCAGGATTGAGAACCACTGGTCTAAGTACTTTATATGTATCTTTTAATCTAATATCTCAATAGGCTCAATTAATATCCATTTTTACAGATGTGCAAACCATCCAGGTGTTTGTCATATTATTCTGCTATTTTTCCTTTGCGTTTTCCCAAATTAGATCATATTGGACTTGCCAAGAGAAATGAAAAACTGAGTTGTCTTCAAGGAGCTGACATTAGAACTACAATCTTCATATCAGGAAAAAGCTCTTCATAAATAGGCATAAAAGGGCTGACTTTAGAATCTCCCTGTTTTTAAATTCTTGAACTCTAACTAAAAGAAGTGTATTTGATGAGGGCCTATTATTCACTAATGTTTAGGATTAGAAACATATTTAAGAGCTTTTACAAAGCCATTAGGGTCTCTGGGTGGCACAAACAGTTTGAAATTGGCTGCTAACCTAAAAGTTGATAGTTCGAACTTATCCAGTGGCACAGCAGAAGAAAGGTCTGGTGATCTGTTTCTGTAAAGAATACAGCTAAGAGAATCCTATGAAGCAGTTCTATTCTGTAACACACGGAGTTACCACAAATTGGAACCAACAAGAGGGCAATGTGATTGGTTTGGTTTTTGGTTTTACCAATCTGTTAGAGATAGAGACAATAAAAAAAAGCAAATTCAACACCAGATATTTTCCTGAGATTGTGTAATGTTGATACAATTAATCCTGCATAAAATGAAAAAAGGAAACACAGCATTTCTTAAAAGTTAATTATCATTTAATCATTGGTGGCATTGTACACTAATGTTGTATTTGGGATCCGTGATGATTTTTTGCATTTAACAAAAACATAGTTCTCAAAATTTGATGTTCACTGTAGCCAATGGTTAGAATTTAATTTGAAAAGGCTTTTAAAAGATGGCCTATATATTAGGATAAGCACTTATCTCCATGGAAGATGGATGACAGAAAAACAAAAGAATGAAAAAATCTGTGAAGATAATTGGCATGTAAACATGCTCTCTGAATATGAATATTTTATTTTGTTGTTGTTAGGTGCTGTCCAGTCAGTTCTGACTCGTAGTGACCTTATGTACAACAGAATGAAACACTGCCGGTCCTGTGCCATCCTCACAATTGTTTTTATGCTTGAGCCCATTGTTGCAGCCACTGTGTCAATCCATCTTGTTGAAGGTTTTCCTCTTTTTCACTGACCCTCTACTTTACCAAGCATCATGTCCTTCTCCAAGAACTGATCACTCCTGATAACAAGTCCAAAATACATGAGATGAAGTCTCACCATCCTTGCCTTTAAGGAGCATTCTGGGTGTACTTATTCTAAGGCAGATTTGTTAGTTGTTTTGGCAGTTCACGGTATATTCAAAATTCTTCACCAACACCATAATTCAAAGGTGTCAATTCTTCCTCAGTTTTCCTTATTTATTGTCCGGCTTTCTAATGTATCTGAAATGATTGAAAACATCATGGCTTTGGTCAGGTGGGCCTTAGTTGTCAAGGGGACGTCTTTGTTTTTTAACACTTTAAAGAGGCCTTTTGTAGCAGATTTGCCCAATGCAATGTGTCATTTGATTACTTGACTGCCCTTTCCATGGGTGTTGATTATGGATCCTTGACAACTTCAATCTTTTCTTCATTTATCATGATATTCCTTATTGATCCAGCTGTGAGGAATTTTGTTTTCTTTATGTCGAAGTGTAACTCATACTGAAGCCTGTAGTCTTTGATTTTCATCAGTATGTGATTCAAGTCTTCGATTTTAGCAAGCAAGGTTGTGTCATCTGCATATCACAGGTTGTTAATAAGTCTTCCTTCAATCCTGATGTCCCGTTCTTCTTCATATAGTCCAGCTTCTTGGATTATTTCCTCAGCATACAGACTGAATAAGTATGATGCAAAGATAAAACCCTGATACACAACTTTCCTGACTTTAAACCACGCAGCATCCCCTTGTTCTGTTTGAATGACTGTCTCTTGATCTGTGTACAAGTTCCTCATAAGCACAATTAAGTGTTCTGGAATTCCCATTTTTTACAATGTTGTCCATAATTTGGCGTGTTCCACACAGTCAAATGTCTTTGCATACTCAATAAAATACAGGTAAACATTTTTCCTTGGTTAATATTAATTAATGGAGGAGGGTCAGATTTCTTTTTTGCAAATGCCTGTTTAAACTATGGAAGACATTTCTTAGACTACTGAGTTAAGGATTGATAATATTTTATTAATTCAAGTTGTACTAAGTTAGGATCAGTAGGCAATGTAGGGAAGGATCATAGTCCTTCCAGTAATTATTTCATAAGGTATAAGTTTATGAGATCCAAGAGTAGTACTTCTTAAGTTTAGAAGGACTAAGGGAGAACTTTCCCCCACCCATCTGCCAGTTTGTCATACTGTGGGGGCTTGTGTGTTGCCAGGATGCTGGAAGCTATGCCATCGGTATTCAATTACCGGCAGGGTCATCCATGGTGCACAGGTTTCAGCTGAGCTTCCAGGCTAAGACAGCCTAGGAAGAAGGACCCAGTGGTCTACTTCTGAAACGAACTGGCCAGTGAAAATCTTATGAATAGCAGCGGAACATTGTCTGGTATAGTGCCAGAAGATGAGCCCCTCAGGATGGAAGGCACTCAAAATACAACTGGGAAAGAGCTGTCTCCTCAAAGTAGAGCTGACCTTAATGATGTATATGTAGTCAAGCTTTCAGGACCTTTATTTGCTGGCTTGGCACGACTCAAAATGGAAGAAACATCTGCAAATATCTATTAATAATTAGATTATGGAATATATAAGGTATGAAAATAGGAAAATTGGAAATAAAAAATGAAATGGAACACATAAATATTGATATCCTAGGCATTAGTGAGCTGAAATGGATTGGTATGGTCCATTTTGATCTGGATGATCATATGATCTACTATGACTGGAATGACTAACTGAAGAGGAATGATATCACATTCATCACCAAAAAGAACATTTCAAGATCTCTCCTGAAGTACTTATGCCTCCAAGGAAGACCAGTTAATACGACTATTAGTCAAAGTTACACACCAACACCAGAAGTCAAAGATGAAGAAATCGAAGATTTTTAGCTGCTTCTGCAGTCTGAAATTAATCAAACATGCAATCTGTTTGCACTGATAATTACTGGTGACTGGAATGCGAGTTGAGTTAGAGACAAAGAAGAAAGATCTGTAGTTGGAAAATATGGCCTTGGTGATAGAAATGATGCCAGAGACCGAATGATAGAATTTTGCAAGACCAACAAAGTCTTCATTGCAAATACCTTTTTTCAACAACAAAGACAACCATACACATGGTCCTGGCTGAATGGGATACACAGGAATCAAATCGACTACATCCATGGACAGAGAAGATGCAAAAGATCAATATCCTCAGTGAGAATAAGGCTGGGGCAGACTCCAGAACAGACCACCAATTGCTCATATGCAAGTTCAAGTTGAAGCTGAAGAAAATTGGAACAAGTCCACAAGAGCCAAAGTATGACCTTGAATATATCCCACCTGAATTTAGAGACCATCTCGAGAATAAATTTGATGCATTGAACCCTAATGACCGAAGACCAGATGAGTTGTGGAATGTTGTCAAACACATCATGTGAAGAAAGCAAGAGGTGATTAAAAAGACAGGAAAGAAAGAAAAGATCGAAATGGATGCCAGAAGAGACTCTGAAACTTGCTCATGAACACCGAGTAGCTAAAGCAAACAGAAGAAATGATGAAGTCAAGGAGCCGAACAGATTTCAAAGGATGGCTCAAGAAGACAAAGTAAAATATTCGTGCAAAACATGGAGATAGAAAATCAAAAGAGAAAAACACTGTAGACATTTCTCAAGCTGAAAGAACTGAAGAAAAATTTCAAGCCTTCAGTTGTGATATTGAAGGACTCTACTGGGAAAATATTAAAACAGAGGAAGCATCAAAAGAAGATGGAAGGGGGGACCAAGATGGCTGACTAGGTAGACGCTACCTCGGATCCCTCTTGCAACAAAGACTTGGAAAAACAAGTGAATCGATCACATACATGACAATCTACAAACCCTGACCAACAAACACAGATTTAAAGAGTTGACCTGAGTGACAGAGACCGTGAACGAACAACTACGGGGAAGCAGCGACTGTTTTCGGAGCCTGGAGCCAGCGTCCCAGTCAGGTAACCTTCGCGCCAGGCTTTGGACCGGGTGCAGGGGGGGCTGAGCACAACATCCTGTGACGGCACAAACACGGGGCACAGCCCTGCCCCCCTGAACTGACCCCAGGAGGGGGCCCAGCTGGTCTGTGCAGGCGGCACGGCGAAGTGGCTGGCAGGAGGAGAAGTCGCCAGGAGGCAGCGACTGGTTTTGGAGCCAGGAGTGCAGCGTCCCAGGTGGGGAACTTTGGTGCCGGGCTTTGGATTGGGCACAGGGGAGCTGAGCACCACATCCTGTGATGGTGCAAACACGGGGCGCAGCCCCAGCCCCCTGAACTGACACGGGGGGGCCCAGCCGGTCCACGCGAGTGGCACGGCAACGCAGCTGGCGGGAGGAGAAGTCACCGGGAGGCAGCGACTGTTTTTGGAGCCGGGAGTGCAGCGTCCCAGCCAGGGAACCTTGACGTTGGGCTTTGGACTGGCAGCGGAGGAACTGGCTGCGGCTTCTGCGGGCCTGACCCTCTGGGGCAATCTCTATCCAGCCAGCACACATAGGTGACACGCCCCTCGGGAATCTCAGATAAAATAATCATCCCAAGCAAGATAAGTAACTTTGTCTATATGCCGGGGTGCTACTTTCTGCTGTTTTTCTGAACCCTCCCCTCCCCTTCCCAGGCGGCTGCATTAACATTGGAATTTCCTGAGCCAGAGGGAGAACTGCTCCGTGGTTTTTCTTTTCCCTTTTTTTTTTGGTCTTTTCCTAACCCATTGTTCCGGCCTGAGAGAAGCAACCACAAAAAAAGCCAGGGACCAAAATTCCTTCCCTAATTGGACTAAAAACACAGAATCAGCTCCAGACAAGCATATGTGATCCACAGTCTCAGGCTTTCATCCCTACAGGGAACAAGGTGACTATTATAATGCAAAGGCATTTCTGATTGGGATCTGCCTGCATTTGTTTTAGCAGATTTCCTGGAAAGACAAGTTTCCCAGGTCTGATAACTCTGTGTATTCAACAGAGCCCTCATTGACCCACAACAGGGAACTGAGGGCTGAAGCTCCCTCCAGACCACCTAGCCTCCTGCCTTAGGGGTCTAAGGAGGGTGACACTTACCAATCTGTAGAGGTATTTGCATTGGAGGCCTAAGGTACAGCTGCAGAGCCCACCCACCAATGTGCTTTAGGAATAGAGACACACCTACCTCACTGACACTTGGGGGAAGCCTGTCAGGATCCTGCCCCCCCCGGAGTGTGAACCCCAGCTGCTACTAGAATCTGGTGCACACAACTATCACCACTACTTCTCGAGGTGGATAGATGACAGGGTACATCACATACTTGATGATCCAGAATCAGATTCTACTCAAGAATAGTGAATGGACTCAGGCATATACATCTGGTAAGAGCCCAAACCAGCTGGTAATAGGTCATAAGTAAGTCAAGGGCTACAACAATCAAGACAGCACAATCTAGTAGCCCATCCACGTATATTGAAAGAACACAAAACAAAATAATACTCAGTGAGCAAATATAGAATAAATCACTACAATAACTTAGTGATGGCTCGGAGACAGCAGTTGATATCAAACTGCATAAAGAAGCAGACCATGACTGCTTCTACAACCCCCCAAACAAAAGAATCAAAATCTTTCCCAAATGAAGATACAATCCTGGAATTATCAGATACAGAATATAAAAAACTAATTTACAGAATGCTTCAAGACATTCAGGGATGACCTCAGAAATGAAATAAGGCAATCTGCAGAAAAAGCCAAGGAACACACTGATAAAACAGTTGAAGAACTCAAAAAAGATTATTCAAGAACATAGTGGAAAAATCAATAACTTACAAGAATCCATAGAGAGACAGCATTCAGAAATCCAAAAGATTAACAATAAAATTACAGAATTAGACAACGCAATAGGAAGTCAGAGGAGCAGACTCGAGCAATTAGAATGCAGAGTGGGAAATCTGGAGGACCAGAGAATTAACACCAACGTAGCAGGAAAAAAAATTAGATAAAAGAATTTTTAAAAAAATGAAGAAACCCTGAGAATCATGTGGGACTATATCAAGAAGGAAAACTTGTGTGTGTTTGGAGTCCCAGAACAGGGAGGGATAACAGAAAACACAGAGAGAATAGTTGAAGATCTGCTGACAGAAAACTTCCCTGACATCATGAAAGACGAAAGGATATCTATTCAACATGCTCATTGAACCCCATTTAAGATTGATCCAAAAAAAAAAAAAAAAAACCAAGACATATTATCATCAAACTTACCAAAACCAAAGATAAAGAGAAAATTTTAAAAGCAGCCAGGGAGAAAAGAAAGGTTTCCTTCAAGGGAGAATCAATAAGAATAAGTTCAGACTACTCAGCAGAAACCATGCAGGCAAGAAGGCAATGGGATGACATATCCAGAGCACTGAAGGAGAAAAACTGCCAGCCAAGGATCATATATCCAGCAAAACTCTCTCTGAAATACGAAGGCGAAATTAAGATATTTACAGATAAACACAAGCTTAGAGAATTTGCAAAAAACCAAACCAAAGCTACGAGAAATACTAAAGGAAATTGGTCAGAAAACCAATAATATCAGATACCAGCACAACACAAAGTCACAGAACAGAACATCCTGATATCAACTCAAATAGGGAAAACACAAAAACAAATTAAGATTAATTAAAAAAAAATGCTCAAAACAGGGAATCATTGAAGTCAATACGTAAAAGATCACAATAATCAAACAGAGGGACTGAATACAGGAGGCATAGAACTGCCATATGGAGAGGGATACAAGGCGGTATAGGACAATACAAGTTAGGTTTTTACTTAGAAAAATAGGGATGAATATTAAGGTAACCACAAAGAGGTAAAACAACTCCATAACTCAAAATAAATCCAAAAAAAGTAATGACTCAGCAAACATAAAGTCTAATACTATGAAAATGAGGAACACACAATTTACAACGAAAAACGTCTCAGCACAAAAAAGTAAGTGGAAAAATGAAATTGTCTACAACACACATAAAAAGGCATCAAAATGACAACACTAAACACATACTTATCTATAATTACGCTGAATGTAAATGGACTAAATGCACCAATAAAGAGACAGAGAGTCTCAGACTGGATAAAGAAACAAAATCCGTCTATATGCTGCCTACAAGAGACGCACCTTAGACTTAGAGACACAAACAAACTGAAACTCAAAGGATGGAAAAAATATATCAAGCAAACATTAAGCAAAAAAGAAGAGGAGTAGCAATATTAATTTCTGACAAAATAGACCTTAAACTTAAGTCCACCACAAAGGATAAAGAAGGACACTACATAATGATAAAAGGGACAATTGACCAGGAAGATATAACCATATTAAATATTTATGCACCCAATGACAGGGCTACAAGATACATAAATCAAATTTTAACAGAACTGAAAAGTGAGATAGACACCTCCACAATTATAGTAGGAGACTTCAACACACCACTTTCGGAGAAGGACAGGACTTCCAGTAAGAAGCTCAATAGAGACACGGAAGACCTAATTACAACAATCAACCAACTTGACCTCATTGACTTATACAGAACTCTCCACCCAACCGCTGCAAAGCATACTTTTTTTCTAGCGCACATGGAACATTCTCTAGAATAGACCACATATTAGGTCATAAAACAAACCTTTGCAGAGTCCAAAACATCGAAATATTACAAAGCATCTTCTCAGACCACAAGGCCATAAAAGTGGAAATCGATAACGGAAAAGAAATCAAATACATGGAAACTGAACAATACACTCCTGAAAAAAGACTGGGTTATAGAAGACATTAAGGAGGGAATAAGGATATTCATAGAATGCAATGAGAATGAAAATACTTCCTATCAAAACCTCTGGGACACAGCAAAAGCAGTGCTCAGCGGACAATTTATATTGATAAATGCACACATACAAAAAGAAGAGCTAAAATCAGAGAACTGTCCCGACAACTTGAACAAATAGAAAGCGAGCAACAAAAGAATCCATCAGGCACCAGAAGAAAACAAATAATAAAAATTAGAGCTGAACTAAATGAATTAGAGAACAGAAAAACAATTGAAAGAATTAACAAAGCCAAAAGCTGGTTCTTCGAAAAAGTTAACAAAATTGATAAACCATTGGCCAGACTGACTAAATACAGGACAGGAAAGAAATAAGAAACAAGATGGGCCACATCACAACAGACCCAACTGAAATTAAAACAATCCTATCAGATTATTACGAAAAATTGTACACTAACAAATTTGCAAACCTAAAGGTAATGGATGAATTCCTGGAAAAACACTACCTACCTAAACTAACACAATCAGAAGTAGAACAACTAAATAGACCCATAACAAAAAAAGAGATTGAAACGATAATCAGAAAACTCCCAACAAAAAAATCCTCTGGCCCTGACGGCTTTACTGCAGAGTTCTACCAAACTTTCAGAGAAGAGTTAACACCACTACTGCTGAAAGTATTTCAAAGCATAGAAAATGACGGAATACTACCTAACTCATTCTATGAAGCCACCATTTCCCTGATACCAAAACCAGGTAAAGACATCACAAAAAAAGAAAATTACAGACCTATATCCCTCATGAACATAGATGCAAAAATCCTCAACAAAATTCTAGCCAATAGAATTCAACAACATATCAAAAAAATAATTCACCACGACCATGTGGGATTTATACCAGGTATGCAAGGCTGGTTTAATATTAGAAAAACCATTAATGTAATCCACCATATAAATAAAACAAAAGACAAAAACCACATGATCTTATCAATTGATGCAGAAAAGGCATTTGACAAAATCCAACACCCATTCATGATAAAAACTCTCAGCAAAATAGGAATTGAAGGAAAATTCCTCAACATAATAAAGGGCATCTGTACAAAGCCAACAGCCAGCATCACTCTAAGTGGAGAGAACCTGAAAGCATTTCCCTTGAGAACGGGAACCAGACAAGGATGCCCTTTATCACCGCTCTTATTCAACATTGTGCTAGAAGTCCTAGCCAGAGCAATTAGGATAGACAAAGAAATAAAGGGCATCTGGATTGGCAAAGAGGGAGTAAAATTATCTCTATTTGCAGATGACATGATCTTATACACAGAAAACCCTAAGGAATCCTCCAGAAAACTACTGAAACTAATAGAAGAGTTTGGCAGAGTCTCAGGGTATAAGATAAACATACAAAAATCACTTCGATTCCTCTACATCAACGAAAAGAACACTGAAGAGGAAATAACCAAATCAATACCATTCACAGTAGCCACCAAGAAGATAAAATACTTACGAATAAATCTTACCAAAGATGTAAAAGACTTATACAAAGAAAACTACAAAGTACTACTACAAGAAACCAAAAAGGACCTACTTAACTGGAAAAACATACCTTGCTCATGGATAGGAAGATTTAACATAGTAAAAATGTCTATTCTACCAAAAGCCATCTATAGATAGAATGCCCTTCTGATCCAAATTCCAATGTCATTTTTTAATGTGTTGGAGAAACAAATCACCAACTTCATATGTAAGGGAGAGAAGCCTCAGATAAGTAAAGCATTACTGAAAAAGAAGAAGAAAGTGGGAGGCCTCACTCTACCTGATTTCAGAACCTATTATACAGCCACAGTAGTCAAAACAACCTGGTGCTGGTACAATAACAGGCACATAGACCAACGTAACAGAATTGAGAACCCAGATATAAATCCATCCACATATGAGCAGCTGATATTTGACAAAGGCCCAATGTCAGTTGACTGGGGAAAAGATAGCCTTTTTAACAAATGGTGCTGGCATAACTGGATATCCATTTGCAAAAAAATGAAACAGGACCCATACCTCACACCATGCACAAAAACTAACTCCGAGTGGATCAAAGACCTAAACATAAAGACTAAAACGATAAAGATCATGGTAGAAAAAATAGGGACAACCTTAGGAGCCCTAATACAAGGCATAAACAGAATACAAAACATTACCAAAAATGATGAAGAGAAACCAGATAACTGGGAGCTCCTAAAAATCAAACACCTGTGCTCATCTAAAGACTTCACCAAAAGAGTAAAAAGGCCACCTACAGACTGGGAAAGAATTTTCAGCTATGACATCTCCGACCAGCACCTCATCTCTAAAATCTATATGATTCTGTCAAAACTCAACCACAAAAAGACAAACGACCCAGTCAAGAAGTGGGCAAAGGATACGAACACACATTTCACTAAAGAAGATATTCAGGCAGCCAACAGATACATGAGAAAATGCTCCCGATCATTAGCCATTAGAGAAATGCAAATTAAAACTAGGATGAGATTCCATCTCACACCAACGAGACGGGAATTAATCCAAAAAACACAAAATAATAAATGTTGGAGAGGCTGCGGAGAGATTGGAACTCTCATACACTGCTGGTGGGAATGTAAGATGGTACAACCACTTTGGAAATCCATCTGGCGTTATCTTAAACAGTTAGAAATAGAACTACCATACAACCCAGAAATCCCACTGCTCGGAATATACCCTAGAGATACAAGAGCCTTCACACAAACAGATATATGCACACCCATGTTTATTGCAGCTCTGTTTACAATAGCAAAAAGCTGGAAGCAACCAAGGTGTCCATCAACGGATGAATGGGTAAATAAATTGTGGTATATTCACACAATGGAATACTACGCATCGATAAAGAACAGGGACGAATCTCTGAAACATCTCATAACATGGAGGAATCTGGAAGGCATTATGCTGGGCGAAATGAGTCAGAGGCAAAAGTATAAATATTGTATAAGACCACTATTATAAGATTTTGAGAAATAGAAAAAACTGAGAAGAACACATACTTTTGTGGTTACGAGGGGGGGAGGGAGGGAGGGAGGGAGAGGGTTTTTTATTGATCAATCAGTAGATAAGAACTGCTTTGGGTGAAGGGAATGACAACACTCAATACAAGGAATGTCAGCCCAATTGGACTGGACTAAAAGCAAAGAGGTTTCCGGGATAAAATGAATGCTTCAAAGGTCAGCGGACCAGGGGCTGGGGTCTGGGGAACATGGTTTGAGGGGACTTCTAAGTCAATTGGCAATATAATTCTATTATGAAAACATTCTGCATCCCACTTTGAAATGTGGCGTCTGGGGTCCTAAATGCTAACAAGCAGCCATCTAGGATACATCAATTGGTCTCAACCCACCTGGAGCAAAGGAAAATGAAGAACACCAAGGTCACACAACAACTAAGAACCCAAGAGACAGAAAGGGCCACATGAACCAGAGACCTACATCATCCTGAGACCAGAAGAACTAGTTGGTGCCCGGCCGCAATCGATGCCTGCCCTGTCAGTGAGCACAACAGAGAACTCCTGAGGGAGCAGGAGATCAGTGAGATACAGACACCAAATTCTCATAAAAAGACCTTACTTAATGGTCTGACTGCGACTAGAGGAATCCCGGCGGCAATGCTCCCCAGACCTTCTGTTGGCACAGGACAGGAACCATCCCCGAAGACAACTCATCAGACATGAAAGGGACTGGTCAGTGGATGGGAGAGAGATGCTGATGAAGAGTGAGCTAATTAAATCAGGTGGACACCGGAGAGTGTGTTGGCAACTCTTGACTGGAGGGGGGATGGGAAGATAGAGAGAGAGGGAAGAGGGCAAAATTGGCACGAAACGAGAGACTGAAAGGGTTGACTCAATAGTGGGAGAGCAAGTGGGAGAAGGGAGTAAGATGCATGTAAACTTACATGTGACAGACTAATTGGAATTGTAAATGTTCACTTGAAGCTTAATAAAAGTTAATTAAAAAAATGTTCAGGAGAATGACTAAAGTGGGATTAGATTGCCTCAGCTTATTCATGAATTTAGTACAAATATTTTATTGTTTTAATGTAGATTATCCTTTGGCTGTGGTTTTAAAACACCATTCTATATATGGTTAAGGCAATGGTGGGAAAACCAAGTCACAACCTCAGACTCATAAGTAAAAAAATTACCCACATAAGAGGCCCACTAAGCAACAGTGTTGGATGCAGTATTTGCAGGCCTCAGGAGCTCTGTCCTTCTTAGCCCTCATTCTCTGCTCTCCATCTCACTGGCCTCTCAAACCCCTTCCATTACCAAGTTCATTGCCCCACAAGGAAACCGTTCTTCTGTTCTCAGTCTATTGTGCTTGTCCTTTCCTTGCTTCCTCTGACTGACAATTACCTATTCTTCCTCTCTCCGCTCAGATAATCCTACTTTCAGATAAGCCTTTCCTACTCATCTGCCCAGACTAAATTATATATCCTCAATGATTTTTTTTTCTTTTTAATTAACTTCCACTCTTTATGCATTGGCAATACTATTTTTCTTTTATGTAAAAAATAAACACTTATTTTCAAATCTTAAGGTTGACTTTTAATTTTACCTTTTTTCATAGTATTTTCAATGAAAGTTTACAGGAAAAATTGGCTTGTCATTAAACAATCAGTACACTTATTGTCTTGTGACATTGGTTGCCAACCCCACGACACGGCAACACTCTTCCCTTCTTGAGCTTGGGTTCCCTATTACCACCCTTCCTGTTCCCTTCTGCCTTCTAGTCCTTGCCCCTGGGTTGGTGTGCCCATTTAGTCCCTTTTTTTTTTTTTTTTTCATAGGCCTGTCTAATCTTTGGCTGAAGGGTGAACCTCAGGAATGAAACTTCATTACTGAGCTAAAAGGGTGTCCGTGTGTAATTTTCTTTGGCTTGATTTACTCTAGCAGTTTTTAATATTTGTAATCTATTCTATCCATCATATTCTTTGTAATTAACTCCAGTGATTTTAATACAACAAACACTCAAGACCATGTACAAGCGAGCGCACACATGCCTTGTATTTGATGTTAATACTTGTGTGCTTTTATTTCCTTCTCCTATCTACATAGTCCACACAGTTCTTATTTCCTCCTCTTATCTACATAGTCCACATAGTCCTTTTCTCTTCTTGGAAGAATTCATCCAGCAGGTAGTTTCTGAAATAGGGAGCCATAGGGATCTTCACTCAAATGAGGTAACGGACCTATTGTGTTTGTAATCACCATAATTCCATCTGTGCTTGATGGATGGCCTAGTATAACAGGAATACTGATAAATACAAGACAGAATTATTTTGATGACAAAAAGAGAGGCTCACAATTACCAAGTGCCTACAATATATCACAGGCTCCACACTGGAAAAATGACGTGCATCATCTCATTTAATTCACTCATCAATCTCATTATGTAGGGAATATTTACTCCTCTCATTGGAGAAGTGAGGTATCTGCAGCTAAGAGGGTTCAAGTAACTTTCACATGGTCACATAGGTAGTAAGTCTGTAAAGCCAAAATTCTATTCCGGGCAGGATGATTCAAACACTCATTTTTGTAATCACAGCTTTATATTGTAGCTTGGGAGAACTATATAGCTAAAGGAATTATCATAAAAGGAACAAATTAATGAGTCTTGGAGGCATAGCGGTTAAGCTCTTGGCTGCTAGCCTAAAGATAGGTGGTTCGAATCCACCATCTACTCCATGGGAGAAAGACATAGCAGTCTTCTCCTGTAAAGATTACAGCCTTGGAAACACTATGGGGCAGTTCTACTGTGTCCAGTAGGGTCACTACCAGTCAGAATCGATTCGATGACAATGAGTTTTATGTATTTATTTATTTGGTGTTATTAATTGAGATCCTCCTATTCACGAAGGCATTTCTAAACCTCACAAAGAAGGTAATGGTAATAATCAGATTTTTAAACAACAACAACAAAAAAGTCACCAAGAGTTAACTGTCACGTCAATAGAATATGCCAGGTCACATTTAAGAAATGAATTTTCATCTAGATGGCCTTTAATCACTAACATAGAGCTACTGGAATGAAGGAGGTATGGGAATTATCAGGGAAAAGAACATACTTGGGAGTTCACGTAACATGTTTCAAATTAGCTTAGAAGGGCCATATCAAAGAACTGTTTATGTGCATAGATCAAATAGGAGAATTAGAACCAGTGAACAGAAGCTAAAAAGAGAGAGATTTCTGCTAAATTACAGTGTCTGAATAATTATACACATTTAAAAGGAAAGGGCTACTTGTGACTGAGAGTCACTGTCACTGGAAGGACTCAATTACAAAATACAGGTGGTATTGTAAAGGTGTTGACTAGCTGATATGCCAGTTGGCAGTCCACTGGATATTGTTTTTACTTTCTCCAGCCTACACACTGAATACATGGAAGCAGAAAACCAAACGAAAATTTCAGAATTCCTTCTGCTGGGCTTCTCAGAAGACCCTGAGCTTCAGCCCCTCTTCTTCGGACTCTTCCTGTTCATGTACCTGGTCACTGTGCTTGGGAACCTGTTTATCATCCTGGCCGTCATCTCTGACTCCCACCTCCACACCCCCATGTACTTTTTCCTCTCCAACCTGTCCTTTGTTGACATCTGTTTTGTCACCACCACGGTCCCAAAGATGCTGGTCAACATCCAGACACAGAGCAAAGACATCTCCTACATGGGGTGCCTCACTCGGATGTATTTCTTCGTGACTTTTATTGTACTGGACAATTTTCTCCTGACCGTTATGGCCTATGACCGATTTGTGGCCATCTGTCACCCCCTGCAATACACAGTCATCATGAACCCCCGGCTCTGTGTCTTGTTGGTTCTGATATCCTGGGCCATCATTTTCTGGGTCGCTCTGCTTCATATTCTACTAATAACACGGATGAACTTCTGTATAGGCACTGAAATTCCACATTTCTTCTGTGAACTGGCTCAGGTTATCAAAGTAGCCTGCTCTGATACCCTCATCAATAACATTTTCTTGTATGTGTTGACTGCTCTGCTGGTTGTATTTCCCTTCTCAGGGATCCTCTTTTCTTACTCTCAGATTGTCTCCTCCTTAACGAGAAAGTCCTCTCCTCGGGCCAAGTATAAGGCGTTTTCCACCTGTGGGTCTCATGTCTCTGTCGTCTCTTTGTTCTATGGGACAGGCATTGGTGTCTACCTGAGTTCTGCTGTGACCCATTCTTCCCAGGAGAGCTCTATTGCCTCAGTGATATACACTGTGGTCACACCCATGTTGAACCCTTTCATCTACAGTCTAAGGAACAAGGATGTGAAGGGAGCCCTGGGAAAGCTCCTCTCTAGAGCAATCTCTTGTTCATCATGGTCATTTGCCTAGGGCTAAATGGACTTTGTGGTCTCTAAAGCCATATATTCCGATTCTTCTTTCTTTCCGAAAAGACATGCATCATTTCTTGTATTCTCAACCACCTATGACTTTCCTTTCTACTTGTTATGTACCATTTTTCCTCAACTTCTTTCTCAGTAATCACTTTTGGCCGTTCTCTCCCATATGCTGTCCATAAAGTTCTTTGGTCAGCTTTCTTATAGCCATTCCTTAAAATGCCAACCTTAGATTTTCAGCATTTATCATGCCAAGTGCTGATATGGTTTACCCAAATGTTAACCTCTCAAATATTGATGCTTTTTGCCTTAATTTGGTTATGTGTGTGTATTTTCCTGAAAGAAATAAAATTAAATTCAAACAATAGTCATAACCAACTGCTTGCCATTTCTGGACTGTGCTTACTGCTTTTCACATGTGAGTCCATTTAACCATGACAACATTTCCTTGATATATACTCTCATTTACCCTATCTTTCAGAGGAAGAGTGTGAGACAGAAATGGATTCAAACCTCGCAATCTATCATTGAGTTCATACTCCTAACTTTGCTGTCAATTCTAACAATGATTTGGTTTTCAACTTGAAGGGTGGGAATCTAGTTTGAATAGATGATTTTTTCAAATGATTCATAGTAGTATGCTGTCTAAAATAATCTGAGATGTTGAGTCATTCTTTGTGGTCCTTCCTTGCTTCTTTTCTTCCTTCCTTTGTTCTTTCTTCCATTTTTTTACTTTCTCCCATTCCTTATTTTATTTTATCTCTATCTCGTCATTGCAGCTTTAAGATATACTCCCCAAGATCCTAAAACATGTAGTAATGAATGTAATGGAATAAAAGTTGTTCCCTCACATTATTTAATTTTATTGAACTCTCTGGAGGTGTCATCAGGAATGGTAGTTACACACTGGTGGAATGCATTCAGAATTTCATTTTTGGAGAAGAATATTGGTAAAATTGATTCTGCCCAGTGACAGGTAGAGCGGTAGATGCTGTCAATGCTTCTCCTACGTTCCTGGAATCCTGTCACCATCTGTATCTCAGACCAGTCTGACTGCCGATGGACGGCACCAACTAAAACCTACTTTTCCCAATGTACTGTGGCAGAAGTGATCGGTGGTTATGAATCTCCAGGGGCAGCCTTCACTGAGAGTTGTGGGATATACCACCTTACCTGGAAACATTCTGAGTGTGGGTTTTGCACATTTTCCAAAATTTTCCCACAGAATAAAATCTGTACTCATTCACTGTGGTTGCTGACTTAATACGAGTTTATTGGATGTATTTTCTTCCCTGTGTCACTTCTCCTCTCTGTCATCCATATTCCTTTCTCCTCCAAGTGAATTGCTTGCACATGAATCATTGACTCAGTTTTGTTTCTATGGGAAGAAAAACTAAAGCAGTTGATAAAGACTATGAAGGGTATTAAGGGAGTCTTGAAAGGAACTAGGGACTTTGGGGCCAAAACAAAACTAAAAAAATAAGAGAGAAACAATTTACTAAAAAATCATAATTTGTTAGTGATAAAGACTTGTTCAATATGGCTCCAATTCACTTTGATTCCATTAAGTTCAACCGAATCTTTATTTATTATCTGATGTGTACAAATTGGAAACCCTGGTGGCCTAGACATTAAGAACTACAGCTGCTAACCAAAAGGTCAGCAGCTTGAACCCACCAAGCACTCCTTGGAAACCCTATGGGGCAGTTCTCCTCTGTACTGTAGGGTCACTATGAGAAGGAATCGACTTGATGGCAATGGTTTGGGTGTTTTTTGTTTTTTGTTTTTTTGGTGTACAGATTGAGGAGGAGACCAGAGAGATATATGTAAAGAAAAAAAAAAAAAGATTTCATTTCAGAGTGGTAAGCAAAAATCATATTGATGTGTAGTAGAAACTGTTGCAAAAAAAAAAAAAAAAGTAAATATTACCAACTCACCACGAGTAATTCCATGGAAAACTTTCTGAAAATTTATTTTTAACAGCTTTATTGGGGCATAATTTACATAGCATGAAATCCCTCCATTGTTGTAACCCAATAGTTTAAATCAATCTATTTAGTTCCACAATTGTCACCCCAATCCAGTTTTAGAGAGTCATGTACTACAAAGACAGGGACCATTTGGTCATTGGAATCTTAGATGGTGTTGACCATGTAGTATCCCCAATGACATAGGAGTCAGGCAGTGCTCCAGGTCCTGTCAAAAATTTCCATAAGTATTTCATAAAGCAATATTTTAGATTATTTTCCTAGTCACCCTCAGTACATACCTCCTTTCCATAACTATACAGGAAACAAGTAGATAAGGAGAGCACCCTCCTGCTCTCTGTTTTTTTGTTTTTTTTTAATTATCTTAAGAGTGATACATTTTTTTACTGTGGTAAATATAAAAAAAAAAATTTAAATATGCATACAACAAAACATTTGCCACTTCAACTTTTTCACATGTACTAGTTCATGGCATTATGTTTATCGTGTTATCCCACCATCACCACGATCCATTTCCAAATGTTTTCATTACCTTTTTTTTTTTTTTTTTTTTTAACAGAAACTTAGTGCCCTTTAAGCAATACCTCCCTTTTTCCCTGCATACCCACCCCTGGTAACAACTAATAATGCATTTGCCTATTCTAGCTGTGGTCAAGTCGGTTTTGACTCAGAGCGACCCTATATACAACAGAACAAAACACTGCTTGGTCCTGTGCCATCCTCACAATCCTTGCTATGTTTGAGTCCATTTTTGCAGCCTCTGTGTCAATCCATCTTGTTAAGGGTCTTTCTCTTTTTTCCTAACCATTTATGACCATGACTAAACATGGTGTCCTTCTCCAGGGACTGGTCCTTCCTGATAGCATGTCTAAAGTACTTGAGATGAAGTCTTGCCATTCTCACTTCTAAGGAGCATTCTGGCTGTACTTCTTCCAAGACAGATTTGTTCATTCTTCTGGCAGTCCATGGTATATTCACTATTCTTCCCCAACACTGTAATTCAAATGAATTAATTCTTCTTCCATCTTCCTTATTCGTTGTCCAGCTTTCACATGCATATGACGCAATCAAAAAAACCATGGCTTGGGTCAGGCGCACCTTAGTCCTCAAGGTGACAACTTTGCTTTTTTTTTTCCTTAATTTTTACTGTGCTTTAAGTGACAGTTAACAAATCAAGTCAGTCATACAAAAATTTATATACACCTTTCTATATACTGCTAGTTGCTCTCGCCCTAATGAAACAGCACACTCCTTCCCTCGCCTCTCTATTTTCCTGTCCATTCAGCCAGCTTCTGACCCCCTCTGCTCTCTCATCTCCCCTCCATACAGGAGATGCCAACATAGTTTCATGTGTCTACATGATCCGAGAAGCTCATTCTTCACCAGTATTATTTTCTATCCCATAGTCCAGTCCAATCCCTGTCTGAACAGTTGGCTTTGGGAATGTTTCCTGTCTCCAGCTAACAGAAGGTCTGGGGACCATGACCTCCTCGATCATTCTAGTCTCAGTCAGACCATTAAGTCTGGTCTTCTTAAGAGAATTTGGGGTCTGCATCCCACTGGTCTCCTGCTCCCTTGGGGGTTCTCTGTTGTGTTCCCTGTCAGAGCAGTCATCAGTTGTAGCCGGTACCATCTACTTCTTCTGGTCTCAGGCTGATGTAGTCTCTGGTTTATGTGGTCCTTTCTGTCTCTCGGGCTCATAATTACCTTGTGCCTTTGGTCTTCTTCATTCCCCTTTGCTCTGGATGGGTTGAGACCCATTGATGCATCTTAGATGGCTAGCAAGCCACTCTCCAAAGTGGGATGCAGAATGATTTCTTAATAGATTTTATTATACCAATTGACTTAGATGTCCCTTGAAACCATGGTCCCCAAACCTCCGCCCCTGTTACGCTGGCCTTCGAAGCATTCAGTTTATTCAGGAAACTTGTTTGCTTGTGGTTTAGTCCAGTTGTGGTGACCTCTCCTGTATTGTGTGTTGTCATTCCCTTCACCTAAAGTAGTTCTTATTTACTATTTAATTAGTAGATAATTAATTATCCCACCCTCGTAACCACCAATTAATATTTTCTTCTCTGGTTAAACTATTTCTCGAGTTCCCATAATAGTTGTCTTATACAATATTTGTTGTTCTTGCAGCTGACTAATTTTACTCAGCATAATACCTTACAGGTTGCTCCATGTTTTGAAATGTTTCACAAATTCATCATTGTTCTTTATCTATGGGTGTTATTCCATTGTGTGAATATACCATAATTTATTTATCCATTCATCCATTGATGGGCACCATGGTTGCTTCCATCTTTTTGCTATTGTAAACAGTGCTGCAATAAACATGGGTGTATATGTATCTGTTCGTATAAAGGCTCTTATTTCTCTAAGATATATTCCAAGGAGTGGGATTGCTGGATCGTATGGTAGTTTTATTTCTAGCTTTTTAGGGAAGTGCCAAATCGATTTCCAAAGTGGTTGTACGTTTTTTACATTCCCACCAGAAGTGTATAAGTGTCCCAATCTCTCCACAGCCTCTTCAACATTTATTATTTTGTGTTTTTTGGATGAATGCCAGCCTTGTTGGAGTGAGATGAAATCTCATTGTAGTTTTGATCTGCATTTCTCCAATGGCTAATGATAGTGAACATTTCCTCATATATCTGTTAGCTACCTGAATGTCTTTTTAAGTGAAGTGTCTATTCATATCTTTTGCCCATTTTTTAATTGGGTTCTTTGTCTTTTTGCAGTTGAGTTTTTGCAGTATCATATAGATTTTAGAGATCAGGCGCTGCTCAGAAATGTGACAGCTAAAAACTTTTTCTCAGTCTGTAGGTAGTCTTTTTACTCTTTTGGTGAAGTCTTTGCATGAGCATAGGTGTTTGATTTTTAGGAGCTCCCAGTTATCTAGTTTTTCTTCTACATTCTTTATAATGTTTTGTATACTGTTTATGCCATGTATTAGGGCTCCTAATGGTGTCCTTATTTTTTCTTCCATGATCTTTATTGTTTTAGATTTTATATTTAGGTCTTTGATCCATTTTGAGCTCATTTTTGTGCATGGAGTGAGGTATGGGTCTTGTTTCATTTTTTTTTTTTTTTTTTGCAGATGAATATCCAGTTATGCCAGCACCATTTGTTAAAAGGACTGTCTTTTTCCCATTTAACTGTTTTGGGGCCTTTGTCAAATATCGACTGCTCACACGTGAATGGATTTATTTCTGGATTCTCTATTCTGTTCCATTGGTCCATGTATGTATCTGTTGTTGTACCAGTACCAGGCTGTTTTGACTACTGTGGCAGTATAATAGTTTCTAAAATCAGGTAAAGTATGGCCTCCCACTTTGTTCTTCCTTTTCAGTAGTGCCTTATTTATCCGGGGCCTCTTTCCCTTCCATATAAAGTTGTTGATTTGTTTCTCCATCTCATTAAAGAACGTTGTTGGGAGTTGGATCGGAATTGCATTAAATGTATAGATCACTTTTGGTAGAATAGACGTTTTTATAATGTTAAGTCTTCCTATCCATAAGCAAGGTATATTCTTCCACTTACGTGAGTCTCTTTTGGTTTCTTGCGGAAGTGTACTGTAGTTTTCTTTGCATAAGTCTTTTACATCTCTGATAAGATTTATTCCTAAGTATTTTATCTTCTTGGAGGTTACTGTAAATGGCATTGATTTAGTGATTTCCTCTTCGATGTTCTTTTTGTTGGTGTAGAGGAATCCAATTGATTTTTTGTTTTTGTATCTTGCATCCCGATACTCTGCTTAACTCTTCTATTAGTTTCAGTAGTTTTCTGGAGGATTCCTTAGGGATTTCTGTGTATAAGATCATGTCATCTGCAAATAGAGATACTTTGACTTCTTCCTTGCCAATCTGGATGCCCTTTATTTCTTTATCTAGCCTAATTGCTCTGGCTAGGACTTCCAACACACTGTTGAATAAGAGTGGTGATAAAGGGAATTTTTGTCTGGTTCCCGATCTCAATGGGAATGCTTTCAGGCTCTCTCCATTTAGGGTGATGTTGGCTGTTGGCTTTGTATAAATGCCCTTTATTATGTTGAGGAATTTTCCTTCTATTCCTATTTGGCTGAGAGTTTTTATCATGAATGAGTGTTGAACTTTGTCAAATGCCTTTTCTGCATCAATTGATAAAATTATGTGATTCTTGTCTTTGGTTTTATTTATGTGACAGATTACATTAATTGTTTTTCTAATGTTGAACCATCCCTGCATACCTGGTATGAATCCCACTTGGTCATGGTGAATTATTTTTCTGATATGTTGTTGAATTCTATTGGCTAGACTTTTGTTGAGGATTTTTGCATCTAAGTTCATACCCAGTTCATGAGGGATATAGGTCTGTAATTTTCTTTTTTGTGATGTCTTTATCTGGTTTTGGTATCAGGGATATGGTGGCTTCATAGAATGAGTTTGGTAGCATTCCGCCCTTTTCTATGCTTTGAAATACCTTTAGTAGTAGTGGTGTTAACTCTTCTCTGAATGTTTGGTAAAACTCTGCAGTGAAGCTGTCTGGGCCATACCTTTTTTGTTGTTGTTGGGAGTTTTTGATTACCTTTTCAATTTCTTTTTTTGTTATGGGTCTACTTAGAGGTTCTATCTCTGTTTGTGTTAGTTTAGGTAGGTAGTGTGTTTCTAGGAATTCGTCCATTTCTTCTAGGTTTTCAAATTTGTTAGAGTACAATTTTGATAGTAATCTGATATGATTCTTTTAATTTCAGTTGGGTCTGTCGTAATATCGCCCATCTCGTTTCTTATTAGGGTTATTTGCTTCCTCTCATGTTTTTCTTTTGTCAGTTTGGAGAATGGATTATCAATTTTGTTGATTTTTTCAAAGAACCAACTTCTGGTCTTGTTAATTCTTTCATTTGTTTTTCTGTTTTCTATTTCATTTAATTCTGCTCTAATTTTGATTATTTGCTTTCTTCTAGTGCCTGAGGGTCTCTTTTGTTGCTCTCTTTCTATTTGTTCAAGCTGTAAGGATAATTTTTTGATTTTGGCCCTTTCTTCTTTTTGTTTGTATGCATTTATTGATATAATTTGACCTCTGAGCACAGTTTTCGTTGTGTCCCAAAGGTTCTAATAGGAAGTGTTTTCATTCTTACTGGATTCTATGAATTTCTTTATTCCATCCTTAATGTCTTCTGTAATCCAGTCTTTTTTGAGCAGGGTATTGTTCAGTTTCCACATGTTTGATTTCTTTTCCGTAGTGTTTCTGTTTTTGGTTTCTACTTTTATGACCTTATGGTCAGTGAAGATGCTTTGTAATATTTTCATGTTTTGGATTCTGCTGTTCTCTGCTAAGGCTTGTTTTATGACCTAATATGTAGTCTATTCTAGCAGATGTTCCATATACACTAGAGAAGAAAGTATACTTGGCTGCCGTTGGATGGAGTGTTCTGTGTATGTCTATGAGGTCAAGTTGGTTGATTGTGGCATTTAGATCTTCCGTGTCTTTACTGAGCATCCTTCTGGATGTCCTGTCCTTCACCGAAAGTGGTGTGCTGAAGTATCCTACTATTGTTGTGGAGCTATCTCACTTTTCAGTGCTGATAGAGTTTGTTTTATGTATCTTGCAGCCCTGTCATTGGGTGCATAAAGATTTAATATGGCTATATCCTCCTGGTATATTGTCCCTTTAATCATATAGTGTCCTTCCTTGTCCTTTCTGATGGATTTAACTTTAAAGTCTATTTTGTTAGAAATTAATATTGTCACTCCTGCTCTTTTTTGATTGTTGTTTGCTTGATATATTTTTTTCCATCTTTTGAGTTTTAGTTCATTTGTGTCTCTAAGTCTGAGGTGTGTCTCTTGTAGGCAGCATATAGACGGATCATGTTTTTTAATCCATTCTTCCACTCTCTGTCTCTTTATTGGTGCATTTAGTCCATTTCTATTCAGGGTAATTATAGATAGGTATGAATTTAGTGCTATCATTTTGATGTCTTTTTTTGTGCGTTGTTGACGGTTTCTTTTTCCACTTAATTTTTTGTGCTGAGTAGGTTTTTTTTATATTTTGTCTTTCCCTCATATTCGTTGTTGTTGATTTTGTTTCTGTTGAGTCTCTATTTTTTTTCTTGTACTTCATTTTGATGTATAGGATAGTTTGTCTGCTTTGTGATTACCTTAATATTTACCTCTATTTTTCTAAATTTAAGCATAACTTTTAAATCTTTATATTGCCTTGTTTTCTTCTCCATATGAAAGAGCTATGACTACATTTCTTAGTCCCTCTTTGTTGTTATAATGTTGTCTTCTTTAACGTAATAACATCGTTGTTTCCCTGTTTTGAGTGTTTTTTTTTTTTTAATCTAGATTTATTTTTGTGATTTCCCTGTCTGAGCTGACATCTGATTGTTCTGTCCAGTGTTCTAGTCTTGGGTTGATAGCTGATATTATCGATTTTCTAACCAAAGAACTCCCTTTAGTATTTCTTGTAGTTTTCGTTTAGTTTTTACAAATTCCCTAAACTTCTGTTTATCTGGAAATGTCCTAATTTCACCTTCATATTTGAGAGAGTTTTGCTGGATATACGATTCTTGGCTGGCATTTTTTTTTCCATGAGTGCTTTATATAAATCATCCCATTGCCTTCTTGCCTGCAGGGGTTCTGCCGAGTAGTTGAGCTTATTCTTATTGACTCTCCTTTGTAGGTGAGTTTTTGTTTGTCCCTAGCTGCTCTTAAAATTGTCTCTTTATCTTTGGTTTTCACAAGTTTGATTATAATATGTCTTGGTAAGTTTATTTTAACATTGACCTTATGTGGAATTCGATGAGCATCTTGGATAGATATCTTCTCATCTTTCACAATACCAGGTAAGTTTTCTGCCAACAAGTCTTCAACAATTCTCTCTGTATTTTCTGTTATCCCTCCCTGTTCTGGTACTCCAATCACTCGTAGCTCATTTCTCTTGATAGAGTCCCACACGATTCTTAAGCTTTCTTCATTTTTTAAAAATTCTTTTACCTGATTTTACTGCAAATACATTGGTGCTCAGTGCTTTATCCTCAAGTTCACAAATTCTGACTTCCACTCGCTCAATTCCTTTCCTCTGACTTTGTATTGAGTTGTCTAATTCTGTAATTTTTTTTTTTTAATCTTCTGAATTTCTGATTGCTGTCTGTCTATGGATTTTTCCTGTTTATTAAATTTTTCATTATATTCCTGAAAAACCTTTTTAATTTCTTCAACTGCTTTATCTGTGTGTTCCTTGGCTTGTTCTGCATATTGGCTGATTTCCTTCTGATATCTTGAAGGGTTCTGTATATTAATCTTTTGTATTCTGCATCCGTTAATTCCAGCAAGGCACTTTCATCTTGATTCTTGTTTTGAGAGTTTGTTGAGGCGATCATGGTGTGTTTCTTTATGTGACTTGATATTTACTGTTGTCTCCGAGCCATCTATATGTTATTGTATTAGTTTACTTTATGTTTGCCTCCCGTATTGTAGCTTCTTGCTTTGTTTTGTTTTAATATGCCCAAATGGGTTGCTTGAGTGAGCTAACTTGATTATTTTTGCCTTTGGAGTCTGACGTCCTGTCCCAGATGGCTAGAGCTGTTATCGGGTATATCAGTCTAGGAGTCCATTCACTTTTCTTGTATGAATTCAGCTTTTTTTTGTCCAGGTAGCTGCTCATAAAGTCTGTGGTGCAGGCTCTGTCCTACAGTCTCAGATGGGCAGGGGTGATTGATGTAGGTACCAGTATCTGGTTACAGCAGGGGTCACACTCTGAACAGGACAGGGGGCTGAGAATCATCTCTCATTTGTCTCTGAGGAGAGCGTGTCCCTCTTCCCTAGAGCATATAGGTGGGTGTGTTCTGTAGATGGACCATGGTCACTCAGTGTTTCTGGTTGTAAGGACTGGGAGGTACCAGTTATCCTTGGTTTCCTGTCATGGGTGGCTGGTGACCTGAGTGGAGCCTCCAGCCCTTAGGCCTCTGATGTGGTAACTGAGCACCCTGTTTAATAGGCAAAGTGGTGTCAAACATGAAACACCAACATCTCCACCACACAGCTGAAACAGTTGTAGTCTGCCAACAAGGGTGTATTCTCATGAAGTAGGCTCACCCACGTCCATGCAGTGGGGAAAGGCACTCAGAGAGCATGTACTTTATGACTGGAGAAGAGCCACTTCTGTCCTGAGCTCCCCTGGTTAGCAGAGCTGGCAAATTATCTTTTCCCCCAATTGCTAATGTATTCCTTCTCCGAGGCCAGGAGAATGGCTCTAGGCACTCAACAGGGCCTATCTCAGGCCCAAGGAAATCAACAGCCACTGAAGCTGGCTTGGAGGTACTTTTGCTGAGATAGCCATTCTTCTCTGGTTCTGGAGGTATGAGTAGTCTGTGTGGCTGGCTGCTTCTGCCTGAGGAAACTGTGGCTGAATGTTAGTATCAGCTCACCACAGCTGCTCCCAGGAATGGTGCCTGAGGGTTCCCAGTGATTCATGTCTGGTAACTCCTCTCTGCTTCTGAACTGTTTCTTCCTCCCCTTGCCTCTCAGTTGGTTTTCTGACTTTGCCTTTGATGTTCAGCACTCCTAGCTGGTCATAAATATACTCATTTCCCTTGTTTTTTTGGTGTCTTTTTTGTAAGAGAGCTCACTGGAAGCGTGTGTTTATTCCACCATCTTGGGCCCACCTCCCTCTCTGTTCTTTTATATTGAATCGTTTATTAAAACAACCCCAAGAGTTCTGGATTTATCCTGTAAGACTTGTTAACTAAAATGTACTTATCACTGGAACTACTTCCTAACATTGCTGTTGTTGTTAGTTGCTGTCAAGTCAGTTCTGACTCATAGTGACCCTATACACAACAGAATGAAACACTGCCTGGTCCTGAGCCATCCTCACAATCGTTGTTTTGCTTGAGCTCATTGTTGCAGCCACTGTGTCAATCCACCTCTTTGAGGGTCTTCATCTTTTCCACTAACCGTGTACTCTGCCAAGCATGACGTCCTTCTCCAGAGACTGATCCCTCTTGACAACACGTCCAAAGTATATAAGACACACTCTTGCCATCCTTGCTTCTAAGGAACATTCTGGTTGTACTTCTTCCAAGACAGATTTGTTCATTCTTTTGGCAGTCCATAGTATATTCAATATCATTTGCCAATACCACAATTCTAAGGTGTCAATTCTTTGGTCTTCCTTATTCATTATGCCTTACTCATTGCCTTGGTGATGGAAACAATACCGGAGATTGAATGATAGAATTTTGCAAGACCAATGACTTCTTCATTGCAAATACCTTCTTTCACCAACATAAATGGCGACTATACACATGGACCTCATGAGATGGAACACACAGAAATAAAATTGACTACATCTGTGGAAAGAGATGATAAAAAAAAAACTCAATATCATCAGTCAGGACAAGTCCAGGGCCCAACTGTGGAACAGGCCGTCAATTGCTTATATGCAAGTTCAAGCTGAAAATGAAGAAAATCAGAGTAAGTTCACGAGAGCCAAAATATGACCATGCTTCCTAATAGTATTAGAAAAAATTACTGTATTTGTAAACAGTTAAGTAGAGTAGGGGACTATCTGTCCTATTTGTTATATTTTTAATGTCTTTCAATCTTACGCTTTGAGGAGATTTATTAATACATTCATCTTATAGAAGAATTATTTATTGAGAATACACTATTTTGTGGCTTTGAAAGCAAAACTGTGAAGAAAAAATGTTCCTGTCCTGGAGACAAGGCAGAAGTACGTAGGGGTGTGCAAGTGGCAGTCAGAGATGATGGCCAGAATGATGAGCAGGTTTCCAAGCACGGTGATCACAAACATGGACAGGAATGTTCCAAATAGAATTTGTTGATGCTCTGGGTTCTGGGAAAATCCCAGGAGGAAAAATTCTGAAGTGCTTGTTTGATTTCCTGGTTCCATGTTGGGAATAGGTCAGCTACTAAATTGAGGAGAGGAAAGAACATGAAATAGACACTGGATAGACTCTAGATTCTCCCCCATTTTATTTCTTCAAGTCAGGAATTAGGTATAAAAGCTTTCACATTGCAAAATTCACGAATCCTACTTTCTGTCATTTGTTACATGCAACATTTCATAATGTTGACAAAACTCTATCCCTTGGCCTCTGGGGCAGTCACCTGTACCTTTTATCTCTGGTTTAGAACCATCAAATCCACAAATTTGAGGGCAATATTGGACCTTAGAGATAAAAGGATCCACAGTCACTCTCAAAGACATATGAAATGTGAGGGAGGCCCAGTGGACCTTTCCTTGGGGCAGAACTGGGACTTAGAGGAGGATCAAATAGCCATGTCTGAATGGTGAAGAAATGTGAGAGGGGGCTAATATCTAGAAAAAGTATTGAAAGATGAGTAGGATTAGGTTTACTTCCCAGAGAGAAGGGGGAGGAGGTGAGAAGGAAGGAGAGAGGGAAGGAAAGAGAAAAAAAAAAGAGGAAGAAGAAGAAAGGAAGGAAGAAGGAAGGAAGGAGGAAGGAAGGAAGGAAGGAAGGAAGGAAGGAAGGAAGGAAGGAAGGAAGGAAGGAAGGAAGGAAGGAAGGAAGGAAGGAAGGAAGGAAGGAAGGAAGGAAGGAAGGAAGGAAGGAAGGAAGGAAGGAAGGAAGGAAGGAAAGGAGATCTTTGGAAGCAGTTTTCCAGGCTTCGCTAAATAATTAGCCAAATTAACAAATGCTTAATATTCAAGGGCTGAAAAAAAAAAAAAAAAAAAAAGAAGGGAGGGAGGAAAGAAGGAAGAAAGGAAGGGAGATCTTTTGGAAGCAGTTTTCCAGGCTTCAGTAAATAATAAATCAAATTAACAAATGCTTAATATTCTAGGAATGACAACCAAGTGCTTCCTGGATGTTAGTCATGTGATAAACCCTCCTTTGTCTGTGAACTTAAGAGACTAAAATGGCCCCAAGGAAAGCACAAAAACAGCAAGGTGTAAACCATTACAGTTCCATAAGATAAGGTATTGCAAACAGCATAAACAGAATTTTGAGTAATATTCTCTACGGTGCTCACTAAGTACTTGCAAAAAACAGGAATTACACTAGAGTGTTTACATAGGAACACAAAAGAATGAGAGGTAGACATTAGCACTCACATTAAGATGGTGCTTAGAATGGCACTGGGAAGAGGGGAGGGGCACTCATCCAGACCCTTCTGTCCTCTGGCTCTCTCCTCTCCAAGACCTAAGAGTTCTGTAACCTGAGTCAGAAGGATGGGTCCTGTATCCAGGGGTAAAGAATATGATGAAAATCAGAAACTCACCTTCACTGTAAGGTCTTACATTGTTATAAGTATTTTTGCATACTTTCTATTCTTCAATGTCTGAATGAGAAAGGAAAAAAGGACATCATTGGCTATCATCACTGTTGGCCTTTGTAGGTATAAAAAAGCAAAGCAGATCATGTCTCTGGAGTGAAAAAAAAATGGTCATATCATAATCATATTGTTTAACTATGGATAAACATCTTTACGCTGACTCTTTTGGAAACTAGTGATTTACAACTGTATTTGGTGGCTTCTGATCAGTGGAGAGATGTTCTGAGCAAATTGCCGCAGCTCACCTTTAAAGTATAATAATTCGTAAAAGATTCCCTTTCTTTTTGATGAATGTGGCTTGCTAATTTGTATTCTAACTTGTTTTATTGAGTAAGATAGGAGATCAAACTAAAATCCAAACCTGTTGCTGTTGATTCTGGCTCATGGTGACCCCAAGTGTTACAGAGTAGAACTGCTACATAAGGTTTTCTTGGCTGTAATATTTACAGAGAATCAACCTTGCTTTGATATACAAAACAAGGCATCTAGCCGCTGAAGAGTTTGTTCAGAGTTCCTCAGGATTCAAATTCTCTGCAACAATTACTTCTTTCATAAACTGCCATCTGGGGTTGCAGCAGCAGATTCCAAATTATTATTCAAATGGGTCATGATATTGTGAGTAATGACAATCACCATAAGAAGAAATTACATATTGTATGGTTCCGTTTACATGAAATGTCCAGAATAGGTAAATCCAAAGACAGAAAGCAGATTGATAGTTTCTAGGGGCTGAGAGGAGAGGGAGGAGGGGTGTGGCTGTTTAATGAGTAAGAGGTTTTATTTTAGGGTGATTAAAATGTTTTAGAACTAGATATAGATGGAGGTTGCACAACATTGTGAATGTACTAAATGCTACTGAACTGTTTGCTTTAAAGTGATAAATTTGATGTTATATGAATTTTACGTCAATTAAAAAAAAGTGGAAAAAGAAAAAAGATTAAATTTCCCACACATTCAAAATCTTTTACCTTAGAATCAGGGGTTAGACTTAAAGGTTGGAAAGGTCGCTTTTCATTCATATAGTCCAGAAGGTAACACTTAGCCAGTCCTAAAGGAACCCTTCATGGGAAATAGCTCCGTGATTTTTCTGTGATTGACAAACAGCCTTGTTTGCCTACCTTACTTTGGGCATGTCATTAGGAAAAACTAATTGTTAGAAAGGAACATCGTGGTTGGTAGAGGGCCAATGAAAACAAGAGAGACCTTCAATGAGATGGGATGACACAAGCCACAACAATGGACTCAAGCATACCAATGCTCACAAGGATGGTGCAGGACGAGGCAATCTTTAGTTCTGTTACATAGAAGATTGCCATGAATTGGAGCCAACTACACATCAGCTGACTAAAGTTTTTAAACAGTGCTTCAATGAACACCAATGCACGCGTGTCTGTTTGCATCACTGCTTTCAAGTCTCTTGGGTATTTACCTGGGAGTGGAATTGCTCGATCACTGTATCTATTTTAGATAGAGGATCAAATAAGGTAATGTTCCAGTTATTTATTGCTGCATGAAAAAAATAAGCCAAAACTTAATGGCTTGTCATAAGAACCATTTTATTTTATCTCATGATTTTGTGAGTCAAGAGTTTAGGCAATGCTTTGCTGGGCAATTCTTCTACTCTATGTGGCACTGACTAATGTCACACTGTGGTGTTCAGCTAGCAGTTTGGTCTAAAGTCCCAAGACGTCATCACTCACATGTCTCGTGCCTTATCAGAGAGATCTGGGAGGCTGGGCTCAGCTGGGACTGAGGACTAGAGTGCCTACAGATGGCCTTTCCAGTCTGCCAATCTCAACACAGTCAGAATTCTTTTATGGTTGCTCTGAGCCACCAAAGAGAATGTTCAAAGAATCTAAGGATATTTATAATCTTATCTGGAAGTGAGGCAGCATTCCTGTTGAATTCCTTTGGTCAAAGCAATCACTGGCCATCCCACTGTAAAGGAAAGAGAAATAGACACCACCTCTCTATGGAAGAGAATTTGTAAGAATCTTTAACATGACATAGGTAATGAATACAAGCTTAGCGCTGAATCTGGCACTTAGCAGTTAATTAATAACTTCTGGTTTCATTACTATTATAATGGTCTCAATCATAGTGTGCACAGAAAAAAATATGTAGACACAGAAGCAATGTGTATAGAGACACACTCCATCATAAAACAAAAAAAACCAAACCCACTGCCATCAAGTTAGTACTGACTCATAGTGACCCTATAGGACAGAGTGGAACTGCCCCATAGAGTTTCCAAGGAGCACCTGGTGGGTTTGAACTGCCAACCTTTTGGTTAACAGCCATAACACTTAACCACTACGTCACCAGGTTTTCCACACCCTATCACAGAACTAAATATTTTGAAATCAATCATTTTTAGTCTTATTGCTGTTATTTTCATCATTATATACATTCGCATTGTGCCCTCTAATTTCTTGCAATACCCAGAGATGTTTGAAATCTAAGGTTATTACACATTGGTGTAGATGTAGAAAAGTTGATCAAAGACAGAAATTTACAGTTAGCAGAGAGGACAGGAATTCTTAAAGAAATTACATAGGGAAAACTTGATTTTTCTAATGTGTAAAGACAAAAGTTGTAGATGCCTAAGGAAAGTGGGTAAGAAGCAAATGTACCGAAAGAGGATCCAAAGTAAAAATGGTGTGGAGGTGGTGTCTGACCTCCTCTGACTTCACAAGGGGGAAGGAGAATCAAGATCAGCAGCCCAAAGCTGATTCCCATGAGGCAGGTGTCAGACTTGCCTACTCCTCTACCATCTTTACCAATTCTGACATCAGCCGTCCCTCCCACGGCACTCTCTACTTCTCTGCTGGGTTCAATAATTCATAACAATGGTCACACAGAACTCACAGACAATATTTAGAATTGTGGCATTTATTAGGGCAGTAACAGGTTACAATTCAGGTTCAGGGATGGCCAGAATTCTCAACTGTGCTCAAATGTATACCTCTCCTTGGCCCTTGCTTCTGCCCTGCTTGGGCAAGTGTTATAAAGCTCTTTTAGCTCTGCTGATAAGTTTCCAAAGGTGCCCCACTTTGCCAGTAAGCCACGGCCCAAAGGCGCTCAGCTCTAGCTCTGTAGGTTGGCAAACCTAGATCCGCCAAGTTTCCTGGAGGAATCTTATTTCCCCAGCAAGCCTCCTGCCCAAAGGAATTCAGCTTCCTCATTCAGTGGGCTAGGAACCCCACCATGCTCTCCCTTGCTGGTCTCTCCTGTCCAGTCTTTCCTGTGGTCTGTCCTGCTGCCCTTTCTCTGCTACAGCTTCTCACCATCTTCAGTGTTACAGCTCTCTCTCTCTCTGACTCCTCGTTCTAAGAGCTTCTTGCACCAGGATCCTGGGACATACTCTGCTCTTGGTTCTCCTTCCTTAGTGGTGGTGGGATCTTCTCCTTCCCACTTCTGGGATGGCTCATTTCAAGCCTAGCGGGATGACAAAACTGACCAATCCCCTTGGCGTGCTACAATTACCTATTTGCACAGTCCCACCCAATCACTTGTTTGGGAGTTATAAGACCATGTCAAGAAAGGCCACACAAAAATGATCCATTGCACTGCAGACAGGTTTTACCATTGCTGCCCATAGGCTCCATCTAAATCTCAAACTCATCATGGACAAAAGAATGTTCTGAGGAGTGTTCCCAGGGCTCCCAACAGAATTCTAAAATGATCCTCCAAGGTTTCCAGTCCTTAGTGTACACAATTTCTCCCAGTTATTCAATCTACCCAGAAAATCCTAATATACGAGATTATTTGGATGGGCCTTACCTAATTACATGACCCCTGGTGGCACAGTGGTTAAGACCTCGGCTGCTAACCAAAAGGTTGGCAGTTTGAATCCACCAGCTGCACCTTGGAAACCCTATGGGGCAGTTACACTTTGTCTTATAGGGTTACTATGAGTCTAAATGGACTCGATGACAATGGGTTTCTAAAAAACAGTCTTCTCTACGTAGTCAAAGAAGAGAAAGCAGGAGATTAGAAACATGAGAAGAATTTAACATATCATTGGTGGTTTGCAGAAGGAAGGCAAGGAATATGGGTAGACTCTAGGAATTGAGAGCATCCCTTGGCTTATAGCTGGCCAGGAAAGAGGGACTGTGGTTAGCAGAACAATGGCATCTCAAAGATGATCCATCATCCGTCTGTCAGTTTGTCCTGTTGTGATGGCTTGTCTGTTGCTATGATGATGGAAGCTATGTCATTGGTAATTCAAATATCAGCAGGGTCACCATGGTGGACAGGTTTCAGCTGAGCTTCCAAACTAAGTCAGAAGAGGAAGAAAGACCTGGTGATCTACTTCCAAAAATTGGCCAATGAAAACCTTATGGATCACAATAAAATACTTTTCAATTATCAATGATTATGAAGATGGTGCCAGACTGGCAAGGTTTCTGTTGTGCAAAAGGTTGCCATGAGTCGGAGCCAACTTGACAGAAGCTAACAACAACAAAGCTGCCTGAAAGATGTCCTAATTCCCAGAAGCTGTGAATATGTTACCTTACATGGCAAAAGGGACTTTGCAGATGTGACTTTTGTAAGGATTTTGAGATGGGGACATTATCATGGGTTATCCAAGTGAGGCAATGGAATCACAAGAGTCCTTATAAGAGGGAGGCAGTATAGTTAGCATGAGATTAGAAGATGTGATGATGGAAGCAGAGGTAACGGCAAAAGAGATTTGAAGATACTATGCTTCTGGTCTTGAGGATGGAAGAAAATGCCATTATCCAAGAAATGTAAGTGGCATCTAGAAGCAGGAAAATGCAAGGAAATATATTTTCCTCTAGAGACAACAGAATGTGGAAATTATCAAACAATATCATTAATATCACACACAAGTAAAATTTTGCTGAAGATCATTCAAAAGCTGTTGCAGCACTACATTGACAGGAACTGCCAAATATTCAAGCCAGATTTAGATGAGGACATGGAACCAGGGATGTCATCGCTGATTACAGATGGGTCCTGGCTGATAGCAGAGAATATCAGAAAGATGTTTGCCTGTGTTTTATTGACTATACAGAGGTATTTGGCTGTGTGAATCATAGCAAATTATGGATAACTTTGTGAAGGATGGGAATTCCAGAACATTAATTGTGCTCTTGAGGAACAGGTACATAGACCAAGAGGCAGTCGTTGCAACAGAACTAGGAGATACTGTGTGATTTAAAGTCAGGAAAGGTGTGTGTCAGGGTTGTATCCTTTCATCATACTTATTCAATCTGCATGCTGAGCAAATAATCTGAGAATTTGGACTATGTAAGAAGAATAGGGCATTAGGAATGCAGGAAGACTCATTAACAACCTGCATTTTGCAGATGACACAATGGTGGTTGCTGAAAATGAAGAGGATTTGAAGCACTTACTGATGAAGATCAAAAACTGAAGCCTTCAGTATGGATTACACCTCAACATAAAGAAAACAAAAATCCTAACAACCGAACCAATAACCAACATGATAAATGGAGAAATGATTGAATTGTTAAGGATTTCATTTTACTTGGATCCACAATCAACACCCATGGAAGCAGCAGTCAAGAAATCAAAGGACACATTGCATTGCGAAATCTGCTGCAAAAGATCTCTTTATACCATTAAAAAGCAAGGGTGTCACCTTGAAGACTAAGGAGTGCCTGACCAAACCATGGTGTTTTCAGTCACCTCATATGCATTCAAAAGGTGGGTGATGGATAAGGAAGATGGAAGAAGAATTGAGGCCTTTGAATTATGGTGTTGGTGAAGAATATATCATCAACTGCCAAAAGAACAAATAAATGTGCCTTGGAAGAAGTACAGCCAGAACACCCCTTAGAAGCAAGGATGGTGAGACTATGTCTCACATACTTTGGACATGTCATCGGGAGGGATCAGACCCTGGATAAGGATATCATACTTGGTAAAATAGGGGGCCAACGGAAAAGAGGAAGACTCTCAAGGAGATGGATTGACACAGTGGCTGCACCCATGGGCTCAAGCATAATAATAATTGTAAGGATGGTGCAGGAGCCGGCAGTGTTTCCTTCTGTTGGAACTCACTTGACGGCACCTAACAACAACAACATATCAGACAATGTTCTGCTGGTATTCATAAAGTTTTCACTGGCCAATTTTTTTTTTTTTTCAGAAGTAGACTGCCAGCTCCTTCTTCCTAGTCTGTCTTAGTCTGGAAGTTCTGCTGAAATCTGTCCATCAAGGGTGACTGTGCTGTTATTTTGAAATACAAGTGGCAACACTTTCAGAATCACAGCAACAGGCATTTCACTTACAAAAAACCACAAAATATGTGACACAGACACTGACAGAACCGAAGTGAGAAATAGACAGTTCTACATTAATAGTTGAAAAACAATACCGTGCTTCCTTAAAAAGCTAGAAATAGAAATATCATATGATGCAGCAATCCCACTCTCAGGAATATATCCTAGAGAAATAAGAGCCATCACATGAATAGACATATGTACATTCATGTTCATTGCAGCATTGCTCACAATGGCAAAAAGATGGAAACAACCTAGATGCCCATCAACAGAAGAATGGATAAACAAACTATGATACATAAACACAATGGAGCACTACCCAATGATAAAGAACAATGATGAATCTCCAAAGCATCTCACAACATGAATGAATCTGGAGGGCATTATGCTAAGTCAATCAAAAAGGGACAAATATTGTATGAGGGTACTACTGTAAAAACTCATGAAAAGGTTTACACACAAAAAGAAACAATCTTTGATGGTTAAGAGGGGATGGAGGGGTGACGATGGAAAAACACTAAATAGACAATGTGAATAGACAAGTGGAAACTTTGGTGAAGGGTAAGACAGTACACAATACTGGGGAAGCCAGCACAACTTGCACAAGGCAAGGTCATGAAATCTTCATAGACACACCCAAAACACCTGAGGCACCAAATTGCTGGGTTGGGGGCTGTGGGGACCATGGTCTCAGGGAACATCTAGCTCAATCGGCACAGCATAATTTATAAAGAAAACGTTCCACATTCTACTTTGATGAGTAGCATCTGGGGTCTTAAAAGCCTGTGAGAGGCCATCTAAGATACTCCACTGCTCTCACCCCTTCAGGAGAAAGGGAGAATGAAGAAAACTAAAGACACAAGGGAAAGATTAGTCCAAAGGACTAATAGACCACAACTACCATGGCCTCCACCAGTCTGAGTCCAGTAAAACTACATAGTGCCTGGCTACCACCACTGACTGCTCTAACAGGGATCACTATAGAGGTTCCAGGACAGAGCTGGAGAAAAATGTAGAACAAAATTCTAACACACATACACAAAAGACCAGATTTACTGACCTGACAGAGACTGGAGAAATCCCAAGAGTATGGCCCCCAGACACCCTTATGGTTCAGTAATGAAGTCACTCCTGAGATTCACCCTTCAGTGAAAGCTTACAGAGGCCCATAAAACAAAGTGAGACTAAAGGGGCACACCAGCCTAGGGGCAAGGACTAGAAAGCAGGAGGGGACAGGAGAACTGGTAATAAGGAACCCAACATCCAGAACGGAGAGTGTTGAAAGGTTGTGGGTTTGTTAACAAATGTCATAGAACTATATGTGTACTAACTGTTTAATGAGAAGCTAGTTTGTTCTGTAAACCTTCATCTAAAGTATAATAATAATAGAAAAACAGAAAAAAACTATTGGCCAGTTTGTTTTTCTTCAGAAAGGACTTCTTTTTCTCCAGACAGGACTTCTTTTTCTCCATAACCTTGAGGACACCAAGTGACTCATAAAAACTCCCCATATTCTTTAAGGCAAATACTTCCCAGGGTGGGATTTCACACTAAGACAGATGGTTCCTAGGTTTGGTACCTTGCAGAAGTTAAGCTTTCCTTAGGAGACAGCTTGTTACTTTAAAACAAACTGAATGTCAAAGAATTTCTTCTTGGAGGAAATAAATCCATCTCACCCTCCCCCACCCCCATAGCTACAAAGAGAAAAAAATGGCAGAAAATTTTCCGTTTTATCTTCTTCGTACCAAGGGAACTGAACTGTTTAGAGAGCAAAAAGACAATAAAACAATTATTTAATTAAGAGCTCTGGGATTCAACCCTGGAGGCTCTGGAAACTTTAAACATGTCCTCATTGCTTCTCACCCCGTAAATATTTGATCCCAGTCTTCATGAAAACCAAATTGGGCTTCTCGGAGACAGGCCATGGAGAAGAGAAACTGCTTCAGTGATACCATCAGAAAGAGTTAATGTGTCCTCTTCAGGCCTGGTGGAGTAAGAAGGACAAGAGGAACAAAAGTGTATACTGGGCCTCATCTCTCTGGTAAGGATACTGAAACTTCCCGTATTTGTTAAGGAAGGTGAACTCCCTGTACTTTAAAAGCCCTTAGTTTCCACTGCAGCCAGCCTTTTCCAGGTCTCATTCTGTTTCTCCTTTGTCTTTTTTTGAAATCTAGAGCCTCTCTCCAAGAAGAGAGTTGGAAATGGCCACTTCTTGAATGTGTAGTTTTCCAGAGAACCTCTGACTCGACCAATTTTGACATTTTATCCTTTCTGTCTCACCAAACATCACCTTTCCACTCTTTTTTATAAATTGTAGATTGCAGCCAGATTTCCTGTTTCCAGTAATTTCTCCATTACCTACTGGATGAACATGTATTATACAGGAGGTATTATCTATTTTGCTCCTAATATGACTGGGTTTTTCTATATATTCCTTATTTTTGCTCCAAATGAAGTTATTGGTTTCTCAATATTTTTTTAATATCCAGCCAACTTACTGATAGCACTTAGAAGTTCTATTTCTTACGCTATTTCTCCTTAGTGTCTGCAATATCATCTAAAAATAGTGTAATTGGTTCTGAGGTTTTAGACCCATTTCCTTTTCTCATCTTAAATGTTCAGGAGAATGACTAACATGGAATTAGATTGCCTTGGCTTTTTCATGAATTTAGCACAAATATTTCAATGTTTTAATGTAGATTATCCTGTTGGCTGTGGTTTTAAAACACCATTCTATATAAGGTTAAGGCACTGGTGGGTAAACAAAGTCACACCCTCTGACTCACAAGTAAACATAAAATTACCAACGTAAAAGGCACATTAAGGAATAGTAATGGATGCTCTATTTGTGGGTTTTACAATCCCTGTCTTTCATAGCCCTCATTCTCTGCTATCCATCCCACTGGCCTCTCAGACCCCTTCCATTACCAAGGTCATTGCTCCACAGGGAAACCATCCTTCTGTTCTCTCCATCTATTGTGCTTCTCCTTTCCTTACGTCCTCTGACAATTACCTGTTCTTCCTCTCTCAGCTCACATAATCCTATTTTAGAGAAGGCTTTCCTACTCATGTGCCCAGACTAAATTATAATCCTCAATGATTTTTTTTTCTTTTTCTAATTAATTTTCATTCTTTATGCATGGACAATAACATTTTTATTTTATGTAAAAAGTAAACATGTATTTTCAAATCTTAAGTTTGACTTTTAATTTCCATTTTTTTTTAATGTACTTTAAATGAAGGTTTACAGAACAAACTTGCTTCTCATTAAACAATCAGTACACTTACTGTTTTGTGACAGTGGTTGTCAACCCCACGACATGTCAACACTCTCCCTTCCTTGACCTTGGTTTCCCCATTACCAGCTTGCCTGACCCCTCCTGCCATCTCATTCTTGCCCCTGGGCTGGTGTGTCCATTTAGTCTCGTTTTGTGTCATGGGCCTGTCTAATCTTTGGCTGAAGGGTGAATCTCAGAAATGACTTCATTACTGAGCTAAAAGGGTGTCCGGAGGTAAATTTCTTTAACATGATTTTCTCTAAAGTTTTTCATAATTTTAATCTATTCTATCCATCATATTCTTCTTAATTAATGCCACTGATTTTAATACAACAAATCCTCATTCAGGAACTTGTACACATGAGCACACACATGATTTGTATTTGATGTTAATATTTGTGTGCTTTTACTTCCTCCTCTTATCTACATAGTCCACATGGCCTTTCCTCTTCTTGGAAGAATCCATCTGGCAGGTGGTTTCTGAAATAGGGAGCCATGGGGATCTTCACTAATTGGAAGACCTGCATGGAGTTCAAAAGAGGTAACAGACCTGTTGTGTTTGTAATCATCACAATTTCATCCTTGCTTGACAGATGGCCTAGTATAAAGGGAATATTGATAAATGATAGACATGCAAGACAGATTTATTGTGATGACAAAAACAGAAGCTCACAATTCCTAAGTGCCTACAGTATATCACAGGAACCACACTAGAAAAATGACATGCATCATCACATTTAATTCACTCATCAATCTCATTATGTAGGGAATTTACTATTCCCATTGGAGAAATGAGGTATCTGCAGCTAAAACAGATTAAGTAACTTTCTCACAAAGGTAGTAAATTCATAAAGCCAAAATTCTATTTCAGGCAGTATGATTCAAACACTCATTTTTGCAATCACAGGTTTATACTGTAGCTTGGAAGAATTATATATCTAAAGTAATTGTCATAAAAGGAACAGATTCATAGTAACAATAATAATAGCTATTATGAGTTTGGAAAACTGGTGGCATAGTGGTTAAGTGCTACAGCTGCTAACCAAAAGGTCGGCAGTATGAATCCTCCAGGTGCTCCTTGGAAACACTACGGGGCAGCTCTACTCTGTCCTATAGGGTCGCTATGAATCGGAATCGATTCAACGGCAGTGGGTTTTGGTTTTATTATGAGTTGGGAGTCCTGGGGGCCCAGTGGTTAAGTGCTTTGCTGCTAACCTAAAGATAGGTGGTTCAAACCCACCATCTGTTTCACAGGAGAAAGATGTGGCAATCTTCTCCCATACTGGAAACCCTGTGGGGCAGTTCTACTGTATCCAGTAGGGTCACTATGTGTCAGAATAGACTCAATGGCAATGAGTTTTGTTTGTTTTATTTGTTCTTTTTTTGGTGTTATTAATTGAGATCTTCCTGTTCACAAAGCCATTTCTAATCCTCACAAAGAGGTAATTGTAATAACCAGATTTTTAAACAAGAAAAAAATAAGGCACCAAGAGTTAACTGTCACAACAATAGAATATGCAAGATCACATTTAAGTCATGGACTTTCAACTCAGATGACCTTTAATCACCAACATGGAACTACTAGAAGGAAGGAAGCATGGGAGCTATCAGGGATAAGAACATACATGGCAGTTCACATAAAAATAATTCAAATTAGCTTGGAAGGGTCACATGAGAAAAGAAATTGGTTTATGCGCATAGATTCAAATAGCAGAATTAGAAACAGTGAATAGCTAAAATTAGAGAGATTTCTTCTAAATTAAAGTGCCTGAATTATCATACATATTTAAAATGGAGAAGGGCTACCTGTGACTGAGGGTAACTGGCATTGGGAGGACTCAACAACAAAATGTAGATGGTCTTGTAAAGGTGTTGACTAGCTGATATGCCAGTTGGCAGTCCACTGGATGTTGCTTTTACCTTTTCCAGCCTACAACACTAGCTGCATGGAAGCAGAAAACCAAACAAAATTTTCACAGTTCCTTCTGCTGGGATTCTCAGAGGATTCTGAACTTCAGCCCCTCTTCTTTGGACTCTTCCTGTCCATGTACCTGGTTGCTGTGCTTGGGAACCTGTTCATCATCCTGGCCGTCATCTCTGACTCCCACCTCCACACCCCCATGTACTTCTTCCTCTCCAGCCTGTCCTTTGTTGACATCTGTTTCATCACCACCACGGTCCCAAAGATGCTGGTGAACATTCAGACACAGAGCAAAGACATCTCCTACATAGGATGCCTCACTCAAGTGTATTTTTTCATGATTTTTATCGGATTGGAGAATTTTCTCCTGTCCACGATGGCTTATGACCGATTTGTGGCCATCTGTCACCCCCTACACTACACAGTCATCGTGAACCCCCAGCTCTGTGTCTTTTTGGTTCTGATATCCTGGGCCATCATTTTCTGGGTCGCTCTGCTTCATATTCTACTAATAACACGGCTGAACTTCTGTATAGGCACTGAAATTCCACATTTCTTCTGTGAACTGGCTCAGATTATCAAATTAGCCTGCTCTGATACCCTCATCAATAACATCTTCTTGTATGTATTGACTGCCCTGCTGGTTGTGTTTCCCTTCTCAGGGATCCTCTTTTCTTACTCTCAGATTGTTTCCTCCTTAATGAGGATGCCCTCTGCTGGGGCCAAGTATAAGGCATTTTCCACCTGTGGGTCTCACCTCTCTGTCGTCTCTTTGTTCTATGGGACAGGCATTGGCATTTACCTGAGTTCTGCTGTGACCTATTCTTCCCAGGAGAGCTCTATTGCCTCAGTGATATACACTGTGGTCACACCCATGCTGAACCCTTTCATCTATAGCCTAAGGAACAAGGATGTGAAGGGAGCCCTGGGAAAGTTCCTCTCTAGAGCACTCTCCTGTTCATCATGGTAACTTGTCTCAAGGCTAAATGGACCTCATGGTCTCTAAAGCCAAATATTCTGATTCCTTTTTCTTTCTGAAAAAAACATGCATCATTTCTTGTATTCTCAACCACCTATGACTTTCCTTTCTACTTGTTATATACCATTTTTCCTCAACTTCTTTCTCGGTAATTACTTTTGGCTCTTCTTTCTTAAATGCTTTCCATAAAATTCTTTCTTTGGTCAGCTTTCTTAGAGCCATTCCTGAAAATGCCAACCTTAGATTTTCAACATTTATCTTGTCAAGTGCTGATATGGTTTACCCAAATGTTAACCTCTCAAATATTGTTGCTTTTCACCTTAATTTGGTTGTGTGTGTGTATTTCCCTGAAAGAAATAAAATGAATATCGTACAATAGTCATAACCAACTGCTTGCCACATCCAGACTGTGCTTATTGCTTTACACATATGATTCCATTTAACCATGACAAGATTTCCTTGATATATACTCTCATTTACCCTATTTTTCAGAGTAAGTGTCTGAAATAGAAATGGATTCAAACCTGGTAACCTATCATTGAGTTCATACTCCTAACTTTGCTGTCAGTCCTAACAATGATGTGGTTTTCAACTTGAAGGGTGTGAATCCAGTTTGAATAGATGATTTTTTCAGATGATTCGTAGTAATATGCTGTCTAGAATAATCTGAGATTTTGATTCATTCTTTGTGGTCCTTCCTTGCTTCTCTTCTTCCTTCCTTTGTCCTTTCTTCTGTCTTTTTTACTTTCTCCCATTCCTTATTTTATTTTTATCTCTATGTCTCATCATTGCAGTTTTAAGATATACTCCCCAAGATCCTAAAACATGTAGTAATGAATATAATGGAATAAGAGTTGTTCCCTCACATCATTTAATTTTATTGAACTCTCTGGAGGTGTCATCAGGAACGGTAGTTAAGCACTGGTGGAGTGCATTCAGAATTTCATTTTTGGAGAAGAATATTGGTAAAATTGATTCCATTCAGTGAAAAGTAGTGTAGTAAATGCTGTCAGTGCTCCTCCCACATTCCTGGGATCCTCTCACCATCTCTATTGCAGACCAGTCTGTCTGCCGATGGACAGTACCAAGTGGCACCTACTTTGCCCAGTGTATGGTAGCAGAAGTGACCAGTGGTTATGGACCCCCATGGGCAGCCTTCATTGAGAGATGTGGGATATACCACCTTACCTGGAAACATTCTGAGTGTGGGTTTTGCATACTTTCCAAAATTTTCCCACAGGATGAAAACTCTGTTCACTCACTGTGGTAGCTGACTTAATACAAGCTTTATTGGACGTATTTTCTTACCTGTGTCACTTCTTCTCTCTCTTATCCATATTCCTTGCTCCTTCAAGTAAACTGCTTGCACTTGAATCATTGGCTCAGTATAGGGTTCTATGAAAAGAAAAACTAAGACAGTTGATAAAGACTGTGAAGGGTGTTAAGGGAGTCATGAAAGGAACTAGGGATTTTGGGGCCAAAACAAAACTAAAAAAAAGTAAGAAACAATTTGCTAAAAAATCATAAGTTGTTAGTGAGAAAAGACTCATTTAAAATGGCTCCAGTTCACTTTGATTCCATTAAGTTAAATCGAAAGTTTATTTATTATCTACTGTGTTCAAATTGGAAACCCTGGTGAGGTAGTGGTTAAGAACTGCAGCTGCTAGCCAAAAGGATGGCAGTTTGAATCCACCAAGTGCTCCCTGGAAACCCTATGGGGCAGTTCTACTCTGTTCTATAGGGTCACTATGAGTTGGAATCGACTCGATGGTAACAGGTTTTTTTTTGGTGTACAAATTGAGAAGGAGACAAGACAAATATACATGCAGAAAAAAAGACTTCAATTCAGAGTGGTAAGCATAATCATACTGATGTGTAGTAGAAACTGTTGTATAAAAAAGATAAATATTCTCAACTCACCTTGAATAATTCTGTGGAAAACTTTCTG
This sequence comes from Elephas maximus indicus, assembly GCF_024166365.1. Taxonomy (NCBI): domain Eukaryota; kingdom Metazoa; phylum Chordata; class Mammalia; order Proboscidea; family Elephantidae; genus Elephas; species Elephas maximus. The sequence goes on along the minus strand of NC_064821.1, from coordinate 23,173,763 downwards.
AAAATTTATTTTTAACAGCTTTATTGAGGTATAATTTACATAGCACGAAGTCCATCCATGTTGTAATCCAGTGGTTTAAGTACATTTATTTAGTTGCACAATTGTCACCCCAATCCAGTTTTAGAGAGTCAGGTACCACAAAGACAGAGACCATGTGGTCATAGGAATCTGAGATTGTGTTGAACATGTAGCATCCCCAATGACATAGGAGTCAGGCAGTGCTCCAGATCCTGCCAAAAATCTTTCATAAATATTTCATAAAGCAATATTTTAGGTTGTTTTCCTAGTGACCTCCAGCACCTACCTCCTTTCCATAACTGTAAAGGAAAAAGGTAGATAAGGAGAGTGCCCTCCTGCTCTTCATTCTTTTATATTGAGTAGTTCATTAAAACAACCCCAGGAGTTCTGGACTTATCCTGTAAGGCTTGGTAACTAAAATGTACTTATGATTGGGATTGCTTCCTAACAGTATTTGGAAAAAATTAGTATATTTCTAAACATTTAATTAGAGTAGGGAGAATATCTGTCTTATTTGTTTTATTTTCAATCTCAGGCTTCCAGGAAATTTATTAGCACATTCATTTTATAGAAGGAATATTTATTGTAAATCCACTTTGTTTTGATGTTGGAGACAAAGTTGTGAAGAAAAAAATGGTTCTTGTCCTTAAATAGCTTACAACTGTAGAAGAGAAAGAAAACAAATAAGAGAACCGATAAAAACATTTAAATTGTGGAAAGTGCTATGAAAAAAAATGAAGTAGCACCAAATAGTGGAGAAAGATTGTGAGATTTATTTTAGATAATATTTTCAATGCCATGATAAAATAATAGAAAATGGCTGGAATTTTTAGATAATGTTTTTAATATTATTACTCAACAGTCTAGATCAGGGTTCCTCAACCTCTCTGTTCTACTGACATTTTGGACTGGGTAATCCATTGTTGTGTTGGACTGTCATGTGCATTGCAGGAGGTTTAGCAGCATCCCTGGCCTCTACTCATTACATACTAGTACTCTACTCCACAACTGTGACAACCAGAAATGTGTCTATACATTACCAATTGTCCCCTAGGGGCTAAAATAGCCACAGTCAAGAACCAGTGGTCTAGATGGTACAGAATTTGATGGCCTTAGCCTTCTAGGAGACAGAAAAAATAGAAGAAACAACGTTTAAGGGAGGATAAAACATCAGCAAGGACTGAGTTAGAGGAGACTACAGAATACTTCTTTAGTGCTGTTATTTCAGAGGTCAAATATATTGGTTTGGCATTTGTCAGTCTGCACTTGTGGCAGTATAATCAATTAACTGCACAGAGAGAGGGAGAAATTGCTGCTTAGAGAGTCAAGAGTTAGAAAGACAAGATGATGTTTGGCGGCATCCTACCAATGATTCTTCAATACTCAGTTATAGGGCCCCCAGCAGACATTGCTGTCATTGGACACTGTACCCATCTGTCACAACAATAGCCACCATTGTAGTTAAATAATTTTGTGTACAATTATATCTTCAAAATATCCACCCGAGTTTTGGGTGCCATCTGTTCCTGATGTTTTAGGTATTTTACACTATCACTTATCCCTTCTTTATCCTGTATATCCCAATGTTCGCATGCAAGATTATAATTTCTAATATAGTTAAACACATTCCCATATCTTTCAGTGTAAATGAGACTCACTCATCACCCCATATTCCCCTTTGGGTATTGCTCCAAACTTTTAAATATTTGGTCTGCACTTGTATTTTCTTTTCCACACTGCTTACTTTCTCCACAACCAACCTGATCTGGAGTCTTTCTACCTCCATCACAATCACTCTCCCTGAGGTCTGCAGTTACCTCATGTCCTCAATAAATTCTAAAGGACATTTCCAGTCTTCAAACTGCTTGATTTTTCAGTAACAAAATTACTAAAGATTGTATTCTGTTTCTTGAAATAGGGACCTTATTCAGCTTCCATGGCACGGTGGACTCCAGGTAACCCATAAGCCTGCCAAAGGTTGTTTAATCAAAATACATTTTATTTTTGTCACAATGGGATTTTAGGGTCAAGGCTATTAACAGGTCTTATAGAATTAACACATCCCTTAGGGAGAAACTCCTAACTTTAGAATTAAACCTTGTTAAAGAGATGCAAGAGTACAGCAATACCTTAAGGAGCATGTGGAGCCCTGGGAAACTAATTTAAAGGAAGATAAGGGAACTTGTTTAATCTCCAGGAGAAAGATCTGGTTGACTGCAAGTGTTTGAACATACTAGATAAAGAAGGAATAGCTGGAAGAAGGAAATTCACCTCTTTTCACAACTACCTTCAGGGAGACCGAATTGGCAGAACATTTCCTTTCCATTATTCCCTCTTTACCCCAAGTGAACTGAATTGTGTAAAGAGTAGAATGACCATAGAAAAATTTATTAGTTAGCTGCTCTGAGCATTCAGCCCTTGAGGTCCTGGAAACTTTAAATAAGCTCCCAGGGCCCCTGAAGGAAACCATCTTGGGCCTCCAGAGATGTCAGTCAGGCATTGTGTGCCTGGTGTACCTCCCTGTAATTTTGGGGGAAAATCATTGTAGTAGAAAGAGCCAGGACACACAAGCATTTCTGTGACGCTATCTGAAATTCAGTGTGTCCTAGTAAGGGCTGTGTGTGGAAAAGGTAAACAGTGAAGGGAAAACCTTTATTAGGCCCAAGCACCAGGGACACAGGCAAAAGCAGTGGTTCTGAAGGTGTGGTCACTGGACCAGCAGCTTCAGCACCACCTGGGAGCTCGTTAGAAATGCAAATCTTTGGCCTGTGCCCCAGATCTACTGAGTCTGAAACTGCAGGTGTTGGTACCAGCCATTTGTGTTTCAGTAAGCCCCCAAGTGAATCTTCTCAAGCCCAGACAAACTTCGGGAACAACTGCCCTAGGTGATTTGCTGAAATGGGATAATGTAGGAGTCACAAAGGACTGCATGTTCACAGGTTTGAGGGGTCACCACCTCCAAAAGCTTATCTATAAATAATGACACACTTGTTTTTGATATTGCAATACTTATGCTATCTTTCTTTGCCATTATATTGCATTTGTCTGAAGTATCAGAATAACATTAAATACTCATAATTTATAGCATTGTTGTTGTTGTTAGGCACCATCCAGGCAGTTCTGTCTCATAGTGACCCTATGTACAGTAGAAGCAAACAATGTCCAGTCCTGCACCATCCTCGCAATCATTGTTATGCTTGCGCCCATGGTTGTAGCCACTATGTCAACCCACCTTGTTGAGTGTCTTCCCCTTTTTTTGCTGACCCTCCCTCCACTTTACCAAGCACAATGTCCTTCTTCAGGGGCTGGGCCTTCCCGATAACATCCAAATTATGTGAGACAAAGTCTCACCATCCTTGTTTCTAAGGAGCATTCCGACTGTAATTCTTCCAAGACAGATTTGTTTGTTCTTCTGGCAGTCCACGGTATATTCAATATTTTTTGCCAAGTCCATAATTCACCCGCATCAGTTCTTCTTTGGTTTTCCTTATTCCTTGTCCAGCTTTCACATGCATATGAGGCAATTGAAAACACCATGGCTTACATCAGGCACACCTTAGTCCTTAAAGTGACATCTTTGCTTTTGAGACTTTTAAGAGATCTTTTGTAGCAGGTTTGCCTAATGCAATGCATAGTTTGATTTCTTGACTGCTGCTTCCATGGGCATTTATTCTGGATCCAAGTAAATGAAATCCTTGACAACTTCGATGTTTTCTCCATTTATGATGATGTTGCTCATTGGTCCACTTGTGAGGATTTTTGTTTTATTTATGTTAAGGTATAATCCATACGGAAGGCTGTGGTCTTTTATCTTCATCAGTAAATGCTTCCAGTCCTCTTCATTTTCAGCAAGCAAAGTTGTATCATCTGCATATGGAAGGTTGTTAATGAGTTTTCCTTCAATCTTGACGTCCCTTTCTTCCTCATATAGTCCAGCTTCTTGGATTACTTGTTCAGCATACAGATTGATTAAGTATGGTGAAAAGATACAACCTTGACACACGCTTTTCCTGAATTGAAACCACACAGTATCCCCTTGTTCTGTTTGAATGGCTGGCTGCCTCCTGATTTATGTACAGGTTCCTCAATAGCACAATTAATTTTTCTGGAATTTCCATTCTTTCAATGTTATTGAAATTGTTATCGTCCACACAGTCGAATGCCTTTGCATAGTCAATAAAACACAGGTAAACATCCTTCTGGTTTCAGCCAGGATCCATCCAACATCTGCAATGATATCCCTGGTTCCACATCCTCTTCTGAAACCGGCCTGAATTTCTGGCAGTTCCCTGTCGTTACAGTGCTGCAGCCATTTTTGAATGATCTTCAGCAAAATTTTGCTTGCATGTGATATTAATGATATTGCTCTATAATTTCCAACTTTGGTTGGATCATCCTTCTTGGGAATAGGCTTAAATATGGATCTCTTCCAGTCAGTTGGCCAGGAAGCTGTCTTCCATATTTCTTGGCATAGGCGAGTGAACACTTCCAGCACTGCATCTGTTTATTAAAACATCTCAGTTGATATTCCATCAATTCCTGAAGCCTTGTTTGTCACCAATGCCTTCAGTGCAGCTTGAACTTCTTCCTTCAATACCATCAGTTCTTAATAATATGCATGCTACCTCCTGAAATCACTGAGCGCCAACCAAATCTTTCTTGTATAGTTAGGCTGTGTATTCCTTCCATCTTCTTTTGATGCTCTCAGTGTCCTTTAATATTTTCCCAGTAGTATCCCTTACTCACTGTTGCAACTAGAGTCTTAAAGCTTTTCTTCAGTTCTTTCAGCTTGAGAAATGCTGAGTGTGTTCTTTCCTCTTGGTTTTCTAACTCCAGATCTTTGTGTGTGTCATTATAGCATTTTACTTTGTCTTCTCAAGCTGCCCTTTGAAATCTTCTGTTCAGATTTACTTCCTCATTTCTTCCGTTCACTTTAGTTACTCAATGTTCAAGAGCAAATTTCAGAGTCTCTCCTGACATCCACTTTGGTCTTTCTTTCCTGTCTTTTTAATACCTTCTTGCTTTCTTCATGTATGATCTTCTTGATGTCATTCCACAATTCATCGATATTCGGTCATTAGCATTCAATGCCTCAAGTCTATTCTTGTGTTGGTCTCTAAATTCAAGTGGTATATGCTCAAGGTCCTGCTTTGGCTCTCGTAGAAATGTTCTAATTTTCTTCAGCTTCAACTTGAACTTGCGTATGAGCAGTTGATGGACTGTTTCGAAGTTGGCCCCTGGCCTTGTTCTGACTGATGATGTTAAGCTTTTCCATCATCTCTTTCCACAGATGTAGTTGATTTGATTCCTGTGTATTCCATCCTTCCAGGGCCACGTGTATAGTTGCCTTTTATGGTGTTGAATAAAAGTATTTGAAATGAATAAGTTGTTGGTCTTGCAAAATTCTATTATGCAATCTCTGGCATCATTTCTATCACCAAGGCCATATTTTCTAACTACCAATTCTTCTTCTTTGTTTCCAACTTTAGTATATCAATCCCTAGTAATTATGAATGCATCCTCATTGCATGTTCAATTAATTTTAGGTTGCAGAAGTTGGTCGTTGTTGTTGTTGTTAGGTGCCATCGAGTCAGTTCCAACTCACAGTAATCCTGTGTACCACAGAACGAAACACTGCCTGGTTCTGCACCATCCTTACAATTGTTTTTATGCTTGAGCCCATTGTTGCAGCCATTGTGTTACTCCATCTCGTTAAGGGCCTTCCTCTTTTCAGATGACCCTGTACTTTACCAAGCATGATGTCCTTCTCCAGGAACTGATCCCTCCTGACAACATGTTCAAAGTATATAAGATGCAGTCTTGCCATCCTTGCTTCTAAGGAGCACTCTGGTTGTACTTCTTCCCAGACAGATTTGTTTGTTCTTTTGGCAGTCCATGGTATATTCATCATTCCTTGCCAACACCACAATTCAAAGGCATCAGTTCTTCTTTGGTCTTTCTTATTCCCTGTCCAGCTTTTACATGCATATGATGTGATTGAAAATACCATGGTTTGGGTCAGGCGCACCTTAGTCTTCAAGGTGACATCTTTGCTTCTCAACACTTTAAAGAGGTCCTTTGCAGCAGATTTGCCCAATGCAATGAGTCTTTTGATTTCTTGACTGCTGCTTCCATGTGTGTTGATGGTGGATCCAAGTAAAATGAAATCCTTGACAACTTCAATCTTTTCTCCGTTTATCATGATGTGGCTTATTGGTCCAGTTGTGAAGATTTTTGTTTTCTTTATATTGAGGTATAATCCATTCTGAAGGCTGTGGTCTTTGGTCTTAATCAGTAAGTGCTTCAAGTCCTCTTCACTTTCAGCAAGCAAGGTTGTGTCATCTGCATAACACAGGTTGTTAATGAGCCTTCCTCTAATCCTGATGCCCCATTCTTCTTATATAGTCCAGCTTCTTGGATTATTTGCTCAGCATACAGATTGAATAGGTATGGTGAAAGATACAACCCTGATGCACACCTTCCCTGACTTTAAACCACTCAGTATCTCCTTGGTCTGTCCAAACAACTGCCTATATACGGTTTCCTCATGAGTGCAATTAAGTGTCCTGGAATTTCCATTCTTTGCAATGTTATTCATAATTGTTAATGATCCAAACAGTCGAATGCCTTTCCATAGTCAATAAGACACAAGTAAACATCCTTCTGGTATTCTCGGCTTTCAGCTAGGATCCATCTGACATCCACAGTGATATCCCTGGTTCCAGGACCTCTTCTGAATCATGCCTGAATTTCTGGCAGTTCCCTATCGATATACGGCTGCAGCTGCTTGTGAATGATCTTCACAAAATTTTGGTTGCGTGTGATATTAATGATATTGATCTATAATTTCCACATAAGTTGGTAAAGCCTTCAGTTTCGTCTTTGGCCTTAGTGGTTGGTAAGTAAATTTCAAAAATAGTTGTATTAACTGGTCTTCCTTGCAGGCATACGAATATTATCCTATCACTGACACCGAGGTACTTCAGAATAGAACTTGAAATGTTGTTTTTGTTGATGAATTCAGCACCATTTCTCTTCAAGTTGTCATTCCTGGCATAGTAGACCATGTGATTGTCTAGTTCAAAACGGCTAATATCTGTCCATTTCAGCTTACTAATGCCTAGGATATCAACATTTTTGTGTTCCATTTCATTTTTGACAACTTCCGAATTTCCTAGATTCATACTTCATACGTTCCCCATTCTGATTATTAATGGATGTTTGCAGCTGTTTATTCTCATTTTAAGTTTTGCCACAAAGCTTGACTCCATTCATGCCATTAAGGTCAACTCTACTTTGAGAAAGCAACTCTTCCCCAGTCATCATTTGAGTGCTTTAGAACCTAAGGGGCTCATCTTCGGGCAGTATATCAGACAACATTCAGCTGCTATTCATAAGGTTTTCACTGGCTAATTCTATTCAGAAGTAGACTGCCAGATCCTTCTTCCTATTCTGTCTGAGTCTGGAATCTCAGCTGAAACCTGTCCACTATGGGTGATCCTTCTGGTATTTGAATACTGCTGGCAAGACTTCCAGCATCATGGCAACATGCAAGACCTCAGAAACTGACCCACCAAACAAATGCCTGCATATTCCTAATGGAAAAAGAACTCCAGTGGTGCAATGGTTAGGTGCTTATCTGTTAACCTAAAGGTTTTTGGTTCGAACCCACCCAGTGACTCTGAGTTAGAAGACATCACAATATGATCCTGGATATATTACAGCCTAGAAAACCCTATGGGACAGTTTTACTCTGTCACATGAGGTAACTATGAGTCATAATTGGCTTGACGGCACCTAACATTAACAATAAGGGCTAATGAAGTTGAGCAACTCATTCCTCGTTAGACATTTTTATATTCAAGTCTTTTATCCATTTTTTATTGTATTGTTTGTTTTTCTTGTTAAATTGTAGAAGTTCTTTATATATTCTGGCTTTTAGGCCCTTATCTGATATATGTTTCCCAGAAATTTTCTCACAGTCTGTAGGTTATCTCTTCACTTTTTCATAAAATCCGTTGATATACAGAAGTTTTTAGTTTTGGTGAGATCTCATTTATCTATTTTGTGTTTTGTTACTTGTGCTTTGGTGTCATACCTAACAATTGGTTGTTGAAAACTAGGTCCTGAAGCATTATCCCCATGCTTTTTCCTAAGAGTTTTATGGTTTTAGATCTAATTTTTAGGTCTTGTGTTCATTTTGAGTTAGTTTTCATACTCTGTGTAAGGTATGGGTCTAACTTCATTCTTTTGCATGTGGAAATCCAGCCTAGCACCATTTATTAAAGAGATTATTCCTTCCCCATTTGATGGATTTAGTAGCCTTCTCAAAGATTAATTAACCACAGATGTATGTGCTTGTCTCAATTCTATTCCATTGGTCTATATGTCTATCATTATAGCAGTACCAGACTGTTTTAATGACTGTAACTTTGAAACAAGCATTGACATCAGGAAGGGTGAGTCCCCTTACTCTGTTCTTGTTTTTTTAATATCGCTTTGCCTATTTTGGGCCCTTTGCAGTTCTATATATATAAATTTGAGAATTGGCTTTCCCATTTCTGCAAAAAAAGTTATTGAAATTTTGATGGGTATTGCCTTGAATCTATAGATTGCTTTAAGTAGTATTGACATCTTGACAATATCAAGTCTTCCGATTCGTGAGCATGGAATGTCCTTCTGTTTATTTGAATGATCCTTAACTTCTTTCATAATGTTTATAAGTTTCAGTATACAAATTTTTCACCTCTATAGTTAAATTTTTTTTATATAGTTAAACTTATTCCTAGGTATTTTATTCCTGTAGATGCTATTGTAAATAGAATTGTTCCCTTGATTTTCTTTCAGATTGTTTGTTCCTGGTGTATAAAAACATAACTGATTTTTCTTTGTTGAACTCATATCCTAGCACTTTGCAAACTTCTTTTATTATGGATTCTTTGGGGGTACGGAAGTTCCCCCGTTATGAACGTCCAGCTGATGAACAACTTCTAGTTGCCCTTTAATGTTATCTAAAATTGCCCTCACCTTGAAATAATTGAACCAACCCCTACTTGCAAAAAATTCTTCATTACAATCACTTTTACTTGCTGCATGTGCAGTTTCGAATCATGGAAAAGGCTTTGATCCTTTTCGTGCACTAAAGTAGAGCTAAGTAAGAACCGTACGCACCTGTTCTGACTTACCTACAAATTCAACTTAAAAACACACTTAGGAATGCATTGAGCTTGTAACCCAGGGACTGTTTGTATTCTATATTTATAAAAGCTAGCTGCAAAAAGTAATAGCTTTACTCCTTCCTTCCCAATTCAGATGCCTTTTGTTTCTTTTTCTTGCCTCATTGCTCCAGTTAGAACTTCCAGTACGATATTGACTAGCAATGGTGAAAGCTGGTGTTGAATTTTATTAAAAGCTTGTACTGCCTCTAATGAAATGATTATGTCGTTCTTTGTCTTTGTTCTATTGCTGTGGTGTATTACATTGACTGATTTTCTAATATAGAAGTGTTTTTGCATTCCCGGGATAAATCCCACTTGATCATGGCATATACTAATTTTATCCTTTTTGGATTCAGTTTGTTAGTGCTTTGTTGGGGATTTTTCTATCTTTATCATTGATATTGGTCTGTAATTTTCTTTTCTCATGGAGTTTTTTCTGGTTTGGTACCAGGGTGAAGCTAGCCTCATAGAAAAGAGTTAAGGAGAGTTCTCCCCTCTTTACTTTTTGGAAATGATTAAGAAGGATTGGCATCACTTATTCTCTAAATGTTTGGTAGACTTCCCCAGTGAAGCAGTCTGGTGCTAGATTTCTTTGTGTTGGGAGGTTTTTGATAATTGCTTTGATCTGTTCCCTTGTTATGTGTCTGTTGGAGTCTTGTATTTTTTCTACAGTTAATTATTTTACTGTCTTTATGAATTTATTATCTTTAAATGTTTTTGATCCTCTAGCATTCTTTGACATGTTCAGTTGTGTGTCTTGAAAGTGGATTTGTATAGAAAAGGGTGAATAGCACAGAAACCAGTGAGGAAAGAGCTCTAGGAAAAATAGTTTTGCCACAATGTGTGTACTAATTGTTTAATGAGAAACTAGTTTGTTCTGTAAACCTTCATCTAAAGTACAATTAAAAAAAAAGAACAATTTTGCCACAATTAAGAAGTGTTGCTGAGGGGAGTTTATGGTCTTAAGTGTGAATGTTTTATTTGTGAATTTCCTGAATTCAAAATACAGACAGAGGGCTGGGTGCCTGTGTTCTTGTTTCCTTTCATCGATCTTTCTGTACTTTTCCGAAGTAGTTTCTGCAACATGGACCCATAGAATCTAATACATGTGCCTGAATTCTTACTCTTGTGCTTCTCAGAGGCTCCAGAACTGTACCTGCTCGCCATGCTCGGAAACCTGTTCATTTTCCTGGCCGTAAACTCTGACTTCCACCTTCACACCTCCATGTACTTCTTCCTCTCCAACCTGTTCTTGGCTGAGATTAGTTTCACCTCCACCAAAATACCAAAGATGCTTATGGATATCCACACACACCACAGAATCTTCTCCTATGGTGACTGCCTGGTTCAGTTGTCTTGTTTATGCTTTTTGGGTGTATGGACAATCTATTCCTGATATTGATGGCCTATGATCTGTTCATGGCCATTTGTCACCCACTTCACTACCCAGTCATCATGAACCCCCATCTCTGTGGCTTCATGGTTTTAGTGTCTCTTTTTCTCAGCCTTTCGGACTCCCAGCTGCACTGCTTGATGGTTTCACAACTTACCTTGTACAAACCTTGTACAGGGAAGTGGAAATTCCTCATTTCTCTGTGACCCTTCCAAACTCATCAACCTTGTCTGTTCTGATACCACCACCAAAAACACACTAGTGTATTTTATTGGTGTGATCTCTATGAACCTTCCAATCTCAGTGATCATTTTCTTTTATACTCAATTCCTCCATTCTCAGAGTCCCATCATCAGGTGGGAAGTATAAAGCCTTTTCCATCTGTTGCTTTCACCTGTCAGTGGTTTGCTTATTTTATGGAACAAGTATTGGAGTGTTCCTGAGTTCAGGTGTCTCATCTTCTCTCAGGAGTGGTGCATCAGCCTCAGTGATATACATCGTGGTCACCCCCATGTAGAGTCCCTTCATCTGAAGCCTGAGGAACAGGGATATTCAGAGGGTCCTGCAGAGCCTCCTCAGCAGACCAACATAATGTCAATACCTGTGCCATCTTTAGTCTATGAATTAGAATAGGCAGAAAACCAAATGTGTGGAGCTGGAAAGTGTGCTCCTTTGGTCACAGAATTTTTGTAATTCCCATTGTTTTCATTCCACTTGATGTTTCATATTACAACATTATTTGGCCTATTTTTTGAGGAATCGGGGGATGTTCTGGAATCTGTGTGTACATCATAACACAAGCCAGATTGAGTTCTGTAACACCTATGGAGTCTTGCGTATCTGTCATCTATGACACAGGCATCCTGGTGAAATGCACAATTTTCTTTAAATAAAAAATGTAATCAACCGTCCTTTCCAGAGTTTGTGCCTATTGTCTGTACAACGTCTATATCTTATCTGTTTATACTGTTTAGGTGTAATTATTCTTGTTATAAGTCCTCACACTTGGCTTCATATTGGGATCATCTGGTGAACTTTAAAGATACTCATGCTTGAGTTGCCCCGCCAAAGATTCTGATTTATTTAGACTGAGGTGTGTGGTGAGCCAGAAGATATTTCAAAGCACCCCAGGAGGCACCAGTGGGCACTTAAGGTTGGAGACTACTTATCTAAGTGAGACCATTGTTCAGAAATGACTAATATGCCTTGGGTCCTTTATTCCTCATGAGCAGATGCTGAAGATCTGAAAGTAATCAGAGCTCTCAAGGGGGAAGGCATGAACAAACTTCAGGCAATGTGATTTTTTTCAATGTTCCTGGTAATATTTCCTCAATTATTTTCTCCCTCCATACCATAGAGATGGTCATATTTGCTGGACATTAAGCTCTTGTGTCTCTGTTCCAAATTGGCATTTCTATAGCAGACTTTGTGATGCCAGAGCAGAAGTGGTCCCATTCCTGCTCTGATTTTCCATCTTGCTTTCTTGCAATGTTCTTCCAATAGTTGTGCATAAAGATCACAAACCCCAAAAAGCAAACCTTTTCACTATACTTCTTATCCTTCAACATAGTCACTACTTCCTGTAGGTACTAGCTCAGTGTTACCCTTTTATTTTCTTTAACGCCTTTCAGTCTTTTAATACCTATTTACCTAATTACCTATATTAAACAATCTTCATTAAAATTTACAGTGTGTTTTCTTTCTTCTTGATTGAGCCCTGACAGATAAATTGTAACATGGAGAATCAAGGTACGTTATCACGTATCTGCAATTTTTCTTGTTGTTAGGTGCTGTCCAGTCAGTTCCAACTCATAGCAACTCTGTGCACAACAGACAAACACTGCCAAGTCCTGTGACATCTGTAAAGTCGTTGCTATCTTTGAGCCCATTGTTGCAGCCATTGTGTCAATCCATCTGGTTGAGGATCTTCCTTTTTTTCTGTGACCAAGCATGATATCCTTCTCCAGAGATATAAAAGAGATTAAACATGCAGTCTAAAGAAGCAGATATGGAGGAAGATAGAAGCCAAACCACATGAGGATCACCCAGGAGCTCAGGCTCAAAGAGATAAGGACATTTCTCCAGAGCTGACAGAGAGAGAAGACTTCTCCTATAACCGGAACACTGAATTCAGATTTTTAACCTCTTAAGGACAATGCTCTTGAACATAGAGTAGCTAAAGCGAAAGGAAGAAATGATGAAGTAAAAAAGCTGAACAGATTTCAAAGGGTGCCTCAAGAAAAACAAGTAGTGAGAAAGGTGGAGCCAACATGATGCTATAGACAGAAGCACCACACTGTCACTCCACACCAAAAACCTGAAAAACTAAGTAAAACAGAGACAAACGTCAACCCTGGAACCTTAAGTGTCAAATGAAGAGACAAAGAACTCAGCCATGCACTGAATGGAATAAGAAACTGACAGAGAACAAAGAGTGAGGAGAAATATGAGCAGATGTCCCCTATCAGCTAACGCAGCATGGATGCACCATCTTGGACTCCTGTCAGAGATTTGCGGTCATGGAGTACAGGAGAGCAGCAATATAGGCTTCCCCATCCTCCACCCTTCTTCTTCCTGCTCAGCCTCTGCCTCTTTACAGCTGGCTACAGTCACTCCGTCTAGGGGTGCTGGCTTGTGCAGCTTGAATTTACCCCACCCACACCAGCTGGCTCCTTCAGTGCCATTTTTTGTAGCTGCTGTTGCTTTCTTTGGCTTCTTTTGGTTTCTTACCTGCCTCTCACCTCCTCCCTCGCCTTTCTCTTGAATACCTGGCTTTTTGTGCCATCTTTGTTGCTGCTTCTTTTTTTAAAGTTTTTATTGTGCCTTAAGTGAAAGATTACAAATCAGGTCAGTCATACAAAAATTTATATACGCCTTTCTATATACTCCTACTTGCTCTCCCCCTAATGAGACAGCACACTCTCTATTTTCGTGTCCATTCAGCCAGCCTGTGACCCTCTCTGCCTTCTCATCTCCCCTCCAGACAGGAGCTTCCCACATAATCACATGTGTCTACTTGATCCAAGAAGCTCACTCCTCACCAGTATCATTTCCTATCCCACAGCCCAGTCCATTCCCACTCTGAAGAGTTGGCTTTGGGAATGGTTCCTGTTTGGGCCAACAGAATGTCTGGGGCCCATCAACTCTGGGGTCGTTCCAGTCTCAGAGTGTTAAGTCTGGTCTTTTTACTAGAATTTGAGGTCTGCATCCCACTGCTCTCCTGCTCCCTCAGGGGTTCTCTCTTGTGTTCCCTGTCAGGGCAGTCATTGGTTGTAGTGGGGCACCATATAGTTCTTCTGATCTCCGGCTGATGTAGTCTCTGGTTTATGTGGCCCCTTCTGTCTCTTGGGCTCATAATTACCTTGGTCTTTGGTGTTCTTCATTCTCCTTTGCTCCAGGTGGATTGAGACCAACTGGCACATCTTAGATGGCAGCTTGCTAGCATTTAAGACCCCAGATGCCACTCTCCAAAGTGAGATGCAGAATATTTTCTTAATAGATTTTATTGTGCCAATTGACTTAGATGTCCCCTGAAACCATGGTCCCCAAACCCTTGCCCCTGCTACGCTGGCTTTTGAAGCATTCAGTTTATTCAGGAAACTTCTTTGCTTTTGGTTTAGTCCGGTTGTGCTGAGCTCTCCTGTATTGTGTGTTGTCTTTCCCTTCACCTAAAATAGTTCTTATCTACTATCTAATTAGAGAATACCCCTCTCCATCCCTCCCTCCTCCCTCTTGTAACTGTCAAAGAATATTTTCTTCTCTGTTTAAACTATTTCTGGAGTTCTTATAATAGTGGGCTCATACAATATCTGTCCTTTTGCAACTAATTTCACTTAGCATAATGCCTTCCAGATTCGTCCATGTTATGAAATGTTTCACAGATTCATCATTGTTCTTTATTGGTGGGTAGTATTCCATTGTGTGAATATACCATAATTTATTTATCCATTCATCCATTGATGGGCACCTTGGTTGCTTCCATGGGTGTTTATATATCTGTTCATGTAAAGGCCCTTATTTCTCTAGGATATATTCCAAGGAGTGGGATTGCTGGATCCTATGGTAGTTCTATTTCCAGCTTTTCTTAAGAAAGTGCCAAATTGATTTCCAAAGTGGTTGTACCATTTTACATTCCCACCAGCAGTGTGTAAGTGTTCCAGTCTCTCCACAACCCCTCCGGCATTTATCATTTTGTGTTTTTTGGATTAATGCCAGCCTTGTTGGAGTGAGATGGAATCTCATTGTAGTTTTGATCTGCATTTCTCTAATGGCTAATGATCGAAAGCATTTCCTTATGTATCTGTTAGCTACCTGAATGTCTTCTTTAGTGAAGTGTCCATTCATATCTTTTGCCCATGTTTCAATTGGATTATTTGTCTTTTTGTGGTTGAGTTTTTTTTTGCAGTGTCAAGTAGATTTTAGAGATCAGGTGCTGATCGGAAATGTCATAGCTGAAAACTTTTTTCCAGTCTGTAGGTAATCTTTTGGTGAAGTCTTTGGATGAGCATGGGTGTTTGATTTTTAGGAGCTCCCAGTTATCTAGTTTCTCTTCTGGTGTTTGTGCATTGTTACTGATGTTTTGTATATTGCTTATGCCATGTATTATGGCTCCTAACATTGTCGCTATTTTTTCTTCCATGATCTTTATCGTTTTAGATTTTATATTTAGGTCTTTGATCCATTTTGAGTTAGTTTTGTGCATGGTGTGAGGTTTGGGTCTTGTTTCATTTTTTTGCAGATGGATATATAGTTATTTCAGCATCATTTGTTAAAGAGACTCTTTACCCCATTTAACTGACTTTGGGCCGTTGTCAAACATCAGCTGCTCATATGTGGATGGATTTATGTCTGTATTCTCAATTCTGTTCCATTGGTCTACGTATCTGTTGTTGTGGTAGTACCAGGCTGTTTTGACTACTGTGGTGGTATAATAGTTTCTAAAATGAGGTAGAGTGAGGCGTCTTTTTCAATAAAGCTTTACTTATCCAGCACCTCTTTGCCTTCCATATGAAGTTGGTGATTTGTTTCTCCATCTCATTGAAAAATGTCATTGGATTTTGGATCAGAATTGCATTGTATCTACAGATTGCTTTTGGTAGAATAGACATTTTTATTATGTTAAGTCTTCCTATGCATGAGCAACATAGGTTTTTCCACTTATGTAGTCTCTTTTGGTTTCTTGCAGTAGTGTCTTGTAATTTTCTTTGTATAGGTCTTTTACATCTCTGGTTAGATTTATTCCTGAGTATTTTATCTTCTTGTGTGCTACTGTAAATGGTATTGATTTGGTGATATCCTCTTCGATGTCCTTTTTATTAGTGTAGAGGAATTCAGCTGATTTTTGCATGTTTATCTTGTATCCTGATACTGTGCTGAACTCTTCTATTTGTTTCATTAGTTTTCTTGAGGATTCGTTAGGGTTTTCGGTGTATAAGATGTCATCTGCAAATAGAGATACTTTTACTTCTTCCTTACCAATCTGGATGCCCTTTATTTCTTTATCTAGCCTAATAGCTCTGGCCACTACCTCCAGCACAATGTTGAATAAGAGTGGTGATAAAGGGCATCCTTGTCTGGTACATGATCTCATGGGGAATGCTTTCAGACTCTCTCCATTTAGGATGATGTTGGCTATTTTGGCTATTAGCTTTGTATAAATGTCCTTTATTATGTTGAGGAATTTTCCTTCTATTTTTATTTTGCTGAGAGATTTTGCCACAAATGGGTGTTGAGCTTTGTCAAATGCCTTTTCTGCATCAATTAATAAGATCATGTGGTTCTTGTCTTTTGTTTTATTTATATGGGTTACATTAATTGTTTTTCTAATGTTGAACCATTCCTGCATACTTGGTATAAATCTCACTTGATTGTGGAGAATTATTTTTTTTGAGATGTTGAATTCTACTGGCTAGAATTTTGTTGAGGATTTTTGCATCTAGGTACATGAGGGATATATGTCTGTAATTTTCTTTTTCTGTGGTGTCTTTGCTTGGTTTGGTATCATGCATATGCTGGCTTCATAGAATGAATTTGGGAGTATTCCATCTTTTTCTATGCTCTGAAATATCTTTAGTAGTAGTGGTATTAACTCTTTTCCGAATGTTTGTTAGAACTCTGCAGTGAAGCCGTCCAGGCCAGGGTTTTTTTTGTTGGGAGTTTTTTGGTTACCTTTTCAAGCTTTTCTTTTGTTATGGGTTTATTTAGTTGCTCTACCTCTGTTTGTGTTAGTTTAGGTAGGTAGTGTGTTTCTAGAAATTCATCCATTTCTTCTAGGCTTTCAAATTTGTTAGAGCACAACTTTTCATAGTAGTCTGATATGATTCTTTTAATTTCAGTTGAGTCTGTTGTAACATCACCCATCTCATTTCTTATTCAGGTCATTTGATTTCTCTCCTGTTTTCCTTTTGTCAGTTCGGCCAATGAGTTATCAATTTTTAAATTTTTTTCAAAGAACCAGCTTTTGGTCTTGTTAACTCTTTCAATTGTTTTTTCTGTTTTCTATTTCATTTAATTCAGCCCTAATTTTTATTATTTGCTTTCTTTTGGTGCCTGAGGCTTTCTTTTGTTGCTCTCTTTCTATTTGTTCAAGTCGTAGGGATAACTCTTTGATTTTAGCCCTTTCTCTTTTTCTTGGGTATGTACATTTATTGATAGAAATTGACCTCTTAGCACTGCTTTAGTTGTGTCCCAAAGGCTCTGATAGGAAGTGTTTTCATTATCATTGGACTCTATGGATTTTTTTTATTCCATCCTTAATATCTTCTATAACCCAGTCTTTTTTGAGCAGGGTATTGTTCAGTTTCCAAGTGTTTGATTTCTTTTTCCTGCTTTTTCTGTTATTGATTTCTACTTTTATGGCTTTATGGTCAGAGAAGATGCTTTGTAATGTTTCAATGTTTTTGATTCTGTTAAGGCTTGCTTTATGATCTAATATGTGGTCTGTTCTGGAGAATGTTCCATATGTATTGGAAAAGAAGCTATACTTGGCTGCTTTTGGATGGAGTGTTCTGTATTATCTACGAGGTCAAGCTGGTTGATTTTGGCATTTAAATCTTCTGTGTTTTTATTGAGCTTCTTTCTGGATGTTCTGTCCTTTGCCGAACATGGTTTGTTGAAGTCTCCTACTATTATTGTGGAGCTGTCTGTCTCACTATTCAGTGCTGTTAGAGTTTATTTTATGTATCTTGAAGCCCTGTCATTGGGTGCATAAGTATTTAATATGGTTATATACTCCTGGTACATTGTCCCTTTAATCATTATATAGTGTCTTTCCTTTTCCTTTGTGGTGAATTTAACTTTAAAGTCCATTTTCTCAGAAATTAATATTGACACTCCTTTTCTTTTTTGATTGCTATTTACTTGATATATGTATTTTTTCATCCTTTGAGTTTTAATTTGTGTCTTCAAGTGTAAGTTTTGTTTCTTCTAGGCGGCATATAGATATATGGTGTTTTTTTTTTTTTTTTTTTTTTTTTTTTACCAGCTCTAACACTCTCTGTCTCTTTATTGGTACATTTAGTCCAGTTACATTGAGCGTTATTATGGATAGGTATGAGTTTAGTGCTCTCATTTTGATGTCTTTTTTTGTCTGTTATTGACAGTTTCTTTTTTCCACTTAATTTTTTGTGCTGAGTAGTTTATACATTGTCTTTTCCTCTTACTCGTCGTTGTTGATTTCATTTTTGCTGAGTCTTTATGTTTTCTTGTATTTTATTTTGATATGTAGGATTTTTAGTCTCCTTTGTGATTACCTTAATACTTACTCCTATGTTTCTAAGTTAAACCTAAGTGTTATTTCTTTATTTCACGTTGACTTCCTCTCCGTATGAAAGATCTATTACTACATTTTTTAGTCTCTTTTTATTGTTTTAATGTAATCTTCTTTTACATAATGACATTGCTACTTCCCTGTTTTAAGTGTTTCTGTGACTTCCCCATCTGGGTTGATATCTGGCTGTTCTGTCCAGTGTTCTAGTCTTGGGTTGGTATCTGATATTGTCAATTTTCTAACCAGAGAACTCCCTTTAGCATTTCTTGTAGTTTTGGTATCGTTTTTACAAATTCCCTAAACTTCTGTTTATCTGGAAATATCCTAATTTCATCTTCATATTTGAGATACAGTTTTGCTGGATGTATGATTCTTGGCTGGCAATTGTTTCCTTCAATGCTTTATATAAGTCATCCCATTGCTTTCTTGCCTGCATGGTTTCTGCCGAGTAGTCTGAGTTTATTCTTATTGACTCTCCTTTGTAGATGACTTTTCGTTTATCCCTAGCTGCTCTTAAAATTCTCTCTTTATCTTTGGTTTTGGCAGGTTTGATTATAATATACCTTGGTGACTTTCTCTTAAGATCTACCTTATGTGGAGTTCGATGAGCACCTTGGATAGATATCTTCTCATCTTTCATGATATCAGGGAAGTTTTCTGCCAACAAATCTTCAGCAATTCTCTCTGGATTTTCTGTTATCATTCCCTGTTCTGGTTCTCCAATCACTTTTAGGTTCTTTCTGTTGATAGAGTCCCACATGATTCTCAGAGTTTCTTCATTTTTTTAAATTCCTTTATCTGATTTTTCTTCAAATATATTGGTGCCAAGTGTTTTATCTTCAATCTCACTAATTCTGCCTTCCATTTCCTAAATTCTGCTCCTCTGAGTTCCTATTGAGTTTTCTAACTCTGTAATTTTATTGTTAATGTTCAGAATTTTTCATTCCTGTCTCTCCATGGATTCTTGCAGCCTATGGATTTTTCATTACGTTCTTGAATAACCTTTTTAATTTCTTCAACTGCATCATCTGTGTGTTCCTTGGCTTGTTCTGTGTTTGCCTGATCTCCTTCGTGATCTTTTGAAGAGCTCAGTATGTTAATCTTTTGTATTCTACATCTGGTAATTCCAGGAATACACCTTCATCTGGAAGATTCTTTGATTTTCTGTTTTGAGAGCTTGTTGAATTGATCATGGTCTGATTCTTTATGTGATTTGATATTGACAGTTGTCTCTGAGCCATCTATAAGTTATTGTATTAATTTATTTTGTTTACTGTATCCTAGCTTCTTGTTTTGTTTTGTTTTGATATGCCTAAATAGGCTGCTTGAGTGGGCTAGCTTGATTATTTACATCTTTGATGCTCTAATGTCCTGGTACCAGATGGCTAGAGCTGTTGGCAGGTATATGACCTAGGAGTCCATTCACTTTTCTTGTATGGATTCAGCTCAGGTGTCCAAGTAGTTGTTCATCAAGTATGTGGTACAGGCTCTGTCCTACAGTCTTAGAGGGGGAGGGGTGGTTGGTGTAGGCACAGGTATTTTGTTACAGCTGGGGTCATGCTCTGAACAAGACAGGGGGCTGACAACCACCCTCCAAGTGTCTCTGTGGAAAGTGTGTCCCTGTTCCCTAGAGCACACAGCTGGGTGTTTTCTGCAGCTGGACCAGGGGCAACCAATCCTTTTGGTTTTAAGGACTGGGAGGCACCATTTATCCTTGGACCCCTGTTGCAGGTGCCTTGGTGATGTGGGTGGAGCCACCAGTCCTCAGCCCCCTGATGTGGGTAGGTGAGGATCCTGTTTAATAGGCAAAGCAGTGTCAGACATCAAAAACCCACCTCTCCACTGCACATCTGAACTTGTTGAAGTCAGATCTCAAGCACATACACACCATTGCAGTCTGCCAACAAGCGTCTAATCTCCTGAAATGGGCCCACTTGGGTCCATGCAGGGGTGAAAGGTGTTCAAATTCTGTGGACCATTTGTGCCTGTACATGAACTGTTTCTGTCCTGAGCTCCCCAGCTTAGTGGAGCTGTCAGATTATCTTTTTCACCAGTTGTGAATTTATTCCTTCTCCAAGGTCAGGTGAATGGCTCAGAGAGTGCAGGAGGACCTATCTCAGGCCCAGGAAAATTGACAACCACTAAAACCATCTTGGAAGCTGGGGGCACAATAAAATAAACACAAGTACTTAGCTTTTTCCAAGAGCACTGTTCTTCTCTAGTTCTGGAGGGGTGAGTACACTGTGCAGCTTGCTGTCTCTCCCTGAGGAAACCATGTTCTGAATGCTACCCCCAGCCCCACCATGATCGCTCCAGGGGATTGTGCCTGAGGGGCGCTGATTCCTGGCCAGTCAGGCCAAGAAATTCCTTGCCCCTTCCTAACCGTCTCTCCCTTCTCCTGCCGCTCAGTCTGATTTCCTAACTTAACTTGTCATATATATAATCATTTCACTTGTTTTTTCAGGTCTTTGTTGTATGAGGGATCACCGGAAGCATCTGACTACTCTGCCATCTTGGCCCTGCCTCTCTCTCCATTATTGAGAGTGGTGTTTTGAAGTTCCCAACTATTATCATAGAATTGTCTATTTCTCATTTCAGTACTGTCAGTGTTTGCTTCAGATATTTTGGAGATCTTTTGGTAGGTGCAGGTATGTTTATAATTGTTATATATCCTTGATAATTGACATTTTTATCATTATATAATCTTTTGTCTCTCATCAGGTTTTGTAAATAGGTTAAATCCCCAATAAAAACACAGGAATAGGCAGAATGGATAAAAGAAAACAAACAAAACTTCATACGAAAACCTGATGCAACACCATGCTGTAAATGACACTTACTTTGGATTTAAGAACCCAAATAAGTTGAATAAATGCTCTATGTAAATTGTGACCAAAAGAGATATGTAGCAGCTATACTAACATGAGAAAAAATAGACTGTAAATCAAAAACTGTTACATGAGACAAAGAAGGACATTAAATAATGGTAAAAGGGACAATTCACTGAGAAAATATAACAATTATAAACATATATGTACCTAACAAAAAACTACCAAAATATATGAAGAAAACATTGACAGACTTGAAGTGAAAAATGGGAAATTCTTCAATAATATTTGAAGACTTCAATACACAACTTTCAATAATAATTAGAACATCTAGACAAAAAAAAAAAAAGTAAGGAAATAGAGAACTTGACAATATTATAAGGCAACTATACCTAAAAGGTATTTATAGAAAATGCCATTCTTGCCCTTGCCTTTTGGAAAAAAATTAAGGGGGAAATAAATGTTACAGGATAAATATCTACTAGCTTATAGACTCAACAGCAAAGTGGGAACCTGGCTTGTAAAAATGAACAAAGTCAAAGGAACCTGGGCAATGAGACATCATCCTAGGCAGTCTCACATAACCTTGATGCTTCTATAGTTAATTTCAGGCTGTACCGTTGGGTTGTCCCATGATATTTGTTCAGCAGTTCTATGGTGAAAGGTAACAAGATGGTATAAAAGGGAACAAGTTGTTGTAAAAAGGAATAACAGAAATTCATAATTGAACAACCATATCCAAACAACCTAATAAAGCTTGGCCAAAGCATGTGAATAGATATTTCTTTAAAAGTGATATATGAAGGGCCAGGAGCCACATGGCAGATGCTAAACATCAATAGTCATTAAGGAAATTCAAATCAAACCACACTGAGATACCACTTCATTTCTGTGAGGCTGACTTTAATAATAACAACAAAGAGAAAATAACAATGTTGGTGAGAATGTGGAGATATTTCTGCTGGGAATGTAAAGTGGAAGAAGAACTCTCCCTTGAGGAATTAAGACCTACAGACCTGAAGAGGCCAGAGATGAGGAAGCCTGAAGCACAAGCTCCCCAATTAGTTCACTGAGGGTGATGTTATGTTAGGCCATTTATACGCCCACGTCTTGATTTCTAGATCCAGGTATTCTACACGTTGAGAGTACAGAACATTATGATTGTCATTGATTTACAGCATAGGATAAACCAAACCCAAACCCGTTGCCATCGAGTCAATTCCAACTTATAGGTAGAACTGTCCCGTAGGGCTTCCAAGGCTGTAATCTTTACAGAAGCTGACTACCACATCTTTCTCCTACGGAGTGGTTGGTGGGTTCTAATCACCAACCTTTTGGTTAGCAGCTGAGCTCTTAACCACTGTGCCACCAGGGCTCCTTCAGTGTGTACTGCATCCTGCAAATTATGTAGCCATAACTGCCTCTGTTTTCAAATGTTGCACTATATATAATGAATCCCTTTGAAATTAGTCATCTTCCCATATCTTCCACTAATTAAAAAAATGAAATTATCCCATACTCCCTATTCACTTTAGGGTATATTTTATCTCTCTTCCATTTCCTGACAAACTTTTGTACAATAGGTCTACACCTACCACCTACATTTCCTCAATGCTCAATCACTCTTCAAACACCTTACCTGAATTATTTCTGTCCCTACCCCTTTATTTAGAGAGCCAAGAAATGAATGGAGTCCTGTCTAAAATCAACAAAGTCTTCCATGCACTAAGCGTATGTCAAGGAATATTTTTCAGTCCTTAAAAAAAAAAAAATTTTTTTTTTTTATCTTATTAATTCTTTAACAGCATTAAAACTATTGACCAGTTTGCTTTTTTTCAGACAGGACCTCTTTGTCTCCATAACCTTGAGGACACCAAGTGACCCATAAAAACTCCAAATATTTTCTAAGCAAATACTTCCCAGGGAAGGATTTCATTCTAAGACAGATGGTTCCTAGGTTTGGTTCCTTGTAGAAGTTAAGCTTTTCTCAGGGGACAGCTTGTTACTTTAAAACCAAACTAAAGATAGAAGAATTTCTCCTTGAAGGAAATAAATAAATCCATCTCACCCTCCCACCCCTACTCCCATAGCTACAAAGGGACAAAATTGGCAGAAAATTTTCTACTTTATCTTCTTATTACCCAAGGGAACTGAATTGTTTAGAGAGAGAAAAGACAATAGAACAATTTATTTAATGAAGAGCTCTGAGATTCGACCCTTGAGGCTCTGGAAACTTTAAACATGTCCTCATTGCCTCACCCTGTAAATATTTGATCCCAGCCTTGGTGAAAACTAAATTGAGCTTCACAGAGACAGGCCATGGAGAGGGGAAACAGCTTCAGCAGTACCATCAGAAAGAGTGGACTCCCGGTACTTTGAAACTACTTTAGTTTCCATTGCAGCCAGTCTTTTTCAGACCTCATTCTGTTTTTGTTTTTGTTTTTGTCTTTCTGAAATCTAGAGCCTCTCTCCAAGGAAGAGAGTTGGAAATGGCCATTTCTTGAATGTATAATTTTCCAGAGAACCTCTGACTCAACCAGTTTTAACATTTTATCTTGTCTCTCTCACCAAACATTGCTTCTTCACACTCTTTTATAAATTGTAGATTGCTCTCAGATTTCCTATATCCAGGAATTTATCCATTACCTACTGGATGAACATCTGTTATACGGGAGATATTATCTGTCTTGTTTCTAATGCCTGACAGAGTTTTTCTACATATTCCCTATTTTTTTTCTCCAAACGAAAAGCTCTTAGTTTCTAAATATTTCTTACTGATAGTGCTTAAAAGTTCTATTTTTTTAATGCTATTTCTCCTTACTGTCTACGATATCATCTAAAAGTGTTATAATTATTTCTGAGGTTTTAGTACTCAGGCCCATTTCCTTTTCTCATCTTAAATGTTCAGGAGAAAGGTTAAAGTGGGATTAATTGCCTTGAATTATTCATGAGTTTAGCACAGATATTTTACTATTTTATGTAGCTTATCCTGTTGGCTGTGGATTTAAAACAGCCATTCTGTATATGGTTAAGGCAATGGTAGGCACACAAAGTCACACCCTTTGACTCACAAGTAAACATAAAATTACCCACATTAGAGGCAGGTTAAAGAATAGTAGTGGATGTTTTATTTGTAGGCCTCACAAGCTCTGTCCTTCTGAGCCCTCAGTCTCTGCTCTCCATCTCACTGGCCTCTGCAACCTCTTCCACTACCAAGCTCAGTGCCCGACAGGGAACCAAGCCTTCTGTTTGCTCAGTCCCTCGTGCTTGTCTTTTCCCTACTTCCTCTGAAAGACGATTACCTATTCTTCCTCTTCAGTTCAAATAATCCTATTTCAGAGAAGCCTTTCCTACTCATCTGCCCAGACTAAATAATATATCCTCAATGATTTTTTTTCTCTTTCAAATTAATTTTCATTCTTTATGCATGGACAAAACCAACTATTTTTCTTTTATGTAAAAAGGAAATATTTATTTTCAAACATAATTTTGACTTTTAATTTTCTTTTTTTTTTATCATACTTTAGATGAAGGTTTAGAGAACAAGCTAGCTTCTCATTTAACAGTTAGTACACTTGTTTTGTGACGTTGGTTGCCAACCCCAGGACATGGCAACACTCTTCCCTTCTGAACCGTGGGTTCCCTATTACCAGCTTTCCTGTTCCCTCCTGCCTTGTCATCCTGGCCCTGGTCTCCTTTTGTTTTTTATGGGCCTGTCTAATCTTTGGCTGAAGGGAGAACCTCACGAATAACTTTATTACTGAGCTAAAAGGGTATCCAGGAGTAATTTCCTTAGCATGATTTGCTCTATAGTAGCTTTTAATAATTTTAATCTATTCTATCCATTGTATTCCTTCTAATTAACTCCTCTGATTTTAATACAACAAATCCTCATTCAAGAGCATGTGCACATGAGCACACACATGTCTTTTATTTGATTTGAATGGTCATGTGAATTTATTTCTTCCTCTTATTTACAGAATCCACATGGCCTTTCCTCTTCTTGGAAGAATCCATCTGGCAGCTGATTTCTGGAATAGGGAGCCATAGGGATCTTCACAAATTGGAAGAGCTGCGTGGAGATTAAAAGAGGTAACAGACCTATTGTGTTTGTAGTCATCACAATTTCATCCTTGCTTGATGGATGGCCCAGTATAAAGGGAATATTGATAAATGATAGACACGCAATACAGATTTATTGTGATGACAAAAACAGAAGCTCACAATTACCAAGTAGGTACAGTACATTCTAGGAACCACACTAGAAAAATGACATGCATCATCTCATTTAATTCGCTCATCAATTTCATTATGTTGTTTTTGTTGTTGGGTGCCGTCACGTCAGTTCTGACTCATAGAGACCCTATGCACAACAGAAGGAAACAATGCCCAGTCCTGTGCCATCCTTACAATCCTTGTTATGTTTGAGTTCACTGTTGCAGCCACTGCGTCAATCCACCTCATTGAGGGTCTTCCTCTTTTCGGCTGACCCTGTACTTCGTCAAGCATGATGTCCTTCCCCAGGGACTGATCACTCCTGACAACATGTCCAAAATGTGTAAGACGCAGTCTCGTCATCCTTGCTTCTAAGGAGCATTCTGGTTGTACTTCTTCTAAGACAGATTTGTCCCTTCTTTTGGCAGTCCATGGTATATTCAATATTCTTCACCAACACCACAATTCAAAGGCATCAATTTTTCTTCAGTCTTCCTTATTCATTGTCCAGCTTTCACATGCATATGATGCAATTGAAAATGCCATGGCTTGGGTCAGGTGTACCTTAGTCTTCAAGGTGACATCTTTGCTTTTCAATACTTTAAGGAGGTCCTTTGCAGCAGATTTGCCTAATGCAATGCATCTTTTGATTTCTTGACTGCTGTTTCCATGGGTGTTTACGGTGGATCCAAGTAAAATGAAATCCTTGACAACTTCAATCTTTTCTCTCTTTATCATGATGTTGCTCATTGGTCCAGTTCTGAGGATTTTTGTTTTCTTTATGTTAAGGTGCAATCCATACTGAAGGCTGTGGTCTTTGATCTTCATTAGTAAGCGCCTCAATTCCTTTTCACTTTATAGCAAGCAAGGTCGTATTATCTGCATAATGTAGGTTGTTAGTGAGTCTTCCTCCAATCCTGATGCCCCATTTTTCTTCATTGAGTCCAGCTTCTCGGATTATTTGCTCAACATACAGTTTGAATAGGTATGGCAAAAGGATACAACCCTGCTGTATGCCTTTCCTTTAAACCAGTCAGTATCCCCTTGTTCTGTCCGAACTGCCTCTTGATCTATCTAAAGGTTCTTCATGAGCACAATTAAGTGTTCTGGAATTCCCATTCGTTGCAATGTTATCTATAATTTGTTATGATCCACCCAGTCGAATACCTTTGCATAGTCCATAAAACACAGGTAAACATCCTTCTGGTATTCTCTGCTTTCAACCAGGATCCATCTGACATCAGAAATGATATCCCTCATTATGTAGGGACTATTTATTATCCCTCATTCTCCCTCATTATGTAGGGACTATTTATTACATCCACTGGAGAAGTGAAGTATCCGCAGCTAAGAGAGATTAAATAAATTTCTCATGGTCATATAGGAAGTTGGAAAAGCCAATATTCTATCACAGGACATATGATTCAAACACTCATTTTTGTAATCACAGCTTTATACTATAGCTTGGAAGAATAATATATCTAAAATAATTGTCATAAAGGGAACAGATTAGTAATAAGAATAATAGCTATAGTGAATTGGGAGTCCTGGAGGTGCAATGGTTAAGCGCTCAGATGTTAATCAAAAGATAGGTAGTTTGAACCCACCATCTGCTCCATGGGGGAAAGATGTGCCAATCTTCTTCTGTAAAGATTATAGCCTTAGAAACACCATAGAGCAGTTCTACTGTGTCCAATAGTGCCACTACATGTCTGAATCAACTCAGTGGCAATGAGTTTGGTTTTGATTTTTTTTTTTTTTTGGTGTTATTAATTGAGAAACTCCTGTTCACAGAGGCATTTCTAAACTTCACAAAGAAGGTAACAGTAATAACCAGATTTTTAAACAAGAAAAAACTAAGGCACCAAGAGTTAACTGTCACATTGAAAGGATGTGCCAGGTAACATTTAAGACATGAATTTCAACTCAGATGACATTTAATCACTAACATACAGCTACCAGAATGAAGGAGGTATGGGATTTATCAGGGAAAAGAAAAAAAAAAATACCTGCAAATTCACATAATATGTTTCCAATTAACTTGGAAGGGTCATATCAAAGAAGAAATTGTTTTATGTGTGTAGATTCAAATAGAAGAATTATCTAAACAGTGGATAGAAGCTAAAAAGAGAGAGGTTTCTGCTAAGTTAAAGTGTCTGAATAATTATACACATTTAGAATGGAAAAGGGCTACCTGCAACTAACTGAAAGAGTCACTGTCATTGGAAGGACTCCATGTCAAAACACAGGTGGTATTATAAATGGGATGACTAGCGGAGATGCCAGTTGGCAATTGATTCAATGTTGCTTTTACCTTCTCCAGCCTACACACTAGCTACATGGAAGCAGAAAACCAAACAAAAGTTTCAGAATTCCTTCTGCTGGGCCTCTCAGAGGATCCTGAACTTCAGCCCCTCTTCTTTGGACTCTTCCTGTCCACGTACCTGGTCACTGTGCTTGGGAACCTGTTCATCATTCTGGCTGTCAGCTCTGACGCCCGCCTCTACACCCCCATGTACTTCTTCCTCTCCAACCTGTCCTTTGTTGACATCTGTTTCATCACCACCACGGTCCCAAAGATGCTGGTGAACATCCAGACTCAGAGCAAAGACATCTCCTACATAGGATGCCTCACTCAGGTGTATTTCTTCACGATTTTTGCTGGACTGGAAAATTTTCTCCTGACCATTATGGCCTATGACCGATTTGTGGCCATCTGTCACCCCCTGCACTACATGCTCATCATGAATGCCCAGCTCTGTGTCTTGTTGGTTCTGATGTCTTGGGTCATCATTTTCTGGGTCGCTCTGCTTCATATTCTACTGATAACAAGGCTGAAGTTCTATATAGGCACTGAAATTCCACATTTCTTTTGTGAACTGTCTCAGATTATCAAAGTGGCCTGCTCTGACACCCTCATCAATAACATCTTCTTATATGTGTTGACTGCCCTGCTGAGTGTGTTTCCCTTCACAGGGATCCTCTTCTCTTACTCTCAGATTGTCTCCTCCTTAACGAGGGTGTCCTCTGCTGGGGGCAAGTATAAGGCATTTTCCACCTGTGGGTCTCACCTCTCTGTCGTCTCATTGTTCTATGGGACAGGCATTGGTGTCTACCTGAGTTCTGCTGTGACCCATTCTTCTCAGAAGAGCTCTATTGCCTCAGTGATATATACTGTGGTCACTCCCATGTTGAACCCTTTCATCTACAGCCTAAGGAACAAGGAAGTGAAGGGAGCCCTGGGAAAGCTCCTTTCTAGAGCAGCCTGTTGTCCATGATGGTAACTTGTCTCAGGGCTTAATGCATCCAGTTGTCTCCAAAGCAAATGCCCTGATTCTTTTTTCTTCCCCAAAAGACATGCGTCATTTCCTCTATCCCTAACCACCTATGACTTTCATTTTTATTTGTTATTGTACCATTTTTCCTTAACTCTTCCTTAGGAATTACTTTTGACTCTTTTTTCCTATATGCTGTCCATAAAGTTCTTTGTTTGGTCAGCTTTCTTAGAGCCATTCATGAAAATACCAACCTTAGATATGCAGTATTTGTCACGTCAAGTAGTGATATGGTTTAACCAAAGGTTAATCTCTCAAACATTGATGCTTTTCACCTTAATTTGTTTATGTGTTTTTCCCTGAAAGAAATAAAATTGAAATCATACGATAGTCATGACCAAGTTCTTGCCACATCTAAAATGTGCTTATTGCTTTACACATAATTCCATTTAACCATGGCAACATTT
The DNA here is from genome assembly GCF_024166365.1 of Elephas maximus indicus. NCBI lineage: Eukaryota > Metazoa > Chordata > Mammalia > Proboscidea > Elephantidae > Elephas > Elephas maximus. The sequence continues at coordinate 23,144,581 of NC_064821.1, read as the reverse complement.
CTTTGATACATGATCTCATTTTCCCTATTTTTCTGAAGAAAAGTCTGAGACTGAAAGGGACTCAAACCTGGCAACCTATCATTGAGTTCATATTCCTAAATTTACTATCAGTCCTAACAAGGATGTGGTTTTCAACTTGAAGGGTGGGAATCTAGTTTGGGTAGATGAGTTTTCAGATGATTCATAGTAATATGCTGTCTAGAATAATCTGAGATGTTGATTCACTCTTTATGGTCCTTCCTTGCTTCTTTACTTCCTTCCTTTGTTCTTTCTTCCAGTTTTTTTTTAACTTTCTCCTGTTCTTTATTTTATTTTACCTTTATGTCTCATTATGTCAGTTTTAAGATATACTCCCAAATATTCTAAAACACGTAGTAATGAATATAATGGAATAAGAGTTGTTCCTACACAGGTTTAATTGTCTTGGACTCTCTGGAGGTGTCCTCAGGAATCGTAGTTACACACTTGTGGAATGTATTCAGAACTTCATTTTTTGAGGAGAAGAATATGGGTAGAATTGAGTCTGCCCAGTGAAAGATAGAGTAGTAGATGCTGTCAATGCTCCTCCCACATTCCTGGCATCCTCTCACCACCTCTATTGCAGACCAGTCTGACTGCCAGTGGACAGCACTGACTGGAACCTACTTTGGCCAACATATGGTGGCAGAAGTGACTGGTGGCTATGGATCTCCAGGGGCAGCCTTCATTGACAGTTGCGGGATATACCACCTTACCTGGAAACATTCTGAGCGTGGGTTTTGCACATTTTCCAAAATTTTCCCACAGGGTGAAAACTCTGCTCACTCACTGTGGTAGCTGACTTAATACATACTTTATTGGATGTGTTTTCTTCCCTGTGTCTCTTCTCCTCTCTCTCATCCATATTCCTTACTCCTTCAATTAAGTTGCTTGTACTTGAATCATTGGCTGAGTATCTGCTTCTATGGGAAGAAAAACTGAGACAGCTGATAAAGACAGTGAGGGGTATTAAGGGAATAGTGAGAGGAACTAGGGACTTTGGGACCAAAACAAAGCTAAAACAAGAAGAAAGGAACAATTTACTAAAAAGTCATAATTTGTTAGTGAGAAAAGACTTGTTCTATATGGCTCCAATTCACTTTGATTCCATTAAGTTTAATCAAATATTTATTACCTAGTCTGTACAAATTGGAAAACCTGGAGGTGTAGTCCCATTGCCTTCAAGTCACTTCCAATTCATAGCAACCCTATAGGACAGAGTAGAACTGCCCCATAGTGTTTCCAAGGAACTCTTGGTGGATTGAAACTGCCAATATTTTGGTTAGCAGCCATAGCTCTTAACCGCTACACCTCCAAAACCAAAAACCAAACCCACTGTCATCGTTTTTTTGGTTTTGGAGGTGTAGTGGTTAAGAACTATGGCTGCTAACCAAAAGGTCAGCAGCTTGAATCCACCAAGACCTCCCTGGAAACACTATGCGGCAGTTCTACTCTGTCCTATAGGGTTGCTATGAATTGGAAGGGGCTTGAAGGCAACTTTTGTGTGTGTGTGTGTGTGTACAAATTGAGAAGGAGACCAAAGAGATATACACAAAGAAAGAAAGAAAGAAAGATTTCAATTCAGAGTGGGAGCATAGTAATACTGATATGTAGTAGAAACTGTTATAAAAAAAAAAGGAATATTTTCAGCTCACCTTGAATAATTCCATGGAAAACTTCCTGAGAATTTATTTTTAAAAAGTTTTATTGAGGTATAATTTACATAGCATGAAATCCATCCATTTTTGTAATCCAATGGTTTAAGTCAATTTATTTAGTTGCAGAATTGTCACCGCAATCTAGTTTTAGAGAGTCATGTACTACAAAGACAGAGACCATTTGATCAGAGGACTCTTAGACTTCATGGAACATGCAGCATCCCCAGTGACACAGAAGTCAGGCAGTTCTCCAGGTCCTGTCAAAAAGATTCCATAAATATTTCGTAAAACAATATTTTAGATTGTTTTCTTGGTCACCTCCAGTACCTATCTCCTTTCCATGAATGTATAGGAAGAAAGTAGATAAGAAGAGTACCCTCATGCTCTCTGTTCTTTTATATTGAATGATTTATTAAAACAACCCCAGAAGTTCTGAATTTATCCTGTAAGACTTGATAACTAAAATGCACTTATCATTGGGGCTGCTTCCTAAGAGCATTTGGGAAAAAAAAATTAGAGTATTTGTAAACATTTAAGTAGAGTGGGGAAAATATCTGTCCTATTTGTCTTATTTTCAATCTTAGGCTTCCAGGAGATTTATTAACGTACTCATTTTATAGAAGGAATATTTATTGAGAATCCACTATGTTTTGGTGTTGGTGACAAAGTTGTGAATCAAAATATTCCTGTCCTTATGTAGCTTACATTACAGTAGGGAGAAAGAAAACCAATAAAAAAAGTTTTGAATTGGGGAAAGTGCTATGAAAAAAATGAGGTAGCATCAAACAATGGAGAAAGACTGTGAGATTTATTTTAGGTAACATTTTCAATACCATGATAAAATAATAGAAAATGGCTGGGATATTTTAGACAATGTTTTTAATATTGTTCCTCAACAGTCTAGACCAGAGTTTCTCAGCCTCTGCACTACCGACATTTTAGACTGGATAATTCGTTGTTGTGGGGGACTGTCCTGTGCATTAGGGTGTTTAACAGCAATCCGCGGCCTCTACCCACTGCATGCCAACACTCTACTCCTTGGCTGTGACAACAGAAATGTGTCCATGCATTACCAATTTTCCGCTAGGGTGCAAAATAGTCCCAGTTAAGAGCCAGTGTTCCAGATGGTGCAGGAGTTGATGACTTTAACTTTCTAGGAGACAGGAAAATTAGGAAAAGCAACATTTAAGGGAAGATAAAATATCAGTTTATTATTGCAAAGATTGAGTTAGAGGAGACTACAGAATACCTCACTGGTGGTATTATTTCAGAGGTCAAATATCTTGGTTTGTTGTTTGTCAGTTTGCACTTGTGGCAGTATAATCAATTAATTGCGCAGATAAAGGGAGAAATTTCTGCTTAAAGAGTCAAGAGTTAGAAAGACAAGATGATGCTTGGCTGAATCCTACCCATGATTCTTCAGTTCTCAGTTGTAGGGCCCCCACCAGACATTGCTCTCATTGGATATACCTATCTATCACGACATTAGCCACCACTGTAATTAAATAATTTTGTGCACAATTATTTTACCTATGAACATCTCTTCAAAATATCCACCTGTGCTTTGGATCCCATCCGTTCCTAATGTTTTAGGTACTTTATCACTTATCCCTTCCTTATCCTGTATATCTCAATGTCTGCATGCAAGATTATAATTTCCAATGTAGTTAAACACACTCCCATATCTTTCAATGTAAATAAGACTCACTCTTCACCCCATATCTCCCTTTGGGTGTTACACCAAATGTTTAAATATTTGATCTGCACTTGCATTTGCGTTTCCACACTGTTCTCTTTCTCCTCAACCAACCTCATCTGGAGTCTTTCTTCTTCCATCACAGTCACTCTCCCTGAGGTCTGCAGTGACCTCATGTGCTCAATAAAGTCTAAGGAACATTTCCAGCCTTCAAAGTGCTTGATTTTTCAGCAGCAAAGTTACTAATGACTGTAATTGCTTTCTTGAAACAGGGACCTTATTCAGTTTCCAAGGTACAGGGGATTTCAGGTGACCCATAGGCCTGCCGAAGATTGCTTAACCAAAATACATTTCATTTTTGTCACAATAGAGTTTTGAGGGTTGAGCCTACTGACAGCTCTTGGAGCATGAACACATCCCTTAGGGAGAAACGCTCAACTTTGAAATTAAACCTTGTTAAAGAGAGACAAGAGTTATCAGCAATACCTTAAGGAGCATGTGGGGTCCTGGGAGACTACATTAAAGGAAGATGATGGAACTTGTTTTAATCTCCAGGAGAAAGATCTTGTTGACTGCAAGTGTTTGAACATACTAGATAAGGAAGGAATAATTAGAAGAAAGAAATTCACCTCTTTCCACAATGACCTTCAGGGAGACCAAATTGACAGAAAGTTTCCTATTATTCTCTCTTTTCCCCAAGGGAGCTGAATTGTGTAAAGAGTAGAATGGCCATAGAAAAAATTATTTAGTAAGATGCTCTAGAATTCAACCCCTGAGGTGCTGAAAACTTTAAATTAGCTCCCAGGGCCCCTAAAGCAACCCATCTTTGGTCTCCCGAGATGTCAGTTAGGCATTGTCTGCCTGGTGCATTTCCCTGTACTTTCTGGGGAAAGTCATTATAGCAGAAAGAGCCAGGGCACCCAAGGCCTTCCATGTTGCTATCTGAAATCCAGTGTATCCTCGATGAAGGCTGAGAGTGAAAGAAGTCAGCAATCACCAAAGACACAGACAAGAACTGTAGCTCTGAAAGTGTGGTCCCTGGACCAGCAGCATCAATGCCACCTGGGAGCTTGTTACAAATGCAAATCTTTGGCCTGCACCCCAGATCTACTGAGTCTGAAACTGCAGGGGTGAGTCCCAGCCACTTGTGTTTTAGTAAGCCCCCAAGTGAATCTTATCAAGCACAGCTAAACTTTGGGAACAACTCCCCTAGGGGATTTACAGAAATGGATCAATTTAGGACTCACACATGGCTGCATATTCACAGATTTGAGAGCTCTGCACCTCCAAAAGCTTATCCACAAATAATGACACATTTGTTTTTGACATTAAAATACTTATGCAACCTTTCTTTGTCATTATATTGCATTTGTTTGAATTAGCAGAATAGTATTAAATACTCTTCAGTTATAGCATTGTTGTTGTGGTTAGGTGCCTTCCAGCCAGTTCTGACTCACAGTGAGCCTGTGTACAATAGAATGAAACACTGCCCTATCCTGTGCACCCCCACAATCATTGTTATGCTTGAGCCCATGGTTGTAGCCACTGTGTCAAGCCATCTTGTTGAGGATCTTTCCCTTTTTTCTCTGACCCTCCGTTTTAGGAAGTAAGATGTCCTTCTCCAGGGACCGGCCCCTCCTAATAATATATCTGTCCAATTATGCGAGACAAAGTCTCACCATTCTTGTTTCTAACAAGCATTCTGGCTGTACTTCTTCCAAGACAGATCTTTTGTTCTTCTGGCAGTCCATAGTATATCCAGCATTCTTTGTGAACTATATAATTCGAAGGCATCAATTCTTCTTAAAAAAAAATTCTTCTTAGGTTTTCTATATTCATCTTCCAGCTTTCACATGCATATGATATGACTGAAAATAGCATGGCTTATGTTAGGTGCACCTTAGTCCTTAAAGTGATACCTTTGCTTTTAACACTTTAAAAAGGTCTTTTGCAGCAGATTTGCCCAATGCAATGTGTCTTTTGATTTTTTGGCTCCTGCTTCCATGGGTGTTGATTGCGGATCCAAGTAAAATGAAATCCTTTACAACTTCGATCTTTCCTTTATTTATCATGATGTTGCTTATTGGTCCAGTTGTGAGGATTCTTGTTTTCCTTTAGCTGAGGTGTAATCCATACTGAAGGCTGTGTCTTTGATCTTCATCAATAAGTGCTTCAAGTCCTCTCCACATTCAGCAAAGTTGTGTCATCTGCATATCGCAAGTTGTTAATGAGTCTTCCTCCAATCCTGATGCTGCATTCTTCTTCATATAGTCCGTCTTCTTGGATTATTTGCTCAGGATGCACATTGCATAAGTATGATGAAAGGATACAAACCCGACACATACCTTTCTTTATTTTTAATCATGCAGTATTCTTTTGTTCTGTTTGAAAGACTGCCTCTTGATCTATGCACAGGTTCTACAAGAGCACAATTAAGTGTTCCAAATTTCCCATTCTTTGCAATGTTATCCAAAATTTGTTATGATCCACACAGCCAAATGCCTTTGCGTAGTCATTGAAACACAGGTAAACATCTTTTCTGGTATTCTCTGTTTCAGTCAATATCCATCTGACATCTGCAATGATAACCCTGATTCCGTGGCCTCTTCTAAATCCGGCTGGAATTTCTGACAGTTCCCTGTTGATGTACTGCTGCAACCACTTTTGAATGATTTTCAGCATAATTTTATGTGTGTGTGATATTAGTGATACTGTATGATAATTTCTACAATTGGTTGAATCACTTTTCTTGGGACTAGGCATAAATACGGATCTCTTCCACTTGGTTGAACAGGTGGGCTGTCTTCCAGGTTTCTTGATAGAGATGACTGAGAAATTCTAGCATTGCATCCTTTTGTTGAAACACCTCAGTTGGTATTCCGTCAACACCTGGAGCCTTGTTTGTCACCAATGCCTTCAGTGCAGCTTGGACTTCTGCCTTCAGTACCATTGGTCCTTGATCATATGCTACCTTCTGAAATGAGTGGGCATTGACCAATTCTTTTTCGTAGAGTGTCTCTGTGTATTTCTTCCATTTTTTATGCTTCCTGCTTTGTTCAGCATTTTTCCTGTAGAATTCTTCACCATTACAACTCAAGTCTTGAATGTTTTCTTCAGCTCTTTCAGCTTGAGAAATGCCAAGCATGTTCTTCTCTTGTGTTTTTTTTACTCCAGGTCTTTGCACATGTAATTGCAATACTTTGTCTTCTGGAGCTGTCCTTTGAAACATTTTGTTCAGCTCTTTACTTCATCGTTTCTTCTCTTGGCTTTAGCTACTCAATGTTCAAAAGCAAGTTTCGGAGTCTCTTCTGACATCCATTTTGGTCTTTTCTTTCTTTCCTATCTTTTTAATGACTTCTTGCTTTCTTCATGTATGATGTCCTTGATGTCATTCCACAACTCGTCTGATCTTCAGTCATTAGCATTTAATGTGTGAAGTCCATTCTCAAGTTTGTCTCTTAATTCAGTTGGTATGTACTCGAGGTTGTATTCTAATTTTCTTCAGTTTCAACTTGAACTTGTTTATTAGTGATTGTTGGTCTGTTTGCAGTCGGCGCCTGACCTTGTTCTGACCCCTGATGTTGAGTGTTTCCATCATCTCTTTCCAGAGATGTAGTCTAATTGATTCCTGTGTATTACATCCAGCCAGCGTCATGTGTATAGTTGCCTTTCATGTAGTTGAGAAAAAGTATTTGCAATGAAGTCGTTGGTCTTGCATAATTCTATCATGAGATCTCTGGCATTTTTTCTATCACCAAAGCCATATTTTCCAACTACCAGCCCTTCTTTGTTTCCAACTTTCGTTCCAATCACCAGTAATTATCAATGCATCTTGATTGCACGTTCAATCAATTTCAAACTGCAGAAGGTAGTAAAAGTCTTCAATGTCTTCATCTTTGGCATTAGTGGTTGGTGTGTAAATTTGAATAATAGTCATATTAACTGGTCTTCCTTGTAGTTGTATGGATATTATCCTATCACTGACAGCACCGTACTTCAGGATAGATCTCGAAATGTTCTTTTTGATGATGAATGCAACACATTCCTCTTCAAGTTGTCATTCCCTGCATAGTAGACCATGTAATTGTCTGATTCAAAGTGGCCAATACCAGTCCATTTCAGCTCATTAATGCCTAGGATATTGGTGGTTAAGCATTCCATTTCATTTTTGATGGCTTTCAAATTTCCTAGATTCATACTTCGTACGTTCCTCATTCTGATTATTAATGGATGTTTGCAGCTATTTCTTTTCATTTTAAGTTTTATCACATCAGAAATGAAGGTTCCAAAAGCTTGACTCCATATATGCCATTTAGGTTAACTCTACTTTGAGGAGGCAGCTTTTCTGGTCACCTTTTTAGTGCCTTCCAATCTGAAGGGCTCATCTTCTGGCAGTATTATCAGACAATATTCCCTGTTATTCATAAAGTTTCATTAATTTGTTTCAGAAGTAGACTGCCAGGTCCTTCTTCCCATTTTGTCTTAGTCTGGAAACTCAGCTGAAACCTGTCCACCATGGTGTTTAGATACCGGTGGCATAGCTTCCAGCACCGTGGCAACAGGCAACACCCCACAAAGTGACAGATGCATGCGTATCCCTAATGGTAATTAAAGGAGCTCCAGTGGTGCAATGGTTTGGTGTTCATCTGCTCACCTAAAGGTTTTTGGTTCAAACTTACCTAGTGGCTCTGAGGTAGAAAGAGAGCACAATCTGTACCTGGAAATATTACAGCCTAAAAAGCCCTATATGGAACAGTTCTACTCTGTCACATGAGGTAGCTATGAATCATTATCAACTTGATGGCACCTAAACTGGAGGCATAGTGGTTAAGAGCTACAGCTGCCAACAAGAAGGTCAGCAGTTCGAGTCCACCAGGCGCTCCTTGGAAGCTCTGTGGGGCAGTTCTACTCTGTCCTATAGGGTTGTTATAAGTCAGGATCGACTGTATGGTAATGGGTTTGGTTTTTTATCCGATATATGGTTCTCAAAAATTTTTCCCCATCTGTAGTTTATCTCTTCACTTTGTTAATGAAGTCCTTTGATGTACAGAGGTTTTTAATTTTGATGAGATCTCATTCACCTATTTTGCATGTTGTTAGTCATGCTTTTGGTGTCGTATCTAAGAATCTGTTGTTGAGGACTAGGTCCTGAAGCATTATTCCCATGTGTTTTTCTAAGAATTTTATGGTTTTTTTCTAATGTTTAAGTCTTGCATTCATTTTGAGTTAGTTTTCCTACACCGTGTAAGGTATGGGTCTAGCTTCATTCTTTGGCATATGGAAATCCAGTTGTCCCAGTACTATTTGTTAAAGAGGCTATTCATTCCCGATTTGATGGATTTAGTAACTTTCTCAAAGATTAATCAACCACAGATGTGCACGCTTATCTCTGGGCTCAATTCTATTGCTTTGGTCTATATGTCTATCATTATACCAGTACCAGAAACCCTAGTGGCCTAGTGGTTAAGAGCTATAGCAGATAACCAAAAGGTTGGCAGTTTGAATTCACCAGTTGCTCCTTGGAAACTCTGTGGGGCAGTCCTACTGTGTCCTATAGGATCGCTATGAGTTGAAATCGACTCGACAGCAATGGGTTATACTTATACCAGACTGCTATAGTTACTGTAGCTTTAAAACAGCTTTTGAGATTGGGAAGCATGAGTCCTCCTAATCTGTTCTTCTTTTCAATATTGCTTTGGCTATTCTGGGCCCTTTGCAGTTTTACACAAATTTGAGAATCGGCTTTTCCATTTCTACAAAGAAAGGTGTTGGAATTTTGATGGGCATTACGTTGAATTTATAGATTGCTTTAGGTAGTATTGACATCTTGACAATATTAAGTCTTCCAAGATTAAGTCATGCAAGAGCGTGGAATGTCCTTCTGTTCATTTGAATGATCTTTAACTTCTTTCAGTAATGTTTATAGTTTTCAGTGTACAAACCTTTCGACTCTATAGTTAAATTTATTCTTACTTTTAGATGCTATTGTAAATAGAATTGTTTATTTCCTTTCAGATTGTTCCTTGTGTATAAAAACATAAACTGATTTTTCTGTGTTGACCTCATATAGTGCCATTTTGCTCAATTCACTTATTATGGATTCTTAGTGGTACAAAAGGTCCTGGTTACAGACGTCCAATTTGTGAACAACTGGTACTTGCCCTTTAAAAAATGTAAATTCACCCTCACTTTGAAATGGTTGAACTGGCCTCTGCTGGCAACAAACTCTTCATCACAATCACTTCCGCTTGTTGCATGTCCAGTTTTTAAATCACAGAAAAGTCTTCCAGCCTTTTCTTTCACTAAAGTAGGGCTAAATAAGTACTGTACGCACCTGTTCTCACTTAACTACAAATTAGACTTAAAGACACACTTAGGAACTCATCGCATTCATAACCCTGGGATTATCTGTATTTTATACACAGAAAAGCTAGCTGCAAAAAGTAATCGCTTTACTCCTTCCATCCCAGTTTGGATGCCTTTTGTTTCTTTTTTCTTGACTAATTGCTCCGGTTAGAACATATTGACTAGCAATGGTAAAAGTGGGAGTTGGATTTTGTTAAAACCTTTTTCTGCCTTGAATGAGATGATTATGTGGTTCTTTACCTTTGTTCTCTTGCTGTGGTGTATTGCACTGGCTGATTTTCTAATATTGAAATCACTTTACATTCCTGGGATAAATTCCACTTGATCATGGTGTATAACCCTTTTATTATGCTTATGGATTCAGCTTGTTAGTATTTTCCTGGGGATTTTTATATCTTTATTTGTCATAGATATGGGTCTGTTATTTTCTTTTCTTGTGGAGTTTTTGTCTGGTAATGGTACCGGGGTGATGCTAGCCTCATAGAATGAATTAGGGAGAGTTCTCTCCTCTTCATTTTTTTTGGAAACAAGAATTGGCACCACTTGTTCTGTAAATGTTTGGTAGAATTCCCCAGTGAAGCTGTCTGGTCCTAGACTTCTTTGTGTTCAGAGGTTTTCAATATTGCCTTCATCTTCACTTGTTATGTGTCTGTTGAAGTCTTGTATTTTTTTTAGAGTTAATTATTTTACTGCCTTTAGGAGTTTGTCATCTGTAAATGTCTTTGATCCTCTAACACTCTTCAACATTCTTCAGCTGAGTGTCTCAAAAGTGGATTTGTATAGAAAAGGGTGAATAGCACAAAAACCAATGAGGAAAGAGTTGTAGGAAGAATAGTTTTACCACAACTGAGAAATGTTGCTGAGAGGAGTGTACTGTCTTAAGTGTGAATGCTTTACTTGTGAATTTTCTAAATTCAAAATACAGACAGAGGGCTGGGTGCCTATGTTCTTGCTTCCTTTTACCAATGTTTCTTTACTTTACTAAAGGTGTATCTGCAACATGGACCCTCAGAATCTAATACATATATCTGAATTCTTACTCTTGGGCCTGTCAGAGGATCCAGAACTACAGCCCCTCCTTTTTGAAATGTTCTTGTCCATGTACCTGCTCACCGTGCTTGAGAACCTACTCATTATCCTGGCTGTAAGCTCTGATCTCCACCTCCATACCCCATGTACTTCTTCCTTGCCAACCAGTCCTTGGCTGATGTTAGTTTCACTTCTGCCACAATCCCAAAGATGCTTATGGATTTCCACACACGCCACAGAATCACCTTCTATGTAATTTCCTAATTCAGTTATCTTTTATTAGTTTTTTTTTTTTTATGGACAATCTATTCCTGATGGTGATGGCCTATGGTCAGTTTGTGGTCATCTGTCTCCCACTTCACTACCAGTCATCATGAACCCCAACCTCTGTGGCTCGATAATTTTAGTGTTTTTTTTTTTTTTTTTTCTCAGCCTTTTGGACTCCCAGATGTACTTCTTGAAGGTTTCACAACTCACCTTCTTCACAGAAGTGGAAATTCCTCATTTCTTCTGTGACCTTTCTTAACTCATCAACCTTGCCTGTTCTAACATCACCACCCAAATCATACTAGTGTATTATATTGGTGCAACCTTTGCAGGTGTTCCAGGCTCAGGGATAATTTTCTCTTATACTTGAATTGTTTCCTCCATTCTGAGGGTCCCTTCATCAGGTAGGAAGTATAAAGCCTTTTCCATCTGTTGCTTTCACCTGTCAGTGGTTTGTTTATTTTATGGAACAGGTATTGGGTTATACATGAGTTCAGTTGTCTCAGCTTCACTCAGGAGTGGTGCAGCAGCCACAGCGATTTACCCCGTGGTCACCCCTATGTTGAACACTTTCATCTACAGGCTGAGAAATAGGGATATCAAGAGGACCCTGCAGAGCCTCCTCAGCAGACCAGTATAATGTCACTACCTGTGCCATTTTTTTTTTTTTTTTTTTTTGGCCAATGGGTTAGAATAGGTAGAAAACCAAATGCGTGGAGCTGGAAAGTATGCTCCTTTTGTCACAGAATTTTTGTAACTCTCATTGCTTTCATTTCCTTTGATGTTTCATATTGGAATATTGATTATCTGGCCCATTCTTTGAGGAATTGGGGGGATGTTCTGGAATCTGTGGTACCTCATAATCTATGCCGATTTGAATCCTATAATGCCTATGGAATCTTCTGTATTTGTCATCTATGATACAGGCATCCTGGTGAATTGCACAACTTTCTTTAAATAAAAAATGCAATCCACTACCCTTTCCACAGTTCATGCCTATTGCCCACACTACATGTATGTCTGTCTTATCTATTTATGCAGTTTAAGTGTAATAATGTTTGTTGTTAGTCCACTATCTCAGCTTCATACTGGAATCATCTGGTGAACTTTAAGAATACTCACGCTTGAGTTGCAGTACCAGAGATCCTGATTTATTTAGACTGAGGTGTGGGGTGAGCCAGAAGATTTTTCAAAGCACTACAGGACTTAGCAGTGGGCAGCCATGTTTGGAGACTACTTATCTGAGACTATGACTAATATGCCTTGTGTCCTTTATTCCTCATGAGCAGATGCTGAAGATCTGAAAGCAATCAGAGCTCATAAAGGTGAAGATATGAAAGAACTTCAGGCAATGTTATTTTTCTCAATGTTCCTGGTAATATTTCTTCAAATATCTTCTCCCTCCGTACCATAGAGCTGGTCATAAGTGCTGGATATTAAGCTCTGTGTCTCTGTTACAAACTCACCTTTCTATAGCATACTTTATGATGCCCAAGTTAAGTCCCCCCATCCCTGCTCTGATTTCCCATCTGACTTTCTTGCAGTGTTCTTCCAGTAGTTGTGCATGAAGATCACAAACCCCCAAAAGCAAGCCTTTTCACTCTACTTCTTATCCTTTGACATGGTCACTACTTCCTGTAGGTACTAGCTCAGTGTTACCCCTTTCTTCCTTTTATGCCTTTCAGTCTTTCAATACCTATTTACCTAATTACCTATATTAAACAATCTTCATTAAAATTTATAGTGTGCTTTCTTTCTTCTTGATTGAGACCCGAAGGATAAAGTGTAACACCGGGAATCAAGTTATGTTATTATGTGTCTGCAATTGTTGTTGTTGTTAGGTGCCATCCAGTCAGTTCTAACTCACGGTGACTCTATGCACAACAGAAAAAAACACTGCCTGGTTCTGCACCATCCGCACAATCGTTTGAGCTATGTTTGAGCCTATTGTTGCAGCCACTGTGTCAATCCATCTGGTTGAGGGTCTTCCTCTTTTTTTCTGACCCTCTACTTTACCAAGCATGATATCCTTCTCCAGAGATATAAAAGAGATTAAACAAGTAATCGAAAGAAACAGATATGGGGGAAGATAGATGCCATACCACGTGAAGATCACCCAGGAGCAGAAACTCAAAGAGATAAGGACATTCCTCCAGAGCTGACAGAGGGAGAAAGACTTCTCCTGGAACTGGTACCCTGAATTCAGGTTTCTAGCCTCCTAAGGAACTTGCTCTTGAACATAGAGTACCTAAAGAGAAAGGAAGAAATGATGAAGTAAAAGAGCTGAACAGAAGATTTTGAAAGGGTGTCTCAAGAAGACAAAGCAAACTATTATAATGAAATGTGCAAAGACCTGGAGATAGAAAATCAAAAGGGAAAAACTGGAAGAACTGAAGAAAAAATTTAAGCCTCGAGTTGCAATATTCAAGGATTCTATAGGGAAAATATCAAAAGACACAGGAAGTGTCAAAAGAAGATGGAAAGAATACACAGAGTCACTGTACCAAAAATAATTAGTCAACATTCAACCATTTCCGGAGGTACCATATGATCAAGAACTCATGGTACTGAAGGAAGAGATCCAAACTGCACTGAAAGCATTGGCAAAAAACACAACTCCAGGAATTGGAGGAACAAATCGAGATGTTTAAACAAATGGATACAGCGCTGGAAGTGCTCACTCTTCTATGCCAAGAAATTTGGAAGACAGCTACCTGGCCAACCAACTGGAAGAAACCCACATTTACACCTATTCCAAAGAAAGGTGACCCAACAGAATATGGAAATTATTAAACAATATCATGAATATCACACACAAGTAAAATTTTGCTGAAGACCATTCTAAAGCAGTTGCAGGAGTACATCAACAGGGAACTGCCAGAAATTCAAGCTGAATTCAGAAGAGGATGTGGAATGAAGGATATCATTACAGATGTCAGATGGATCTTGGCTGAAAATGGAGAATACCAGAAAGCTGAATTCAGAAGAGGATGTGGAATGAAGGATATCATTGCAGATGTCAGATGGATCTTGGCTGAAAATGGAGAAAACCAGAAAGATGTTTACGTGTGTATTATTGACTAACTATTCAAAGGCATTCAAATGTGTGGGTCAGGTCATAACAAACTATGGATAACATTGCAAAGAATGAGAATTTCAGAACACTTAATTGTGCTCATGAAGAGCATGTACATAGGTCAAGAGGCAGTAATTTGAACAAAACAAGGGGATACTGCATGGTTTAAAGTCAGGAAAGTTGTACATCAGTGTCATATCCTTTCATCATACCTATTCAATCTGTATGCTGAGAAAATAATTCGAGAAGCTGGACTATATGAAGAAAAATGGGGCATCAGAATTGGAGGAAGACTCATTAACAACCAGCATTATACAGACGACACAATCTGGCTTGCTGAAAGTATAGAGGACTTGAAGCACTTACTCATGATGATCAAAGACCACAGCCTTCAGTATGGATTACACCTCAACATAAAGAAAACAAAAATCCTCACAACTTGACTAGTAAGCAACATCATGATAAACAAAAAAAGATTGAAGTTGTCAAGATTTCATTTTACTTGGAACCATAATCAATGCCCATAGAAGCAGCAGCCAAGAAATCAAAGGGCACATTGCACTGGGCAAATCTGCTGCAAGAGACCTCTTTAAAGTGTTAAAAAGCAACGATGTCACTTTTTAGGTCTAAGGTACCCGTGAGAAGGCCATGGTGTTTTCATCTACCTCACGTGCATGTGAAAGCTGGACAATAAGGAAAACTAAAAAAAAAAAAAAAACTAAAGAAGAATTGAATTTCTGGCAGTTCTCTGTCAATTTACTGCTGCAACCACTTTTGAATGATCTTCAGCAAAATTTTACTTGTGTGTGATATTAATGATAACCAAACCAAAAAACAAACCTGTTGCCCTTGAGTCGATTCCGTCTCATAGCGACCCTATGGGACAGAGTACAACTGCCCCAAGGAGAGCCTGGTGGATTCAACTGGAGAGCATTTGGTTAGCAGCTGTAGCTCTTAACCACCACAGCACCAGGGTTTCGATATTAATGTTATTGTTCATTAAAATTTGCATCGTGTTGGACACCTTTCTATTGAATGAGCACAAATATGGTTCTCTTCTAGTCATATGACCAGGTAGCTGTCTTCCATATTTTGTGGCATAGATGAGGGAGCATTTTCAATGTTGTATCCATTTGTTGAAGTATCTCAATTGGTATTCTATCAAATTCTGGAGCCTTGTTTTTTGCCAGTGCCCTTCATGCAGCTTGAACTTTTTCCTTCAATACCATAGGTTCTTGATCATATACTACTTCCTCAAATGGTTGAACATCTACCAATTCTTTTTGGTACAGTAACTGTATTATTCCTTGCGTCTGCTTTTGATGGTTCCAGTGTCATTCAATATTTTGCTCACAGAATTCTTCAGTAGTGCAACTCGAGGCTTGAATTGCTTCTTCTGTTCTTTCAGCTTTAGAAATGCCGAGTGTGTTCTTCCCTTTGGTTTTTGTCCAGGCCTTTGCACACTTCATTATAATACTTTGTCTTCTTGAACCACCCTTTGAAATAGTCTTTTCAATTCTTTTACTTCATCATTTCTTCCATTTGCTTTAGCTACTAGATGTTCAAGGGTAAGTTCATAGTCTCTTTTGACATCCAAAAAAAAAAAAAGATTTTATGTAAAGAACACTAAGTCTGCTTCTCCGTGTCCTTTAATTAAAACAATGTTTACTTCTTAAAGGTAGAAGGATATGTTTCCTTCACAAGGAGCAGGCTATATTATATTAAATTCATAGACATATTATCTGAAAGTGTCCTTGCTTATTGTCTTAATTACATAGTGCTGCTATAACTGAAATACCTGCAGTGGTTAAATCAATCGACTGCTAACCAGAAGGTCAGCAGTTTGAAATCACCAGCAGCTCTGTGGGAGAAAGGTATGGCAGTCTGCTTCCATGGAGATTTACAGCCTTGGAAACCCAATGGGGTTGCTAAGAGTCAGAGTCCACTAGATGGTAGTTGTTTTTTTTTTTTTTTTTTTTGGTTTGGGTGGTTTTACCAGAGATTTATTTTATCAGTGTGTAGGGTTATCTTAGTTATCTAGTCTTACTGTAAGAGAAATACCACAAGTGGATGGCATTAACAAAAAAAAATTATTCTCTCACAGGGTAGGAGGCGAGAAGTCTGAATTTAATGTGCCTGCTCCAGGGGAAGGTTTTCTTTCTCTGATGGTTCTGGTGGAAGGTCCTTGTCATCAATCTTTTCAGCTGAGGAGCTTCTCAGTGCAGGGACTCCGGGTACAAATGCCTCGCTGTTTATTGGTGATATGAGGTCCCCCTGTGTCTCTGATCACTTCTCTCTTTTATATCTCAGAAGAGATTGACTTAAGACAAAACCTAGTCTTGTAAACTGAGTCCTGCCTCATTAATATAACTGCCTCTAATGCTGCATCGTTAACCTCACAGAGGTAGGATTTACAACACATATGAAAATCACATCAGATGACAAAATAATGGACAATCACACAATACTTGGAATCATGGTCCAGCCAAGGTGACACACATTTTTGGTAGACACAATTTAATCCAAGACATCCCATCATTTGGCACCAACAAATTCATGTCCTTGCCACATGTGAAACACATTCACCCCATCATGTAATAGCAAAAGTCTTAACTCAGAGTCCAAAATTCAAATATTCTTCTTCATCTGTGAAATCTAGAATACAAGTTATCTGCTTCCAAAGTACAATGATGGAACAGGTACAATCTAGTCATTTCCATTACAAATGGGAGAAATTGGAGGGAAAGAAAGAATATCAGGCACCAAGCAAGCCACAGAACACATTATGTTACCCTTCAAGTCTTAAAAATAATCTTCTCTTCTCCAAGACCATTTATACAATGGCCCTGCCCTCCAGAGTCTAGGTACTGGCTACACTGTCTGGATTTTGAGTGGAAGCCTCCCAGTCCTGAGCTTCAGCTTCACCTTTCAGGCCCAATGAAATGGGAACTCTGCTCCCTTGGTTTTGGGTATCAGCATTCTCCTAGTCCATACGAGTGGCAACTTCACCCTTTGAGACCCCTGAGGTCTTGGCCATACCGTTTGAGACTGAGATAGCTCTGGTTCATGTGTTCCTTGTCTCTTCACTTTCTGCTTCCTGGTTCCTTGACCTCTCAGCCCCTCGGGCCTCTCCACTGCATCTGCCCTGCTGGTGTAAATGTTCCAAAGTGTTGTAGCTCCACCAATAAAGGACTCAATCTACAAGATAAGGTTTCACCCCACTCCACCAGGTAACTTTAAGCAGAAGACACTCCACTCGCCTGATCCATAGGTTGGCAAGCCTAGCTCTACCAATGAGTGCCCAAAGACACCCAACTCTACAGGAAGCCTCCTGCACAAAGGCACTCTGCTCTCCCTCCATGGGTTGGCTCCAACACTGTCTCCTTGTCTCTTGGCTCTGCTGGTCTCCTGGTTATGCTGCTGCCATTTCTGTGACTCTGCTGTTTCTTTGCTGCTGCTTTTCACCATCCATGAAACAGCTATCCTGACTTCCTTCTGAGTCTTCACCTGAATTTTCTTTTATGTCCATAATTCCACCAACAGTCTTTTCAAAGAAATATAAAACTCTTCCAGCCTCTATCCATTCACAGTTTCAAAACTGCTTCCACATTTTAGTTCTCTATTAGAGCAGCACCCAACTCCTGGTACCAAATTCTGTCTTAGTCATTGAGTGCTGCTATAACAGGAATACCATAAGTAGATGGCTTTAATGAAGAGAAATTTATACTGTCTGAATTCAGGGTACCAGCTCCAAAGGAAGGGTCTCTGTCAGCTCTGGGGGAAGGTTCCTCTCATCAATCTTTCCCAGTCAAGGAGCTTCTCAGTACAAGAACCCCAGGTCCAAAGGATGTACTCTGCTCCTGGCACTGCTTTCTTGGTGGTATGACGTCCCTCTCTCTCTGCTTGCTTCTCTCTTTTATATCTCAAAAGAGACAGATTTAAGATGAAACCTTATCTTGTAGATTGAGTCCTGCCTTATTGACAGGTGGCTAGAAGTCTGAAATGAGAGTGCCGGCTTTAAGGGAAAGTTCTCTCTCTCTGTTGGCTCTGAAGGAAGGTCTTTGTCTCTTCTGAGCTTCTGCTTCTGGGAAATATTCATGTAGATCACTCTTCCCTCATCTCTGCTTCCTTCCTTGCCTGTTTAATTTCTTTTATATCTCAAAAGAGATTGACTTCAGACACACCCTACACGAACCCTACCTCATTCACAAAACAAAGATAACCCATTCCCAAATGGGATTATAGCCACAGGCATAGAGGTTAGGATTTACAGCACATATTTTTTGGAGACACAACTCAATGCATAACATTCCACCCTTTGGCACTTCAAAATTCATATACTTCCCACATGCAAAACTCATTTACATCACCCCAAAAGTCTTAAATCAACTCTAAGGCCAATGTGTCATCTTCCGAAACATCTAAATTAAATATGGGTGAGATTTTAAGCATATCCCATCTGGGTGGGAAATTCCTCTTCATCTGTGAACCTGTGAAATCTAGATTACAAGTTATCTGTTTCCAAAGCGCAATGGTGGAACAGGCATAAGGTAGATATTTCCATTACAAATGGAAGAAATTGGAGGGAAAGAAGGAATAACAGACACCAATTAAGTCTAAAACCCAGCAGAACAAATTACATTAGCTCTCAAGGCTTGAAAATAATCCTCTCTTCTCTGAGACCATCTAGACAATGGCCCTGCCTTCCAGATTCTGGACATTAGCCATGCCCTATGGATTCTGAGTAGAGGCTCCTTGGCCCTGGGCTTTAGTGCCATCTTCCAGGCCCATCCAGACAACAACTTTACTCCCTTGGCTTTGGGTAGCCCCATTTTCCTAGTCCATTTGAGTGTCAACCTCTGTTCCTCTGCTCTTGCAGACCCTGTTTGTCTGCCCCTTGGGCAAGGCAGCCCTGCCTCCTCAGCTTTGGGCAGCAGCTCCATCCCCCTGGCACACCTTAAGGGGAGCCCCACACTCTGGAACTGAATTAGCACAGATCCAACTCTTTGAAACCTAGAAGGTTGTGACCCCACCTTTGAGATCCAAGACACCTTGGCCCCACTCTTCGAAACTGACAAGATTCTGCTTCCCATGCTCCTTCCAACAATTCTGATGATATCTGAACTGCTCCAGGGATGGTCCTTTACTTTTCTTGGAGGACAACAGATGTAGTTCCTTTAGCCTGTTTCCTGCCTGTAGAATTCCAAAGGGCAGAGTTCTTTACCTTCATTCTTTCTCTTCAAAATGAGGGAAAATCATTTGTACTAATGATTTTTTCATATTGTACTGATTATATGTTAAAAATATTGATATTTTGGATGTATTGAGTTAGATAAAATACGTTATTAAAATTAGTTTCATCTGTTTCTTTTTACTTTTTAAAATGGCTACTATAAAATTTAAAATTACATACACAGGTCACATTACATTGCTATTGAATAACATTACTGTCCATGACAGGAGAATGGTCAGTGAGAAGGGGAGACATCAAACCCAGAATAATAAAGTCATGGAAGTGGAAATATTTGTACTTATCATTTAATAGGAAGAAACAGAGAAGTCACCACTAGAAAGTAAAGGATAGCAACTGAAAGTCATGAAAATAAAATACAATTTGGAAATTTTCAGTTCACCAAAAAAAAAAAAAAAAAGCATGCAGCCATCTCTTGAATTTGGAAGATACCAATAACTCTTCGCAGGTTTAACCTAGTCTGAGACAATTGATTTTGGTAGCCAATGATTTACCATCACACGGGACCACGTTCCACTCTGTGAAATACCTTATTAAATGTCAAGGCCTGTTAGAATTGCAATTGTATGGTAAACATCATGCAGAGGAAATTATTTGTTGTTGTTGTCAGGTGCCCTTGAGTCGGTTCTGACTCATAGCGACCCTATGTACCACAGAACAAAACAATGCCTGGTCCTGTGCCATCCTTACAAATGTTGTTATGCTTGAGCCCATCCTTGCAGCCACTGTGTCAATCCATCTCATTGAGCATCTTCCTCATTTCCGCTGACTCTGTACTTTACCAAGCATGATGTCCTTCTCCAGGGACCACCTATCCCTCCTTACAACATGTCCAAAGCATGTAAAACACAGTCTCATCATCCTTGCTTCTAAGGAGCATTCTGGTTATACTTCTTCCAAGACAGTCTTGCCCATTCTTTTGGCAGTCCATGGTACATTCAACATTCTTTGCCAACACCACAATTGAAAGGTGCCATTTCTTCTTTGGTCTTCCTTACTCATTGTCCAGTTTTCACATGCAAATGATGCAGTTGAAAATACCATGGCTTGGGCCAAGCACACCTTAGTCTTCAAGGTGACATTTTTGCTTTTCAACTCTTTAATGAGGCCCTTTGCAACAGGTTTGCCCAATGCAATGCATCTTTTTTATTTCTTGACTGCTGCTTCCATAGGTGTTGATTGTGGATCCAAGTAAAATGAAATCCTTGAAAACTTCAATCTTTTCTCCATTTATCATGATGTACCTTATTGATCCAGTTGTGAGGACTTTTATTTTCTCTGTTGAAGTGTAATCCATACTGAAGGCTGTGGTGTCTGATCTTCCAAAAAGTACTGGGAAAAGATAAACCGGAGTTTTTAGATGGTTATTTCTGAATGGCATTCCAGAGAGAAGCTTAAACAAGTGTCTTAGGTTGGGTTTCCTAGAAGTAGATCCTCAGACAAAGGTTTATTAGGAAGCATTCGAAGAAAACAAAAATCCTCACAACTGGACCAATAAGCAACATCGTGACAAATGGATAAAATATTGAAGTTATAAAAGATTTCATTTTAATTTAATGAACAATCAACACCCACAGAAGCAGCAGTCAAGAAATCAAGCGATGCACTGCACTGGGCAAATCTGCTGCAAAAAAAACTGTTAAAAAGCAAAGAAGTCACTTTGAGGACTAACATGTACCTGACCCAAGTCATAGTATTTTCAATCACCTATATGCATGCAAAAGAGATTTATTTAAAATACTAAACACCTATAATGTAAATGAATAAGACTTAATAATGATAGTTTATTTGGCCCCTGCTGTCACTCCTACTTAAATTCTTGGAGCCAATGGTCCAGCCATAAGAACTGTCTTCTGC
Organism: Elephas maximus indicus; assembly: GCF_024166365.1. NCBI lineage: Eukaryota > Metazoa > Chordata > Mammalia > Proboscidea > Elephantidae > Elephas > Elephas maximus. Next base: position 23,123,363 of record NC_064821.1, on the reverse strand, counting down.
ATCCTGTTAAACAGGTTTGACAGGCCCCTCTGATTCATCTGCCCTTTAGATTTTATAAGAAGGTTTTGAGCATGAAGGAGCTTTGGTGGTACAATGCTTATGTGCTTGGCTGCTAACTGAAAGGTCAGCAATTCAAACCCACCAGCTGCTCTTAGGTAGAAATATGCTTCTGTAAGGATTACAGCCTTGAAAACCCTATGGGGCAGTTCTAGTCAGTCCTATAGGGTCACTACAAGTCAGAACCAGCTGGAGAGCAATGGGGTTATTGAGCATGAGGATGACCATAGTGTTAACACCAAGGCTATTTATGCTCTTCCGGGAAGAGGAGGTTTCTGAAGAACTGAGAGACATTCCAAGAAGCCTAGTCCCATAAAATAAAGAGATTTACAAGCAGGTGACACCCGTAGGTGGAAGATGCTTTAACTGTTTGCCTGCAGACACACTACTTAGCTTTCTTCCTGTTTCCACAAGAAAAATTCATTAGCTTAGAGTGATGTTTGCAAGATAGTGGAGTAGGCAGATCCAAGCGTCCATGCCTCCATAGAAACATCAAAAAGAAAAACAGAAACAGTCAGAAATAACTTTGTCAGAACTATGGAAAACAGTCAATAGTATACAGCAACCAAGCAAATACTGAATCAACAAAGAGGCTACTTGAGAATCCATTAATGTAATAACCATTGTAATACAACAGGGGAAAAAATTAAAAAAAAAATAATCATCTCAATTGATGCAGAAAAGATATTTGACAAAATCCAACTTGCTTTAACTGTTAAAACTCTTCAGCAGACTAGGGTTAGAAGTGAAATTCCTCCACAAGATGGACATTTACGAAAACCTTGTGATCGTGTCACACTCAATGGTAAAAAACTAACAGACTTTCTGATCTTTCCCCCAAGCACAGAAAAAAGACAATGATACCCACTTTTACCACTGCTATTCAATATATTGTACTGTAAGTTCTATCAGAGCAGATAAGTAAGGAAAGAAATAAAATGTATCTAAAGTGGAAAAGAAGAAGTAAAACTATCTATATTCACAGATAACATGATCCTGTTGTTGTTAGGTGCCATTAAGTCAGTTCCAACTCATAGGGACCCTATGTACAACAGAACGAAACACTACCCAGTCCTGTGCCATCCTCATTATCGTTGTTATGCTTGAGCCCATTGTTGCAGCCACTGTGTCAATCCATCATGTGGAAGGTCTTCTTCTTTTTTGCTGATGCTTTACTTTACCAAGCACGATGTCCTTCTCCAGGGATTGATCCCTCCTGATAACATGTCCAAAGTACGGGAGACAAAGTCTCACCACTTATGCTTCCAAGGAGCATTTTGTCTGTACTTCCTCCAAGACTAACTTGTTCGTTCTTTTGGCAGTCCATGGTATATTCAATAGTCTTCACTAACACCATAATTCAAAGATGTCAATTCTTCTTTGGTCTTCCTTATTCATTGTCCAGCTTTCTCATGCATATGCAGTGATTGAAAACACCATGGCTTGGGTCAAGCACACCTTAGCCCTTAAAGTGGCAAAGAAAATTCCAAAGAATCCAGAAGGAAACTACTAGAGGTAATAAACAAATCAAGAAAATTTGCAGTGTGTAATATCAATATACAAAATCAATTGTGTTGCTATACACCAGCAATGAACAATCCAAAAAGGTAATTGAGAAAATAATTCTATTTACAGTAGCATCTAAAAGAATAAAATACCTAGGAATAAATTTAACTAAGGGGATCAAAGACTTGTACACTGAAAACTACAAAGCATCTCTAAAAGAAACTAAAGAAGCCCTAAATGAATAGAAATACATTCTGTGATCGTGGATTGGAAGACTTCATGTGGTTAAGAAGGCAACACTACACAAAGCAATCTATAGATTCAACATAATCCCTATGAAAATTCCAAGAACCTTTTTTATATGGTTGGAAAAAGCCAATCTTCAAATTCATATGGAATTGCAAGGAGTCTTGAATAGATAAAATTATCTTGAAAAAGAAGAAAGTTGGAGGACTCACACTTCCTGGTTTCAAAACTTACTATAAAGCTACATAAATAAAAATAATATGGTGCCATCATACAGATAGATGTATAGACCAATGGAACAGAAGTGAGAGTTCAGAAATAGACCCATACATTATGGTCAATTGAGTGTTGACACGGCTACAAGGTCCATAGGAAACCCTGGTGGCGTAGTGGTTAAGTGCTACGGCTGCTAACCAAAGGGTCAGCAGTTCGAATCCACCAGTTGCTCCTTGGAAACTCTATGGGGCAGTTCTACTCTGTCCTATAGGGTGGCTTATGAGTCAGAATTGACTCGACGGCACTAGGTTTTATCAGGTCCATGCAACAGAGAAAGAATAGTTTTATTTACACAGCAGCCAGGTTGATTTTTAGATATAATCTAAACATCTAAACTAATTACTCCTCTGCTTAAAAACCTCCAAGAACGTCCCATTACTTCTAGAATAAAGTTTGAACTCCTTGCTTGGGTCTTTAAGGTCCTTCATTATTTAGTCTCCTGTCCCTTTGCAAGGAGTTCCTGGATGGTGCAAATTGTTAAAAGTGTTGGACTACTAACTAAAATGTTGGCAGTTCAAACCCATCTAAAGTTCCCTTAGAAGTAAGGCCTGGCAATGTGCTTCCAAAAGATCACAGCCTTGAAAACCCTATGGAGCACAGTTCTACTCTCCACACATGGGGTTACCATGAGGCAGACTCAACAACTGACAACATCCCTTTACAACTTACTCACTGCTTCTGGACAAGAACCATCACCTTAAATTCTCAGGCTGCACCCCAGGCCAATTGAACCTCTGGGGCTGCAACTCATTTATCTCTAGTTTAAAAAGCTTTCCAGGTGATTCTAATGCATTTTAAATTGAGAAGCAATGCTTTAGACAGGTTGGCCCACTTGTAGTTTTTCAAATAGGTCAGTCTCTGGGCTATTACGGTTCATTCTCTCTACCTAGAATATTCTTCCCCTTTATTATTCAACTTTCCACTGAATTGTTACCACCTTAAAGATGTTTTCCCTGACTGCCCATCTAAATTTTCCGGATGTCCTCTCCATCAAGTTCATCTCTATTCCTCTTTTACTATCATTGTCTTTGAGGTGAATGCAAATATTTTGAGTGCTATAAGGGATGATCTTTGTACTAGGCTTTCTCAACTATTCTATTCCAAATTAAACTTATACAAGTCACCAAGAAAGTGAGCTTTGGTCCTCTTCCAGGTTGAAGCCCTTTGTGGGGTGTGATATCACTGACTTAAACAAGCAAGAGATTTTATAATTTCATTACCAAAACAATACATTGGTTGGTAGAAATTTGTAATTAAGTATGGAAAGTTGTTGGCTGATATTCAAAATTCTGTTGCTGTTCAAACTTTACAATTCTTGGTATATAAATTTAGAAAAGATGAATTCTGGCCCTATTAGCTAATAACTATAGTAAAACAGAAGTTTAAAATTATTTTTATGAGTATTTTGAGATGTAAACTCAAATGGCAGCACTGTTAGAAGCAAGGTAGATGTAATACCACTATCAGGCAACAAGCCTGGCATAGCAGTCAGGGATCTGTGGTGACGGCTAACACACTGCAGATGAATAGACCTGAGGGGTTCTGTTTGATTTGTTGTTAGGTGCCATAGAGTTGGCTCTGACTCATGGTGATCATATGTATAATAGAATGAAACATTGCCTGGTTCTACGCCATCTTCATGATTGTTGTTATATCTGGGTCCATCATTTTGGCTATTGTGTCAATTCATCTCAATGAGAGTTTCCCTCATTTTCTCTGACCCTCCACTTTACCAAACCAGCCATGATTTCCTTTTCTAGAAATTAGTCTTTCTTAGTGACGTGTCTAAAGTCAGCAAGGTTAAAGTCTTGCCATTCTCACTTCTAAGATGCATTCTAGCAGTTTCACTTAAAAACAAAGCAAAACTCACTGCTGTTGAGTTGATTCTGACTCATTGTAACCCTATAGGACATAGTAGAACTGTCCCATAGAGTTTTCTAGGCTGTAAATCTTTATGGAAGCAGACTGCCACATCTTTCTCCCACGGAGCAATTGGTAGGTTTGAACTGTTAGCCTTTCTGTTAGCAGCCAAGGGCTTTAACCAGTGCACCAGCAGGGCTCTTAGATAACCACAAGTATCAAGAGCAAGCAAGCAGAAGTCTGATATCAGCTGCCACAATCAAAAAATTATGATTCCTTTCCCAGTTTCGGACCTGAGCCTGTTTTCAGACTCTACAAATGAAGGGGAACCTAAGTCTCCTTTTGGAAGCCATTACATACTTCCTCCAAATGTTAATATGCCCTGAGAATACCATTTCGCAAGTTGATTGCATTAGATACCTTCCATCCTGGAGAGGGCAGCAATTCATCTTTACTGAGATTAATACTTATGTATTGATATTTTCCTTTCCTGCCTGTGATGCCTCAGCATATACCGTCATGCAAAAACTCATAGATTATCTGATTTATTGTCAGGATATTCCCATGTAATTTTGTCTTGCCCCAAAGTAGCTATTTTACGGTGCTGGAGTATTAAAATGGCATGTATAATGGTTTCCACTGGTCCTAACATATTCTGTATCACCAGAAATGGCTCAGCATGACATATCTAAAACGCATTGCCATCAAGTCGATTCTGACTCATGGAGACCCCATGTGTTACAGAGTAGAACTGCTCCATAGGGTTTTCTTGGCTGTAATCTTTCTTCTAAAGTCAGGTTAGGTGAATTTGAAGTGCCAAACTTTAGGTTAATAGTTGAGTACAAACTGTTTGCACCACTCATGGATCTATCACATACCTAGGCTATGGCAATTCTGTGATTCAATTGTTGCTCTCCTTGATCGTAAGCCAGTGCCCTGTCCTAGCAACATATTTGAAAATGTGTGCCCTTTCAGCCAGGCATTGTCACTGGCTGTACTCCTGTGTTTGGGCCTAGATGAATTCACCTGCAAAATAAGATAAGTAGGTTGAATGAATTATTAGGCCTGATTAGCTCTAATATTCTGGATACTATGGTGTTTCTATCTCTAGTGATACATTCAGATAGCTTATTTTGGAAATCAAATAAATATATGAAGAAAGTTTCAACCTCACTAGTGACCAACTAAATAATTTATCCTTCACTGTATTTTATGTTTGGACATAGAAGTGACCTGATAAACTCCACAATCCCAGGTTTAAGCTCTCTGAGGACATGAATTTTAGTCTTTTATTTTTTTTTCACTGCTGTAACCCAGAAACCTAGAATGTGTTCACACACTGTAAGTACTTAATAAATGTTGGATGAATAGATTTGGCAAGCCCTAGCAATGGTATCAATAAAATGAAGTCTTGTGTAACAGTTCCGAGTCAGTGCTTGAGGTGTCTGGTATTGACATTCAGGACAGCAAATGCTAGGCTAAGGCTCACCAAGTAAAACATCAAAGAAGGAGATGAGGGAAGTAGAGTTGAGGAGAACAGAAGAGCCACAATAAGAGGTCCAGGAGAAGCAGTCGCAAGGTAAATCTGACCAAAGGAGGTTTTGGAGGGTTGGTCAGAAGCAAAATTCTATGCGATTGTTGTTATTAATTGCTGTTGAGTTGATTCCGACTCACAGGAACTCCATACATGCAGAGTAGAACTGTGCCCAGTAAAGTTTTCAAGGCTGTGATCTTTTGGAAACAGATTGCTGGGCCTGTCTTTTGAGACTTCTTTGGGTACGTATGAACTGCCAACCTTTCGGCCAATGCATTTGTGTCACCCAGGGATTCCTCCTCTGTGTTTAAGAAGCAAGATTTCTTTAGTTCAATACCAGCTCAAAAGACCCAAGAGCCAATGTTCTCAGCACTGAACATAGAGTATTCTCCTGAGAAGTCTTTGTAGAGCCCTCTTGATGTCCCTGTTCCTCAGGCTATAGATGAAGGGGTTCAGCATTGGGGTGACAACAGTGTATATCACTGAGGCAACCATGCCCTTCCAAGAAGAAGGTGATGCTCCAGAACTGAGATAGACACCAAAGCCTGTCCCATAGAATAAAGAAACCACCAAGAGGTGAGACCCACAGGTGGAAAATGCTTTATACTTCCCATGGATTATCATGATGGAGGAGACAATTCAAGTATAGGAAAAAAACAATCCCTGAGAAGGGAACAATGCCAAGAAGGCCAGTCACTATATATAGCAGGATATGATTGGCAAGTGTGTCAGAGTAGGCAATTGTGAGGGCCTGAGCAAGTTCACAGTAAAAGAGTTGAATTATCCAATTGGTGCAGAACGAGAGCCGCAGCACCAACCAGCTCTGCATTAGGGAGTACATCAAGCTGATGAACCAGAACACAAGAACAAGCTGACCACAGAGGCGGGGGTTCATGATAACCAGGTAGTGCAGGGGGTGACAGATGGCTACAAACCGGTCATAGGCCATCACAGCCAGGAGAAATGTGTCCATGCCTCCAAAAACCATGAAAAAATACATCTGAGTGATGCAGCCTGCATAGGTGATGGATCTGTTCTGGGTCTGGATGTTCACTAGCATCTTTGGGATGGTGGTGGAAGTGAAACAGATGTCAGCCAAGGACAGATTGGAGAGGAAGAGGTACATGGGGGTGTGGAGGTGGGAGTCATAGATGATGGCCAGGATGTTGAGGAGATTGCCAAGCACAGTGACCACAAACATGGACAAGAATGTTCCAAATAAAATTGGTTGATTCTCTGGGTCCTGGGAAAATCCCAGGAGGAAAAATTCTGAAGTGCTTCTTTGATTTCCTGGTTCCATGTTGCCAGTATTTCAGCTGGCAAATTGAGGAGGGGAAAGAACATGAAATAGACACTGGGTAGACTCCACATTCTCCCTACTTTATTTCTTCAAGTCAAGAATTAAGTATAAAAGCTTTAACATTACGAAATTTAGGAATCCTACTTTCTGTCATTTTTTGTATGCAATATTTCATAATGTTGGCCAGATCTTGTCCCTTGGCCTGTGGGACACTCACCTATCCCCTTTATCTCTGGTTTATAGTCACCGAATCTACAAATTTGAGGGCAACACTGAACCTTGGAGAAAAATGGTCCACATTCACTCTAACACACATATGGAATGTGAGGCCCAGTGAACCTTAGGAACTTGTTCCAAGTTATCTGCCTTCCTGGAGGTAGAGCTGTAACTTAGAGGAGAATAAATAACCATGTCTGAGTGGTGAAGAAATGTGAGAAAGTATTGCAGGATGAGTAGGATTTAGGTTTGTTTCTCAGAGCGAGAAGGGGACCCCATGTGTTTCAGAGTAGAACTGCTCAATAAGGTTTTCTTGGCTGTAATATTTACAGATAATCAACCTTGTTTTGATGGACAAAACAAGGGTTCTGGCTGCTGCAGAGTTTGTTCAGAGTTCCTGGGATTCAAATGCATACAGTGATTACTTCTTTCATAAACTGCCATCTGAGGTTGCAGTAGCAGTATCTAAATTATTATACAAATGGGTCATGATATTGTGAATAATAACAATCACCATAAGAAGAAATTACACATTGTATGGTTCCATTTACATGAAATGTCCAGAATAGGTAAATTCAGAGACAGAAAGCAGATTGATAGTTTCTAGGGGCTGAGAGAAGAGGGAGGAAGGATTTGGCTGTTTATCGTGAATGACGCTTTAGTTTGGGGTGAAGAAAATGTTTTAGATAGAGATGGTGGATGCACAACATTATGAATGTATTAAAAAGCCACTGAATTGTTCACTTCAAAGTGATTAATTTGATGTTATATGAATTTTACCCCAATTAAAAAAAAAAAAGATGAAATTTCCCACACACTCAAAACCTTCTATCTTAGAATCAGGGGTTAGAACTTAGAGATTGGGAAGGTCATTTGTCATTTACATAGGTCGTTCAAGTGGTTCAGAAGCTAATACTTAGCCAGTCCTAAAGAAACACTTCACAGGAAATAGCTCTGGGACTTTTTCAATGATTGACAAGCACCCTAGTTTGACTAGCTTACTTTGGACTCATCAGGAAAAACCAATTGTTAGAAAAGAACATCATGGTTGGTAAAGTAGAGGTCCAACAAAAACAAGGGAGACCTTCAATGAGATGGAATGACACAAGAGACATAACAATGGACTCAAACATACCAACAATCTTGAGGATGGTATGGGACCAGGCAACATTTAGTTCTGTTACATATAAGGGCACCAAGAGTTGGAGCCAACTCCATGTCAACTAAAAACTACAACAAGTGTTAGCTGTTGGGGGTAGGAAGATTAATGCTGTGGTGTTTGCCCTTAGGAAACCTCCCTTTCAGAGTTAGAGACAAATGCAGAAACAGGCCAGTGTAGTACAACGAGTTAAATGCTAACATAAGGGTGATCTGAAGAATGGAGTACAGAGAAGATGCTCCAATTCCAGGGAAAGATTCCTGGAGGAAGAAACACCTGGTGAAGAGTTATCAGGTAGAGGGTTGAGTAGGGGCTTTTCTGGCAGAGTATAGCAAAGGAAAAGTCTAGGAGCAAGAAGCAGTATGGCACAGAGTGCTTTTAGCAGCTTGCTGTTGCTAAAGCACAAAGTAAGAGATGGAAATGGTAAAGAATGTGGTTGGAGAGAGGGACAGGGACCATATCTCTGGGAAGCCTTGAAGAGAATAATGGATACAGGGTGGGAGCTGTGGAGGGGCTGCAACAAAGAGTAGCATGATCCAACTCACAATGTTCCCTTGTGCCTGGAGTAATAAGATGGAGTTGAGGCAGGGAAAACTAAGGGCCAAGGGAGGGATGGAAAATTCTAAGATAATTGAAGGAACAATTCTTTTATTTTTACAGAAGAGAAATACAGGCCAGGAGAGGTGAAGAAATGATGCCAGTTTTTGCTAGCATTCCGTGTTTAAGGATGAGACCTGACACCCAAGCAAAATCAAGGCCAACTATGGGAAAGGGTGGAGTCCCTGAGTGGTGCAAGGAGTTAAGCATCTGACTACTAGCGAAAAGGTTGGTGGTTGAAACCCACCTAGAGGCACCTTGGAAGACAGACCTGGTGATCTACTTCTGAAAGGTCACAGCCATGAAAACAGCAGTTCTATTCTGTACACATGGGGTCACCATGAGTCAGAATTAACTCAATAATATCTAACAACAGCAGCAATAGGAAAGGGATATGCAATTTTCAGTATCACCTGGAATGTTCCCAGAGCAAAAGGAGAGGATGCCAATAGGTGATAAATGTTGGGTTTGCCTATGTCCTTTGCCTTCCTCTCTCAGCCACCTCACCCCAATCTTTATACACCACAGCCCAAGATACAAGTGAACACAAATTTCTCTCTTAAGGTCTCTGATAGGAACCATGGATAGAGGTGAGGAAGGAGGGGGAAGGGAAAGACCTTTTTGAGAAACAAGAATAAATTCCCAAGGAAATGAGAGCGACAGAGAAGATATCAGAAAAGATTGGTCTAGGCCGTGGAGTCCTTGTGCCAGGTAACAGAAAAGAACTGGAAGAGATCAAGACTCCTTAATCAGTACTTGGGGGGAAACTCAGAGTGGTCACTATATCACTAGACAGTGAGGTTCATAGCAGTGCTATGGCATCAAAGAGTGGCTTGGAGGTTGATGCCCTCTCTCACAATCTCTGTCAACCATCCAATAATATCAAATGAAGTGAGAGCTTGCTATGCAAGCAAGTAGTCTAGCCAGTCTCCATTCTAAGCAATTAGCTCCTAAAGCCACTTCATAGATATGATATGGTTGTCCCTGCCCTATGCTAACAATATTCAATGCCCTTTCCCCCCAACCATCCTTTTCCCCCTTTCCCACAACACTTACTGGGCTATGCAAGCTTGACAACATAGACCCAGCACAGGGGCCAACTCTTGTGAATCTTGTTCTCTCATGGAGAATGGGTGATGAAGACCATGGATCTGCCCCCCAGAAGAGCAGGGAGACAGAGCCAGGAGTGTGGTATAAGGCTTGGCTGATTTCTCCTGGAGATGGCATGAGTGTCTTGGGTCTGGTACATTGGAGCCTTGGTGACTATAAATTGATGTGTTACAGGTGACCCTAGGGGCTGAATGCCCTCTGAAGCTTATTAGATAAATTGGTCAATGGATCAGTTTGTCTTCTCAGGGGCAGGGGCCACAAAGGGAGGGGTCTGTGACCTACCAATTTCTATCCCAAGGGTCAGCTATGGGGTCAGCTGGGTCCTTCTCTCCTGGATCCCTTTCCCCTGGGAAAAACTACTCCAGTTTTGCTTGTATGTCCTCCTGGGGACAAATTTCAGCATCTTCTGAGTTGCAGTTTTCTCATCAGGTAGATGGCTGAGAAGCAAGCATCCCAGGATTCACTAAGGCTATGGTTCCCAACTTTTAGCCTGCACCAGGATCACCTTGAGAACTTGTTACAACTCACATTGTTGGGCCCTACCTCCAAGTTCCTGTCTCAGTAGGTCTGAGTTTGGGCATAATAACTTGTATTTTTGATAAGTTACCAGGCGGTGTTGACACTGCTTGTCCCCAGGGACAATCCTTTGAGAGTCACTGCCGTAGGACAGTGTTTCCTTAATTTACCTTTATCAAAAAAATCAGCTGGGGCTCTTGTTAATATATAGCTTCCAATCCTATCCCACCCTATCTCAGACCTACCTAATCGACATCTCCAGAGAAAGAGCCTGAGAATCTACTTTTAAAAGCGTTCCAAATGATCAGACACTTATGGAAATATTGCCCTAGGGCATTAAATGGCATGTTCCAGAATGTCCCAATGACCTCTCTGTCCCCTTTTGGTAATCCTTAGAAGAAGACTGAAGAGCTAAAGAATTAGGATGTTGGATTAGTGGATCTGGGAGATTGTGATAGGGGCATTGCACATGGACATGCATTCATGAATTGATTCATGAAGTCTTTACTGAATGCTTTAGGCCAATTACTATAAAACTTAGCTTCCAGACTAGGATGGACTAGGAAGAAAGGCCTAGTGATCTACTTCCAAAAATCAGGCAGTAAAAACGCCATGGATCACAAGGAATCACAAGTGAACAAGACACGAGGGACAGTCCACCATACAGTAAAAAAAACCTAATGCCTTCAGAGAGAGGGCAGATATGTTTTCCAAATTATAATTTAGCAACTCTCCCACTGGATGTCAGGTAGGTTTCTTTCTTTTTCTTTAGTTAACTAGCATTAACATCACAAGCGTAAGCAAAGAACGTATTTATGGTAGGATGGTGGCACAGTGGTTAAGAGATTGGCTGCTAAACAAAAGGTTGGCAGTTTGAATCCACCATCCCCTCCTGGGAAGCCCTGTGGGGTAGTTCAACTCTGTCTTGTAGGGTCATTATGAGTGGGAATTGTCTCTTGGGACAGTCATTCTTGGAACTCACTCACCAAGCTGTGGGCAAGCCAAGCAACCTCATGGAAAGGGTGCAGGTAGGTGTTTCACTGAAAGAGTCACATAGTCTAGGTTTGAATCACTGTTAAATTACTAACTATTTTTGTAAACTTTGGATAAGTTTTCCAGCCTGTCTAAATTTCAGTTTCTTAGACATAAAATGGGTGCCAATATTAAATACAATTAATAGTTTTTTTGTTGTTGTTGTTGTTAATATATGTATATAACGTTACATTTGCCAATTTGACATTTTTCACAGGTACATTTTAGTTACATCAATCATATTGTACAATCACCACCAATATCCATGGCCAAATTTTTCATTGTCATTAACAGAAACTCAGTGCCACCTAAACAATGACTGCCTCTTATATCGTCCCTACCACCCTATTAACCGCAAATAAATAAAATTTGATCTGTATATATTTGCCTAGTCTAGATATTTCATATAAGTGAGATCATATAGTATTTTTCCTTTTGTGGTTGACTTACTTCATTCAGCATAGTGTTTCAAGGTTCATCTGTGTAGTAGCATGTATCTGGACTTCATTTCTTTATATGACCGAAATATTCCATTCTACGTACAGACCACATTTTGCTTTTCCATTAACTGTGAAACTTTTTTTACGTCAGTTTCTAGTCTAACACAAATCTCTCATCCTTGATACAATTTAACTAAGGTAATATTTCTAGAATGAAAAGAATGAACACATTGACATGAAAGTTTAGTGATATGGAAGTTAATATATTTCTAGTGTTGAAATTCCCCTTTATTGGCCTTCTTTCTTGATATTCTGTCTATTATTGAGGGTGGTGTTTGAAGTCTCCAGCTATTAATTTTTTGGGTCTGTTTCTCATTTCAGTTCTGTCAGTGTTTCCTTCAGATATTTGGGGCTCTTTTGGTAGGTGCAGGTATGTGTATAATTGTTATATATTCTTGATAATTGACTATTTTATCATTATATAATCCCTTCTTTGTCGCTCATCAGATTTTGTAAATGGGTTAAATCCCCAATAAAAACACAGACATAGGCAGAATGGATAAAAGAACAAAAACCAAAAACAAAGCCTCAAAAGAAATCCTGATGCAACATCATGCTGTAAATGACACTTACTTTTGATTCAAGAACACAAATAAGTTCAATAAGTGCTCCATGCAAAAATGTCACTAAAAGAGAGATGAAGCCACTGTACTAACATTAGAAAAAATAGACTGCAAGTCAAAAGCTGTTAAATGAGACAGAAAAGGACATTAAATAATGCTAAAAGGGCCAATTCACTAAGAAAATATAACAATTATAAACAAATGCACCTAAAAACAGAGTACCAAAATAAATGAAGCAAATATTAACAGAATTGAAGTGAAAATGGTAAGTTCTTCAATAATTGTTGAAGATTTCAATACACAACTTTCAATAATGATTAGAACACCTAGACAAAAAAAAAAAAAAGGAAAGGAAATAGAGAACTTGACAACATTAAAAAGCAACTAGACCTAAAAGATATTTATAGAAAATGCCACCCTTGCCCTTGCCTATCGGCAAAAATTAAGGGGGAAATAAATGTTATAGGATTAATATCTACTAACTTCCAGACTCAATAACAAAGTGAGAAACATGGCTTATAAAAATGAGCAAAGTCAAAGGAACCTAGGCGATGAGGCGTCAGGCAGTCTCACAGAACCTTGATGCTTCCGTAGTTAGTTTACTTTAGGCTGTACCATAGGGTCGTCCCAAGGTATTAGTTTAGCAGTGCTCTGGTGGAAGGTAACAAGATGGTATAGAAGGAAAGAAGTTGGTATAAAAAGGAATAAAAGAAGCTCTTATAATTGAACAACAATATCCAAATAACGTAATAAAGAGTGGGCAACGGGTGTGAATAGATATTTCTTTAAAAGTGATGTACAAAGGGTCGAGAAGCACATGAAAGATGCTCAACATCATTAGTCAATAAAGAAATTCAAATCAAACCGCAATGAGATACCACGTCACTTCTCTGAGGATGGCTTAATAATAACAATAAAGAGAAAATAATAGTGAGAATGTGGAGATATTTCTGCTGGGAATATAAAGTGGAAGAAGAACACTTCCTTGAGGAATTAACACTTTATAGACCTGAAGAGGCCAGAGATGAGGAAACCTGAAGCACAATCTCCCCAAGTAGTTCGCTGGGAGTGACATTTGGTTTGGCCGTTTATACGTCCACGTCTTGATTTCCAGACCCAGATATTATACATGTTGGGGATACAGAACATTATTGTCATTGATTTACAGCATATGCTAAACCAAACCCATGGCCATGGCCATTGAGTCAATTCTGACTTATAGGTAGAACTGTCCCATAGGGTTTCCTGTAATCTTTACAGAAGCTGACTACCACATCTTTCTCCTGCGGAGTGGCTGGTGGGATCTAATCACCTACTTTTTGGTTAGCAGCTGAACTCTTAACCGCTGTGCCACCAGGGCTTCTTCAGTGTATACTGCATCCTGCAAATTATGTAGCCATAACTGCCTATACATTCAAATGTTGCACTATATATAATGAGCCTCTTTGAAATTAATCACTTTCCCATATCTTCCACTAATTAAAAAGATGAAATTCTCCCATACTCCCCATTCACTTTAGGGTATATTTTCTCTCTCTTTCTTCCGTTTCCTGACAAACTTTTGTACAATAGGTCTATACCTCCCGCCTACATTTCCTCAATACTCAGTCACTCTTCAGACACCCTACCTGAATTATTTCTGTCCTTACCAGTTTATTTAGAGAGCCAGGAAATAAATGGAGTCCTCTCTAAGATCAACACAGTCTTCCATGCACTAAGTGTTATGTCAAGGAATATATTTCACTCCTTATTAGTTCTTTAACATCATTAAAACTAAGTACTAGTTTCCTTTTCTTCAGACAGGACCTCTTTGTCTCCATAACCTTGAGGACATCAAGTAACCCATAAAGACTCCAAATATTTTTTAAGGCAGATACTTCCCTGGGTGGGATTTCATTCTAAGACAGTTGGTTCCTAGGTTGGTACCTTGTAGAAGTTAAGCTTTTCTCAGGGGACAGCTGGTTACTTTAAAATCAAACTCAAGTTAGAAGAATTTCCCCATGGAGGAAATAAATCTATCTCACCTCCCTGCCCCCTTAGCTACAAACAGACAAAATTGGCAGAAAATTTTCCATTTTATCTTTTTATTACCCAAGGCAACTGAATTGTTCAGAGAGAGAAAAGACAATAGAACAATTTATTTAATGAAGACCCCTGAGATTCAACCCTGGAGACTCTGGAAACTTTAAATATGTCCTCATTGCCCCTTGCCCTGTGAATATTTGATCCCAGTCTTGATGAAAACCAAATTGGTCTTCCCAGAGACCGAACATGGAGAAGGGAAACAGCTTCAGTGATAACGTCAAAAAGAGTTAGTGTGTCCCCTTCAGGACTGGTGGAGTAAGAACGAAAAGAGGTAGAAAAATGAGTACTGGGCTTCATCTCTCTGGTAAGGATACTGAAATTTCCCATATTTGTTTAGGAAGGTGGACTACCCTTACTTCAAAACTAGTTTCCATTGCAGCCAGTCTTTTTTAGCTCTCATTCTGTTTCCTTTTTGTCTTTCTGAAATCTAGAGCCTCTCTACAAGACAGTTGGTAATGGCCATTTCTTGAATGTGTAATTTTCCAGAGAACCTCGGACTCAACCAGTTTTGACAGTTTATCTTGTCTCTCTCACCAAACATCACTTCTCCACTCTGTTTTATAAATTGTAGATTGCTCTCAGATTTCCTATATCCAGGAATTTATCCATTACCTGCTGGATGAACATCTATTATATTGTACGGGAGGTATTATCTGTCTTGTTCCTAATGCCTGACTGGGTTTTTCTATATATTCCCCAACTATTCTTGCTCCAAATGAAAAGCTACTGGTTTCTAAATATTTCTTTAATATCCAGCCAATTTATTGATAGTACTTAAAAGTTCTGGTTTTTTATGCCATTTCTTCTTAGTGTCTACAATATCACCTACAAATAGTATAATTATTTCTGAGATTTTAGTACTCAGACCCATTTCCTTTTCTCATCTTAAATGTTCAGGAAAATGACTAAAGTGAGGTTAGATTGCCTTGGCTTATTCATGAACTTAGTGCAAATATTCTAGTATTTTGGAAACCCTGGTGGCATGGTGGTTAAGTGCCACAATTGCTGACCAAAGGTTTGGCAGTTTGAATACGCCAGGCTCCTTGTAAACTCTGTGGGGCGGTTCTAATTTGTCCTACAGGGTCGCTATGAGTCAAGATCGACTCAAGGGCACTGGGTTTTTTTTTGGTTATCCTGTTGGCTGTGGATTTAAAGCAGCCATTCTATGTTGAGTTAAGGCAATGATGGGCAAACAAAGTCACAAGCACCTATGCACAAGTAAACATAAAATTACTCACATAAGAGACACATTAAGGAATAGTATTGCTTGTTTTATTTGTGGGCCTCACAAGCTCTGTCTTTCGTAGCCCTCATCCTCTCCATCTCACTGGACTCTGGAACCCCTTCCATAACCAAGCTCAGTGCCCCGCAGGGAACCAAGCCTTCTGTTTTCTCAGTCTATTGTGCTTGTCTTTTCCTTACTTCCTCTGAATGGCAATTACCGATTCTTCCTCTCTCTGCTCAATTAATCCTATTTCAGAGATGCCTTTCCTACTCACCTGCCCAGACTAAATTATATATCCTCAATGATTTTTCTCTTTTTAATTAATTTTCATTTTTTATTCATTTTTTATGCTTGGACAAGCCAACTGTTTTTCTTTTATATAAAAAGTAAATATTTATTTTCAAATCTTAAGTTTGACTTTTAATTTTCTTTATGTTATTGTACTTTAGATGAAGGTTTACAGAACAAACTAGCTTCTCATTTAACAATGAGCACACTTATGCTTTCGTGATATTGGTTGCCAACCCCAATACGTGGCAACACTCTTCCCTTCTGGAACTTGGGTTCCCTATTACCAGCTTTCCTGTCCTCCCTGCCTTCTCATCCTTGCCCTGGTCTCCTTTTGTTTTATGAGCCTGTCTAATATTTGGCTGAAGGATGAACCTCAGAAATGACTTCATTACTGTGCTAAAAGGGTGTCAGGTGGTAATTTTCTTCAGCATGATTTGTTCTACAGTAGTTTTTAATAATTTTTATCCAGTCTATTCATTGTATTTGTAATTAGCTCCACTGATTTTAATATAACAAACCCTCATTAAAGAGCATGTACCCATGAGCACACATATGCCTTGTATTTGATGTTAATAGTTTTATGCTTTTATTCAGTCCTCTTGTCTACATAGTCCACATGGCCTTTCCTCTTCTTGGAAGAATCCATGTGGCAGGTGGTTTCTGAAATAGGGAGCCATAGAGATCTTCACTAATTGGAAATGCTGCATGGAGGTCAAAAGAGGTAACAGACCTGTTGTGTTTGTAGTCATCACAAGTCCATCCTTGCTTGATGGATGGCCCAGTATAAAGGGAATATTGATAAATGATAGACATGCAAGACAGATTTATTGTGGCAACAAAAACAGGAGCTCACAATTATCAAGTGCCTACAGTATATCACAGGCACCACACTAGAAGAATGACGTGCATCATCTCATTTAATTCACTCATCAATCTCATTATGTAGGGAATACTTACTAATCCCACTGGAAAAGTGAGGTATCTGCAGCTAAGAGAGATTAAGTAACTTTCTCATGGTCATACAGGAAGTTGGAAAAGCCAAAATTCTATTTCAGGCATTATTTTTCAAACACTCATTTTTGTAATCACAGCTTTATACTGTAGGTTGGAACAATTATATATCTAAAGTAATTGTCATAAAAGGAACAGATTAATAATAAGAATAATAATAGCTATTATGAGTTGGGAATCCTGGAGGCACAGTGCTTAAGTGCTCGGATGCTAATCAAAAGACAGATGGTTTGAACTCATCATCTGCTTCACAGGAGAAAGATGTTGCAGTCTTCTTCTGTAAAGATTACAGCCTTGGAAACCCTATAGAGCAATTCTACTGTGTCCAATAAGGTCACTACATGTTGGAATTGACTCGATGGCAATGAGGTTTTTTGTTGTTGTTGTTGCTATTCTTAATTGAGCTCCTCCTGTTCACAAAGGCATTTCTAAACCTCACAAAGAAGGTAATGGTAATAACCAGATTTTTAAACAAGAAAAATATAAGGCACCAAGAGTTAACTGTGATGTCAGTAGAATGTGCCAGGTCACATTTAAGACATGAATTTTCAACTCAGATGATCTTTAATCACTAATATAGAGCTACCAGAATGAAGGATGTTATGGGGATTTTCAGGAAAAAGAACATACTTGGAAATTCACAAGTTTCCATTTAGCTTGGAAGGGTCACATCAAAGAAGAAATTGTATTACGTGCATAGATTCAAATAGCAGAATTAGAACCAGTGAATAGAAGCTGAAAAGAGAGATTTCTGCTAAGTTAAAGTGTCTGAATAATTATACACATTGGAAATGGAAAAGGGTTACCTGTGACAGAGTCACTGTCATTGGAAGGACTCAATAACAAAATGCAGGTGGTATTGTAAAGGTGATGACTAGCTGAGATGCCAGTTGGCAGTTCACTGAATGTTGTTTTTACCTTCTTCAGCTTACATATTAGCTACATGGAAGCAGAAAACCAAACAAAAGTTGCAGAATTCCTCCTGCTGGGCCTCTCGGAAAATCCTGAGCTTCAGCCCTTCTTCTTTGGATTCTTCCTGTCCATGTACCTGGTCACTGTGCTTGGGAACCTGCTCATCATTCTGGCTGTCAGCTCTGACTGCCACCTTCACACCCCCATGTACTTCTTCCTCTCCAGCCTGTCCTTTGTTGACATCTGTTTCATCACCACCACGGTCCCAAAGATGCTGGTGAACATCCAGACACAGAGCAAAGACATCTCCTACATAGGATGCCTCACTCAGGTGTATTTCTTCATGATTTTTGTTGGACTAGACAATCTTCTCCTGACCATTATGGCCTATGACCGATTTGTGGCCATCTGTCACCCCTTACACTACACAGTCATCATGAATTCCAGGCTCTGTGTCCTGTCGGTTCTGATGTCTTGGGTCATCATTTTCTGGGCCTGTCTGCTTCATATTCTACTGATAAGGCAGCTGAAGTTCTGTACAGGCACTGAAATTCCACATTTCTTCTGTGAACTGGCTCAGATTATCAAATTGGCTTGCTCTGATACCCTCATCAATAACATCTTCTTGTATGTGTTGACTGCCCTGCTGGTTGTGTTTCCCTTCTTAGGGATCCTCTTCTCTTATTCTCAGATTGTCTCCTCCTTAAGGAGGATGTCCTCTGCTGGGGACAAGTATAAGGCATTTTCCATCTGTGGGTCTCATCTCTCCGTGGTCTCCTTGTTCTATGGGACAGGTATTGGTGTGTATCTCAGTTCTGTTGTAACCCATTCTTCCCAGAGAAGCTCTATTGTCTCAGTGATGTACACTGTGGTCACACCCATGCTAAACCCCTTCATATACAGCCTAAGGAATAAGGATGTGAAGGGAGCCCTGAGAATTCTCCTCTGTAGAGCAGCCTCTTTTCCATGTTGGCCACTGGCCCCTGGCTAAATGAGCCTCATAGTCCCCAAAGCCAAATGTTATGAATTTAAATATCCTGATTCTTTTTTCTTCCAAAAATGTGTGCCTCATTTCTCCCAATCCCAAAGCACCTATGACTTTGCTTTCAACTTATTATTGGACCATTTTTCTTCAACTCTTTCCTCTCTAAATCCTTTTGGCTCTTCTTTCCTATATGCTATCCATAAGATTCTTTCTTTGGTCAGCTTTCTTAGAGGCATTCCTGAAAATTCCAACCTTAGGTTTGTCTCGTTGCATTTACCACGTTAAGTGCTGATATGGTTTCCCCAAAGGTTAATTTCTCAAGCACTGTTGCTCTTCACTTTAATTTGGTTGTTTTTTCCTAAAAGAAATAAAATTAAAATCATGCAAGAGTCATAACCAAGTGCTTGCCTCATGTGAACAGCACTTGTTGATTTGCATATAATGTTTCTTTGAGATATATTCTCATTCACTCCATTTTCAGAGGAAGAGTCTGAGATTAAGATGATATCACAGAATGAATTGTGTCCCTCAGAAATGTGTGTCAACTTGGTTAGACTTTGATTCCCAGTATTGTGTGGTTGTCCTCCATTTTGTGATTTTCCTGTGTGTTATAAATCATAATGTCTGCCTGTGGTTAAGGAGGATTAGGGTGGGATGTAACACCCTTGCTTGGGTCACATCCCTGATCCAATGTAAAGGGATTTTCCCTGGGGTGTGGCCTGCACTACCTTTTGTCTTACAAGAGATAAAAGGAAAGGGAAGCAAGCAGAGCCGGGGACCTCATACCACCAAGAAAGCAGTGCTGGGAGCAGAGTGTGTCCTTTGGCCCTGAGGTTCCTGCACTGAGATGCTCCCAGACCAACTGAAGACTGATGACAAGGATCTTCCTCCAGAGCCCACAGAGAAAGAAAGTCTTCCTGTGCAGCCAGGGCCCTGAATTCAAACTTATAGCCTACTGGACTGGGAGAGAATAAACGTCACTTTGTTAAAGCCATCCACTTGTGGTATTTCTGTGATAGCAGCACTAGATGACTAGACAAATGGATTCAAATCTGGCAACCTATCACTGAATTAATACTCCTATTTTTTCAATCCTACTTTTCATAAGAACAATGATGTGATTTTCAACTTCAAGGGAGGGAATCTAGATTTGTTAGATGATTTTTTTCAGATGATTCATAGTAATATACTGCCTAGGATAATCTGAGATGTTGATTCATTCTTTGTGGTCCTTCCTTGCTTCTTTTCTCCTTTCTTCCTTCTTCTTTACTTTCTCCCTTTCCTTAGTGTATTTAACCTTTATGCCTCATCATTGCAGTTTTAAGACACACTCCTCCAGGTCTGAAAACCTGTAGTAATGAATACAATGGAAAAAGAGTTATTCTCACACATGGTTTAATTTTCCAGGACTCCCTGTGTCATCAGGAATGGTAGTTGCACACTTGTGGAATGCATTCAGAACTTCATTTTTTGACAGGAATATTGGTGGAATTGATTCTGTCCAGTGAAAGCTGGAGTAGTAAATACTGTCAATGCTCCTTCCACATTCCCTGGATCCTCTCACCATCTCTAATTTGCTCACCAGCCTAACTTCCAATCGACAGCACCAGCTGGAACCTATTTTTCCTGATGCATGGTGGCAGAAGTGACTGAGAATTATGTATTTCCAGGGGCAGCCTTCATTGAGAGGTGTAGGATATACCATGTTACCTGGGATAATTCTGAGTGTGGGTTTAGCACTTTTTCCAAAATTTTCTCACCGGATGAAAGCTCTGCTCACTCACTGTTGTAGCTGACAATACAAACTTTGTTGGATGTATTTTCTTCCCTGCATCCCTTCTCCTCTCTCCCATCTATATTCCTTGCTCCTTCAAGTAAATTACTTGCATTTGAATTCTTGTCTCAGTATCTGCTTCTGCAGGAACCAAAACTAAGGCAGTTGATAAAGACTGTGACAGATATTAAGGAGGTCATGAAAGGAATTGGGGACTTTGGGGCCAAAGCAAAACTTTAAAAAAAGGAAGAAAGAAGCAATTTACTAAAAAACCATAACTGGTTAGTGAGAAAAGTCTTGTTCAATATGAGTTCAATTCACTTTGATCCCACTGAATTTAATCAAATGTGTATTTCTTCCTTTTTTTAAATTGTGCTTTAGATAAAGGTTTACAGAGCAATTTAGTTTCTCTTTAAACAATTAATACACATATTGTTTTGTGACATTGGTTGCCAACCCCACGACATGTCAACACTCTCCCTGTCACCGGGGGTTGCTCATTATCAGCTTTCCTGTCTCCTTCTGCCTTCTTGTCCTTGCCCCTGAGCTGGGGTGCCCATTTAGTCTCATTTTGTTTTATGCTCATGTCTAATCTTTGGCTGAAGGGTGACCCTCAAGAGTGACTTCAGTACTGACTTAAAAGGGTGTTCAGGGGCCATACTCTTGGCATTTCTCCAGGGTCTGTCAGACTAGTAAATCTGGTCTTTTTTTCAGTTAGAATTTTGTTCTAAATTTATCTCCAGCTCCGTTCAGGACCCTCTATTGTGATCCCCATCAGAGCTGTCAGTGGTGGTAGCTGGGCACTCAAATGTGTATTAACTTATCTACTATGTACAAATTGAAGAGGAGATTGGAAAGGCATAAAAAAAAAAATTCAATTCAGAGTGGTAAGCATAATCATATTGATGCATAGGAGAAACTGTTGTAAAAAAAGATAAATATTTTCAACTCACCTTGGATAATTCCATGGAAAACTTTCTAAAAATTTTTTTTTAAGAGCTTTATTGAGGTATAATTTACAGACCATAAAACCAATCCATTGTTATAATTCAATGGCTTAAGTAAATTTGTTTAGTTGTATAATTGTCATCTCAATCCAGTTTTAGAAAGTCATGAGTACAAAGACAGAGACCATTTGATCATAGGAATCTTAGATTGTGTTGAGTATATGGCATTCCCAATGACATAGGAGTCAGGCTGTGCTCCAGGTCCTGTCAAAAAGCTTCCATAAATATATATTTTTTTTAATAACTTTTATTAAGCTTCAGGTGAACGTTTACAAATCCAATCAGTCTGTCACATATAAGTTTACATACATCTCACTCCCTACTCCCACTTGCTCTCCCCCTCTTGAGTCAGCCCTTTCCGTCTCTGCCTTCTTGACAATTTTGCCGGCTTCCCTCTCTCTCTATCCTCCCATCCCCCCTCCAGACAAGAGTTGCCAACACAATCTCAAGTGTCCACCTGATATAATTAGCTCACTCTTCATCAGCGTCTCTCTCCCACCCGCTGACCAGTCCCTTTCATTTCTAATGAGTTGTCTTTGGGGATGGTTCCTGTCCTGTGTCAACTGAAGGTCTGGGGAGCATGGCCGCCGGGATTCCTCTAGTCTCAGTCAGACCATTAAGTTTGGTCTTTTTATGAGAATTTGGGGTCTGCATCCCACTGATCTCCTGCTCCCTCAGGGGTCCTCTGTTGTGCTCCCTGTCAGGGCAGTCATCGATTGTGGCCGGGCACCAACTAGTTCTTCTGGTCTCAGGATGATGTAGGTCTCTGGTTCATGTGGCCCTTTCTGTCTCTTGGGCTCTTAGTTGTCGTGTGGCCTTGGTGTTCTTCATTTTCCTTTGCTCCAGGTGGGTTGAGACCAATTGCTGCATCTTAGATGGCCGCTTGTTAGCATTTAAGACCCCAGACGCCACATTTCAAAGTGGGATGCAGAATGATTTCATAATAGAATTATTTTGCCAATTGACTTAGAAGTCCCCGCAAACCATGTTCCCCAGACCGCCGCACTTGCTCCGCTGACCTTTGAAGCATTCATTTTATCCCGGAAACTTCTTTGCTTTTGGTCCAGTCCAATTGAGCTGACCTTCCATGTATTGAGTGTTGTCTTTCCCTTCACCTAAAGCAGTTCTTATCTACTGATTAATCAATAAAAAAACCTTCTCCCACCCTCCCTCCCTCCCCCCCTCGTATCCACAAAAGTATGTGTTCTTCTCAGGTTTACTATTTCTCAAGATCTTATAATAGTGGTCTTATACAATATTTGTCCTTTTGCCTCTGACTAATTTCGCTCAGCCTAATGCCTTCCAGGTTCCTCCATGTTATGAAATGTTTCAGAGATTCGTCACTGTTCTTTTTCGATGCGTAGTATTCCATTGTGTGAATATACCACAATTTATTTACCCATTCATCCGTTGATGGACACCTTGGTTGCTTCCAACTTTTTGCTATTGTAAACAGAGCTGCAATAAACATGGGTGTGCATGTATCTGTTTGTATGAAGGCTCTTGTATCTCTAGGGTATATTCCTAGGAGTGGGATTTCTGGGTTGTATGGTAGTTCTATTTCGAACTGTTTAAGATAACGCCAGATAGATTTCCAAAGTGGTTGTACCATTTTACATTCCCACCAGCAGTGTATGAGAGTTCCAATCTCTCCGCAGCCTCTCCAACATTTATTATTTTGTGTTTTTTGGATTAATGCCAGCCTTGCTGGTGTGAGATGGAATCTCATCGTAGTTTTAATTTGCATTTCTCTAATGGCTAATGATCGAGAGCATTTTCTCATGTATCTGTTGGCTGCCTGAATATCTTCTTTAGTGAAATGTGTGTTCATATCCTTTGCCCACTTCTTGATTGGGTTGTTTGTCTTTTTGTGGTTGAGTTTTGACAGAATCATGTAGATTTTAGAGATCAGGCGCTGGTCGGAGATGTCATAGCTGAAAATTCTTTCCCACTCTGTAGGTGGTCTTTTTACTCTTTTGGAGAAGTCTTTAGATCAGCATAGGTGTTTGATTTTTAGGAGCTCCCAGTTATCGGGTTTCTCTTCATCATTTTTGGTAATGTTTTGTATTTTGTTTATACCTTGTATTAGGGCTCCTAGGGTTGTCCCAATTTTTTCTTCCATGATCTTTATCGTTTTAGTCTTTATGTTTAGGTCTTTGATCCACTTGGAGTTAGTTTTTGTGCATGGTGTGAGGTATGGGTCCTGTTTCATTTTTTTGCAAAGGGATATCCAGTTATGCCAGCACCATTTGTTAAAAAGGCTATCTTTTCCCCAGTTAATTGACACTGGTCCTTTGTCAAATATCAGCTGCTCATACGTGGATGGATCTATGTCTGGGTTCTCAATTCTGTTCCATTGGTCTATGTGTCTGTTGTTGTACCAATACCAGGCTGTTTTGACTACTGTGGCTGTATAATAGGTTCTGAAGTCAGGTAAGGTGAGGCCTCCCACTTTCTTCTTCTTTTTCAGTAGTGCTTTGCTTATCCGGGGCTTCTTTCCCTTCCATATGAAATTGGTGATTTGTTTCTCTATCCCCTTAAAATATGACATTGGAATTTGGATCGGAAGTGCGTTAAATGTATAGATGGCTTTTGGTAGAATAGACATTTTTACTATGTTAAGTCTTCCTATCCATGAGCAAGGTATGTTTTTCCACTTAAGTATGTCCTTTTGAGTTTCTTGTAGTAAAGCTTTGTAGTTTTCTTTGTATAGGTCTTTTACATCCTTGGTAAGATTTATTCCTAAGTATCTTATCTTCTTGGGGGCTACTGTGAATGGTATTGATTTGGTTATTTCCTCTTCGGTGTTCTTTTTGTTGATGTAGAGGAATCCAAGTGATTTTTGTATGTTTATTTTATAACCTGAGACTCTGCCAAACTCTTCTATTAGTTTCAGTAGTTTTCTGGAGGATTCCTTAGGGTTTTCTGTGTATATAATCATGTCATCTGCAAATAGTGATAACTTTACTTCTTCCTTGCCAATCCGGATACCTTTTATTTCTTTGTCTAGCCTAATTGCCCTGGCTAAGACTTCCAACACGATGTTGACTAAGAGCGGTGATAAAGGGCATCCTTGTCTGGTTCCCGTTCTCAAGGGAAATGCTTTCAGGTTCTCTCCATTTAGAGTGATATTGGCCGTTGGCTTTGCATAGATGCCCTTTATTATGTTGAGGAATTTTCCTTCAATTCCTATTTTGGTAAGAGTTTTTATCATAAATGGGTGTTGGACTTTGTCAAATGCCTTTTCTGCATCTATTGATAAGATCATGTGGTTTTTGTCTTTTGTTTGATTTATGTGATGGATTACATTAATGGTTTTTCTGATATTAAACCAGCCTTGCATACCTGGTATAAATCGCACTTGATCAGGGTGAATTATTTTTTTGATGTGTTGTTGGATTCTATTGGCTAGAATTTTGTTGAGGATTTTTGCATCAATGTTCATGAGGGATATAGGTCTATAATTTTCTTTTTTTGTAATGTCTTTACCTGGTTTTGGTATCAGGGAGATGGTGGCTTCATAGAATGAGTTGGGTAGTATTCCGTCATTTTCTATGCTTTGGAATACCTTTAGTAGTAATGGTGTTAACTCTTCTCTGAAAGTTTGGTAGAACTCTGCAGTGAAGCCGTCCGGGCCAGGGCTTTTTTTTGTTGGGAGTTTTTTGATTACCGTTTCAATCTCTTTTTTTGTTATGGGTCTATTTAGTTGTTCTACTTCTGAATGTGTTAGTTTAGGTAGGTAGTGTTTTTCCAGGAATTCATCCATTTCTTCTAGGTTTTCAAATTTGTTAGAGTACAATTTTTCATAATAATCTGAAATGATTCTTTTAATTTCATTTGGTTCTGTTGTGATGTGGTCCTTCTCATTTCTTATTCGGGTTATTTGTTTCCTTTCTTGTATTTCTTTAGTCAGTCTAGCCAATGGT
Source organism: Elephas maximus indicus (assembly GCF_024166365.1). Taxonomy (NCBI): domain Eukaryota; kingdom Metazoa; phylum Chordata; class Mammalia; order Proboscidea; family Elephantidae; genus Elephas; species Elephas maximus. The sequence continues at coordinate 23,097,675 of NC_064821.1, read as the reverse complement.
TTATCAATTTTGTTAATTTTTTCAAAGAACCAGCTTTTGGCTTTGTTAATTCTTTCAATTGTTTTTCTGTTCTCTAATTCATTTAGTTCAGCTCTAATTTTTATTATTTGTTTTCTTCTGGTGCTTGATGGATTCTTTTCTTGCTCAGTTTCTATTTGTTCAAGTTGTAGGGACAGTTCTCTGCTTTTGGCTCTTTCTTCTTTTTGTATGTGTGCATTTATTGATATAAATTGGCCTCTGAGCACTGCTTTTGCTGTGTCCCAGAGGTTTTGATAGGAAGTATTTTCATTCTCGTTGCTTTCTATGAATTTCCTTATTCCCTCCTTAATGTCTTCTATAACCCAGTCTTTTTTCAGAAGGGTGTTGTTCATTTTCCAAGTAATTGATTTCTTTTCCCTAGTTTTTCTGTTCTTGATCTCTAGTTTTATTGCCTTGTGGTCTGAGAAGATGCTTTGTAATATTTCGATGTTTTGGACTCTGCAAAGGTTTGTTTTATGACCTAATATGTGGTCTATTCTAGAGAATGTTCCATGTGCGCTAGAAAAAAAAGTATATTTTGCAGCAGTTGGGTGGAGAGTTCTGTATAAGTCAATGAGGTCAAGTTGGTTGATTGTTGTAATTAGATCTTCCGTGTCTCTGTTGAGCTTCTTACTGGATGTCCTGTCCTTCTCCGAAAGTGGTGTGTTGAAGTCTCCTACTATAATTGTGGAGGTATCTATCTCGCTTTTCAATTCTGTTAAAATTTGATTTATGTATCTTGCAGCCCTGTCATTGGGTGCATAAATATTTAATATGGTTATGTCTTCCTGATCCATTGTCCCTTTTATCATTATATAGTGTCCTTCTTTATCCTTTGTGGTGGATTTAAGTCTAAAGTCTATTTTGTCAGAAATTAATATTGCTACTCCTCTTCTTTTTTGCTTATTGTTTGCTTGATATACTTTTTTCCATCCTTTGAGTTTTAGTTTGTTTGTGTCTCTAAGTCTAAGGTGTGTCTCTTGTAGGCAGCATATAGATGGATCGTGTTTCTTTATCCAGTCTGTGACTCTCTGTCTCTTTATTGGTGCATTTAGTCCATTTACATTCAGGGTAATTATAGATAAATAAGTTTTTAGTGCTGTCATTTTGATGCCTTTTTATGTGTGTTGTTGACAGTTTCATTTTTCCACCTACTTTTTTGTGCTGAGGCGTTTTTCTTAGTAAATTGTGAGATCCTCATTTTCATAGTGCTTGACTTTATGTTAGTTGAGTCGTTACGTTTTTCTTGGTTTTTATCTTGAGTTATAGAGTTGTTATACCTTTTTGTGGTTACCTTATTATTTACCCCTATTTTTCTAAGTAAAAACCTAACTTGTATTGTTCTATATCGCCTTGTATCACTCTCCATATGGCAGTTCAATGCCTCCTGTATTTAGTCCCTCTTTTTGATTATTGTGATCGTTTACCTATTGACTTCCATGATTCCCTGTCATGTGTATTTTTTTTTAATTAATCTTAATTTGTTTTTGTGATTTCCCTATTTGAGTTGATATCAGGACGTTCTGTTTTGTGACCTTGTGTTGTGCTGATATCTGATATTATTGGTTCTCTGACCAAACAATATCCTTTAGTATTTCTTGTAGCTTTGGTTTGGTTTTTGCAAATTCTCTAAACTTGTGTTTGTCTGTAAATATCTTAATTTCGCCTTCATATTTCAGAGAGAGTTTTGCTGGATATATGATCCTTGGCTGGCAGTTTTTCTCCTTCAGTGTTCTGTATATGTTGTCCCATTCCCTTCTTGCCTGCATGGTTTCTGCTGAGTAGTCAGAACATATTCTTACTGATTCTCCCTTGAAGGAAACCTTTCTTTTCTCCCTGGCTGCTTTTAAAATTTTCTCTTTATCTTTGGTTTTGGTGAGTTTGATGATAATATGTCTTGGTGTTTTTCTTTTTGGATCAATCTTAAATGGGGTTCGATGGGCATCTTGGATAGATATCCTTTCGTCTTTCATAATGTCAGGGAAGTTTTCTGTCAGGAGTTCTTCAACTATTTTCTCTGTGTTTTCTGTCCCCCCTCCCTGTTCTGGGACTCCAATCACCCGCAAGTTATCCTTCTTGATAGAGTCCCACATAATTCTTAGGGTTTCTTCATTTTTTTTAATTCTTTTATCTGATTTTTTTTCAGCTATGTTGGTGTCAATTCCCTGGTCCTCCAGATGTCCCAGTCTACATTCTAATTGCTCGAGTCTGCTCCTCTGAGTTCCTAGTGCGTTGTCTAATTCTGTTATTTTATTGTTAATCTTTTGGATTTCTACATGTTGTCTCTCTATGGATTCTTGCAACTTATTAATTTTTCCAGTATGTTCTTGAATAATCTTTTTGAGTTCTTCAACAGTTTTATCAGTGTGTTCCTTGGCTTTTTCTGCAGTTATCCTAATTTCATTTGTGATATCATTAAGCATTCTGTAAATTAGTTTTTTATAATCTGTATCTGATAATTCCAAGATTGTATCTTCATTTAGGAAAGATTTTGATTCTTTTGTTTGGAGGGTTGGAGAAGCTGTCATGGTCTGCTTCTTTAAGTGGTTTGATATGGATTGTTGTCTCCGAGCCATCACTGGGAAACTAGTTTTTCCAGAAAATCCGCTAAAAAAAAAAATGCAGTCAGATCCTTATCAGAGTTCTCCCTCTGGCTCAGGCTATTCAGATGTTAATGAAGCCGCCTGCATCCAGTCCAAATCCCTGCGGGACGGTTCCCCGGCTCGGATGCTGCTCTTTCTGCTCCAAGACCAGTCACTGCCTCCCGGGGACTTATCCTACCGGCTGCGTCCCACGCCGCCTGTGGAACCGGCTGGTCCCCCTCCCGGGGTTAGTTCAGGGGGGTGGAGCCGCTCTCTGTGCTTGTGCCGTACCTGACTGTTACGCTGGCTCCAGGCTCTGGAAACAATCGCTGCTTCCCTGTATTAGTTCGTTCTCCGTCTCTAAATCTGTGTTTGTTGTTCAGGGTTTGTAGATTGTTATGTATGTGATCGATTCACTTGTTTTTCCGTGTCTTTGTTGTAAGAGGGATCCGAGGTAGCGTCTGCCTAGTCCGCCATCTTGGCTCCGCCCCCTCCATAAATATTTTATAAAGCAATATTTTATATTGTTTTCCTGGTCTCTGCCAGTAACTGCCTCCTTTCCATAGCTATATAGGAAACAGGTGGATAAGGTGGGTGCCCTCCTGCTCTGTTATTTTGTATTGAATGGTTTATTAAAACAACCCTAGGAGTTCTGGATTTATCTTTTAAAACTTGTTACCTAAAAAGCACTTACCATTGGAACTACTTCCTAATTAAAAAAAAAAAAAAAAAAACCAGTGCCATCAAGTCGATTCTGACTCATAGCAACCCTATAGGACAGAGTAGAACTGCCCCATAGAGTTTCCAAGGAGCGCCTGGCAGATTCAAACTGCCGACCCTTTGGTTAGCAGCCATAGGGCTTAACTACTACGTCACCAGGGTTTCCATTAGTATTTGGAAAAAAATAGTGGATTTGAAAACATTTCATTGGAATAGGGAGAATACCTGTCCTCTTTGTTTTATTTTCAATCTCTTTCAATCTAAGGCTTCCAGAAGAATTGTTGATGCTGTTGGTTGTTGTTAGGTGCTTTGAGTCAGTTTCAACTCATCGCAACCCTATGTACAACAAAAGAAAACACTGCCTGGTATTATGCCATTCTCAACAAACTTTGCTATGTTAAGACTGTTGTTGCAGCCACTGTGTCAATCCATCTCACTGAGAGTCTTCCTCTTTTTAGCTGACCTTCTTTTTCACCAAGCTTGATGTCCTTCTCTAGGAACTGCCCTCTCCTAATAACATGCCCAAAGTACTTGAGATGAATTCTCGACATCTTTACTTCCATAATTCAAAAGCGTTGATTCTTCCTTGGTTTTCCTCATTCATTGTCCAGCTTTCACACACCTATGAGACAAATGAAAACACCATAGCTTGTGTCAGGCAAATCTTAGTCCTTAAAGTAACATCTTAGCTTTCAACACTTTAAAGAAGTCTTTTGCAGCATATTCACCTAGTGCAATGCATTGTTTGATTTCTGGACTGCTGCTTACATGGGCTTTGATTGTGGATCCAAGTAAAATGAAATGCTTCACAACTCCAATCTTTTCTCCATTTATCATGATTCCTTATTGGGCCAGTTATGAATCTTTTTTTTTTTTATGTGTATGCGTAATCCATACTGAAAGCTGTGGTCTTTGATCTTCATTAATAAGTACTTCAAGTCCTCTTCACTTTCAGCAAGCAAGTTTGCGTCATCTTTATAACACAAGTTGTTAATGAGTCTTCCTCCAGTCCTGAAGCCATATTCTTCTTCATGTAGTCCAGCTTCTCACATTATTTGCTCAGAATACAGATTGAGTAGGTATGGTGAAAAAATACAAACCTGACACACACCTTTCCTGATTTTAAACCACACAGCATTCCCATGCTCTATTCAAATCCCTGCCTCTTGATCCATGTACAGGTTCATCATGAGCATAATTAAGTGTTCTGGGATTCTCATTCTTCGCAATGTTATTCATAATTTGTTATAATCCACACAGTCGAATGTCTTTGCATAGCCAATGAAATACAGGTAAAATCTTTCTGGTGTTCTCTGCTTTCAGTGAGGATTCATCTGACATCAGCAATGATATCCCTTGTTCTGCATCCTTTTCTGAATCTGGTTTGAATTTCTGGTAGTTCCCTGTTGATGTACTGCTTGCTGCAACTGCTTTTGAATGATCTTCAGGAAAATTTATTGTTCAATAATTTCTGCATTCTCTTGAATCACCTTTTTTAGAATAGACATAAGTATGGATCTCTTCCAATTGGTTGGCCAGGTAGCTCTCTTCCAAATTTCTTGGCATAGGTGAGTGAGCACTTCCAGGGCTACATCACTTTGTTGAAACGTCTCAATGGGTAGTCCGTCAATTTCTGAAGCCTTGTTTTTGCCAATACCTTCAGTGCAGCTTGGACTTGTTCCTTCATACCATTGGCTCTTGATCATATGCTATCACCTGAAATGATATATGTAGATCAATTATTTTTGGAATAGAGATTCTGTATATACCTTCCATCTTTTGAGGTTTCCTTTGCCATTCTGTATTTTGCCCATAGAATCTTTCAGTACTGCAATTCAAGGCTTGCATTTTTTCTTCAGTTCTTTAAGATTGAGAAACGGTGAACATGTTCTTCACTTTTGGTTTTCTAACTCCAGGTCTTTGCACATGTCATTATAATACTTTCTTTTGCCTTCTCAAACCACCCTACGAAATCTTCTGTTCAGCTATTTTACTTTATCATTTATTCCATTCACTTTATCTACTTCATATTCAAGAGCAGGTTTCAGAGACTCTTCTGACACCCATTTTGGTGTTTGCTTTCTTTCCTCTCTTTTTAATGACCTCTTGTTTGCTTCATGTAGGATGTTGTTGACATCATTCCACAAGGTTTGGTAACAACTTACCCTAGCAACAGGCAATATGGTGTTTCTCAATATTCCTGGTAATATTTCTTCATATATCTTCTCCCTGTATACCATATAACAGGTCATATGTGCTGGTTATTGAGCTCTTATGTCTCTGCTCCAAAAGTTCCCCTTTCTGTATATCCCTTTGTGATGCCAGTGTAGAAATACTCACAACGCTGCTCTGATTTTCCATCTGGCTTTCTTGTCAGGTTCATCCAATAGTTGTTCATAAGGATCACCAAGACACACCCACCACAATAAACCCAACTCCTAGTTCTTTGGTGTGGTTGCTACTTCCTGCAGGTAGTATCTCTGTGTTACCACTTTCTTTTTTTTTTAATGCCTTTCAGTCTTTGAATAACTATTTAACTGATTACCTATATTAAATCATCTTCATTAAAATAACTAGTGTGGTTTCTTTCTTTTTTATTCATTCTAACTAATAAATCATACCATGGAGAGTAAAGATATATTGTCATGTGTCTGCAATTGGATGCTTACAAATGTGCTCGGGAAAAAGCTTGGTTGTAAATCATATGCCTTGGTCAAGGGTGTACAGTTGAAGTTGAAGGTGGAGGTGTCATGTTTCTATTTGTTATATGACTCTAATGGTGCCTGAGAACCATTAAGTCACCCAAGCCATTATGAATAAATTTAACTTTATCTGTTTTTCATTACTCTAAGACAGCAAAGGTCATATCTTCAGAAAAGGAGGGCTCTTTCTTCTCTCTAGTTGTATCCTCCTTGGAATTCCGCTTTGGAACCATGCTTCACTGTCTTCTCTCTTGGTGAATCTGTCTTTGGACTCCTGTCTCTCGTTTAGAGATGCCACACATAGCTCCTGATGCAGCAATATGGTCTCTGAAAATCTGTGCAGTAACTAGTTTACTCTGCCTCTTACCACAAAATTGAGTTTCCAGTCAACTTTGCTGATGAGAACCTTTGAGGCTCAAAGTGTATTTAATCTGGATGCTTGACACAAGCTCTTACAATTTCATCTTTGCACAGTGAGACCTTGAACAGTTTTAGGGAAAGGACTGAATGTCATTGGTCTCTATACTCAAAAGCTAGCTTAGTTAGGGCATAGACTGGGTATTTCTACACTTTGTTTAATATTGAATAAGTTATTCATTGACTCACAAGAAAAAGTGAAGATACTTTAATATCAATACATCCAGTATCAGATGGTCTACTAGCCCTTCTATGTAGATTTCTATCAACATCTGAGATAATAAATGTATGCCTTGTTTGTTTTCATTATTGTGAACATTCAATGACATCAATTTTTTTACAAATGTATATTACTTGCAAGATGAAAAACCATAGAATAATGGGTGTATTTTGATAAGTTCTATAAATATCATCACCACCACCAGTTGCCACTGAGTTGATTCTGACTCATGGTGACCCATGTGTCTCAGAGATGAACTGTGTTCTATAGGGTTTTCAATAGCTGATTTTTTGGAAGTAGATCACCAGGCTTTTCTTCCAAAGCACCTCTGGGTGACATTGAACTTCCAACCTTTAAATTAGCAACTGAACCTTTCAACTCTTTGTGCCATCCAAGGACTCCAAACTGACCATAAAGAGGGTGATAATAATAATGGTGATGATGATGATGTTATTACATTATCAGGATTTTTTTTTTTTTTTTTATTGAGGGCTTCATTGTGCCAGACTCTGAGTTAAAATTCCTTGTAACTTATTTTCTTGCATCAGCACCACCACCGTCCAAAAAGAGCAATGCAGATTGTCATTTTACAAATAAAGACAGACGCACAGCCTTTTTAATGTAACTTGTACCAGGTCTTGGGTTAGAAAGGGGTGCAGCCAGGTTTGAATCTGTACAGTCTGGCTCTAGACACAGGACACCGGGCCATATTCTGCCCTGTCCACCTACAAGGCCATTTCTTTTCCCTGGTCATTGCAAGTTATTCACTGTTCTCTTCCAGAGGGTATCCCTTGCTGCATCAACTATAGGAAGGATATCTGAGATCACAAGCGGGGATCACAGAAGGAATCGGCAGATGATAATTCTGGGAAGAACTTACTCTTGCCCCTGTTCCTGAATTTTGTCTTAGCTATCCACTTCTTCCATTCTTGAGATTTAGACCCTCTCAATCTCAAAGGAAGACATATCTCAGAATCTTTTTGATTCCATTTCTAGTTGGGAATCTGGAGGAAATTAAAACGTGTGAAAAAGTTTAGTATATGGGTCTCAGAGGCTGACAAGTTAGTTTTGAATAATGTCTGCTCTACTCGTGAAATGTGTGCCATGGTGCAAGTTCTTAGTATCTCTTGGCCTCTTCATTGTCATCTGAGTTAATATTTAGTTGTTACAACTTCATTGAATAATTATTAAATAAATAATAAATACTATCTTTGTAATTTGATATATGATGGATGCATGTAGTAATAGGAAAATAAAATCTAGATTTATGGCCTTGAGAACTCAATGCCAAGAGCTCATAATTAGCCAAAAGCGTTCATGTTATCACAATCTCTGAGGACTTGTTAATAATAATGGATGAGAAAGAAAAGAAAAATGAATGCCCTTTTCTCAGGGGTAACTTGCCTATCCTTTTCACTTTTGAGTTGCAAAGATCTTTAAATATTGTTATTATTTGTATTATGTTTCAGATTCAGGCTATTTGACTGAAATATCTTGTGATCTGAAGGTATGGTTTTCCAAGGAAAACCATACCTTCAGTTTATTTCCATTTCTATGCAAGTAGATATTGAAAGCTTAGAAAGAAACAACTGAGTTTCATTCATTCATGATTCTGCAAAGCCTATCCCATGCTTGGCACACAGTAGGCTAAAATAATGACAATAACAAATCAGTGTTAAATATGGAATATACCCTTCTTTGTTTCACAGAAACAGAGGGTGCTGTATGGAGTTCATACACTGAGCTTTCATCCCTCCAAGGGTGCCCCCTAGGACTAAAGATAAAATAAGACACAAATGTGTCTATATCATGGACTTTCTATGGGACCTATTATTGCTCATTTAACTGAATGCACAATACTCAATTATTTTCAAAAAGTTGTGAAAATTTTCATAAAGATGGAGAAAAAAAAGGAGGAAGAAAAGCGGGAAATATCGTATAGTGTTGACCTAAACAACTAATAAGATTTCAACGACTCTATGCTCAATTTTCCTGGGACATGATAGGCATCTACCACTCTCATATAATCATATAAAAGGATATTAAATATTTTGTGGGATAGTATTTCATCAGTAAATATAAGACTCCCATAATTACTCAAGTTCTGGTTGAATAAACAATGACCAAATATTTATGAAGTGCCAAATCTTCATTAGCTGCCACATCTATCCTAGAGATGGGTGTTATTCTCCCCATGTCCAGCTCAGAGAGGTTGAGAGATTTAAGTGCACTCTAAACATAATGTCTGAAATATTTGGACTCAGATCGTTGTCTCCTGATGCCTATTTCAGTCTTCTATTTCCTTAACTATAGCAGAATGGTAGTATTTCTTTTAAAACCTGCTTTGGTTTCAGATGAGCAAATGGAGGCTGAATGAATGATTCTTCTTCTTACAACTTAGTGAGTTGGTCTGTGAATTAAGGGAATGGGCCAAGTGGCTTACGGGTTACTTTATAGCTGGAATCTTGTAGGCCATAGGGCTTTCTAAAGACAGTAATACTTTTTACTGCATACTTTAAAAAATATCTGAGATATGGGTATTACACAGTACAAGAAAAAAAAGCAGATAAAAAATTAAAAAAAGAAATGAAGAAACCCTAAGAATCATGTGGGATTCTATCAAGAGAAATAACCTATGAGTTATTGGAGTACCAGGACAGGTAGAGAGAACAGAAAATACAAAGAGAATTGTTGAAGATTTGTTGGCAGAAAACTTCCCTTATATCATGAAAGATGAGAAAATATCTATCCAAGACGCTCATCGAACTCCACACAAGGTAGATCCCAAAAGAAAGTCACCAAGACATATTATAATCAAACTTTCCAAAACCAAAGATAGAGGGGGAAATTTAAGAGTGGCTAGGGATAAATGAAAAGTCACCTGCAAAAGACAGTCAATAAGAACAAACTTGGAATACTCCACAGAAACCATGCAGGCAAGAAGGCAATGGAATGACATAAGGCCTTGAAGGAAAAAAATTGACAACCAAGAATCATATATCAAGCAAAACTATCTCTCAAATATGAAGGCAAAATTAGGACATTTCCAGATAAGCAGAAGTTTAGGAAATTTGCAAAAACCAAAACAAAACTGCAAGAAATACTAAAGGAAGTTCTCTGTTTAGAAAATCAATAACATCAAATAACGGCCCAAGACTAGAACACAGAACAGAGCAACCAGATATCAACCCAGATTGGAAAACCACATAATAAATCAAGATTTAAAAAAAAACACTCAAAACAGGGAAACAACAATGTCATTATGTAAAAGATGAGAACATTAAATCAACAAAGAGGGACTAAAAAAATATAGTCATAGATTTTTCATATGGAGAGGAAGTCAAGGCGCTATAAAGAGATAAAAGTATGGTTTAAACTTAGAAAAACAGGGGTAAATAACAAGGTAACTGCAAAGGAGACTAACAATCCTACACATCAAAATAAAATACAAGAAAAACATAAACACTTAGCAAACACAAAATCAGCTACAATGAAATAGAAGAAAAGACAATATATGAGGAAAACTACTTGGCACAAAAAATTAAATAGAAAAAAGACAACAACACACAAAAAAAGACATCAAAATGACAGCACTAAACTCATACCTTTCCATAATTACCCTGAATGTGAACGGACTAAATGTACCAATAAAGAGACAGAGAGTGGCAGAATGGATAAAAAAACACAATCTGTCCATATTTGCCTACAAGAGACACATTTTAGACTTAAAGACACAAACAAACTAAAACTCAAAGGTTGGAAATATATATATATCAAGCAAACAACCACCAAAAAAGAACAAAAGTGACAATATTAATTTCTGACAAAACAGACTCTAAAGTTAAATCCACCACAAAGGATAAGGAAGGACACTATATAATGGGACAATATACCAGGAGTATATAACTATATAAAACATTTATGAACCCAAAGACAGGGCTTCAAGATATATAAAACAAACTCTAACAGCATTGAAATTTAACAGCATCGAAAAGAGAAATAGACAGCTCCACAATAATAGTAGGAGGCTTCAACACACCACTTTTGGTGAAGGACAGAACACACAGAAAGAAGCTTGATAAAGACATGGAAGATCTAAATGCCACAATCAACAAACTCGACCTTATAGACATATACAGAACACTCCACACAACAGCAGTCAAGTATACTTTCTTTTCTAGTGCATACGGACATTCTTGAGAATAGACCACATATTAGGTCATAAAGCAAGCCTTAGCAGAATCCAAAACATTGAAATATTACAAAGCATCTTCTATGACCATAAGGCTATAAAAGTAGAAATCAACAACAGAAAAAGCAGGGAAAAGAAATGAAATACATTGAAACTGAACAACACCTGGCTCAAAAACTACTGGGTTATAGAACAGATTAAGGATGGAATAAAGAAATTCATGCAATCCAATGAAAACAAATACACTTCTTATCAGAACCTTTGGGACACAGCTGAAGTAGTCATCACAGGTCAATTTATAGCAATAAATCCATACAATCAAAAAGAAGAAAGGGCCAAAATCAAAGAACTACCCCTACGATGAAGAAATAGAGCAACAAAAGAAACCTTCTGGCACCAGAAGAAAGCAAATAATAAAAATTAGGGCAGAATTAAATGAAATAGAGAACAGAAAAACAATTGAAAGAGTTAACAAGACCAAAGATGGCTCTTTGAAAAGATTAACAAAATCGATAAAGCATTGGCCGAACCGACAAAAGAAAAACAGGAGAGGAAGCAAATAACCCAAATAAGAAATGATATGGGTGATATCACAAGAGACTTAACTGAAATTAAAAAAATATATATTATCAGATTACTAAGAAAAATTGTATTCTAACAAATTTGAAAACCTAGAAGAAATAGATGAATTTCTAGAAACACACTACCTACATAAACTAACACTAACGGAGGCAGAACAACTTAATAAACCCACAACAAAAGAAGAGATTGAAAAGGTAATTTAAAAATGCCCAATTAAAAAAAGCCTTGGCCCTGATGGCTTCACTGGAGAATTTTAGCAAACTTTCAGAGAAGAGTTAACGCCACTACTACTAAAGGTATTTCAGAGCATAGAAAAGGACGGAATGCTCCCAAACTCATTCTATGAAGCCAGCATTTCCCTGATACCAAACCAGGTAAAGACACCACAAAAAAGAAAATTACGGGCCTACATTCCTCATGAACTTAGATACAAAAATCCTCAACAAAATTCTAGCCAATAGAATTCAACAACATATCAAAAAAATAATTCACCATGACCAAGTGGGATTATTACCAGGTGTGCAGTGATGGTTCAAGATTAGAAAAATAACCAATGTAACCCATCACATAAATAAAACAAAAGACAAGAACCACATGATCTTATCAATTGATGCAGGAAAGGCATTTGACACAGTCCAACACCGATTCATGATAAAAACTCTCAGCAAAGTAGGAAAAGAAGGAAAAATTCTCAAGATAATAAAGGGTGTTTATGTGAGACCAACAGCCAACATCATCCTAAATGGAAAGTCTGAAAACATTCCCCTTGGGAAAGTAAGCCAGACAAGGATGCCCTTTATAACCAATTTTATTCAGCATTGTGTAGCATGCCCAAGTCAGAGCAATTAGGCTAGATAAAGAAATAAAGCGCATCCAGATTGGTAGGGAAGAAGTAGAAGTATGTCTATTTGCAGATGACATGATCTTATATACAGAAAACCCTAAAGAATCCTCAGGAAAACTACTGAAGCTAATAGAAGAGTTCAGCAGATTACCAGGATACAAGATAAACATACAAAAATCAGCTGGATTCCTCTACGTCAACAAAGGAAACATCAAAGAGGAACTCACTAAATCAATATCATTTACAACAGCCCCCAAGAAGATAAAATACTTAGGAATAAATCTAACCCAAGATGTAAAAGACCTATACAAAGAAACTACAAGACGTTTTGCAAGAAAACAAAAGTGACATACATAAGTGGAAAAACACACCTTGCTCATGGATAGGGAGACTTAATATTTTAAAAATATCTATTCTACCCAAAGCAATCTATATATACAATGCAATCCCTATCAAATTCCAATGACATTCTTTAATGAGATGGAGAAACAAATCGCCAACTTTATATGGAAGGCAACAGGGCCCCGGATAAGTAAAGCATTACGGAAAAAGAAGAATAAAGTGGGAGGCCTCACTCTACCTCATTTTAGAGCATACTATACTGCTCCAGTTTTTTTTTTTTTTTTTTATACTGCCCCAGTAGTCAAAACAGCCTAGTACTGGTACAGCAACAGATACAGAGATCAATGAAACAGAATTGAGAACCCAGGCATAAACCCATCCACATATGAGCAGCTGATATTTGACAAAGGCCCAAAGTCTTTTAACTTTGGGGAAAAGACAGCCTCCTTAACAAATGGTGTTGGCATAACAGGCTATCCATCTCCAAAAAAACGAAACAAGACCCATACCTCACACCATGCATAAAAATTAACTCAAAGTGGATCAAGGACCGAAATCTAAAATTATAAAGATTTGGGAAGAAAAAATTGGGAGAATGGGAGGAGCCCTGATACATGGCATAAACAGTGTACAAAACATTACTAATAATGCACAAACACCAGAAGAGAAACTAGATAACTGGGAGCTCCCCAAATCCAAACACTTACACTCATCAAAAGTCTTCACCAGAAGAATAAAAAAATTACCTATAAACTGGGAAAAAGTTTTTGGCTACAACAAATCTGGTCAGTGCCTGGTCTCGAAAATCTACATGATACTGCAAAAACTCAACAACAGAAAGACAAATAACCCAGTTAAAAAATGGTCAAAGGACATGAATGGGCTTATCACCAAAGAAGACATTCAGACATTCAGAAAAATGTTTATGGCTACATAAGTCAATACTAATGTTACGTAAACATTGAATGGAACAGATACATGAGGAATTGCTCAGGATCATTAGTCGTTAGAGAAATGCAACTCCAAACTACAATGAAATGCCATCTTACCCCAACAAGGCTGGCATTAATCTAAAAAACACGAAATAATAAATGTTGGAGAGGTTGTGGAGAGACGGGAACACTTATGTGCTGCTGGTGGGAATGTAAAATGATACAACCACTTTGGAAATCGATTTGGCGCTTCCTTAAAAAGCTAGAAATAGAACTACCATATGATCCAGCAATCCCACTCCTTAGAATATATCCTAGAGAAATTAGAGCCTTCACAGAAACAGATATATGCACACCACGTTCATTGCAGCACTGTTTACAATAGCAAAAAGATGGAAGCAACCAAGGTGCCCATCAACGGATAAATAGGTAAATAAACTGTGGTATAGCCACATAATGTAAGACTACACAATAATTAAGAACAAGGATGAAACATTTCATAACATGGAGGAATCTGTAAAAGGACAAATACTGTATGAGACCACAATTATAAGAACTCAGGAAAAAAGTTTAAACACAGAAGAAAGTATTCTTTGATGGTTACAAGTGTAGGGAGCAAGGGAGAGGGGTATTCACTAATTAGATAGTCCAAACCAAAAAAAAAATTAGGTAGTAGACAAGAACAATTTTAGGTGAAGGGAAAGACAACACACAACACGGGACAGGTCAGCAGAACTGGACTAAACCAAAAGCAAAGAAGTTTCCTGAATAAACGAAATGCTTCGAAGGCCACCGTAGCAGGGATGGGGATTAGGGGACCATGGTTTCAGGGGACATCTAGGTCAACTGGCATAACAAAATGTATTAAAATGTTCTGCATCTCACTTTGGTGAGTGACCTCTGAGTTCTTAAACATTAGAAAGTGACCATCTAAGATGCATCAATTGATCTCAATCCACCTGGAGCAAAGGAGAATGAAGAACACCAAAGACACAAGGTAAATATGAGCCCAAGAGACAGAAAGGGCCACATAAACCAGAGACTACATCAGCCTGAGACCAGAACTTGATGGTGCCACGCTATCACAGATTACCGCCTTGACAGGGAACACAACAGAGAATCCCTGATGGAGCATGAAAACAGTGGGACCTCAAATTCTCATAAAAAGACCAGACCTAATAATCTGAGAGTAGAGGGACACCAGAGATCATGGTCCCTGGACTTTCTGTTAGCCCAAGACTGGAACCATTCCCAAAGCCAACTCTTCAGACAGGGATTGGACTGGACTATAAGACAGAAAATGATACTGGTGAGGAGTGGGCTTCTTGGCTCAAGTAGACACATGACGCTATGTGGGTAGCTTCTGTCTGGAGGGGAGATGAGAAGGCAGGAGCCAGTTGAATGGACACGGAGAATACAGAGTTGAGAGGAAGGATGTGCTGTCTCATTATGGGAATAGCGGGTAGGAGTACATAGGAAGGTGTATATAAGTTTTTGTATGAGAGACTGACTTGATTTGTAAACTTTCACTTAGAGCATAATAAAAAAAAATGGACTTATAAAATGATGTCCCTCTCTCAGATACCATGCATGGTTTAAAGTGTTTGAAAGATGTGTGCATACTTCATGGGGACACTAACAACACAATGGTGTACTAAATGAGAACTCTTGGGAGACAATGTGTGTAGCATTTACACACATTTTCAAGATAAAATGTTTATGGATACATAAGTCAATACTAATTTTATGGAAACACTGGATGGAAATGCACCCACCAGATGTGTGACACTGCTTACCTTTGACAGATCACTGTGCAGAGGAATGGGAATATGCAGAGATAGCTAGGATATTCAAGTTTTTATTGGTAATATTTAAAGTGCATTTAAAACTTGGTCTCTGAAACAAATACTATTTTTGTTGTTGTTACATGCCGTCGAGTCAGTTCCAACTCATAGCGACCCAATGCACAACAGAATGAAACACTGCCCCGTCTTGAGTCATCCTTAAAATCATTGTTATTCTTGAGCTCACTGTTGCAGCCACTGTGTCAGTCCACCTCGTTGACGGTCTTCCTTTTTTCTGCTGACCCTGATCTCTGCCAAGCATGATGTCCATCTCCAGGGACTGATCCCTCCTAACATGTCCAAAGTACGTAAGACCCAGTCTCGCTATCCTTGCTTCTAAGGAGCACTCAGGTTGTACTTCTAAGACGGATTTGTTTGTTCTTTTGGCAGTCCATGGTATATTCCATATTCTTCGCCAACACCACAATTCAAAGGTGTGAATTCTTCTTCAGCCTTCCTTATTCGTTGTCCAGCTTTCACATGCATATGATGCAATTGGAAATACCAAGGCTTGGGTCAGGTGCACCTTAGTCTTCAGGGTGAAATCTTTGCTCTTCAACACTTTGAAGAGGTCCTTTGCAGCAGATTTGCCCAATGCAATGCGTCTTTTCATTTCTTGACTGCTGATTTCATGTCTGTTGATTGTGGATCCAAGTAAAATGAAATCCTTGACAACTTCAATCTTTTCTCCATTTATCATGATGTTGCTCATTGGTCCAATTGTGAGTACTTTTGTATTTTTATGTTGAGGTGCAATCCACACTGAAGGCTCTGGTCTTTGATCTTCATTAGTAAGTGCTTCAAGTCCTTTTCACTTTCAGCAAGCAAGATTGTGTCATCTGCGTAACACAGGCTGTTAATGAGTCTTCCTCCAATCCTGATGCCCCGTTCTTCTTCATATAGTCCAGCTTCTTGGATTATTTGCTTAGCATACAGATTGAATAGGTATGGTGAAAGAATACAACCATGATCCACACCTTTCCTGACTTTAAACCAATCTGTATCCCCTTGTTCTGTCCGAACAACTGCCTCTTCATCTATGTAAAGGCTCCTCATGAGCACAATTAAGTGTTCTGGAATTCCCATTCTTTGCAATGTTACCATAATTTTTTATGATCCACACAGTCGAATGCCTTTGCATAGTCAATAAAACACAGGTAAACGTCCTTCTGGTATTCTCTGTTTTCAGCCAGGATCCATCTGACATCACCAATGATATCCCTGGTTCCACGTCCTCTTCTGAAACCAGCCTGAATTTCTGGCAGTTCCCTGTCGATATACTGCTGCAGCCCTTTTTGAATGATCTTCAGCAAAATTTTGCTTGCATGTGATATTAATGATATTGTTCTATAATTTCCACATTTGGTTGGATCACCTTTCTTGGGAATACGCATAAATATGGATCTCTTCCAGTCAGTTGGCCAGGAAGCTCTCTTCCATATTTCTTGACATAGATGAGTGAGCACCTCCAGTGCTGCATCTGTTTTTTGAAACATCTCAATTGATATTCCATCAATCCCTGGAGCCTTGTTTTTTGCCTATGCCTTCAGAGAAGCTTGGACTTCTTTCTTCAGTACCATTGGCTCCTGATCATATGCAACCTCTTGAAAAGGTTGAACATCGATTAATTCTTTTTGGTATAATGACTCTGTGTATTCCTTCCATCTTCTTTTGATGCTTCCTGCGTCGTTTAATATTTTCCCCATAGAATCCTTCACTATTGCAACTCGAGGCTTGAATTTTTTCTTCAGTTATTTCAGCCTGAGAAATGCCAAGCGTGTTTTTCCCTTTTGGCTTTCCATCTCCAGCACGTGTCATTATAACAGTTTACTTTGTCTTCTCGAAAGGCCCTTTGAAACCTTCTTTTCAGTTCTTTTACTTCATCAATTCTTCCTTTTGCTTTAGCTGCTCGACGTTTGAGAGCCAATTTCAGAGTCTCCTCTGACATCCATCTTGGTCTTCTCTTCTTCAGGTCTTTTCAATGACCTCTTGCTTTCTTCATGTATGATGTCCTTGATGTCATTCCACAACTCATCTGGTCTCCAGTCACTAGTGTTCATTGTGACAAATGTATTCTTCAGATGGTCTCTAAATTCAGGTGGGATATACTCAAGGTCATATTTTGGCTCTCGTTTACTTGCTCTGATTTTCTTCAGTTTCAGCTTGAACTTGCATGTGAGCAATTGATGGTCTGTTCCACAGTCACCCCTGGCCTTGTTCTGACTGATGATATTGAGCTTTTCCATCGTCTCTTTCCACACATGTGGTCAATTTCATTTCTATGTGTTCCATCTGGTGAGGTCCATGTGTATAGTTGTCATTTGGTGAAAGAAGGTATTTGCAATGAAGAAGTTGTTGGTCTTACAAAACTCTATCATTCGATCTTTGGCTTTGTTTCTATTATAAAGGCTGTATTTTCCAACTACTGATCCTTCTTCTTTGTTTCCAACTTTTGCATTAAAATCATCAGTTAATTATCAATTGATCTTGATTGCATGTTTGATCAATTTCAGACTGCAGCAGCTGACAACAATCTTCTACTTCTCCATCTTTGGCCCTAGTGGTTGGTGCATAAATTTGAATAATAGTTGTACTAACTGGTTTTCCTTGTAGGCATATGGATATTATCCTATCACTGAAAGCGATGTACTTCAGGATAGATCTTGAAACCTTTTTGACGATGAATGCAACTCTATTCCGTTTCAAGGTGTCTTTCTCAGCATAGTAGACATAGTAGACTATATGATTGTCCAATTTAAAATGGCCAGTACCAGTCCATTTCAGCACACTAATGCCTAGGATATCGATGTTTACGCGTTCCATTTCATTTTTGACGACTTCCCCACGTGTCTGTCAGTTTGTCGTACTGTGGGGGCTTGTGTGTTGCTGTGATGCTGGAAGCTATGCCACTGGTATGCAGATACCAGCAGGGTCACCCATGGAGGACAGGTTTCAGCTGAGCTTTCAGTCTAAGACAGACTAGGAAGAAGGACCCAGAAATCTACTTCCGAAAAGAATTAGCCAGTGTAAAACTTATGAATAGCAGCAGAACATTGTCTGATATAGTGCTGGAAGATGAGCCCCCCAGGTTGGAAGGCACTCAAAAGATAACTGGGGAAAAGCTGCCTCCTCAAAGTAGAGTCTGCTTTAATGACATGGATGGAGTAAAGCTTTTGGGACCTTCATTTGCTGATGTGGCACGACTCAAAATGAGAAGAAACAGCTGCAAACATCCACTAATAGTCAGGACAAATACTATTGAATGTTTCTATTTTTAATATAACATTTAATATAATATGGGGAAGGGGTATATGAATGGTAAAAATAACAGGTAACATCAATAGACTACTCACTAAGTGCCTGGCAGTATTCTAAAGTAAGTGTTCTCAATCCTGGGCAGCATTTTTTTTTCCAATTTTTATTGTGCTTTAAGTGAAGATTTACAAATCAAGTCAGTCTCTCACACATAAACCCATATACACCTTGCTACATACTCCCAATTACTCTCCTTCTAATGAGGTAGCCTGCTCCCTCCTTCCACTCTCTCTTTTTGTGTCCATTTCGTCAGCTTCTAACCCCCTCCACCCTCTCATCTCCCCTCCAGGCAGGAGATGCCAACATAGTCTCAAGTGTCCACATGATCCAAGGAGCTCACTCCTCACCAGCAACCCTCTCCAAACCATTGTCCAGTCCAATCCATGCCTGAAGAATTGGCTTCAGGAATGGTTCCTGTCCCGGGCCAATAGAAGGTCTGGACCATGACCACCGGGGTCCTTCTAGTCTCAGTCAGGCCATTAAGTCTGGTCTTATGAGAATTTGGGGTCTGCATCCTATTGCTCTCCTGCTCCCTCAGGGGTTCTCTGTTGTGTTCCCTGTCGGGATAGTCATTGGTTGTAGCTGGGCACCATCCAGTTCTTCTGGTCTCAGGATGATGTAGACTCTGGTTCATGTGGCCCTTTCTGTCTCTTGGGCTCGTAATCACCTTGTGTCCTTGGTGTTCTTCATTCTCCTTTGATCCAGGTGGGTTGAGACCAATTGATGCATCTTAGATGGCTGCTTGCTAGAGTTTAAGACCCAAGACGCCACCCTTCAAAGTGGGATGCAGAATGTTTTCTTAATAGATTTTATTATGCCAATTGACTTAGATGTCCCCTGAAACCATGGTCCCCAGATCCCTGTCCCTGCTACGCTGGCCTTTGAAGCATTCAGTTTATTCAGGAAACGTCTTTGCTTTTGGTTTAGTCCAATTGTGTTGACCTCCCCTGTACTGTGCCCTGTCTTTCCCTTCACCTAAAGTGGTTCTTATCTACTATCTAATTAGTGAAAGTTCCTCACCCACCCTCCCTCCCTCCCCCTTCTAGTAACCACAAAAGAATATTTTCTTCTCAGTTTCAACTATTTCTCAAGTTCTTATAATAGTGGCCTTATACAATATTTGTCCTTTTGCAACTGATTAATTTCACTCAGCATAATGCCTTCCAGGTTCCTCCATGTTATGAAATGTTTCACAGATTCCTCACTGTTCTTTATCAATGTGTAGTATTCCATTGTGTGAATATACCATAATTTACCATTCATCCAATGATGGGCACCTTGGTTGCTTCCATCTTTTTGCTATTGTAAACAGTGCTGCAATAAACATGGGTGTGCATATATCTGTTCGTGTAAAGGCTCTTATTTCTCTAGAATATATTCTGAGGAGTGGGATTGCTGGATCGTATGGTAGTTCTGTTTCTAGCTTTTTAAGGAAGCGCCAAATTGATTTCCAAAGTGGTTGTACTATTTTACATTCCCACCAGCAGTGTAGAAGTGTTCCAATCTCTCCACAGCCTCTCCAACATTTATTATTTTGTGTTTTTTGGATGAATGCCAGCCTTGTTGGAGTGAGATGAAATCTTGTTGTGGTTTTGATCCGCATTTCTCTAATGGCTAATGATAGTGAACATTTCCTCATATATCTGTTAGCTAGCTGAATGTCTTCTTCAGTGAAGTGTCTATTCATATCTTTTGCCCATTTTTTAATTGGGTTACTTGTCTTTTTGCAGTTGAGTTTTTGGAGTATCATGTAGGTCTTAGAGATCAGGTGCTGCTCAGAAATGTCATAGCTAAAAACTTTTTCCAGTCTGTAGGTAGTCTTTTTACTCTTTTGGTGAAGTGTTTGGATGAGCATAGGTGTTTGATTTTTAGGAGCTCCCAGTTATCTATTTTTTCTTCTGCATTCTTTATATTGTTTTGTATACTGTTTATGCCATGTATTAGGACTCCTAACATTGTCCCTTTTTTTTTTCTTCCATGATCTTTATCGTTTTAGATTTTATATTTAGGTCTTTGATCCATTTTGAGTTCATTTTTGTGCATGGAGTGAGGTATGGGTCTTGTTTCATTTTTTTGCAGATGGCTATCCAATTATGCCACCACCATTTGTTAAAAAGACTGTCTTTTTCCCAGTTAACTGTTTTGGGGCCTTTGTCAAATATCAACTGCTCATATGTGGATGGATTTATGTCTGGATTCTCAATTCTGTTCCATTGGTCCATGTATCTGTTGTTGTACCAGTACCAGGCTGTTTTGACTACTGTGGTGGTATAATAGGTTCTAAAATCAGGTAAAGTAAGGCCTCCCACTTTGTTCTTCTTTTTCAGTAATGCCTTATTTACCTGGAGCCTCTTTCCCTTCCATATGAAGTTGGTGATTTGTTTCTCCATCTCATTAAAGAATGTCCTTGGGATTTGGATTGGAATTGCATTAAATGTATAGATCACTTTTGGTAGAATAGACATTTTTATAATGTTAAGTCTTCCTTTCCATAAGCAAGGTATGTTCTTCCACTTATGTAAGTCTCTTTCGGTTTCTTGCAGAAGTGTACTGTAGTTTTCTTTGTATAAGTCTTTTACATCTCTGGTAAGATTTATTCCTAAGTATTTTCTGGGAGGACATTTTGATAACCAAATAATTCACATGCAGAGAATCTGATTTAATTTGTTCTTGGCTGTGACCAATTAATTACTGTATTTTAACAGATCCATAAGTATAATGATCAACTAGTTTTGAGAACTAGTGGTCTAAGCACTTTATATGTATTATTGAATTTAGTGTCTTACAACAACCCCAAAGGTTAAGTTCAATTAAGATTCACATTTTTATAAATGTGCAAACTACCCATGTGTTTTTCATATTATTCTCTGTTCTTTTCACTTTTTTATTTTCCCAAATTAAATCAAATTGTGACATTCCAAGAAAAATGAAGATCTGAATTGCTCTCAGGGAGCTGAAATGAGGAGAAGTGCAATCTCCCTAACAGGAAGGATTGACTTGAAAAGCTCTTAAGTAGGCACAAGATGGCTGGGTTTCAGATATGGCTTTGTGACCTCCTTGATGCTAAATACCTCAACAGTAAATAAGAGGGTTGGTATCATAAGAAAGCAAGGCTTTTCAAATATTTAGGATAATAAATACATCTAATACACTTTCTGAAGCCAATACAGAATGGAAACAAAGGTAAAGTGAACTTGGCACCAGCTTTCCCTGAGATGGTTCAACATTGATACAAATAAATTACATAAAATGAAAAATAAGAAAAAAAAGTTTCTTAAAAGTTAATTATTGTTTACTCATTGATGTATATTATGTCATCTCCTGGTTCAATGATGCTATATGGTTTTGTGCATTTAGAAAATACATATTTATCAAAATTTGATGTCCATCAAAATTTGATGTCCATCAAAATTTGATTAGGATTTATATTTGAAAGATTTTTCAAGACAATGCACATATTTGTGTGAATGCTTACCTCTATGGAAGACAGATGTCAGAAAACCAAAGAGTAATGAAAGCACATAAGAGACAACATCATCAGACCCTGCTCTGCTGTACCATAACTGCAGTGCAACATTGTTACCTGACTGGGGCCTGTGCCTTGGAGCACTCAAGCCAATGAAATGTGCTCCAAAGCAGAAACAGAGAGAAAAGTTATTAGAAGGTGACACCCATGGGAAGTCTAGCAGCAAAGCAGGCTGTCTTTTTGGAGTCCCAAAAAGCAATGTCTACATCTGAGCTCATATATCATTTTTCAAGGATTACATATCTTCAAGTACGGAGCCCACAGATGGTTGGATGAGTATACATCACAAAACAACTACAAGAATCTCTTTATTAAACTAAGGATATGCACACTGGACAACTGGACTCTAATCTTCACATTTGTAACAGGTAAAAAAAAAAAATACATAAAAATCTCTCTGCTAGTGGAACTGGCCTGCCAAGTTTACTTAAGAAAGAAAGTTGCACACCAAAACTGCCAGGCAGTCTTCCTAGCTGCCTTCTTGCAGGCTGAAGGCCATCTCCCAAGAGAACAAAGAAGAGGAGGGAGACCAAGGCTGCAAGAGCAGAGGAGGCCCCTCACTCCTTTGGAAAGAGACCAGTGCAGCTGGTGTAATTTTTTAAAAAAGAAAAAAGACATTGAAAGTGAGAGTGTACAAAATACCAAGCTTAAAAAAAAAAAAACACAGGTTATTTAGAGTATCATTATGGTATTAGTTATATCAAGCTCCAATTGCTCATTTTGGAAAAGGAGAAAACATGTTGAGAGGTAGTAGCATCATATATCTCTCTCTTTTGAAGCTTGGGTAGCCATATACATCTGTCCCAAGTTTCAACCTAGTCCCTTAGATCAGAAAATTTCAAGCTAAAGATTAAGCCTTTCACCTGCAATGGGTTTGAGCCATTCATGGGATGGTCTGATTTGAGACAGAGAATGCCATCCCACACATAAGCATGAATTGGAGACAACAATAGATTAATAGGCCTAGAGCAACCAATCTGATTCCACTAATAAATTAGATTTTTAGCCAAGTAAGATTGACCGGCCAAGAGGTTAGCCAAGAAAAATCAAATCCTTCATGAATTTTTACTTTTTGTACCTCATCTTTTACATAATTCACCCTTTGTTCAATAAATTCAGAGTTATCTGTATGGTTAAAACAATACATTCCTTTGAACTTTTGACACCTGTGCTTGTACTGTAGAAGCAGGTAGTCTAAGGTGGCTCTATTTTCTAAAATGGCTTCCACGACTTGTCCTAGTTCCTGGCTGACAGCATCTATGGCTCATGATGTGGCATTCATCAATTGTATAGTGAGGCAAGCCAGATGTTCTATTTCTGAATAAGCCCCAGTTGTTAAACCTGGGATACCAACCAATGTTGCAGCAGGGGAAATACATTCACCTTCACTTAACAAGCATAGATTATCGTTACAGGTTATATCGAGGACAAGTCCTCTAGTAACCCTATATCAGAGGAATATCTTTTGAGGCAAGTTCATAGCCAAACACTTCATTGAACAAGGGCCATTGGTACCATTAGCAGGGATACAAGACTAAGCAGTAGTTCCACACAACCTGAAGGAAGCTTAACATGAGCAGTTGCATATGTCACTCTGTGAATGAAACCACAATTCATATGGTTGTTCCTTCCTAAATCAACAGTTTGTTTGACATTTCAAGAACATCACACAGTTAGAGGCATTAGCTACCAAGGAGACCTGAAGAGTATACATCTCTCTGTCTTTGACTCTTGTAATGGGCCCCCAACTATAAATATCAGAATATTGTAACTCTTTGTGTGCTTAAAAATGATGAAATTTCTCAAAACCTCTACAGGAGTACAAACCCCAATGAGACAGGACTTGAAGGCAGAGTTGGCATGCAACCCCCATCCAGACAGAAATCAGTAATGTTTAACACTTCTCTAGCAATATAGATCCAAAAATTTTCATCCCTTAACAAAGGATCAGGGTCATTGTCTATTTGAGGGATAGGCATTCCCTGGGCAGAAGTCTCTCTGGTACCTAATAGTAATTCCATTCAACTTAGTATCAAAAACATTTTTACTTTTTAACCTTAGAAAGTCTTAACTTCAGGCTGCCAATGGGGTGGACTTTCTACGCCTTCTTGTCACTATAGGCCAGGTATGATGGAGCCACGATTTAATTCCTGCAAGTTTCATGACTATATGAGTGCTGAGTAGTACGGTGAAGGGTCCAGTCCACTTGAGCTGTAAAGGGAGGTCCTTCCACATCTGGAGAAGCACCTGATCTCTGGGCTGAAAAGAGTGTGCAGTTATCTCAAGAGGGAACTTCTGCACGGTTCACACTGCCCGATGTAACTGGGAAAGCATTTTGGTCAGAGAAAGTAAATATTTAGACATTATTACATTAGGGGGCGGGGTGGAGGATTATGGGGAGAGTTTGTTGAGATAATATGGTCTCCCATAAAGTATTTCAAATGGACTGATTTTAAGTTTCCCCGGGGTACAATGCAGACTTGGGGTAGAGCCGTTGGCAGAACATCTATCCAGGGCAGCCTCATCTCTTGACACAGTTTATTAAGATGGTGTTTTATGGTCTGATTCATTCTTTCGACCTTTGTACTAGATTGGGGTCTCCATGCTGTGTGGAGTTTCCACTTTATTCCTTAGGCAGCTGAAAGCTGTTGTACTGCTGCAGATACAAAATGGGTGCCATCTTCACTATTGAGACTTCTCGGAAGCCCAGGGCAGGGGATGATTTTTTTCAGAAGGGCCTTGGTTACCTCTCTAGCCATCTCGATCCAGCGGGGAAAAGCCTCTACCCATCCTGAAAAAGAATCTGTATTAAAACAAAAAAACAAAAAAAAAACAGTGCCGTCGAGTCGATGAGTCAGAATTGACTCGACGGCAGTGGGTTTAAGAATCTATAAGAATCTACACACACCAGTAAATATTTCATCCAATGTTCAATTTTGAACACTTCACAGAAGTCAATTTGCCATACTTCACCTGGAAATTGTCCTACTCCTTGAGGGCCAGAAATCTTGGACCCATGAATCTTTGGATTATCGACAGTACAAAGTAAGCAAGTGTCAACTACATGTTGAATGGCTGTGATGAGCTTTTCTCCCAAGGCATATTTTGTTACCCAATCAAACATGGTTTCTTTTAAAAGTTTTAAAAAGTTGATTGGGCGGAATGAAAATCTTACTGTCTTGGGTGTGTTTCCAGCCCTGACTCTCTTGGGTGGCACCCCAGTCTTGGGCTTTCTGTAGATCTTCTTGAGTATATTGGGGAGGTTCATCTGGTATGGAGATGGTTGGAAGGAGAGTGCTAATTGGCTGGGCACTCACAGCCACCCATCTAGCTTCCGAAGGGCTGTATTGTTTCCTTGTATTATTATTCCTTGTATTATTATTGTGGTGTTTCCTTTTTGGGGAGCTCACAGTGCACTACTGCCACCTGTTGGGGTTTTAGTACAGTGTCCAAAAGTTGCAACAGTTCAGTTCCATACTTAATAATTTTTTCTCTTGTGTTTAGGAGACCTCTTTTTTTTCCATAAGCCTCCATGTGCATGCAGAGCTTTAAAATTAAAATTAGAATCTGTGTATATTGTAATTCTCTTACCTTCTGCCAATTCCAAGGCTCTTATCATGGCCACAAATTCAGCATTCTGGGCCGAGATGCCTGCTGGTATGGGTTTGCTTTCAGTAGCAGCTGATAAATAGACAATCCCATATCCTGCACACCAGAGTCCCTTTTGCACAAAACTACTACCACCAGTGAACCAGGTGTCATCTGGATTGAGCAGGGGTTCATTTTGCAGATCGGTGGACTTGAATAAATAACATCAAGGACCTACAATCATGAATATTTTCTTCTCAGGGGTGGAGTTGCAGCAGGGAGGCTGGGTTTAGCTGTGAACTGATGTATAAAGTCAAATTTGATTCCCCCAAAAGCTGGGTTTGATATAGTGCTAGCCAACTGGAGGTGAGCCACAAATGTCCTTTCTGCTCCAATACTATGGTCACTGCATGAGGGACAAATGTGATAGTATCATGTGCCAAAGTAAACTTGTAAGGCTTTTTTACGATAATGCTAGCTGTGGCAACTGCTCGGAGGCAGAGTCCAGATTTTTAGAGAAATAGCCAACAGGGCGTCTCCATGGCACCCAAAACTGTGTTAATGCACAATGGCTCCTCCTCTTCTTTCATCTATATATAATTCAAAGGGTTTTGATAATCTGGCAGTCCCAGGGTTGGGGCTTTCATCAACTGGGATTTTAAATCACTAAAGGCCCATTGACACTTAGGAGTCCATTCAAAAGGATAGCTCTCTGCCCCCTGAGGAGCCTGATAGAGGGGTTGTGCCAAGACCCCAAAATGAGGGATCCAGATGTGACAGAAATCTGCCATTTCTAGGGATCCTCTGAGTTGTTTATGTGCCTTAGAAGGAGCTAGGCAGCAGGTGGCTTCTATCTTTTCAAGTAGTAAATGCTTTTGTCTTTAGGAAATGAAGAAACTTAGGTCTTTTACTTCCGTGAGGTTAGCTTATAACTTTCCGAGGGGCACTTGGTACCCAGCCAAGACATTTAAGACAGTCACAGTATTTGTAACAGAGTCTTCTTCAGACTCGCTTCCTATTAGGAGGTCGTCCACACTGTAGGACCACCCCTCAGTTGGGGGAGGTAACCACTCTAGATCTTGGGCCAGCACTGTTCCAAAACTGGTGGGGGAATTCTTAAACCCTTGGGTAGCACAGTCCAACAGAGCTGTTTCTTTCCTTTGCCCCCTTCCCATTTGAAAGCAAAGATCAGCTGGCTCTCAGTGATCAGCAGGATACAAAAGAAACATCTTTTAAGTCCAAAACAGTAATATGAGTAACAGGAAGGTGGGAGGGCTGATTGTAAGGTACATGAGTTTGGGACTACCAGCTGTAGGGTCTTCAAAACTTTGTTAACAGCCCACAGATCTTAAACAAAGTGGTACTCACCTGTTGATGCCTTCTTCACTAGCAGAACAGGAGTGTTAAATGGGGATCAGCACTCTCACAACAGGCGCACTCCAGGTATCAAGTGATTAATTCCTCAAGTCCCCGATAAGCCTCAACTCTCAGTGGATACTGTTTAATCCGAGGAGGCATGACATTGGGTAACGGCTCCATGACAACAGGGAGGAGAGTCTGAGTTCATTCTGGCTGGCTACTGGCCGAAACTCACAGGACTACGGCATCAACCACTCTTTGAACCGTGCGTGGATAGAGACAGACACCAGGGATAGCACTGTTGGGTGAGGGCTAACGGAGCTGCTTGCACTTTCCAGGTGTTTGCTGGCAGTACTGTCAGAGACAAGCCTTTTTCATCAAAAGAGATTTCAGCATGCACTTTACTTAGGAAATCCCACCCCAAAAGGGGGATGGGGCATTCAAGCACTATAGAAACTGGTGGGACAGTTTGGTTTCTCCTCTCTCACAGTCCATTGACTACAAAATGGCCTGGTCACCTCTTCTCCAGTAACCCAGACAACTTGATTGAGGCAGTCCGTTTAGGCTTCTGGGTGATTACTGAGAAGGCTGCTCTGGTATCAATCGAAAAGTTTACTGGCTGAATTCCTACCATAACTTTTACTAGGGGATTGGTAGCAGGGAAGTTAAAAGTTGTCTCCCCCAGTCCCCATCATTCAGAGCCCTCCTCCTGCTCTTTCCTAACTCCGTGAAAAATCTTCTCCTCCCTTTCAATCTGGCCTGGCCCTTTTCCATTCTTTTATTTGGTACACTCATTTTTCCAGTGTCCCTCCTTGCAAAGTACACATTCGTTTTTCTTTAGTTGGTGCCCATCCTTACCTGGGTCTCATCGTCTTTCTCCAGATGATCACAGAGCAGCTGCCAGTAGGTTGGCCTGTTTCTTCATGTCCTCATCTTTTTCTTTCCTTTTCTCAGCCTCTTTTACCTGATCTCTGTTGGTAAAGACCTTTAATGAAATTTCAGCTAGCTGAGTTAAAGACAGGGTCCCTAGCCCTCCTTTTACCTTCTGCAATTTTCTTTGAATGCCAAGAGCATTCTGCCCAATAAAAGTCATACTGATCAGTGGACCATTCTGAAGCATTCCCGGATCAATGTTTGTATACTTGCGGAATCCTGTCCTGACCCGTTCCAGAAAGGCTGATGGGTTTTCTTCTGATCCCTGAGCAATCTCTTTGATCTTACTGAAATTTATCTGTCTAGGCACCCCATGCTTTAGCCCATACAGAAAGGACCCTCGGTAAGCCATGAGACTCTATTTGCTTTCTGCTGTATTCGGGTCCCACGTTGGCTCCTTAGCTTCATCTGCTGATATTCCATCTATAACCCCTTCCTCATTGTATTTTTCTTCTGCTAAGACCATTTGTCTTTATTCTGCTATGAGGAGTGCATCTAATAAAGTCTGACAATCAGCCCATGTAGGATGGTGGGTAGCAAAAAATGTGGGAAAAATGCTTAGTCATGGCGTGCAGGTTCGACCGATACCCATAGAGGGTTCATTTTCAACTGTACAAATCAAAAGCTGGAATGGATTATGGACTCACATCATCTGAAGTGGCCCTTCAGCTGTGGAATCTGGCACCTCCCAGAGTGGGTAAAGCCCTCCCAGAAGAGCCAGGCTCAATTGAGCCCGACTTCTAGTGTGAGGCACGGAAACCAAATTTGCCCCATCTCTTATAACTCCTTTACTGCCTTTCCATCCTCATCCCCTGGCCACCTGGGAGGGGTCATGAATGGGTGCTGAAAGGGTTTTTCGAGATGGGAGAATTAGAAGAACATCCAAAGCTTCTTCATCCCTTTCCTTTGGTCTGCACAAGAGGGGCTAAAACAGAGGTTTATTCTTTTCCTTAAACATCATAAAACATTCTACATACAGCTTTTCATCCCACTTGTTAGTATGATACAAAGTAGATCAAACTGCAGAATAGTGTCAAAACCCCTGGAACTATCCATGAACCATCTGACCCCAACAGGAAGTTTGTATTGAGACCACACTAGCTTACACAAAATTTTAAGCCATCTCTTAGTTAGAGGGCCCCCTCTGAAATAAGTCCAGTTAGAAAGAATAAGTGGACTATCAGCCAGGATCTTACTTCCCTGGGTACCCATTTGCAATGGGGAATCTCACTGGTTTCTTGTCCAACCTCACAGGACCTAGCCACCCATTCTTGAAAGGAGTCTATGAGAACAAATGCCACCTGCAGCTTTAACAGAGGATTTACCACCCAGTACTCAGTTACCTACCTTGGCAGACAGAAAATTTCTCCTCCTGTCTAGAGCTCATTGCTGTGGAGTCCTCCTGTCACTGAACCTCCAGGCTACCGCAAGTCAAGAGACCTCCACAACCTGAGGAGGGGTGACGCTCTCTCTTCCCGTGTCCTTCCCAGGCTCAGTCCTTAGGGAGATGGAACCAGGGCCAGAGTAATGTGAACCCCACATTTGGCACCAAAATTTATTACCTGATTGGGGTCTGTGTCCTGGAGCAGTTGAGCCAATGAAATGTGTTCTAAGTCAGAAAGAGAGAGAAAGGTTATTAGATGGTGACACCAATGGAGAGTGTGGCAGCAATGCAGGCTGTTTTTTTGGGGTCCAAAAAGCAATTCCAACATCAGAGCTTATGTATGATTTTTGCAAGGATTACACGTCTTCAAGCACGTAACCCACAGATAGTCGGATGAGTATACATTACAAAATAACTGCAAGAAACTCCTTATTAAATTAAAGATATGGTTGCTGGACAACTGGACTCTAATCTTTATGCTTCTAATAGGCAGAAAAAAAAAAAAACCATAAAAATCTGTCTGCTGGAGGAACTGGCCTGCCAAGTTTACTCTGATGGAGATAATGAGCAAGAAAGAAAGTTGCAAACCAAAGGTACCAGGCAGACTTCATAGCGGCCATCTTGAGGGCTGAAAGCCATCTCCCAAGAGAACAAAGAAAAGGAGGGAGACCAAGGCTGCAGTGGGTGAGAAGTCCCTGCACTCCTTTGGAAAGAGACCAGTGCAGCTGGTGTAATAAAATAAAAGGACACTGAAAGTGAGAGTGTACAAAATACTAAGCCAAAAAAAAGAACTTATAGGTTACTTAGAGAATCATTATGGTGTTAGTTATGCCAAGCTCCCAATTGCTAATTTTGGAAAGGAGAAAACATGTTGCAAGGTATTAGGGTCACAACATGGCAAATCTGCAATGCACTCCCAGGTTGTACCTGATTTCTAGAGAGCCAGGAGGCCATTATAGAAAGGGCACCAATAACTAATATGGTTTGCTCCATAAACGTCACGTTTCCTATCAGAGCCTGAACACATGATAGCACATGGAAAGTAGATATTATTACATACAATAAGAAGGGGACAGTATACAACAGGAATGCAGTCCTCCTTGGCTCAAAAGCTGTCCAGGCAGAGATGACAACTTTTCGATGCACACTCCATTTTGTGTCGTGGGTGAGACAAATAAACAGAATGTAATTTGACATGCCTATTCCCCCTGGCTTCTGGAAATTGACCCAGTGGCTATACATTCTCCCATGCCTACCCTCCACCTGCCCACCAACTTGGCATCATAGCTGAGGAATGTGTTGGAAGCCTACCAGTCTCCCCTTAGACAGTTATGTCCACTTAGGTGGGCTGTAAGCTCAAAGCTCCACATGCTGCCCATTAGCATCATAGCTGAGGAGACAGAAAAAACCCCTCCCCTGGCTATTTTAAAGCCCCAGCCTATATGGCCAGTTACAAGGTGATTTTTCCTGCCTGACCACTCAAGGAGGAGGTGCTCAGACACCTTGGTGCCTCACCCAGGATTGCATCTCTTTAATCCTGCTGACATTTAGACAAAGCTTTTTGCTTGGGGGATGGTGGTATGATGTTTTTTTCCTGAAGCCCAAAGATGCTAATAGGGGAGGAACAGGGAAGACCATATGTGCTAGGCTCATCCAAAGGGCTGTCTACTCACAACCTATGAATATAATTGTCATACAGAAATGATTTCTGATTAGGAACACTTTATTTTAATTGAGTCCAGTTAATGTGGTACTATCTCTTATTGTTTATAAATATTCCAAACCAGAAAATATATTGTACTGCATTTGGATAAAATAAAACCCACTGGACTGTATAGTTGTTGTTAGCTCCTGACTCATGGAAATCCCACCCACAACAGAAGGGAATACTGCCTACTCCTGCATCATCCCTATGATCAGTTGCAGATCAGACTGCTGTGATCCATAGGACTTCTATTGACTGATTTGGAAGTTGATTGCCTGGATTTCCTTCCTCCTCTGTCTTAGTCTGGAAGCCCAGGGAAATCTGTTCAGCATCGTAGCAACACGCAAGCCTTCACTTTCATTTGGGTGGTGGCATCTCATGTTAGGTATTGGATAAGAATTTCAGCTGGGTCTCCCACATCAGAAGTGAGAATTTGACCGCTGAAACACCGGTGGCCTCCCTTACTGCTTCATAGTGTCCTCTATTGATTTTTTTTTCTTAAAGAGAAAAGGGTATTAAATATTCTCTAAGTTTCCTTCATAAAGATATTTTACGGTCTTTATGGATTTGTTATCTGAATATGTTCTTAGTATTCTACTATTCTTTGGCCCCATGTTTCTCTGGTGGATGTGTATCGAAACAGACCAGTGCCGAAACCAATAAGGAAAGAGTTCTGAGAAGAATGAGTTTGTCACAACTGAGAAATATTGATGAAGGAGATTTTGGTCATCAAATTTGGGTGCTTTACTTGTCAATTGCTTGAATCCAAAATATAGACCCACTGCTGGGTTCCTGAATATTTGCTTCCTTTTTTTACAACTCTATTTTCTTTCCCTAAAGCTATCTCAGCTAGGATGTTCTCTTTAGAAATATAAATCTTAAATGAGATATGGAAATAGTATCAGGTTTTTGGTATAGAAACCCTCATTCTCCCTGAATCATTTGATCAGTTCACTGCATTTGTTGACATCAAAGTCACTCACTTATTCTTCAAACAAGAAAAAAAAAAAAGAACGAGAATGAACTTCATATTAAGATTCCTGCAATTTACCAAACAGTAGTGAGAATACAGGTTTGATTCCTCCTGAGAAGAGGAAGGGCCCTGACCCATCCAGGACATTCACTTTTTTCCTCCCTCATCCGTTAACAAGCCCTCAGAGATTGGGTGAAAATAAATCAGCCAGGTTAATTAGGAGCTTTACGAGTTGCATTCTCGATACCATTTGAGTATAAATTATTAGCTTGTGTCTCCTACAGCCTTTCAGAGCGCCCATCCCAGTCCAGTGGGCTAAATATGTATGTTTCTTCCTCCCAGAGTTGTCATCCACATCAGGATGCCCACGCCTGAGTCTGTCTTCTTGCCATCCCTGAAGAAGAAGCCTCAGCCCTCATCGTGCACCAGTCATGGGAGGAGCAATGGATTCACACTCCTTGGCCATGCCCCAGTGGAGACATCATGCAGCCTGGTGAGTGCTAAGGGAGACAGGAAGTGTAAAGAGGCTGTCAAGGGCATTATCCTTCAACATCAGGACCAACAACACGGTTGGAATAGTCAGGATGGAGGACCCAGAATAAAATGTTCAGCTAAGTGGCTTATGAAGTTTACGTTTTTCATACTGTGGGTACCTGAGGACTTTCATTCAGATTTCTGCTCTTCTCTGTGACCATTTCTAGCTTCCATAGGCATTGCCATCATCAGTGCAGGGAATGTTGTTGTTAGGTGCCATCGAGTTGGTTCCGATTCATAGCGACCCTGTGCACAACAGAACAAAACACTGCCCGGTCCTGAGCCATCCTTACAATCATTGTTATGCTTGAACTCATTGTTGCAGCCACTGTGTCAATCCACCTCATTGAGGGTCTTCCTCTTTTCCATTGACCCTGTACTCTGCCAAGCATGATGTCCTTCTCCAGGGGCTGATCCCTCCTGACAACATGTCCAAAGTACATACTCCTAAGTACTCCTAAATGATCATGAAGTTAAGGATGATGATAATGGTGTTGATGATGACAATAACTACAATATCACCAAACTGTATTGAGGGTTTCCTGGTGTGAAGCTCTGAGCTACATGTTATGTATCTTTTTTTCATTTCATCTGCAAAATCATCCCCAAGATACAGGTGCAGAGATTATTATTATTTTATAGGTGAGGAATGGAGAACAGAATTTTATGTGTTTTAATCATGTTTTGGTGGAGGAAGGGGTGAATTCAGGTTTGAATCTGTGCAGCGAGATTCCATTCACAGGGTGCCACAATCAGTTGTGGATCAGACCACAGTGATCCACAGGGTTTTTGCTGGCTGATTTTTGGAACCTCCACTGAAACCTGTTCAACATCATAGCCACACACAAGGCTCCACCTGGTGATGGGTGGTAGTTTGTACATGAGGTGCATTGACTGAGAATCAAACCCAGTTTCCTGCACGACAAGTAAGAATTCTACCATGGAACCACCACTGCTCCTTATCACTGACTGGGCCAAAAACCAAACCCATTGCTATCAAGTTGATTTCAACTCATAGTGACACTATAGGACAGAGTAGAGCTGTCCCATAGGGTTCCCAAGGCTGTAATCTTTGTGGAAGCAGACTGCCACAGCTTTCTCTTGCAGAGTTGCTGATGGGTTTAAACTGCCAAACTTTTGATTAGTACCCAAGTGCTCAACCCCTGTGATCTCAGGCTACTTACCACTGGGCACCTAACCACTATTCTAACCTGTCAGCCCCACCTGCTATTTCTCTTCCTGGGTCACTCCGGTTGAAGTGCTCAGAGGAAAAATGATTGAGTTGCATTGATTTCCATTCCTTAGAACCTAAACCAACTTGGCACAGCATAGGCCACCAAAACAAAATATCTCTGTTAAATATTGATTGTTGTTTTTAGTTCATAGGAACAAAGCATAGTCACCATGGCTTCTATGTACTGGCTGCCTTTCTGCTTGTGCTTTCCTCCCTTTCTAGGATGTCCAGTAGGACTAGACAGATGAATGGGACTTAGTGGTGTCCCTCTAAGCTCTTTGTCTGGAGTCACCAGGAAAGAGAAATGGAAGGTTAGAATATCTACTGGCTAGGTGTCTGTAAATGGAGCCTCATTGCTCAGGTACATAAATAAGATAAAATAGGGTTTGTGTGTGTCTATGTGATGAATTTTCTATGGCATCTATTATTTTCCATTTAATAGGATCAACAACATTACATTTAATAACTGGGTAGATTTTCATAAGAATAAAAACAGAAAAAGAAGGGGAAGAAAAATCTTACTACGTGGACTGAGACACGTTTTAGGATTTCTATTTATTCTTGCTTGGGTTTCTTGAGATAAGATAGGCTTTAACCTGTCTGCCATATGATTGACAATAAAGTGACTGAATCTTTCATGGCACTGCATTTCATCAATAAACCAGCTACTCTGATAGTGATTCCGTCTCTTGTTAGAAAACCATGATTGAATATTAAGTGCCAAACTTCCAGTGAATGAAAGACCTTGTTCCCAAGCCCTGTCCCCTCCACCTAGCTGAATGAGTGTTTTTCTTGTTGCACCTGCTTTGGTTCAAAATAGCAAACAGAGACAGAAGCATCAATTCCTCCTCTTCGGATTTGGTGAGTTCATCAGGAATTAGTTGAATGAGGTCATGGTTTATAGGAGTCTTTGCAGTATGGATATTGTGGATCACAGATTTTTCTATGAGTAGCAATTCATTTTACAGTCCACTTTGGAAACCTGAGAGATGGAAATGTTATTCCCTATAGAGATAGGGATTTCATGTGGAGCTATCCTGGAATGATGACTATTACTACCTTGATTTCAGGGATATTTGTGATTCTACACTTTGTGGTGCAGTGGTTATACGCTCAGCTGCTAACCAAAAGATTAATGGTTCCAACCCACTAGCAACTCTGCATGAGAAAGTTCCGGTAGTCTGTTTTCATAAAGATTATAGCTTTGGAAACCATATGGGGCAGTTCTACTCTGTTCTATAGGGTTGCTATGAGTTGGAATCAACTCAAGAGCAACGGATTATAACTTGACAATAAGATCATGTAGTTGGTTTTTCTATTGGGCAAGCAAATGTTGCCAATTAATAGAAAAATTGAACATGCATTGATTGTCACAACTCAAACAACTATCCTTCATCAGTATATCTTATAGATATTCTCACCTGTGTGAATGGAGAGAGGCGTAAGAATTTTCATAGGATTGTCCTAATAAGAAACTGAAAAACAAAATGATGTTCATCCCCCGGGTAATACGATGTATTATTTAAACTAGGTTTTAACCAGATGAAAGTGCTTCACAGAGAGACTTAAAATACAATGTCGTGGTAAAGGACATTTTAAGGGCAACATGCATGGTATGATAGACTAGTTAAGTTTTTAAGAAAACTCTTTATGAATATATAAATCAATGCTAACATTATGGAAATGTTGTCAGGTAAATATTCCCCCCTAAAGTGATGTCAGTGACTGCCTTTGCGGACAAATGTTCTGAAGAATGGGATCAGCAGAGATAAGAAGAAACTTAAATGCTAATGGGAATAATTTAAATCTCTGTAAAGTATGAGTTCTGAAGCAGATATTATTAAACATTTACATATTTAATATGGCAGTGAGTACCAATGATAATAACAATAGGTAAACTTAACGGAGTATTTACTCAGTGCACAGCAATATTCTAAGGCAGTGATTCACACTTGGTGAATGTTAGGATCACCTTGGGCCTCATGTATTGGGATTCTTATTTAATTCATTCTAGACTGTAGTTAGGGTAACAACATATTTTAAGAGTTCCACAAGTAATTATAACGATCGACCGGGATTGAGAAACTACCACACGCACACACACATAAACCAGTACCAGTTGCTGCCAAATTGACTCCAATTCATGGTGACTTCGTGTGTGTCAGAGTAGAACTATGCTCCACAGGTTTTCAATGGCTGATTTTTTAGAAGTAAAATTGGATTTTTCTTCTGCAGCACCTCTGGGTAGATTCGAAACTTCAATCTTGCAGTTAGTAGCTGAGAATATTAATGTTTCGCACCATCCAATGATAAAAGTATATTATTTGATTTATTTTCTTACAACAACCCTGGTTCCATTAATATCCCTATTTTACATATGAGACAACTGCCCAGGTGTTCGTGATATTATTTTCCAAACCTTTGTGTTTTTCATTTTCCCCAAATTATATCACTTTTGTTACCTGAGTAGAGAATTGAGGACTTGAAGAACTTTCAGAGATCTGAATTTAGAATTGCAATCCCCCTACCAGGAAGGATTAACTTGGAAAGCTCTGAACTAGACAGGAGATGGTTGGGTTTCAGATTGGCTTTGGGGTGTCTTTAGGTCTTGAATTCCTCAACTGTAAATATTTTGAGTTGAATTTGATGAAAAACAAATGCTTTCAATATTTAAGATTAGAAACATAGTTAAGCACTTTTATCAAGCTTCTAAAAATGGTGAAAATGAGAGCAAAGAGTTGCCTCAAAGATGAGATGATTTCCTGAGATGGTGTGGGATTAATACAAATAGCCCTGCATAAAATGAACATTAAATGAAAAAATGAGAACAGAGTGTTCATTAGCAGTTAGTTACTGTTTAATCATTGACAGGGAAGTTGACCACATATCATTTTGAATCAGCCGTGTTGTATGATTTTGTGCATTTAACCAAAAAATATTTATCAAAACCTGAAGGCCACTAAAGCCTAAGGTTAGGATTAATACTTGAAAAGTCTTTTCAGAGACAACCCACACATTCAAGTGAGCATTTACTTCCAAGGAGGATGTATGTCAGAATAGAAAACAATGATGAAAACTCATGTAAAATAAAATGCTTCTAATAAAAGGCATGTAAAATGCTATTAGATTAAGAAAGTCCTTGAGTGGTACAAATGGCTAGGCTCTCGGGTGCTAACCTGAAAGGTTGGTGGTTCAAACTTACCCAGTGACTCCAGGAGAGAAAGACCTGGTGATCTGCTCTTGTAATGTTAACAGCCTAGGAAATCATATGGGACAGTTCTACTCTAGCACATGAGGTCCCTATGAGTCAGGATGAACTCTATGGCACAAAACAACAACTAACTGAAAAGTTGGCAGTTTGAACCTACCCAGCAGCACCTCAGAAGAGAGGTCTGGTGATGTCTTTCTGTAAAGACTACAACCAAGAAAAGCCTATGGAGCAGTTCTACTCTGTAACACATGGGGTTGCCATCAGTTCCTTTAATTAGACTGTTTTTTTTTTTTTTTTTTTCTGTTAAACGGGGAAGGACATTTCTTATTCCATGCTTCCTTCAAAAAGAGCAGGAATATATATTACCCTTTTTTATTGTTGTGAAAATATACATAAGACAACATTTGCTAATTCAACATTTTCCCATGTACAAATCAGTGACATCAATTACATCATTCATTTTGTGTAACCATCACTAATATATGTTGCCAAATTTTCAACACTGTAAAGAGAAACTCAATGTTTCTCAATCAATGATTTCCACTTTTCTCTTTCCTCCCACTTCTGGCCTAAAACCAAAAAACAAAACAACAACAACCAAAAAATGAAAACCCATTGCCATCGAGTTGATTTCCATCTCTATACATTTGTCTATTCTGTTGTTGTTATTTTTAGGTACCATCAAGTCAGGTCCAACTTATGGCAACCCTATGTACTATGGAATGAAACATTGCCCCATCCTTCACCATCCTCACAGTTCTTGTTACACTTGAGCCCATTGTTGTAGTCACTGTGTCAATCCATTTTGTTGAGGACCTTCCTCTTTTTCACTGACCCTCTACTTTATCGAGTATGATGTTCTTCTCTAGGTAATGGTCCCCCCGATAACATGCTGAAGTATGGGAAACCAAGTCTCCTCATCCTTGCTTCTAATGAACATTCTGACTGTGCTTCTTCCAAAACAGATTTGTTTGTTCTTCTGGCAGTCCATGGTATATTCAATATTCTGCACCAACACCATAATTCAAAGGCATCAATTCTTCTTTGGTGTTCCTTATTCATTGTCTAGCTTTCAGATTCTGCATGCATATGAGGAGATTGAAGATACCATGGCTTGAGTCTGGAACACCTATTTCATATAAATGAGACCCTACAATACCTGTCCTTTTGTGACTGACTTACTTCAGTAAGTATAATGTTTTCAAGGTTCATTCATGTTATAGCATGTAACAGGACTTCATTTCTCTTTATGACTGAGTATTTCCATTGTATGCAATAACATTTTTTCTCCATTCATTTATTGATATATATTTATTATCTCCACGTTTTGGCTACTATGAATAGTACTTCAAAGATCATTTGTGGACATGTGTCTGTTTGCATTGCTGCTTTCAGTCTCTTGGGTATGTGCCTAGGAGTGAAATTGCTGGCTCATCTGGTGGCTCTATTTTTCAATATTTAAGGAAACACCAGTTTTCCATGGCAGCGGTACCATTTTGCATTGCCACCTGAAATGGACAGGGCTTCAAATTGTTATTTCTAAAGGGCATAACACATTTGGTCTTTCTCAAGCTGAAAGAACTGAAGAAAAAATTCAAGCCTTGAGTTGCAGTATTGAAGGATTCTATGGGCAAAATATTGAAGGATGCACAAAGCTTAAAAAAAAAAAAAAGGAACACACAGAATCACTGTGCCCAAAAGAAATGGTCGATGTTCAACCATTTCAGGAGGTAGCATATGATCAGGGATGAATGGTATTAAGGAAAGAAGCCCAAGCTGCAGTAAAGGTATTGGTGACAAGCAAGGCTCCAGGAATTGATGGCATGTCAATTTTAATGTTAAAACAAACAGAATTAATGCTTGAAGTGCTCACTCATCTATGCCACAAAATTTGGAACTGACTGGCCAACCGACTGGAAGAGATCCATACTTGTGCCCACTTCAAAGAAAGGTGAGCCAAAAGAATGTGGAAATTACTGAAAATATTACTAATACTACACAAAAGTAAAATTTTGCTGAAGATCATTCAAAAGTGATTGGAGTAGTACATCAACAGGGAACTGCAACAAATTCAAGTGGGATTCAGAAGAAGATGTGGAACAAAGGATACAATTGCTGATGTCAGATAGATCCTGGCTGAAAGCAGGCAATACCAGAAAGATGTTTACCTGTGTTTTATTGACTATGCAAAGGCATATGACCACACAGGTCATAACGGATTATGGGTGACATTTCTAAGAATGGGAATTATAGAACACTTAATTGTACCCATGTGGAACCTAGACATAGACCAAGAGGCAATCATTTGAAAAGAACATGGTTTAAAGTCAGGAAGGTTTGCATCAAGGTAGTGTCCTTTCACCATGCTTATTAAATATGCATTCTGAGGAAATAATCTGGTAGGCTGGATTGTATGAAGAAGAAGGCGGCGCCAGGATTGGAGGGATGCTCATTAACCACCTGCGTTATGCAGATGACATAACCTTGCTTGCTGAAAGCAAGAGGACTTTAAGTTCTTATTGATGAAGATCAAAGACTACAGCCCTCAGTATGGATTATTCTTCAACATAAAGAAAACAAAAATCCTTACAGCTGGACCAGTAGGAACATCGTGATAAATGAAAAAAAAGATTGAAGTTGTAAAGGATTTCATTTTCCTTGTATCCACAATCAACACCTGTGGAAGCAGTAGTCAAGAACCAAAGGATGCATTGAATTGGGTAAATCTGCTGTAAAAGACCTCTTTAAAGTGTTAAAAAGCAAAGATGTCACCTTCAAGACTGAGGTGTGCCTGACCCAAGCCACGGTGTTTTCAATCTCATCATATGCATGTGAAACGTGGACAATGAATAAGGAAGACCAAAGAAGAATTGATGCCTTTGAATTACAGTGTTGGTGAAGAATATTGAATATACTATGGACTAAGAAAAGAATGAACAAATCTTTCTTGGATGATGTATAGTCAGAATGCTTCTTAGAAGTGAGAATGATGAGATTTTATCTTATGTACTTTGGACATATTTTCAGGAGGCACCAGTCCCTGGGGAAGAACATCATGCTTGGTAAAGCAGAAGGTGAGGGAAAGAGAGGAAGACGCCTAACAAGATGGATTGACCAGGTGTCTATAAGGATGGGCTCAGTGTAGCCATGATAGTGAGGATAGCACAAGACCAGATAGTGTTCAGTTCTGTTGTACATAGGGTCGCTATGAATCAGAATCAACTTGATGGCACCTGACAACAATATATATATTTTTTTAATATTAGTCATCCAAGTGGCAGTGAAGTGGTATCTCTTTGTGGTTTTAATTTGCATTTCCCTAAGTGCTACAGCTTGGAAAACCTGGTGGCATAGTG
This sequence comes from Elephas maximus indicus, assembly GCF_024166365.1. Taxonomy (NCBI): domain Eukaryota; kingdom Metazoa; phylum Chordata; class Mammalia; order Proboscidea; family Elephantidae; genus Elephas; species Elephas maximus. The sequence goes on along the minus strand of NC_064821.1, from coordinate 23,057,162 downwards.
GTTAAGCGCCACAAATGCTAACCAAAAGATCGGCAGTTCAAATCAACCAGGTGCTATTGGAAACCCTATGAGGCAGTTCTGCTCTGCCCTATAGGGCCACTATGAGTCAGAATCGACTCAACAGCAACAGGTTGGGTTTGGTTTTGGTTTAAGAGCTACGGCTGCTAACCAAAATATCAGCTGTTCAGATCAACCAGGCACTCCTTAGAAACATGATAGGACAATTCTTCTTTGTCTGATAGGGTCACTGTAAGTCAGAATTGACTCAACAGCAATGGGTTTGGTTTTTTTGATTTAGTGGCTAATGAAAGGTGCTCTGGTCATGAAATAGTTAGGTGCTCAGCTGCTAACATAAAGGATGGCAGTTCGAACCTACCTTGTGGCTCCAAGCTAGAAAATATATGAAAATATACTCCTAGAAATATTACAGCCTAGAAAACCTAAGGGAGAGTTCTACTCTGTTCCATGGAATCTCTAAGAGTCAAAATCGACTTGACAGCACCAAACACTCCTTGTGAACCCTAAGGAGCAGTTTTACTCTGTCTTATAGGGTTGCTCTGAGTTAGAATGGACTCGAAAGCAATGGGTATGGTTGCAGTTTTTGTATTGGTCTGCAGTTTTCTTGTGGGGTCTTTGGTTCTGGCAACAGTGTGATGTTAGCCTCACAGAACAAGTTATGGCAGTTCTTTCTTCTTTATTTTTTGGAAATGCTTAAGAAGGATTGGCATCACTTGTTCTACAAATATTTGATAGATTTCCCAGTGAAGCTATCTGGTCCTGGACTTTTCTGAGTTGGGAAGCTTTTGATATTGCTTTGATCTCTTCACTTGTTAAGTGTCTGTTGAAGTCTTGTATTTCTTCTAGAGTTATTATTTTGCTTTCTTTGTGATGTTATTTGTAAAAGTCTTTGATCCTCTAATATTCTTCAACATTCTTCAGTTGAGTGTTCCCAAAGTGGGTTTGTTTATAAAAGGGTGAATATCACAGAAACCAATGAGGAAAAGAGTTCTAGGGAGAAAAGTTTTGCCACAGTTGAGAAATATTGCTGAAGGGGGTGTATGGTGTTAAGGGTGAATGCTTTACTTGTAAATTTCCTGAATTCAAAATACAAACAGAGGGCTGGGCACATGTTTTCTTGTTTCCTTTTACTGATCTTTCTTTATTTTCCCAAAGGTGTCTCTGCAACATGGACCCAGAGAATCTAACACATATATCTAAATTCCTACTTTTGGGCCTGTCACAGGATCCAGAACTGCAGCCCCTCCTCTTTGGAATGTTCCTGTCCATGTACCTGCTCACAGTGCTGGGGAACCTGCTCTTCATCCTGGCTGTGAGCTCTGACCCCCAGCTGCACACCCCCATGTACTTCTTCCTCTCCCATCTTTCCTTGGCTGACATTGGTTTCACATCTGCCACAACCCCAAAGATGCTTATGGATATCCATACACACCATAGAATTATATCCTATGTCAACTGCTTGATTCATTTGTCTTTTTTTATTTTTTTTTGGATGTATGGACAATCTACTCCTGATGGTGATGGCCTATGACGGGTTCGTGGCCATCTGTCACCCACTTCATTACCCAGTCATCAAGAACCCCCGCCTCTGTTGCTTGTTGGTTTTGGTGTCTTTTTTTCTCAGCCTTTTGGACTCCCAGCTGCACTGCTTGATGGTGTCACAACTCAGCTTCTGCAGGGAAGTAGAAATTCCTCATTTCTTCTGTGATCCTTCTCAGCTCATCAACCTTGCCTGTTCTGACACCACCATCAAAAACATACTAGTGTATTTTATTGGTGTCATCTTTGGTGGTGTTCCTGTCTCAGTGATTCTTTTCTCTTATACTCGAAGTGTTTCCTCCATTCTGAGAGTCCCATCATCAGGTGGGAAGTATAAAGCCTTTTCCACCTGTGGCTCTCACTTGTCTGTAGTTTGCTTATTTTATGGAACAGGCATTGGAGCATACCTGAGTTCAGCTATCTCACCTTCTCTCAGGAGTGGTGCAGCGGCCTCAGTGATGTACTCTGTGGTCACCCCCATGTTGAACCCCTTCATCTATAGTTTGAGGAACAGGGATATCAAGAGGACCCTGCAGAGGCTCCTCAGCAGACCAGTATAATGTCAATACCTGTGCCATTTTTTTGGTTTATAGATTAGAAAAGGCAGAAAACCAAATATGTGGAGCTGGAAAGTATGCTCCTTTGGTACCTTAATTTTTGTAGATCTCATTGTTTCCAATTCCCTTTATGTTTAATATCAGAATGTTCATTATTTGGTCCATTTTGGGAGGAATTGAGGGATATTCTGGAATCCGGGGTACATCATAATATATGCCCAAATTGAGTCCTAATAACACCTACGGAGTCTTCTGTGTTTGTTGTCTATGACACAGGCATCCTGGTGAAATGCACAACTTACTTTAAATTAAAATAAAATCTACCACCCTTTCCACAGTTCGTGCCTATTGTCCATACAATGTTTTTATCTATCTATTTATGCAGTTTAGGTGTAATAATTCTTGTTATTAGTCCTGAAACTTGACTTCCTATTGGAATTATCTGGTTAACTTTAAAGATACTCACACCTGAGCTGTACCACCAGAAATTCTGATTTATTTACACTGAGCTGTGTGGTAAGCCAGAAGATTTTTCAAAGCACCCCAAGATGTAAAAGTGGGCAGGCAAAGATGGAGACTACTTATCTAAATAAGATCATTCTTCAAAAAGGACTAATATGAATTGGTTGCTTTATTCCTCATGAGCAGATACAGAAGATCTTAAAACAATCAGAGGTCACAAGGGGGAAGATGTGAAAGAACTTCAGGTGATGTGATTTTTTTCAATGTTCTTGGTAATACTTCTTCAAATATTTTCCCCCACCATACCATAGAGCTGGTAACATAAGCTTTTGTCTCTCTGCTTCAAAGTCATCTTTCTATACTATGCTTTGTTTTACCAGAGTAGAATCTTCCCAAACTTACTCTGGTTTTCCATTTCACTCAGTTGAAGAGTTCATCCAATAGTTGTCCATAGAGATCACCAACCCCAATAAGCCAAACTTTTCACTATACTCTTATCCGTTGGCATGGTCACTACTTCCTGTAGGTACTAGCTCACTGTTACCCACCCCCCCATTTTTTTATGCCTTTCAGTCTTTTAATTCTTATTTACCTAATTCCTATATTAAATAATGTTCTTTAAAATTACTAGTGTGTTTTCTTTCTTCTTGATTGTGATTGGACCTGTAAATTTTAACATGGGGAAACAAGGTATGTTATCAAATCTGCAATTGTTGTTGTAGTTGGATGCCACTAAGTCAGTTCCGACTCCTGTTGACCTTATGCACAACAGACCAAAACACTACTGGATCATGCACCATCCTTACAGTCTTTGCTATGTTTGAGCCCATTGTTGCAGCCACTATGTCAATCATTCTCATTGATAGGTCTTCCTTTTTTTCTCTGACCCTCTACTTTATCAAGCATGATGTCCTTCATAGACTAGTCCCTCCTAATAATATGTCCAAAGTAAGTGAGACTGCCTCTTGGTCTATGCACAGCTTCCACATGAGCACAATTAAGTGTTCTGGAATTCCCATTCTTCGCAATGTTATTCACAATTTGTGATGATCCGCACAGTTAAATGCCTTTGCACAGTCAATAAAACACTGATAAACATATTTTTGGTATACTCTGCTTTCATGCAAGTTCCGTCTGACATCAGCAAGGAGATTCCTCATTTCATGTATCCTTCTGAATCCAGTTTGAATTTTGGCTGTTCCCTGGCAATGTACTGCTGCAACCACTTTTGAATTATGTTTAGCAAAATTTTACTTCTGTGTCATATGAATGACATTGTTCAGTAATACCTGTGTTCTCTTGGATCACCTTTATTTGGGATGGGCACAAACATGGATTTCTTCCACTCAGTTAGGTAGCTGTATTTCAAATTTCTTGGCATAGATGAGTGGGCTCACCAGTGTTACAACCAGTTTTTGAAATATCTCAGGTGGTATTCCATCAGTTCCTGGAGCCTTGATTTTCACCAGTGCCTTCAGTGCATCTTGGACTTCTTCCTTCAGTATCGTTGGTTTTTGATCATATGTTACCTCCTGAAATGTATGAAAGTTGACAAATTCTTCTTGGTACAGTGAATCTGTGTATTCCTTGCATCTTCTTGTGATGCTTCATGCGTCCTTCAATATTTTGCCCATAGAATCTTTCAATATTGCAACTTGAGGGCTTGAAGTTTTTATTCCATACTTTCATCTTGATAAATAACCAATGTGTTCTTCCCCTTTAGTGTTCTAATTTCAGGTCTTTGCACATTTTATTATAATACTTTACTTTCTCTTGTTGAGCTAACTTTTTAAATCTTCTGTCTGCAATGAGAAGATTACAAATGTGCTCCAAAAAAGGGTAGTTGCCAATCATATGCTTCAGTCAAGTGTGTAAAGTTGGAGCTTAAGGTGATGGTAGCATATTTCCAGTTGTTGTGTGACTCTAATGCCTGAAGATCATTAAAAGTTACTCGAGTCATTATGAATAAATTCAACATTTTTCTTTTCATTATTCTAGGATAGCAAGAAGCCACGTCCTAAGCAAAGGGAGGCTTGTTCCTTTCTCTAGTAAGAGCCTCATTGGGAATCCACTTTGTAACCATACTTCTTTGTCTTCTGTCATGAGGAATCTGTTTTGGGGATCCTTCTGTCTTTCACTACATGGATATCCACCTTCCCTTTAGAAATAGTACATATGGTTCTTGATGCAGCAATGTGTGCTCTGAAAACCTGGGTGGTAACTAGTTTAAATTACTCTCCCTTTTACGCCTAAGCTTAATCTTCAAACCAACTTCACTGATGAGGAACTTTGATACCCAAAGTGTGATTTAACCTAAATGCCTGACAGAAGGCCGTACAATTTTATCCTTACAAAATGGGTCCTTATGCAGTTTACAGGCAGGAACTGAATATCATTTGTCTATATACTGAAAATATACCTTAGATTTGGTACAGCTCCACTTTGTATAAAGTTAAATATATAACTCACCGACTCAAGAAAAAATGAGGATATTTTGTTATCAATACATCAAGTATCAGAGGCACTACTAGACCTTCTATATAGATCTCTATCAACTCCTGAGAGAATAAGTGTATGCTTTGTTTGTTTTTATTATTATGAACATTCAGTGTCATCAATTTTTTTCTATTTAATAGAATATGTAAGATTAAGAATAATGGTGAATTTTGATAAGTTGTACAAATAATACCACCACCACTATCAGTCGTCAATGTGTTTATTCCAACTCATGAGGAACCCATGTGTATCCAACTCAAGATGAAACCCTGTGCGTGAGAGTAGAACCGTGATCCATAGAGTTTTCAGTGGCTGATTTTTCAGAAGTAGATCACCAGATCTCTCTCCCAAGGCACTGCTGGATGAACTAGAACTTCCAATCTTTTGATTACCAGTCAAACACGTCAACCGTTTGCACCACCCACAAACTCCAAAATGATCATAAGGGGGTGATAATGATAATTTGTGAAGATAACGGTAAGAATTATGATGTAAATACATTCTTAGCAAATCTTTATTGAAGGCCTCCTGTTGCCAGTATACAAGCTAAAAGTTCTACATAACTTGTTTTCCTGCATCTGTGCCATCAACTTCCAAAAAAAGCAACACACATTATTGTTGTTTTACAGATGAGGACTGGAGCAAAGCTTTTTATGTAACTTATACTAGGTCATGGACTAGAAAGGAATGAAGCCAGTTTTGAATGTGGGCAGTCTGACTCCAGACACAGGACATCTATCCGGTATTCGTTCCTGACAACCCACCTTGTCATTTCTCTTCCCTGATCACTGCAAACTATTCATTGTGCTCTTCCAGAGGATGACCATTGCTGCATCAAGTACTGGGAGGATAGCTGAGATCACAGATGAGAATTACAGAAAGAATTGCTAGTTAATAATCATGGGCAGATTTCTCTCATGCCTATACTGGCTTTTGTCTCAGCTGTCCACTTCCTCATCTATTCTTGTAATTTAATTCCTCTCAATCTCAAAGAGAGACGTAACTCAGAGTCTTGGATTCCATTTCTAGTCAGAATACTGGAATCAATTAAAAGGTGTACTTTTGATGTACCTTTGGTTAAAACTTCTGGACCTAATTTACTTGACTCCCGTGATCCATAGGATTTTCAATGACTGATTTTCAGATGTAGATTGCCAGGCCTTTCTACTTCCTCTGTCTTAGTCTAGAAGCTTCAGTGAAACCTGTTCAGCATCATAGCCACACGCAAGCCTTACCTTACAGCTGGGAGGGGGCCGCACATAGGGTGCATTGGCCGGGAATTTCACCCAGGTCTGCCACATGGGAAGTGATAGTTCTACCACTGCCCTCCTTGAGTGCCTCATAATGTCCTCTAATTCAAGTGATTTTTTTCTTAAAGAGAGAAGGATATTAAATATTACATATGTTGCCTTCATAAAGATATTTTGCAGTCTTTCTGGATTTGTCATCTTAAATTGCCCTTAGTATTCTAAGAGTCTTTGGCCCAGTGTCCCTATAGTGGATGTGGATCAAAACAGAAGAATAGCACAGAAACCAATGAGGAAAGAGTTCTGAGAACAGTGGGCTTGTCACAACTGTAAAATATTGCTGAAGGAGATTATGGTCATCAAATTTGAGGGATTTGTTTCTGAATTGCTTGAATCCAAAATGTATACCCAGTTCTGGATTCCTGTATATTTCTTTTCTTTTGCAAAAGCTGTCTCAGCTAGGATGGTCTATTTAGAGACAGAAATTTTAAATGAGATATGGGAATAGTATTGGATTCTCAGTATAGAAATCCTCATTCCCCCTAAATCATTTGATTAATTCACTGCATTTGTTAATATCAAGTTACTCACTGACTCTTCAAACTAGAAAAAAATTAAAAGACTCTGAATTTCATATTAAAGTCCCTGCAATTTACCAGACAGAAGTGTTCCCCTGGCCATTCTAGGGCATTCATTTTCTTCCTCCCTCATCTGTTAATGAGCCCTCAGAGATTGGGAAACAGATCACTTAGGCTAATTATGAGCTCTGTGAGTTGCATTCTCAATGCCATTCAGCTATAAATTATTAGCCTTTGTATATAGCCATTCAGAGTCCCCATCCCAGACCAGTAGTCTACATACATGTGTCTCGTCCACCCAGAGTCATCATCCACATCTGGACACCCACGCCTGAGTCTCTTTTCCTGCCAGTCTTAATGAAGCAGCCTCAGCCCTCATTTCCCACCAGGCAGGGGAGGAAGAATGGATTCACACTCTTTTGCCATGCCCCAGTGGCAATGCCACGCAGCCCAGTAAGTGCTGAGGGAGATAGAAACATATGTGGTACTGTCAAGAGCATTGTTATTCATCATCAGGACCAACAGCACAGTTGGGATAGCCAGAATTGAGGGCTCAGAAAAAAAGTTTCAGCTAAGTGGCTTATGAAGTTTATGCTTTTATACTGCGGGTGTCTGAAAACTCACTTTCAGACTTCTGCTCTTCTCTAACACCATTTTTAGCTTCCATAGGCATTGTCCCTATAAGAGCAGGAAATAAACTGTCCATTACCAAAAAAAAAACCCATTGCCATCGAGTCAGTCTCGACCCTTAGTGACCCTATAGGACTGAGTAGAACTGCCCCATACAGTTTCCTAAGAGTGCCTGGTGGATTCGAATTGCTGACCGTTTGGTTAGCAGCCATAGCTCTTAACTGTTACGCCACCAGAGTTTCCAACCTGAGTTGCATGGCAACCTTTCGGTTAACCCAAAAACTTGCTAACCAATTGCGCCACAGAGACTATAGCTGTCCCTTAAGTACTTCTAAATGATCATGAAGTTGAGGATGTTGATAGTGGTGGTGATGATGACAATAACTACTATATCAGCAAACTTTATGGAGGGTATCCTGGTACCAGGCTCTGCGCTATGTGTTATGTAGTTTTTTCATTTCATCTGCACAATCACCCCAAGAAATAGATGCGTATATTATTATTATTTTCTAGGTGAGGAATGGAGCACAGCAATTCTATGTATCTTAATCAAGTTTGGTGTAGAAAGAGGTAAATCCAGGTTAGAATACAGGCAGAGAGGCTCAATTCACAGGGCACCAAGATTGGTTGTGGATCAGAACATGGTGATCCATAGGGTTTTCACTGGTTGATTTTTTTTGATCCTCCACTGAAATCTGTTCAACATCATAGAACACAAAGCCTCCACCCAGTGACAGTAGTAGAAGTGCATGAGTTATGTTGGCTGAGAATCGAACCCAGGCTCCCCCATGAAAAGTGAGAACTCAACCACTGAACCACCACTGCCACTGATCACTGGGCCAAAAACCAAACCCATTGCTATCAAGTAGATTCTGACTCATAGTAACACTATAGGACAGAGTAGAACTGCCTCATAGGGTTTCCAAGGGTGTAATCTTTACAGAAGCAGACTGCTAGATCTTTCTGCCATGGAGTGACTGCTGAGTTCAAACTGGTGACCTTTTGGCTAGCAACTGAGTGCTTAACCATGTGCCACCAGGGCTCCTTATCACTGGGTACCTAGCTAATATTCTAACCTGTTGCACAACCTGCTATTTCTTTTCCTTAGTCACCTCATTTGAAGTGCTCAGAGGAAAAAAAAATTGAGTTGCATTCATTTCTGCTTCCCTACAGCCTACACCAAGCTTGGCACAGCATAGGTCACCAAAACAAAATATCTCTGTTAAAAATTGATTATTGTTATTATTTCCACAGGAACGAAGCATAGCCGCTATGGCTTCCACAAGCTGGGTGCTTTTCTGCCTGTGCTTTCCTCCCTTTCTGGGATGTCCAGTAGGACTAGAGAGATGAATGGGACTTAGGTGTTCCCCCCCAAGCTCTCTGCCTGGATCACCAGGAAAGAGAAACGGAAGGTTAGGGTATTGGCTAGGTGCTTGTGAATGGAGTCTCATTGCCTGGATACATAAATAAGATGAAATGGGGTTTGTATCTTTTGAACCTTCAAAATATATTCTTCAGATGGTCTCTAAATTCAGGTGAGATATACTCAAGGTCATATTTTGGCTCTCGTGGACTTGCTCTGATTTTCTTCAGTTTCAGCTTGAACTTGCATATGACTAACTGATGGTCGGTTCCACAGTGTTGAACAGCAAAGATGTCACCTTGAATACTAAGGTGCACCTGACCCAAGCCATGGTGTTTTCAATCACATCATATGCATGTGAAAGCTATACAATGAATAAGGAAGACCGAAGAAGAATCGATGCCTTTGAATTGTGGTGTTGGTGAAGAATATTGAATATACCATGGACTGCCAAAAGAATGAACAAATCTGTCTTGGAAGAAGTACAACCAGAATGCTCCTTAGAGGCAGGGATGGCGAGACTGCGTCTTACATACTTTGGACATGTTGTCAGGAGGGATCAGCCCATGGAGAAGGACATCATGCTTGGCAGAGTACAGGGTCAGCGGAAAAGAGGAAGACCCTCAACGAGGTGGATGGACACAGTGGCTGCCACAATGAGCTCAAGCATAACAATGATTGTAAGGATGGCTCAGGACCCAGCAGTGTTTCGTTCTGTTGCGCATAGAGTCACTACGAGTCAGAACCGACTCTATGGCACCTAACAACAACAACAACATGTCATGAATCTTCTATGGTACTTATTATTTTCCATTTAATTGGATATAAAACATTGTATTTAACAAATAGGTAGATTTTCATAAAAATGAAAATAGAACAAAGAGAAGGGAAAGAAAACTTATTATGTGGACTGAGATGCGTTTTAGGATTTCGGTTAGTTTATGCTTGAGTTTCTCGAGATAATTAGGCTTTAACCTCTCTGCCATATAATTGAACATAAAGTAATTGAATCTTTCTTGGCATCGTATTTCATCAATGAACCTGCTACTCCAATAATGATTCAAACTCCACTTAGAAAATTATGATCGAATATTTATTAAGTGTCAAACTTCCTGGGGATGAAAGACATGGGACTCACACCTTGTTCTCCTGACTCCCATCTCAGGCTATGTCCCCTTTACAAGAATATATAAGGATTTTTGTTCTCCCAACTACCTTGATTCAAGATGAGCAAACAGAGGCAGAAGCATCAATTCTGCCTCTTGTTTCTGGGGATCTTTCCAGGGTGAATATTGTGTATCACTGGGTTTTCTATGAGTAGTAATTCATTTTACAACTCACACTAGAAATCTGAGATATGGAAATCTTATTCCCTATAAAGATGATGATTTCATGTGGACCCATCGTGGAATGATGACTATTACTAGACAAACTTCAGGAGTATTTTTGATTCTGTACATTGACAATAAGAGCATGAAGCTGATTTTTCTATTGGAAAAGCACATGTTGACAATTACCAGTAATGGTAAAATTGAACACTCATTGACAGCTACAGCTCAAATAAGTATCCTTCATTCATGTATCTTATAGAAATTTCCACTCGTGTGAATGGAGAGAAGCTTAAGATTTATATAGGAGTGTTGTGATAAGAGGTTGAAACATAAAATGATATTCACCCCTCAGGAAATCCTATGTATTAGTTAAACCAGATTTTAACTAAATTCATGAGCTTGGCAGAGAGAATTAAAATACCATGTTGTGGTAAATGCCAGCAATTTGGGGGACGTATGTGTAGTGGGAAATTATTTATGTAAATTTTCAAAAAAACTCTCATGGCTGTATAAACCAATCTTAATATTGTCAGGTAAGTGTTCCCAGCAATTTCATGACTGTTGTTCCCCTTGGGGAAAGGGTAGTGCAGGAGAATGGGATCATGCAGAAATAGGAGGAAACTTATACATTATTTGTAATATACTAAATGTCTATGAAACATGAGTTATGAAGCAAATATTAAATGTTTATATGTTTAATATGTCGGGTGGTTATTAATGATAATAATAATAGCTAACCTTAATGGGACATTTATTAAGTACATGGAAATATTTTAAGTCAGCGATTCACAACACTTGCTCTAGGATCACCAGGACCCTCAAACGTAGGGATTCTGATTTAACTGGTTCTTGGATGTGGCTAATGCATCAATATATTTTAAAAGAACCATGGATAATTACAATGATCAACCAGAATTGGGAACTTCCGTTCTAATATATGTAGAGAGATGTCTTTTGATTTCTTACTACAACAGCTGTATAAAGTAGGTTCAATTATTATCGCCATTTCACAGATGAGGAAACTGTCCAGGAGTTTGTGGTAATATACTCTGAACTTTTCTTTTTTCATTCTCTCCCCTAATTATTTCGTACTGTGTCCTTCCAAGGAGAATGATAACATGAGTTGCCTTCAGGGGGCTGAATTTAGGAGAATTACAATCCCCTTACAATCCCCTTACCAGGAAGGATTAACATGAAAAGCTGTTAACTAGGCCTTAGAAAGGTAGGTTTTAGACTTGGCTCTGGGATTTCCCTGGTCCTGAAATTCTCAACTGTTAATATACTGGGTTGGATTTGATGAGAAACAAATGCTTTAAATGTTGAAGATTAGAAGCTTAGTGTAGCACTTTTACCAAATTCTCCAAATGCTGACAAAAAAGGAAAGAGTGGCCTCGAACACCAGATGTTTTCCTGAGATTGTATGTGGTTAATACAAACAACCCTGCATAAAATGAAAATGAAATGAAAAAGGAAAATCGAGTGTTCCTTATCAGTTAATTATTGCTTAATCGTGGACAGGAGAATTGCACTGAACATCATTTTGAATCAGTGACAGTATACGATTGTGTGCATTTAAGAAAAACATATTTTACAAAATGTGAAGTCCCCCAAAGACCAAAGTTTAGGATTTATACTTGAAAATAATTTTAAAAGACAACCAACACATTTGATATTACTCAGCTATAAAGAAAAATGAATTTCTGGTACATAATTACAACATGGATGAAACTTGAAAACATCCCACTGAGTTTAATAAGTCAGCCACAAAAGGACAAATATTGTATTATTCCACTTACATAGAATATCTAGAATACACTTGCCTATAGATCCTCTATAGATCCTCACAATGAGACCAGTAAGCAACATCATGATAAATGGAGAAAAGACTGAAGTAGTCAAGGAATTCATTCTACTTGGATTCACAATCAATGCCCATGGAAGCAGCAGCCAGGAAATCAAATGACTTATTGAATTGGGAAAATCCGGTGCAAAAGACCTGTTTAAAGTGTTTAAAAGCAAAAATGTCACTTTGAGGACTAAAGTGTGCCTAAACCAAGCAATGATATTTTCAATTGACTCATATGCACAAGAAAGCTGGACAATGAATAAGGAAGACCGAAGAAGAATTGATGCCCTTGAATTTCGCTGTTGATGAAGAATATTGAACAGACTACCAGAAGAATGAACAAGCCTATCCGGTAAGGATGGCGCCGGACTGTGCAGTGTTTCATTCTGTTGTGCATAGGGTTGCTATGAGTCTGAAACGACTCGACGCCACCTAACAACAACAACAGCAACTTATTAAGGTTATCCTTGAGCTCATTGTTGCAGCCACTGTCAATCCACCTCATTGAGGGTCTTGCTTTTTTCCGCTGACCCTGTACTTTACCAAGCATGATGTCCTTCTCCATGGGCTGATCCCTCCTGACAACATGTCCAAAGTATGTAAGATGCAGTCTCACCAACCTTGCTTCTAAGGAGCATTCTGGTTGTACTTCTTCCAAGACAAATTTGTTCATTCTTTTGGCAGTCCGTGGTATATTCAATATTCTTCACCAGCACCACAATTCAAAGGTGTGAACTCTTCTTCGGTCTTCCTCATTCATTGTCCAGCTTTCACATGCATATGATGTGATTGAAAATACCATGGCTTGGATCAGGCACACCTCAGTCTTCAAGGTGACATCTTTGCTTTTCAACCCTTTAAAGAGGTCCTTTGCAGCAGATTTGCCTAATGCAATACGTCTTTTGATTTCTTGACTGTTGCTTCCGTGGCTGTTGATTGTGGATCCAAGTAAAATGAAATCCTTGACAACTTCTATCTTTTCTCCATTTATCATGATGTTGCTCATTGGTCCAGTTGTGAGGATTTTTGTTTTCTTCATGTTGAGGTGCAATCCATCCTGAAGGCTGTGGTCTTTGATCTTCATTAGTAAGTGCTTCAAGTCCTTTTCACTTTCAGCAAGTAAGGTTGTGTCATCTGCATAATGCAAGTTGTTAGTGAGTCCTCCTCCAATCCTGATGCCCCATTCTTCTTCATATACTCCAGCTTCTTGGATTATTTGCTCAGCATACAGATTGAATAGGTATGGTGAAAGAATATAACCCTGACGCACACCTTTCCTGACTTTAAACCAATCAGTATCCCTTTGTTCTGTTTGACAACTGCCTCTTGATCTATGTAAAGGTTCCTCATGAGCACAATTAAGTGTTCTGGAATTCCCATTCTTTGTAACATTATCCATAATTTGTTATAGAAGATTTTTATTAGCTGCTGCAGTGTAATAAGTTGTTAGGGAAGAACTATTGTGCCAATTTTCTAGTCTTCTATTCCATCCTTACTATATGCACTCTTGGTCTTTTATTCTCTGTAAAGTACAGCTCTGATTTTGTCACTCACATGTTCAAAACATTTAATAATTCTCCATGACCTATGAATTTAGTACAAATTTATCAACCTATTTTTAGGTTTCTATCTCCCCATAACTCTCCTATATCTATCCTGTGTGCCATCCAGACTGGCCCCATTCAGGTCTTTGTTCCTGCCGTTTCTTTTGCTTGGAATGCCTTCTATTCATTTTTTAACCTACTTCTAATCCCTTTTACCATGAAGCCTTCTCTGATTTTTCTTCTTACCACTCTGTCCGTTGAATTCCCTAGTATTTGATTTGTATTTTTCTTATTACATTAATATTCCCTCTAATACCACATTACATGGTTTGTACTTGGCTTGTCCTTCTTAGTAGCCCATCTTTTTTTCTTTTTTCTTTTTTTTTTTTTAGTGCTTTAGGTGAAAGTTTACAACTCAAGCTAATTTCTCACACAAAAATTTATACACATATTGTTTTGTGACACTAGTTGCAATCCCCACAACAGGACAACACATTCCCCCTTTCCACCTTTGGGTCCCCTAAGTCCATTCAACCAGTTTCTGTCCCTTCCTGCTTTCTCATCCTGCCTCTGGACAGGAAATGCCCATTTGGTCTCATGCATATGATTGAACTCAGAAGTACTCTCCTCATGAGTATTATTTTTTGTTTTATACTTCTGTCTAACCTTTGTCTGAAGAGTGGGCTTTGGGAATGGCTTTAGTTCTGGGTTAACAGAGCATCTGAGGGCCACAGTTTCGGAGTTCCTCCAGTCTCTGTCAGGCCATTAAGTTTGGTCTTTTTTATGTGAATTTGAGTTCTGTTCTACACTTTTCTCTCACTCCATCAGGAACTCTCTGTTGTGTTCCCTGTCAGGGTCATTGGTGATAGCCAAGCACCATCTAGTTCTTCTGGTCTCAGGGTGGTGGAGTCTCTGGTATCTGTGGCCCTTTTGTCTCTTGGCCTAATATTTTCCTTGTGTCTTTGGTGTTCATTCTCTTTTGCTCCAAGTGGGCTGGGACCAGTTGATGCATCTTAGATGGCCACTGGCAAGCTTTTAAGACCCCAGATGCCACTCACCAATGTGGATGCAGAACATTTTCTTAATAAACCTTGTTATGCCAATTGATCTAGATGTCCCCCAAAACTATGGCCCCCAAGCCCCAGCCCCAGCTACCCTGTCCCTCAAAATGTTTGGATGTGTTCAGGAAATTTCTTAGCTTTTGCTTTGGTCCAGTTGTGCTGACTTCTCCTGTATTGTGTGTTGTCCTTCCCTTCACTGAAGATGATCCTTGTCTACTACCTAGTTAGTGAATTCCCCCCTCCTCCCACCCCACCCTCGTAACCATCAAAGAATGCTTTCTTCTGTGTTTAAAACTTTTCTCGAGTTCTTATAATAGTGCTCTCATACAATATTTGTCCTTTTGTGACTAATTTCACTCAGCATAATACCTTCCAGATTCACCCACGAGAAACTTCCTGGAATTACCATTGTTCTTTATCGTTGTGTAGTATCCCATTGTATGTATGTACCATAATATGTTTATCCATTCGTCTGTTGATGGGCGCCTAGGTTATTCCCATCTTTTTGCTATTGTGAACAATGCTGCAGTGAACATGGATGTGCATATATCTGTTCGTGTGAGGGCTCTTATTTCTCTAGGATATATTGCAAGGAATGGGATTGCTGGATTGTATGTTACTCCTATTTCTAGCTTTTTAAGGAAGTGCCAGATCGATTTCCAAAGTGACTGTACCATTTTACATTCACACCAGAAGTGTGTAAGTGTTCCGGTCTCTCCACAACAGCTCTAACACTTATTATTTTGTGTCTTTTGGATTAGTGCCGGCTTTGTTAGGGTGAGATGGTATCTTATTGTAATTTTGATTTGCATTTCTTTAATGGCTAATGATCGTGAGCATTTCCTCCTGTATCTGTTAGCTACCTGAATGTCTTCTTTGGTGAAGTGTCTGCTCATATCATTTGCCCATTTTTTAAATTGGGTTATTTATCTTTTTGTTGTTGAGGTGTTGCAGTATCTTGCAGATTTTAGAGATTAGGCCCTGACCGTATAATGTCATGGCCAAAGTTTTTTTCCCCCATCTGTAACTTCTCTTTTTATCCTTTGGGGAAGTATTTTGATGAGCATAAGTGATTTTTAGGAGCCCCCAGTTATCTAGTTTCTCTTCTGGTGTTTGTGTATTTTTAGTTATGGTTTGTATACTATTTATGCCATGTATTAGGGCTCCTACATTATCTTTATTTTTTCTTCTATTATCTTTTTCATTTTAGATTTTATGTTTAGGTTTCACCCATTTTGAGTTAGTTTTTGTACATGGTGTGAGGTATGGGTCTTGTTTCATTTTTTTGCAGTTGAATATCCAGTTATGCCAGCACCATTTTTTAAAGAGACTGTCTTTTCCCCATTTAACAGACCTTGGGCCTTTGTCAAATACCAGCTACCCATAGGCATAGAGATCTAATTTTTATTAGTGGTTACCAGGGATGGATGGAAAGGCTCGTGAAGATAACTCTCATATACAAATGCTATCTGATTAAGAACATTAATGTAGAATGCTGTTTCTGAGATTCTAACTTGTTGTGACCACTCTTTAGTGTCAGGATGGACCTCTCCCCTCAGAAAATTTTTTTGGTTCAAATGTCGTGGCTTATGAGGCCACACACACACCAAGGATGTATGACAAGGCTTATTACTCATGTAACGATACTGTCTAGGGAAAGCAGGGCTGGCCCCCCAAGCTGGGCTGAATACAGCTTAGAATAGGAAGGCAAGTGGGTGTCTTGGGATTTTTTGTGGTTAGGGGGTGGCTCTGGACTAAGGGTTCTAGGACACTGGCAGGGGCTTGCCCAATTTGCATCTCTTGCCAGCACCAAAAGCAGAAGCACCTGGGCTGTCTTATCAGCTTGCCTAGATATGAGGCAGAAGGCAGAAAGGAGGTTGAGGTTTAAGAGCTCTCAGTGGTCAAACATCCAAAACAATGCAGACTAGCTTTTATTGCATAGCTCTCATAGGGTGTGTGTAAGTGGTCCAGTCAAAGGAACTTGGTGCACTGCATTTTGATAAAATAGAATACATTTTACAGCTGCTTTGTGTTCTTTAATTAGACTGATTTTTTCCTTAAAGGGTTAAGAATATTTCTTATTCTATGTTTGCTTCATAAAGAGGGGATTAATATCTTACTTGGACTGACACAGGGGCTGCAACAATGGGCTCAAGCTAAACAACAATTGTTGTTGTGGATGGCATAGGACCAGGCAGTGTTTTGTTCTATTGTACATAGGGTTGCTATGAGTTGAAACAGACTTGGCAGCAATTTACAACACCAAAAATATCTTTTTTTTTTTTAAATTGTTCTGAAAATACAGAATGCAACACTTGGCAATTCAGGATTTTTTACATGTGCAATTCAGTGACGCCAATGATATCAATCATGTTGGGCAACCATAACAATTAATTTTTACAAAATTTTCCTCACCATAAACAAAAACTCAATGCTTCCTATATAACAATTCCCCCATCCTCTTTCCTTCCACCCTGATAACGACTAATAACCTTTGCTCTCTATGCATTTGTCTATTCTAGGCATTTCGTATAAGTGAGGTCGTACAATATTTGTCTTTTTGTGATTGACTTATTTCACTTAGCACAATTCAAGTTTCATCCATGTTGTAGAATGTATCAGGATTTCATATCTCTTTATGGCTGAGTAATATTTCATTGTATGTATATAACACATCTCGTTATCCATTCATCCATTGGTTGTCATTTAGGTTTCTTCCACATTTTGGCTATCGTGAATAGTGCTACAATGAACCCTGGTGTACATGTGTCTGCATTGCTTCTTTCAAGTATATACCTAGACTGGAATTGCTGGGTCATATGGTAGTTCTATGTTTATATTTTTGAGGAATCACCAAATTGTTTTCCATAGTGGCTGAACCATTTTGCCTTCTCACCAGCAATGGATGAGGGTTCCAATTTATCCACATCCTTGTCAACATTTTTCATTTTTTTTTTTTATCTTAGCCATTCTTGTGAGGATGGAGTGGTATGTCATGTGGTTTTGATTTGCATTTCACTAATGCTAACGTAAGCCCTGGTGGTGCAGTGGTTAAAGCACTTGGCTGCTAACCGAAAGATCGGCAGATCAAACCCCCAACCACTCCTCAAGAGAAAGATGTGTCAGTCTCCTTCTGTAAAGATTTATGGCCTTGGAAAGCCTATGGTGCAGTTCTACTCTGTCCTATAGTGCCCCTATGAATCGAGATCGACTCAATGATGATTGTTTTTTTTAATGGCTAATTTTTTAATGAAGTTGAGCATCTTTTCATGTGCTTGTTGGCCATTTGTATGTCCTCTTTGATGAAATGTCTACTCAAGTCTTTTGTCCATTTTTTGACTGGATTGTTTGTCTTTTTCTTGTTAAATTGTAGGAGTTCTTCATACCTTCTGGATGTTAAACCTTTATCCAACATGATGGTTGGGAATGTGTGTCAACTTGGCTAAGCCATGATTCTCAGTGGTTTGGCAGTAGCATGTGTTGTGAGATTTGATATGTGATCACCCCATGATGAGATCTGCTGTAAGTAGCCAATCAGTTGAAAGGGAATTTCCTTGAGCAAGTGGCCTGTATCAAATATAAGTGGACATTCTGGCAAGGCTCCTGGGCTTTTTCTCACTCTGGATCCTGCAGCTGGTTTGTGTGCATCCTCTGGTTCTTGGGACTTGAGTTAGCAGCTTACCCGGCAACTTGCTTGCCAGTCTTGGGATTCATCAATCTTTGAAGCCAGTGAGCAACAGTCTTGTTCTCTGACCTGCTGATTTTAGCTCACCAGTCCATATGGCTACATGAATCAGGAGAAGCCTCCAGCCTGACTCATATACTTGGGACATTCCAGTCTCTACAACTGTGTGAGGCATTTTCTTGTTCCAAATGTCTCTCTCTATATATTTGTATGCTTTATTGGTTTTGCTTCTCTAGAGAACCCAGCTGAAGACATCAAATACATGGTTTCAAAAATTTTCTCCTAGTCTATAGGTTCTCTCTTTACTTTGTTAATAAAATCCTTTAATGTACAGAAGTTTTTAATTTTGATGAGATACATTTGTCTATTTTGTGTTTAGTTGCTTGTGCTTTCAAAGTTATATCTAAGAATCCATGGTTAAAAAGTAGGTCCTGAAGTATTGTCCCTAAGTTTTCTTCTAAGAATTTTTTGGTTTTAGCTCTCTTCACATGTAGGCCCTTGATACATTTGGAGTTAATTTTCATATACGGTATGAGGTATGGGTCCAGCTTCATTCTTTTGTATGTGGAAATCCAGTTGTCCCAGAGCCATTTATTAAAGAGACAGTTCTTTCCACATTTAATTGACTTAACACCCTTGCCAAAGATTAATTGACCATAGATATGCCTGCTTATCTCTGGATTCTCAATTCTATTCCATTAATTATATGTCTATCACTGTACACTACAGACTGTTCTGATTAATGTAGTTCTATAATATATTTTGAGATCAGGTAAAGTGAGCCCTCCTACTTTTTTTTTTTTCAAGATTGCTTTGGCTATTTGTGGTCCTTTATAGTATTGTAATCAGGGCCCTGGTAGCACAGTGGTTAAGAGCTTAGGTGCTAACCATGGTCAGCAGTTTGAATCCACCAGCCACCCCTTAGGAATTTTATGGGACAATTAAACTCTGTCAGTTTGTTGTATTGTGGGGACTTGTGTGTTGCTGTGATGCTGGAAGCTATGCCACCGGTATTCAGATACCAACAGGGTCACCCATGGAGGACAGGTTTCAGCTGAGCTTCCAGACTAAGACAGACTAGCAAGAGGACCCAGCAGTCTACTTCTGAAAAGCATTAGCCAGTGAAAACCTTATGAGTAGCAGCAGAACATTGTCTGATATACTGCTGGAAGATGAGCCCCCCAGGTTGGAAGGCACTCAGAAGATGACTGGGGAAGAGCTGCCTCCTCAAAGTAGAGTCGGCCTTAATGACGTAGATGGAGTAAAGCTTTTGGGACCTTCATTTGCTGATGTGGCATGACTCAAAATGAGAAGAAACAGCTGCAAACATGCATTAATAATTGGAACCTGGAAAGTACGAAATATGAATCTAGGAAAATTGGAAATTGTCAAAAATGAACGGGAGCACATAAACATGGATATCCTAGGCATTAGTGAGCGGAAATGGACTGGTATTGGCCATTTTGAGTGGGACAATCATATAGTCTACTATGCTGGGAATGACAACTCGAAGAGGAATGGTGTTGCATTCATTGTCAAAAAGAACGTTTCAAGATCTATCCTGAAGTGCAACACTTTCAGTGATAGGATAATATCCATACGGCTACAAGGAAGACCAGTTAATATGACTATTTTATTCAAATTTACGCACCAACCACTAGGGCCAAAGATGAAGAAATAGAAGATTTTTAGGAGATGCTACAATCTGAAATTGATCGAACGTGCAATCAAATGCAATGATAATTCCTGGCGATTGGAATGCGAAAGTTGGAAACGAAGAAGGATCAGTAGTTGGAAAATATGGCCTTGGTGATAGAAACAATGCTGGAGATCGAATGATAGAATTTTGCAAGACCAACGACTTCTTCATCGCAAATACCTTCTTTCACCAACATAAACGGTGACTCTACAGATGGACCTCGCCAGATGGAACACACAGAAATCAAATTGACTACATCTTTGGAAAGAGACGATGGAAAAGCTCAATATCGTTAGTCAGAACAAGGCCAGGGGCCAACTGTGGAACAGACCATCAATTGCTCATATGCAAGTTCAAGCTGAAACTGAAGAAAATCAGAGCAAGTCTACGAGAGCCAAAATATGACCTTTAGTATATCCCACCTGAATTTAGAGACCGTCTCAGGAATAGATTTGACACATTGAACGCTAGTGAATGAAGACCAGACGAGTTGTGGAATGACATCAAGGACATCATCCATGAAGAAAGCAAGAGGTCATTGAAAAGACAGGAAACTAAGAAAAGACTAAGATGGATGTCAGAGGAGACTCTGAAACTTGCTCTTGAGTGTCAAGCAGCTAAAGCAAAAGGAAGAATTGATGAAGTAAGAGAACTGAACAGAAGATTTCAAAGGGCCTCTCGAGAAGACAAAGTAAAGCATTATAATGACATGTGCAAAGAGCTGGACATGGAAAACCAAAAGAAAAGAACACAGTTGGTGTTTCTCAAGCTGAAAGAACTGAAGAAAAAATTCAAGCCTCGAGTTGCAATACTGAAGGATTCCATGGGGAAAATATTAAATAATGCAGGAAGAATCAAAAGAAGATGGAAGGAATACACAGAGTCATTATACCAAAAAGAATTAGTCGATATTCAACCATTTCAAGAGGTCGCATATGATCAGGAACCGATGGTACTGAAGGAAGAAGCCCAAGCTGCTCTGAAGGCATTGGTGAAAAACGAAGTTCCGGGAATTGACGGAATATCAATTGAGATGTTTCAACAAACAGATGCAGTGCTGGAGGTGTTCACTCATCTATGCCCAAACATATGGAAGACAGGTTCCTGGCCAACTGACTGGAAGAGATCCATATTTATGCCTGTTCCCAAGAAAGGGGATCCAACCGAATGTGGAAATTATGGAACAATATCATCATATCACATGCAAGCAAAATTTTGCTCCAGATCATTCAAAAAGGGTTGCAGCAGTATATCAACAGGGAACTGCCAGAAATTCAGGCCGGTTTCAGAAGAGGACGTGGAACCAGGGATATCATTGCTGATGTCAGATGGATCCTGGCTGAAAGCAGAGAATACCAGAAGGATGTTTACCTGTATTTTATTGACTATGCAAAGGCATTCGACTGTGTGGATCATAAAAAACTATGGATGACACTGCGAAGAATGGGAATTCCAGAACACTTAATTGTGCTCATGAGGAACCTTTACATAGATCAAGAGGCAGTTGTTTGGACAGAACAAGGGGATACAGATTGGTTTAAAGTCAGGTAAGGTGTCCGTCAGGGTTGTATTCTTTCACCATACCTATTTAATCTTTATGCTGAACAAATAATATGAGAAGCTGGACTATATGAAGAAGAATGGGGCATCAGGATTGGAGGAAGACTCACTGACAATCTGCATTATGTAGATGACACAACCTTGCTTGCTGAAAGTGAAGAGGACTTGAAGCACTTACTAATGAATATCAAAGACCACAGCCTTCAGTATGTATTACATCTCAACATAAAGAAAACAAAAATCCTCACAACTGGACCTGTGAGCAACATCATGATAAACAGAGAAAAGATAGAAGTTGTCAAGGATTTCATTTTACTTGGATCCACAATCAACAGCCATGGAAGCAGCAGTCAAGAAATCAAAAGATGCATTGCATTGGGTAAATCTCCTGTAAAGGACCTCTTCAAAGTGTTGAAGAGCAAAGACGTCACCCTGAAGACTAAGGTGCGCCTGACCCAAGCCATGGTATTTTCAATCACCTCATATGCATGTGAAAGGTGGACAATGAAGAAGGAAGACTGAAGAAGAGTTGATGCTTTTGAATTGTGGTGTTGGCAAAGAATATTGAATATACCATGGACTGCCAAAAGAATAAACAGATCTGTCTTGGAAGAAGTGCTGCCAAAATACTCCTTAGAGGCAAGGATGGCAAGACTGTGCCTTACATACTTTGGACACGTTGTTAGGAGGGATCAGTCCCTGGAGAAGGACATCCTGCTTGGCAGAGTACAGGGTCAGTGAAAAGAGGAAGACCCTCAACGAGGTGGATTGACACAATGGCTGCAACAATGAGCTCAAGCAAAACAACGATTTTAAGGATGGCGCAGGACCGGGCAGTGTTTCGTCCTGTTGTGCAGAGGGTCGCTATAAGTCGGAACCAACTGGATTGCACCTAACAACAACAACAAATACGGCTGCTATCAGTCAAAATCAATGCAACAGTAATGGGTTTGGCAATGAGTTATAGTTCAATATAAATCTGAGAATTGGTTTTTCCTTTTCGGCAACGCAGACTGTTGAAGTTTTGATGGATATTTTATTGAATCTATAGATTGCTTTGGGTAGTATTGACATCTTGACAATGTAAATCTTCTAATCCATGAACACAGAATGCCCTTCCATTTATTTAGAGAATCTTTAACTTCTTTTAGTAATGTCGTTATACTTCTCAGGGTACAAGTCTTTCAACTCTCTTGTTAAACTTATTCCTAGGTATTTTGTTATTTTAGGTGGTATTGTAAATGGAATTGTTTCCTTAATTTCTTTTTCAAATTGTTTCTGATGTATAAAAATCCTCCTTGAGGCGGGGCCAAGATGGCGGACTAGGTGGACGCTACCGCGGATCCCTCTTGCAACAAAGACTTGGAAAAACAAGTGAATCGATTACATACATAGCAATCTACGAACTCTGAACAACAAGCACAGACTTAGAGACGGAAAACGAACAAATACGGGCAGACAGCAACCGTTTCCAGAACTAGGAGCCAGCGTACCAGGCAGGTGACCTTCAGAGCCTGATCTGGGGCAAAGCCCAGGGGAGCAGACGGCACAGACAAGGGGCCCAGCCCTACCCCCCCGAACCCATCCCGGGAGAGAGTCTAGCTGGTTGGCGCAGGCGGCGTAGCAGCGCAGCCGGAGGAAGAAGCACCCGGGAGGCAGTGACTGATCTTGGAGCGGGGAGAGCAGCGTCCCAGCTGGGGAGGCATCCCGCCGGGAGTTTGGCGGGAAGCGGGCGGGGCACGAGTGGGGGGGGTCAGCTATATTTCCCTAAAGCGACCCCGGGGCGGGGCCCACACGTTCGTGCAGGGGGACGTCCACCCAGTTCGCGCGTGTGACGCGGCGCACCGGAGGGAGAAGTCCCCGGGAGGAAGTGACTGGTCTTGGAACGGGGAGAGCAGCGTCCCATCCGGGGAGCCGTCCCACTGGGATTTTGGTGAAAGCGGGCGGGGCGTGAGCGCGGGGTCCAATTATATTCCCCTGAATTGACCCAGGGGACGGGCCCACCTGGTCGTGCGTGTGACGCCCACCCAGTTCACGCGAGTGGTGCCGCGCACCGGAGGGAGAAGTCCCCGGGAGGAAGTGACCGGTCTCGGAGTGGGGAGAGTAGCGTCCAAACCGGGAAGCCGTCCCGCCCGGATTTTGGCGGACGGGGGCAGAGCGTGAACGTGGTGATCAGCTCTATATTCTGTGGTGCTACACGCCTAGCTCTCTGATCCCTCCCCCAACCTCCCCAGGCGGCTTCATTAACATCCGAATACCTGGAGCCAGAGGGAGAATTCAGATAGGGATCTGACTGCATTTTTTTTTTTTAGCTGATTACCTGGAAAATCTAGTTTCCCAGTGATGGCTCGGAGACAGCAGTCCATATCAAACCACATAAAGAAACAGACCATGACAGCTTCTCCAACCCCCCAAACAAAAGAATCAAAATCTTTCCCAAATGAAGATACAATCCTGGAATTATCAGATACAGAATATAAAAAACTAATTTACAAAATGCTTCAAGACATCACAAATGAAATAAGGCAAAGTGCAGAAAAAGCCAAGGAACACACTGATAAAACTGTTGAAGAACTCAAAAAGATTATTCAAGAACATAGTGCAAAAATTAATAAGTTGCAAGAATCCATAGAGAGACAGCATGTAGAAATCCAAAAGATTAACAATAAAATTACAGAATTTGACAACGCAATAAGAAGTCAGAGGAGCAGACTCGAGCAATTAGAATGTAGACTGGGACATCTGGAGGACCAGGGAATCAACACAAACATAGCTGAAAAAAAGTCAGATAAAAGAATTAAAAAAAATGAAGAAACCCTAAGAAACATGTGGGACTCCATCAAGAAGGATAACTTGTGGGTGATTGGAGTCCCAGAACAGGGAGGGGGGACAGAAAACACAGAGAAAATAGTTGAAGATCTCCTGACACAAAACTTCCCTGACATCATGAAAGACGAAAGGATATCTATCCAAGATGCTCAACGAACCCCATTTAAGATTGATCCAAAAAGAAAAACACCAAGACATATTATCATCAAACTTGCCAAAACCAAAGAAAAACAGAAAATTTTAAAAGCAGCCAGGAAGAAAAGAAAGGTTTCCTTCAAGGGAGAATCAATAAGAATAAGTTCAGACTACTCAGCAGAAACCATGCAGGCAAGAAGGGAATGGGACGACGTATACAGAGCACTGAACGAGAAAAACTGCCAACCAAGGATCATATATCCAGCAAAACTCTCTCTGAAATATGAAGGCAAAATTAAGATATTTACACATAAACACAAGTTTAGAGAATTTGCAAAAACTAAACCAAGACTGCAAGAAATGCTAAAGAAGATTGTTTGGCCTGATGACCAATAATATCAGGTACTAGCACAATACAAGGTCACAAAACATAACGCCCTGATATCAACACAACTCAAATAGGGAAAGCACAAAAACAAACAAATTAAGACTAATTCTCAAAAATAAATAAATAAAATAATACACATAACAGGAAATCATGGAAATCAATAGATAAATGATCACAATAATCAAAAAGAGGGACTAAATATAGGAGGCATTGAACTGCCAGATGGAGAGTGATACAAGGCAATATAGAACGATACAGGTTAGGTTTTTACTTAGAAAAATAGGGGTAAATAATAAGGTAACCACAAAAAGGAATATCAATTCCATAACTCAAGAAAAAAGCCAAGAAAAATGTAACGACTCAACAAACATAAAGTTAAACATTATGAAAATGAGGATCTCACAAGCTACTAAGAAAAACGTCTCAGCACAAAAAAGCATGTGGAAAAATGAAATGGCCAAGAACACACATGAAAAGGCATCAAAATGACAGCACTAAAAACTTATTTATCTGTAATTACGCTGAATGTAAATGGACTAAATGCACCAATAAAGAGACAGAGAGTCACGGACTGGATAAAGAAACACGATCCATCTATATGCTGCCTACAAGAGACACACCTTAGACTTAGAGACACAAACAAACTAAAACTCAAAGGATGGAAAAAAACATATCAAGCAAACAATAAGCAAAAAAGAAGAGGAGTAGCAATATTAATTTCTGACAAAATAGACTTTAGACTTAAATCCACCAGAAAGGATAAAGAAGGACACTATATAATGATAAAAGGGACAATTGATCAGGAAGACATAACCATATCAAATATTTACGCACCCAATGACAGGGCTGCAAGATACATAAATCAAATTTTAACAGAATTGAAAAGTGAGATAAACACCTCCACATTTATAGTAGGAGACTTCAACACACCACTTTCGGAGAAGGACAGGACATCCAGTAAGAAGCTCAATAGAGACACGGAAGACCTACTTACAACAATCAACCAACTTGACCTCATAGACTTATACAGAACTCTCCACCCAACTGCTGCAAAATATACTTTTTTTTTCTAGTGCACATGGAACATTCTCTAGAATAGACCACATATTAGGTCATAAAACAAATCTTTGCAGAATCCAAAACATCGAAATATTACAAAGCGTCTTCTCAGACCACAAGGCAATGAAGCTAGAAATCAATAACAGAAAAACTAGGGAAAAGAAATCAAATACTTGGAAACTGAACAATACCCTCCTGAAAAAAGACTGGGTTATAGAAGACATAAAGGAGGGAATAAGGAAATTCTTAGAAAGCAACGAGAATGAAAATACTTCCTATCAAAACCTCTGGGACACAGCAAAAGCAGTGCTCAGAGGCCAATTTATATCGACAAATGCACACATACAAAATGAGAAAGAGCCAAAATCAGAGAACTGTCCCGACAACTTGAACAAATAGAAAGTGAGCAAGAAAAGAACCCATCAGGCACCAGAAGAAAACAAATAATACAAATTAGAGCTGAACTAAATGAATTAAGAGAACAGAAAAACAATTGAAAGAATTAACAAAGCCAAAAGCTGGTTCTTTGAAAAAATTAACAAAATTGATAAACCATTGGCTAGACTGACTAAAGCAATACAGGAAAGGAAACAAATAACCCGAATAAGAAACGAGAAGGACCACATCACAACAGAGCAAAATGAAATTAAAAGAATCTTTTCAGATTACTACGAAAAATTGTACTCTAACAAATTTGAAAACCTAGAAGAAATGGATAAATTCTTGGAACAATACTACCTACCTAAACTAACACATTCAGAAGTAGAACAACTAAATAGACCCATAACAAAAAAAGAGATTGAAACGGTAATCAAAAAACTTCCAACAAAAAAAAGTCCTGGCCCGGACGGCTTCACTGCAGAGTTCTACCAAACCTTCAGAGGAGACTTAACACCATTACTATTGAAGGTATTTCAAAGCATAGAAAAAGACGGAATACTACCCAACTCATTCTATGAAGCTACCATCTCCCTGATACCAAAACCAGGTAAAGACATTACAAAAAAAGAAAATTTTAGACCTATATCCCTCATGAACATTGATGCAAAAATCCTCAACAAAATTCTAGCCAATAGAATCCAACAACACATCAAAAAAATAATACACCCTGATCAAGTGGGATTTATACCAGGTATGCAAGGCTGGTTTAATATCAGAAAAACCATTAATGTAATCCATCACATAAATAAAACAAAAGATAAAAACCACATGATCTTATCAATAGATGCAGAAAAGGCATTTGACAAAGTTCAACACCCATTTATGATAAAAACTCTTACCAAAATAGGAATTGAAGGAAAATTCCTCAACATAATAAAGGGCATCTATGCAAAGCCAACAGCCAATATCACTCTAAATGGAGAGAACCTGAAAGCATTTCCCTTGAGAACGGGAACCAGACAAGGATGCCCTTTATCACCGCTCTTATTCAACATCGTACTTGAAGTCCTAGCCAGGGCAATTAGGCTAGACAAAGAAATAAAGGGTATCCAGATTGGTAAGGAGGAAGTAAAGCTATCACTATTTGCAGATGACATGATCGTATACATGAAAAACCCTAAGGAATCCTCCAGAAAACTGCTGAAACTAATAGAAGAGTTTGGAAGAGTCTCAGGTTATAAAATAAACATACAAAAATCACTTGGATTCCTCTACATCAACAAAAAGAACACCGAAGAGGAAATAACCAAATCAATACCATTCACAGTAGCCCCCAAGAAGATAAGATACTTAGGAATAAATCTTATCAAGGATGTAAAAGACCTATACAAAGAAAACTACAAAGCTCTACCACAAGAAATTCAAAAGGACATACTTAAGTGGAAAAACATACCCTGCTCACGGATAGGAAGACTTAACATAGTAAAAATGTCTATTCTACCAAAAGCCATCTATACATATAACGCACTTCCGATCCAAATACCAATGTCATATTTTAAGGGGATAGAGAAACAAATCACCAATTTCATATGGAAGGGAAAGAACCCCCGGATAAGCAAAGCATTACTGAAAAAGAAGAAGAAAGTGGGAGGCCTCACTCTACCTGATTTCAGAACCTATTATACAGCTACAGTAGTCAAAACAGACTGGTACTGGTACAACAACAGGCACATAGACCAATGGAACAGAATTGAGAACCCAGACATAAATCCATCCACGTATGAGCAGCTGATATTTGACAAAGGCCCAGTGTCAGTCAATTGGGTAAATGATAGTCTTTTTAACAAATGGTGCTGGCATAACTGGATATCCATTTGCAAAAAAATGAAACAGGACCCATACCTCACACCATGCACAAAAACTAACTCCAAGTGGATCAAAGACCTAAACATAAAGACTAAAACGATAAAGATCATGGAAGAAAAAATAGGATCAACCCTAGGAGCCCTAATACAGGGCATAAACAGAATACAAAACATTACCAAAAATGATGAAAAGAAACCAGATAACTGGGAGCTCCTAAAAATCAAACACCTATGCTCATCTAAAGACTTCACCAAAAGAGTAAAAAGACCACCTACAGACTGGGAAAGAATATTCAGCTATGACATCTCAGACCAGTGCCTGATCTCTAAAATCTACATGATTCTGTCAAAACTCAACCACAAAAAGACAAACAACCCAATCAAGAAGTGGGCAAAGGATATGAACAGACACTTCACTAAAGAAGATATTTAGACAGCCAACAGATACATGAGAAAATGCTCCCGATCATTAGCCATTAGAGAAATGCAAATTAAAACTACAATGAGATTCCATCTCACACCAACTAGACTGGCATTAATCCAAAAAACACAAAATAATAAATGTTGGAGAGGCAGTGGAGAGATTGGAACTCTCATACACTGCTGGTGGGATTTTAAAATGGTACAACCACTTTGGAAATCCATCTGGCGTTATCTTAAACAGTTAGAAATAGAACTACCATACAACCCAGAAATCCCACTCCTCGGAATATACCCTAGAGATACAAGAGCCTTCACACAAACAGATATATGCACACCCATGTTTATTGCAGCTCTGTTTACAATAGCAAAAAGCTAGAAGCAACCAAGGTGTCTGTCAACGGATGAATGGGTAAATAAATTGTGGTATATTCACACAATGGAATACTACGCATCGATAAAGAACAGTGACGAATCTCTGAAACATTTCATAACATGGAGGAATCTGGAAGGCATTATGCTGAGCGAAATGAGTCAGAGGCAAAAGGACAAATATTGTATACGACCACTATTATAAGATCTTGAGAAATAGAAAAAACGGAGAAGAACACATACTTTTGTGGTTACAAATGGGGGAGGGAGGGAGGGAGAGGGCTTTTTATTGATCAATCTGTAGATAAGAACTGCTTTGGGTGAAGGGAAAGACAACACTCAATACAAGGAAGGTCAGCCTAATTGGACTGGATTAAAAGCAAAGAGGTTTCCGGGATAAAATGAATGCTTCAAAGATCTGCGGAGCAGGGGCTGGGGTCTGGGGAACTTGGCTTGAGGGGACTTCTAAGTCAATGGGCAACATAATTCTATTATGAAAACATTCTGCATCCCACTTTGAATTGTGGCGCCTGGGGTCCTAAATGCTAACAAGTGGCCATCTAAGATGCATCAATTGGTCTCAACCCACCTGGAGCAAAGGCAAAGGAAGAACACCAAGGTCACACGACAACTAAGAACCCAAGAGACAGAAAGGGCCACATGAACCAGAGACCTACATTATCCTGAGACCAGAAGAACTAGTTGGTGCCCGGCCACAATCGATGTCTGCCCTGTCAGGGAGCACAACAGACAACTCCTGAGGGAGCAGGAGACCAATGGGATACAGACCCCAAATTCTCATGAAAAGACCATACCTAACGGTATGACTGCGACTAGAGGAATCCCAGAGACAATGCTCCCCAGAACTTCTGATGGCACAGGACAGGAACCATCCCCGAAGACAAATCATCAGGCATGTAAAAGACTGGTCAGTGGGGGGGAGAGAGATGCTGATGAAGAGTGAGCTAATTAAATCAGGTGGACACTGGTGAGTGTGGAGGCAACTCTTGACTGGAGGGGGGATGGGAAGATAGAGAGAGAGGGAAGATGGCAAAATTGGCACGAAAGGAGAGACTGAAAGTGCTGACTCAATAGGGGGAGAGCAAGTGGGAGAAGGGAGTAAGATGTATGTAAACCTACATGTGACAGACTGACTGGAATGGTAAATGTTCACTTGAAGCTTAATAAAAATTAATTAAAAAAAAATCCTCCTTTTTTGTGTTTTGACTTGTATGCTGCCACTTTGCTGAATTCGTTAGTTCTAACTGCTTTCTTGTGGATTCTTTGTGGTCTGCTATATTTAGGATCATGCCATCTGCAAAAAGGTAATTTTACTTCTTTCATCCCAATTTGGATGTCTTTTATATATTTTTCTTCCCTAATTGCTCTGTCTAGAACTTCCAGTACAATACTGAATAGCAGTGGTGAGAGTAGGTGTCCCTTGTCTTGTTCATGATCTTAAGGGGGAAGCTCTCAGCCTTTCTCCTTTTATTATGATTGTAAAAACAGCTTGGGAGAGGTGTCTGACCTCCTCCAACCCCGCATGGGGGAAGGAGAACCAAGATCAAAGGGCAAGGCTGATTCCAATGAGGTGGAGGTCAGATAACACCTCCTCTCTCTGCCATCTCTTATCAATTCTGACATCAACTGTCTCTCCCATAGTACTCTCTACCGGGTTCAAAAATTCATTGCCATGGCCACACAGAACTCGAAGACCATACTTACAATTACGGGGCTTATTAGGGAAGTAACAGTTACAGTTCAGGCTCAGGATACAGTTCTTCCGTCAGGATACCCTCTCCCAGCTGTGCTCAGAGGCTTACCTCTTCCTGGCCCTCAGCCCCTGCCCAAAGGCATTCGGCTTTCTCTGTGGACCAGGAAGCCCACCTCATCATCTCCTGCTGTCAGGTATCTGCTGCTGAGTCTCTACTTACTTGGTGGTGGTGGTGGACTCCTCCTCTCTGCCCTGGAATTGGCTCTCTTTTAAGGCAAAGCTGACCAATCCCTTTGGTAGGCCACAATTACCCTAACATATAGTCACCTGGGTGAGAGTTATAAGGCCATGGCTAGAAAGGCCACATACAAACGTAATTAATCACACCGCAAGGACGTTGTCTGTGGGCTTTTCATAAATACCCTCTGACAAGTTAAGAGATTCTCTGTATATTCATATCTTGTTGAGAGTTTTTATTATGAAAAGGTGTTGGCTTTTGTCAAAACCCTTTTCTGCATTAAGATGATCATGTGGTTCTTTTCCTTTGTTCTATTGATGTCGTTTATTACATTGATTTTCTAGTGTTGAACCACCCTTGCATTTCTGTGATAAACCCTATTTGATAATGGTGCATTATCCTTTTAATATGTGTTTAAAGTAAGCTTGCTAATATTTTGTTAAGGATTTTTGCTCTGTAATTTTCTTTTCTTGTGATATTTTTTCTTGTTTTGGTACCAGGTAATGCTGACCTCATAGAATGAATTAAGGAGAACTCTTTTTTTCTTTCTTTCTTCTTGAAAAGTTTAAGAAATATTGAAGTTGATTTTGTAAATGATTGGTAGAATTCCTCAGTGCTGGCTCTGGATTTTCTATATTGGGAAGTGTTTGCTTTTTTTATCTCCTCACTTGTTATGGTCTGTCGAAGTCTTCTATTTCTTTTTTGAATTGTTTTACTTTCTATGAATTTGTTATCTCTAAATGTCTTTGCTTCTCTAATCTTCCTCAGTCAAGTGTCTCTAATGTGGGTGTATATAGAAGGGGGTACAGAAACTGATGGAGAAAGAGTTCTAAGAATAAAAATTTTGCTACAACCAAGAAATATTGCTGAAGGTGGTATATGGCACTTAGGTGTGAATGCTTTACATGTAGTTTACGTGCTGGCAGCCCATTTATTTGTTCCTTTTTATGAATCTTTCTTTTCTTTCCTAAAGGTATCTCTGCTACATGGAATCACAGATTATAACGTGTCTCTGAATTCCTCTTCCTGGGCTCCTCGGACCATCCAGAACTGCAGCTTCCCCAACCCCACCACCTTTGGAATGTTCTTTTCCATGTACCTGGTCACTGTTCATGGGAACTTGCTCAGTATCCTGACTATCAGTTCTGACAGCCACCTCCATACCCTCATGTACTTCTTCCTCACCAACCTGTCCTTGGCTGACATTGGTTTCACCTGCACAACAACCCCAAAGATGCTTAATAACATCCACACACACCACAAAATCATCTCCTATGTTGACTGTCTGATTCAGTTGTCTTTGTTAAGTTTTTTTGGATGTATGGCAGTCTGCTAACTACAGTGGCCTATGGCTGGTTTGTGGCCACTTGTCAGCTCCTGCACTACCCAGTCATTATGAGCCCCCACCTCTCTGGTCTGCTGGTTTTGGTATCCTTTCATTAGTCTTTTTTACTCCCAGCTGCACTGCTTGACGGTGCCACAATTTACCTTCTGCACAGATGTGAAAATCCCTAGTTTCTTCTGTGACCTTTAACTTCTCAATCTTGCCTGTTCTGACACCTCCACCAATACCATATTAGAATATTTTATTGGGGCCATTTTTGGTGGGATTTCAGTCTCAGGGATCCTTTTCTCTTATACACAAGTTGTGTCCTCCATTCTGAAAGTCCCAACACCAGGTAGGAAGTATTAAGTTTTATCCACCTGTGGTCTCACCTGTCAGTCGTAGGCTTATTTTAAGGAACTGGCCTCAGAGTGTACCTCTGCTCAGTTGTCTCACCTTTTCTCAGGAGTGGTGCAGTGGCCACAGTTATGCACAGCATTTTTGTCCACATGCTGAACACCTTTATCCACAGCCTGAGGAACAAGAACATCAAAAGGACCCTGCAGAGGCTCCCAGAAGAATAGCCTATTCTTAATTCCTGTGCCATCTTTTTTTGGTCTGTTGATTAGAATAGTCAGAAAAACTAAATACGTGGAACTGAAGACTATGCTGACTTGGTCACACGATTTTTGTAGCTTCCATAGCTTTCACTACTCTTGGTGTTTCATACCAGAAAAATGCTTATTTGATATATCTTTTTGGGAATTGAGTGATGTTCTGGGTTCCATCACATATCATAATATCTGTACAACTGAGTCCTATAACACCTTGGAGCCTTTTCCTTTTGTCACCTAAGACAAAAGCATCCTGGTGCCAGAAGAGCTAGATGGTGCCCAGCCACAACAAATGACTGCCCTGATAGGGAGTACAACAGAGAACCCCTGAGGGAGCAGGAGAAAAGTGGGATGCAGACCCCAAATTCTCATAAAAAGACCAGACTTAATGGTCTGACTAAGACTAAAAGAATCCCAGTAGTCATGGTCCCCAAACCTTCTGTTGGCCCAAGACAGGAACCATTCCCCGAAGCCAACTCATCAGGCTTGGACTGGAATGGACAATGGGTTGGGAAGAGATGCTGATGTGGAGTGAGCTACTTGCATCCGGTGGACACTTGAGTCTATGTTGGCGTCTCCTGTCTGGAGGGGAGATGGGAGGGTAGCGGGGGTTAGAAACTGGTAAACCAGTCACAAAAGGAGAGACTGGAAAGAGGGAGCAGGCTGACTCATTAGGGTGAGAGTAAGTGGGAGTATGTAGTAAGGTGTATATAAGTTTATATGTGAGAGACTGACTTGATTTGTAAACTTTCACTTAAAAGAAAAATAAAAATTATTTTTTTAAAAAAAGCATCCTGGTGAAAGACACAACCCTCTTTAAAAAAAAAACTAAAAAACCTTCTTCCCTTTCCACAGTTTATACTTACTTTCCATCTATTTACATCTATCTTATCTATGCAGTTTAAGTGTGTGAATTCTTGTTCTGGTATCATTGCAAACATCTGGTAATCTCTAAAAATACTCGTGTCTTAGTTGCACCACCAGAGATTCTGATCTATTTAGGCTGATGTGTGTGGTGAGTTGGAGGATTTTTCAAAACACCTCTGGAGGTACTGGTGCGCAACCAAAGTTGAAGATTACTGATGTAAGTGAGACCATTGTTCATTGATCAAAGACTAGAGCCTTCTCTATGGATTCTAACTCAACATTAAGAAAATAAAAATCCTCTAAACCAGTCCAGTGAGAAACATCATGATAAATGGAGAAAAGATTGAAGTTCTAAAGGATTTCATTTTACTTATATTCACAATCAACACCCATGGAAACAGCAGTCAAGAAATCAAAAGACGCATTGCAATGGGCAAAGTGGTTGCAAAAGAGCTCTTTAAAGTGTTGAAAAGCAAAAATGTCACCTTGAGGACTAAGGTGAGCCTGACCGAAGCCATGGTGTTTTCAATCACCTCATATGCATGTGAAAGCTGGACAATGAATAAGGAAGACCGAAGAAGAATTGATGCCTTTGAATTGTGGTGCTGGCAAAGAGTATTGAATGTACCATGGACTGCCAAAAGAATGAACAAATCTGTCTTGGAAGGAGTACAACCAGAATGCTCCTTAGAAACAAGGATGGCAAGACTATGTCTCTCACATAATTTGGATATGTTATCAGGAGGTATCAGTCCCTGGAGAAGGATACCATGCTTGATAAAGTAGAGGGTCAGCAATGAAAAAGACGAAGACTTAATGAGATGGATTGACATAGTGGCTGAAACAACGGGCTTAAGCATAACAACAATTTTGAGGATGGGGCAGAACCAGGCAGTATTTTGTGCTATGTTATACATAGGGTCGCTATGAGTTGGAAGTGAATCAAGAGCACCTAACAACAACAACATTGTTCAGTGACCCTATGTACTAGAGAATGAAACATTGCCCAGGCCTGCACATTCTCACAATCATTGCCGTGTTTGAACCCATTGATACAGCCACTGTGTCAATCCATGTAAATAAGTGTCTTCCTCTTTTTCAGTGACCCTTTAACTTACTAAGCATAATGTCCTTCACCATGTACTGGTCCCTCCGATTACATGTCCAAAGCATGTCAGATGAGGTCTTGCCATCCTTGCTTCTAATGTGCATTCTGGTTGTGCTTCTTCCAAGACAGATTTGTTCACTTTTTTGGTAGTCCATGGTATATTCTTTACCAACACCATAATTCAAAGGCATCAATTCTTCAGTCTTCTTTATTCATTGTCCAGCTTTCGCATACATATGAGGCTACTCAAACATCATGGCTTGGGTCAAATTCACTTTAGTTCTCAAAATAACATCTTTATTTTTTAACACTTTAAAGAGGTCTTTTGCTGCAGAGTTGCCCAATGCAATGGGTCCTTTGATTTCTTTACTGCTTCTTCCATGGGCATTGATTGTGGATCCAAGCAAAATGAAATCCTTGACAACTTCAATATTTTCATAGTGTTGCTTATTGGTACATTTGTGAGGAGTTAATACTTTATGTTGAGGTTTAATCCATACTGAGGGCTGTACACTTTGATCTTCATCAGAATTCTTCAGGTTCTCTTCCCTTTCAACAAGGAAGGTTACATCATCTGCATATCACAGGTTGTTACAGAGTCTTCCACCAATCCTGATGCCGTGTTCATCTTCATATAGTCCAACTTCTTGGATTATTTGCTCAGCATACAGACTGAATAAATATGATGAAAGAATACAACCCTGACGAACACCTTTCCTGATTTTAAACCACACAGTATCCCCTTATTCTGCTCTAATGATTACCTGTTGTTCTCTGTACAGATTCTTCATGAGCACAGTTAAGTGTTCCAGAATTCTCATTCTTTGCAATGTTATCCATAATGTGACATGATCCACACAGTCAAATGCCTTTGCATAGTCAATAAAAACAGGTAAACAGTGGTGGATGTTCATCTGATAGTTGTCTATAGATATCACCAACCCCAATAAACCTATCTTTTCATTTTACTTCTTATCATTTGGTGTAATCACTACTTTCTGCATGTAGTATCTGTCTGTTAGCACTTTTTTCTTATTTGCCTTTCAATATTTCAATAACTATTTTACTAATTACCTATATTAAATAATCTTCGCTAGAATAACTAGCATGGTTTCTTCTTGACTGAACACTGACAGAAAAAGGATATTAAAGGTATGTTGCCATGTGTCTGCATTAGGAAGGTTCTCAGATAAGAAGGTGGTTTAAATCTTATGCCTTGGTTAAGGGTATGCATTTGAGGTTCAAGGAATGGTATCATATTTCCAATTGCTCTGTGGCTCTAAGGGTACCTGAGGATAATTAAGTTACCCAAGTATTCTGAATAAATTTAACTTTTCTTTTCTTTATTCCAGGATCACAAAGGGCCATGTCCTCAGTAAAGGGGGACTCTTTGGGTTTTGATAAGTTATACGTGTAATAACACTACCACTATCAGTCTCAGTCAAGTCAATTCCAGTCATGGTGACCCCACGTGTCAAAGTAGAACTGTGCTCCTAAGGTCTTAAATTGTTGATTTTTTGCAAGTGGGTTGCCTTGAGGTTTTTCAAGGTGCATCTGGGTGGACTCAAACTTCCAGCCTTTCAACTAGTAGCTGACTTTGTTAACTGTTCGCGCTACCCGGAGACTCTACAAAAAAAAAAAAAAAAGGTTAAAAATACGGCAATAGACATTTTTCAATTGAACATGTAAAAAGAGAATGCCAGGAGAAGCCAACATGGTGCTACAGACAGAAGCATCGTGCTGTCCCTCTGGAATAAATACCTGAAAAACTAAGTAAAACACATACAAACATCAACCCTGGAGCCCTAAGTATCAAGTGAAGGGACAAAGAACTCAGTCAAGCACCAAATGGAATAAGAAAGTGACAGAGAATGAGGACAGCTACAGAGTGGAGGTCCCCTTCTAGCTAACGTGGCAAGAATTTGCTATCTTGGACTGCAGCCTCCAGGAACACAGACAATAAGTATGGGAAGGAAGCTTCAAGGAGCTTCCAACAGGAGACAAATCACCCAGTAACCAGGGATATGTATTTTCCTGCCCCCCCCACCCTTCTTCCCCTGTACGAGGCCTCTGCTGCTTTCCAATGAGCCACAGTTGCTCAGCTGGATAGCCACCACCTCATAACACCCAGATTCGAAATCTTGGACCTCAGTCATCAAGGACCGCTGACAGGGAGCATGGAAAGGCAACTTCACAGAGCTCCCAACAGGAGGCAGAACACCCAGAAACCAGGGATACATGCTTTCCCTATCCTCCCCTTTCTTCCCTGTATGAGGCCTCTGTCACTCACCAACAGGCCATGGTCACTTGGTTGGAGAGACACCAGCTCACTGCCACCTGGATTTGCCATCTTGGACCTCAGCCACCAAGGACCTCAGGCAGGTAGTATGGGAAGGCAACTGCATGGAACTCCCAACAGGAGACAGAGCACCCAGTAAACAGGGATACATATTTTCCCAACCCCCACACTTCTTTCCTCTCTTTAGCCTCTGCCACTTTCCAATGAGCCACAGTCATTCAGCTGGAGAGACACCAGCTCACTGCTGCCCAAATCTACCCCAACCCCACCAGCAGACTCCATCATTGCTATTTTTGTTTTATTTATTTATTTTTTGTTACTTTTTGGGAGCTTTTTTTTTGTTTTTTCTCTCCCTTCCTTTTCTTTCTCCTGCCCAGCTAGCGGCATGTGCTGTCCTCTCCCCCTTTCTTGATGGGCTGTGCCATGCCACTTGGCTACAGAGCCACCAGCTCATGGCTTTCTTAGGTCTGCACTGCCCCCACCTGCAGGCTCCAGCAGCATATGGCTTCATCAGGTCAGCCCTGCCCTCACACACTGAATCCTACCTAGCTGCCATTTTACTTTTTTCCTCCTTTTTCTTTTCTTTTCTTTGCTTTTGTTTCTTTCTCTTTTTCCTATTCTTTGTGTCACCTACTTAGCTCTACACATCACATCCTCTCCCTTCTCTCCTGCCTATAGGCACTGAGCACCTAAGCTGTGCTCCTGAACAGCACCAATGTAGTCCCCCAGTCCCACCCCTGTACTGTCCCCAGCCATGCCTCAATGGCCCCATTTTATGCAGCAAATGACTCATTTCTGCCTCTCCCACCCACTTGATCTGCCCTGCTGGGGCATGGTTGAGCAACCAGCCCTGCCAACCTGGTCAGTGTGGTGAGAAGTACCATGCCCACAGATGAGCAAGCAACAAATCACACTGACCCATCTGCCCAGATATAATGAAATGAAACAAACAAAAAAACAGGATGAAACAAACAAATCTACATTCAATAAATGAGGAAAATAATTCCTGAATGTCCCGGAGACATTAGACAACATCAAAAGATTAAAAAAAAAGGACAGGATGGCTCCAGAAAGCAACCAAAATAAAACACCAGATGACCTTCTGGTAGAAGAACTGGCACTGCCTGATAGGGAATTCAAAACTCTAATATTCAGGGCTCTCCAAGACATGAAGAAAAATGAAGACAAAAGTGAGGAAAAATAGACAAAATCACAGAAAATATAAACAAAATCAGGGAAAACACAGACAAAGCAATTGAATAATTCAGGAAAATAATACAGGAACACGATGTCAAAATAAACAAACAACTAGACGTCATACAAAAACAGCAATTAGAAATCCAAAAGATAAACAAGAAGATTTCAGTAATGGAAAGCGCAATAGAAGGTTTTAGATGCAAATTTGAAATGACGGAAGACAGGATCAGTGAAATTGAAGACAAATCCTTGGATACCAGTTTGTTTGAGGGAAAATCAGAGAAAAGAGTGAAGAGAAATGAAGAAACCCTAAGAACCACGTGCAATACAATCAAAAGCAAAAACTTGCATGTGATCAGAGTTCCAGGACAGGGGAGAAAATGGAAAAAACAGAGAGGATTATTGAAGATTTGCTGACA
This sequence comes from Elephas maximus indicus, assembly GCF_024166365.1. Classification (NCBI taxonomy): domain Eukaryota; kingdom Metazoa; phylum Chordata; class Mammalia; order Proboscidea; family Elephantidae; genus Elephas; species Elephas maximus. Next base: position 23,018,317 of record NC_064821.1, on the reverse strand, counting down.
GAAAATTTTGCTAAAATCATGAAAGATGAAAAGCTGACCATTCAAGAAGCTCAATGAATCCCATATAGGATAAACCCCAAAAGAAAATAGCTAAGAAATATCACAAACACACTCACTAAAACCAAAGACAGAGAATCCTGAGAGCAGCTTGAGAAAAGGGGAAACAGTAAGACTCAGCTCTGATTACTCAGCAGAAACAATACAGGCAAGAAGGTAATGAGATGCCATGTATAAAACCTTGAAAGAAAAAAATAGCCAAGAATAATACATCCTGTAAAACCATCGCTCGGATATGATGGTGAAATTAGGACATTTCCAGGTAAACAGAGATTAAGGGAATATGTAAAAATCAAACCAAACTTACAAGAATTATTAATGGGAGTCTTTCAGTTAGAGAACCAAAAACAGCAGAGAACATCCTGAATCTAGGACACAGGACAGAATAGTCCAGATGGCAACCTAGGTAATGAAATCTCAAGGATAAAACAAAACTAAAAGATTTACAACAGGAAACCAGAGAGGTCAGAACTCTTGACTGAAAAATTATAACACTAGAAATAAAGATATGTTGTGAGGTCTCTGTAATTGGAAGAATACAAACTGTGCTCAGGAAAAAAGGTTTTAGATATGTCTTGGTAAAGTGTCTACAATTAAGTTTAACATGGTGGGTTCATATTTCTAGTTCCTGAGTGGCTTTAATGGTGCTGAAGGATTCTTAAGTCATTCAAATCATTATGAATAAATTTAACTTTACCTTCTTTTCATTACTCTAGAATAGCAAAGGGCAACATTCTCAGCAAAGGACACTCTAATCTTCCAGTAGTTACAGCCTTCTTGGAATTTCACTTTGTAAACATGCTCCCCTCTCTTTTGTCATGATGGGTCTGCCTTGGGGCTCCTCCTGTTCTTCATTGTATGGATATCCACCTTTCCTTTAAGATGCCACAGTTTGTTTCTGGGATCTCTAAATCAGGTCCAATAACCAGTTTTGTTTTACTGCCTTTAACCCCTAGGCTAAATGCCCACCATCTTCACTGACAAGAGACTTTGATCTTCAAAGTATGCCTGAACCTGGATACATGATGGATGACCTTAGAATTAATGTTTGCACAATGAGACCTTGAGCAGTTTAAGGGCAGAGACGGAATATCATTAATCTCTATATTCAAATCTAGTGCAGTGTGGACAGATATTTGGCACATCTCCACTTTGTATGATGTTGAATAAATTAGTTACTTTCTTGGAAGAAAATGTAAAGGCATTTTGTCAACCATGCATCCAGTATTTTCTTTCCTCCTTGAATCACCAGGCCTTTTACAGAGATCTCTATGACAGAAGAAATGTATGATTTGCTTTTATTATTATGCACATTCAAGGGGATGTATATTTCCTCATCTAATACCTTGTACAAGATTAAGAATTATAGAAAAAAGGGTGAGTTTTGATAAGTTCTACAAATAACCAAGGAATAAAAAGTAAATTGGATATCTAAAAAGGGAATGCAAGATAGTTGTGTTACCTTCAAAGATACTCATCAGAAGAGAAGAAATTGGGAAAAGCAACTTTTACCAAACAATCATAACTATCTCTGTTTATCATATACCATGTACTCTAAACATAGGTGTGGCAGTAACCCTAATGTCTGAAAACCTCTACCCACTATGAAATAACTTCAGTTTTGATATTACACTTTTGCTACAGCCCAAGAATTCTCAAATGTCTCCACACTGAGGCTCTCTCTCTTCCTCTAAAGACCTGCCATTTGAGCATCTGGTCTCCCCCAAGTTACCATCTGCCATTGCATGTACACACATAAAGAGCATTTGTTCTTCCATATTCAATTTAATTTGTTATATACTCCAGTTTTCTTCATAACAATTAGTGACAAACCAATCTCCAAGCTCGTCAGCAAAGAGATCTCTGAGCCAGAAGGGCTGCATGAGTAGGATGTAGAAGGTTACAGTAGTCTTTTTCTTATATACACCACTTTATCTACTAGAGAAAACAGAGAAGCCAAAGGCACATTTTATTGAGACTTCCAGACACAAACGGATCTAAATAAATAACATTCTAGAGTGAAATGAGACCTCCCTAAAAAAAAAACCCACTGACTTTGAGTCAATTCCAACTCATAGTGGCCCTATAGGACAGAGTAGAACTGCCCAATAGAGTTTCCAAGGAGTACCTGGTGGATTTGAACTGCCAACCCTTTGGTTAGCAGCCGTAGCACTTAACCACTACTCCACCAGGGTTTCCAAGACCTCTCTAGCGAAACATAAATCAGAAGCTCCTGGGATATTTGTTGACGTTGTGCATGGAATGGCTGCGACAGGCCTAATATCAATGGAAGGGCTCTGCTGGTATTACAGAAATCAGAGAGGCTTCTGACTGCAAGGCCAGGAGCAGCAGGATGGGGTTTGTAGGAATTCTACCACATAACCTGTTTCTCTCCAGGGATTGTTTGCAGAAAGCACAATGGTGCAATGGATTGGTACTATGCTAGAAAGCAGAGAGACCTCTCCAGATTCTGCTTGCGCTTAGAGCCTACCGTCCTTATAGAGAAGGAAGCCTGCGTAGTGTGTAGCTTCCAAGATTCTCCCAGTGACCCACACCTCCTGTACTCATGCTCTTGTGGATTATCATCCCTGGGTGTGTGCTGGACTCAGTTAATTGCTTCTATCACATAGAATTTGGAAAACTTTGGGGATATCACTTCCACTATTGGGGTGTGAAAAGAATCCGGCTTTCATCTTGTCAGCCCTCTCGTGCTCTCTGGCTGTCTCACTGTGATGAAAACCAGTGTCTATGTTGCCAGCTGCGTGATGGAGTTGTCCATGTGGTCAGAAGCTAAGGGAGGCCTCTGGCCAACAGACTGTGAGAAACAAATCCTGCCAATTGACACATGAGTGACCTTGGAATCAGATCCTTTTCCAATAAAGCCTTGATACAACTGCAGCCCAGGCCAACATTTTGAATGTAGCCTTCGGTGAAGCCTACAGACATATTTAGGGGAAGGATCAAGTTATCAAAGAGTATAACAAAATAAATAGCTTTCCAAAGTACCAACATACATTAACGACACAGAAATATTAGAATTGGCGCTGTCATTCAAATCAGCAAAAATATATGTTGTAAATGCATGAAACCCCAAACCACGTGCAATGGCTACAGAAAGGAAAATAGGAAGTTCTCCTTCATGACACAGATATTTATTCAGAAAATGGAAATATCAGGTTCTTGGTTTAGATGATCTGTTGTTGTTAGGTGCTGTTGAGTTGATTTCAGCTCATAGTGATCCCATATGACAGTAGAACTGCCCCATGGGGTTTTCAAGGCTCTATTCCTTTTTTTAATTTGTTCTTTTTTTTTTTTTTGTGCTTTAAGTGAAAGTTTACAAATCAAGTCATTCTCTCGTACAAAAATTTATATACACATTGTTATATACTCCTAGTTAAAAAAAAAAAAAAAAAACAAGCCCAGTGCTGTCGAGTCGATTCCGACTCATAGCGACCCTATAGAACAGAGTAGAACCGCGCCATAGAGTTTCCAAGGAGTGTCTGGCGGATTTGAACTGCCGACTGTTTGGTTTGCAGCCGTAGCACTTAACCGCTAAACCACCAGGGTTTCCTACTTCTAGTTGCTCTCCCCCTAATGAGACATCACACTCCTTCTCTCCACCCTGTACACCCATGTTCATTCAGCCACCTTCTGTCACCCTCTGCCTTTTCATTTCCCCTCCAGACAGAAGCTGCCCACAGTCTCATGTGTCTACTTGAGCCAAGAAGCTCACTCCTCACCAGTATCATTTTCTTTCTTATGGTCCAGTCCAATCCCTGTCTGAAGAGTTGGCTTTGGGAATGGTTCCAGTCTTGGGCTAACAGAAGGTCTGGGAACCATGGCCTTCAGGGTCATTCTAGTTTCAGTCAGACCATTAAGTCTGGTCTTCTTATGAGAATTTGAGGTCTGCATCCCACTGTTCTACTGCTCCATCAGGGATTCTCTGTTGTGTTCCCTATCAGGGCAGTCATCTTTTGTAGCCAGGCACCATCTAGTTCTTCTGGTCTGAGGCTGATGTAGTCCCTGGTTTATGTGGCCCTTTCTGTCTCTTGGGGTCATAATTACCTTGTGTTTTTGGTGTTCTTCATTCTCCTTTGTGCTCCAGGTGGGTTGAGACCAATTGATGCATCTTAGATGGAGGCCACTCTCCAAAGTGCTGAATGTTTTCGTAATAGATTTTATTATGTCACTTGACCTAGATGTCCCCTGAAACCATGGTCCCCAAACCCCCACCCCTAGCTACACTGGCCTTCAAAGTGTTCAGTTTATTCAGAAAACACCTTTGGTTTTAGTTTAGTCCAGTTGTGCTGACCTCTCCTGTATTGTGTGTTGTCTTTTCCTTCAACTAAAATAGTTCTTGTCTACTAATTAGTGAATACCCCTCTTCCTGCTTCCCTCCCCACTCTTGTAACCACCAAAGAATATTTTCTTCTTTGTTTAATATATTTCTTCAGTTCTTATAATAGTGGTCTCATATAATATTTGTCATTTTGCAACTAATTTCACTCAGCATAATGTCTTCTAGATTCCTCCATGTTATGAAATGTTTCATGGATTCATCATTGTTCTTGAGTGATGCATATATTCCATTTTGTTAACATACCATAATTTATATAACCATCCATCCTTTGATGGCACCTTGGTTGCTTCCATCTTTTTGCTATTGTAAACAGTACTGCAATGAACATGGGTGTCCAAATATCTGTTCATGTAAAGGCTCTTATTTCTCTAGGATATATTCCAAGGAGTGGGATTGCTGGATGGTATGGTAGTTCTATTTCTAGCTTTTTAAGGAAGCGACAAATTGATTTCCAAAGTGGTTTTATGAATTTACATTCCCACCAGTGTTGTATAAATGTTCCAGACTCTCCACAACCAAGGTTTCATTCTTTATGGGAACACATGACCAGGTCTTTCTGCTGTGGGATGGCTAAGTAGGTTCCAACCATCAACCTTTCAGTTAGCCACCAAACACTTTAACCACAGTACCACCATGAATTTATAGAATATTTATCCTCCCTAAATGACATGATTCATTCAGTGGATTTGAGGATATTAAATCACACACTGATTTTTTAAATTGAAAAAAAAAAAAAGAATATCTGATTTTTATGTTAAAATCCATGCAACTTGGAAGTTAGAGGTAAGGAACACAGGTAAGCTTCCTCCTTAGAATGGCAGGGCCCAGATACCAGAGATATTCACTTTCTCCTCTTTCTGTGTCATTAATATTAACAAGACTTCAGAGATTGGAATAACATGAGCCAGTATGGCTAATTGTGCGCTCTGGGCATTGAGCTCTCAAGGCCGTATAGCTATAAATAACCCACCTGTGCCCCGAAGGCCTTCAGTTTGCCCAGCTGAGCTCAGTGAGCTCTGTAGATGTGTCTCTCCTCTATAGTGGTTGTCTGCCTCAGAAGATCCATGCCTCAGTCTCGCTTCCTGATAGTCTTGAGGAAGGTGCCTCAGTCTTCAGTCCCACCCAGGGGGAGGGGTGGCAGAGCCACACTCCTTGGTGATGCGCTAGCAGAGACTCAGCACAATCCAGTAAGTGCCATGGGAGACAGTGGACACATCAGGGCTGGGAAGCATCGTTTCCTCCTCATCAGGATACTCAGCACACTTATGATGGCCAGAAGGGGAGGCTCTGAAATGTTAAGTTTCAATTCGGAGTCCTGTGAAGTTTTTGTTTCTGGTTCTGGTGGAGGTCCAAGAAAGCTCATTTAGAGTTTTAACTTCTTTTGTATTGGTTCTGGCTCCTGTTGCACTTCCCTAGCAGAGTAGGAAATGTGTCCTTCTTACAAAATGATCTTCTAGATGGTAATGGTAACAATAATGATGAAGATGATGACAGTAACCACAGTATCATGAGAGCTAATTGAAGGCTGTCCAGTGCCAGGATCTAAGTTTCCTATGTAGCTTGTTTCCTTTTTCTGCACAACCACACCCAGAAAAGAGCAACACACATTATTGTCATTTCACAGAAGAGAAATGGAGCACAGCCTTTTTTGTCACTTGTTGCAGCTCATGAGCCAGAAAAGGTTGAAGCCAGGTTTGAATCCAGGCAGTGTGACAGCAGACACAGAGCACCTGGCACTTTGCTTTTCTGGTGTCTCCAGGCAGACACCGCTTGCTCACTGTGCTCTTTTGTGGGGGGTTTCTGCTAGTCCAAAGTGGACAGCAGTGGGTACCTCTTTGTGCCTATACTATCAGAAAGATAGTTGAGAATATAGGATGTGGTCACATCAGGGGTTGGCAGATTATAATTCAGGACACATTTGTCTCTTGTCCTCTTTCCTGGATTTTGTCTCGCTGTCCATTAGTCCTTTCATTCTAGTAACTTAGTCCATCTCAGTCTCGGAGACATAAAGACAGGATCTTGGGTTGCATTCCTTGTCAGGATGCTGGAATGAGTTTAAAAGTATAACTTAGACTTCTGCTTTAAACATTTTGAAATATGAAGAAACAGAATGAAGATGGTGAGTGCATGTGCCCCAGTGACGTACAATTTAATTGTGAATCCTGTCTGCTCTCCTTATGATCTGCGTGCCACAGGGCAAGTGCCTATTTCTCTCAGTTTTCACATTATCATGTGATTTGATCTGCAGCTGATAGAGGGAGAGAGATCTGCATTGCTGTATGGGTTAAACAGATAATGGATATTGCCTAAATGATTAACTATATGATGGATGAATATAGTCAGGGCACATCAGTTTTACATATTATAATTATTAATATAAATTAGATATAGCTTCACACCATTCAACTAAAGTATCCTGTGATCTGAAGGTTTTGTTTTGTCTGGATCCCTGTAAGAGCATTTATTTTCATTCTTATACAAGTGGCACAGTGGTTAAGAGCTAGGCTGCTAACCAGAAGGCTGGCAGTTCAAATCCACCAGTCACTCCTTGGAAACCCTATGGGGCAATTCTACCCTGTCCTATAGTATTGCTATGAGTCGGAATTGACTTGATGGCAATGGGTTGATACAAGAGTGTATAAAAATCTTGGAAGGAAACAACTGAGTCTTGTTCATTTCTAATTTCCCAGAGCATATCCCCTGCTTGGCACAGAGTAGGCTACAGTCCCAAGGACAACAACAAATCTTTGTTAAATACGGAATAGACCCTTGGTTCATTTTTCCTTGGTTCACAAGATCAGAGTGTAGGCTCTAAAGCTTCTACACTGGGTACTTCCCTGCCTGTGCTTTCATCCCTCCAAGGTTGTGCCATAGGACTAGAGATAAGGTAAAATAGGGCATAAATATACCTATATCATGGGTTTTCTATGGGACCTATTTAACAGAGTGTATAACATTCAATTATTTTCAAAAATTGTGAAGATTTTGATAAAACTGAAAGTTAAAAAGGAAAAATGGAGAAAGTAAACTTTGTCATGTGAACCTAGGCACATTTTAAGATTTCAGTACATTATATGCTCAAATTTCCTGGGATATATTAGGCTTCTTTCTGATATAATCAGATAAAACTGGGATTGTATGTCAACAATGAACCCTCTATTCTCGTATTGATTCAAATTCTGATTAAAAAACTATGTCCAAGTATTTACTAAGTGCCAAATCTTTGTTAGCCACCACGCGCAACCTAGCATGGGTGTTATTCCCCCATTTCTAGTCGACGGCACTAGGTTTTGTTTTTTATTTCTAGGTAAGAGAGGTTGGGATATTTACATGTGCTCCAAATTCGGCGTGTTTAAGATACGGGATTAGGACCTTGCCGTCCTGATTGCTATTCCAGGGCTCTGTCTCCTGAACAAGAGCTGAATGATTGTGTTTCTTTTCCGATGAGCAAATGGAGACTCACCCATTGAGTCTTCCTCTTACAACTTGGTGAGTTGATCTGGAATTAAGCAAATGAGCCAAATGCTTTACAGGGAATTTTATAGTATGAGCCCTGTGGCTTGTAGGGTTTTCTCTGAATAATAATGCGTTTTACTGTATACATAGGAAATCTGAGCTATACGACTGTTATTCTTTACACAGAATGGTAATTTTCATGTGACTGTATTATGGAATGACCATTACCAGCCAACTTCCATGGATATTTGATTCCATACCTTGAAATAAAAGCATGTAGCTGTGTCTGAATTTGTATTGGTAAACTAATGTTTGAATAGTAGATTCGGACATGTATCAATTTTATACTTCAAACAACTCTGCTCCATGCACATATAATATAGAAATTCTTAACTGTGAGTTGTGACTAATGAATTTACAAATTATAAATTGTGACTAATAAATACATATATAGGGAATTCTCAGTTAAGAATAATACGATGAGTGAAAGAAAATTCTGCTACGATGTTCTTAATAAGAAAATGACATAAAATGAGCCTTCACCCAGCAATACTATGCACCATTTGAAGTATGTGAAATAGATGTATGCACTTCCTAAAACACAAAAATAATTTTTTTTTTAAAGTATGTGAAATAGATGTATGCACTTCCTAGAGACAGTTAAAACACAATGTTGTAGTAAATGAGAACTTCCATGGGGCAATATGTGAGATTAAACTATTTAGGTACAATATCAAGAAAACTGCTTATGGATACAAAAATTAATGCTAATATTATGAAAATACTGAGAGGAAAATAAACACACAAGATTTATTACAGAGGTTGCCTTTTGTGGAGGGATAGGATCATACATCAAGAACAAGAAAATTCAGGTTTTATGGGTAATATTTCAATCTCTAAAATATGAGTTAAAAAGCAAATATTTTTAAATGCTTATGTAATTAATGTCAGGAGTGAGTATTAATGATAATAATAGATCACATTGGTGGAGCCCTTACTAAGTGCCTGGCAATAATCTAAAGCAATGGTTCTCAACCCTGGCTGCACATCAGGATGACCAAGGACTCACATATAGAGTGTGATTTAATGGGCTCTAGGTTGTGGCCAGCTCATCATTATATTTTAAAAGATCCATAGATAATTATAATTATCAACTAGCATTAGGAACCAGTGGTGTAAGCAATTTATATACACTATTTAATCTAAACAAGAACTCTGGAAACCCTGGTGGCATAGTGGTTAAGAGCTACGGCTGTTAACCAAAGAGCCGGCAGTTCAAATCCACCAGATGCTCCTAGGAAACTCTATGGGGCAGTTCTGCTCTGTCCTATGTGGTCACAATGAATCAGAATTGACGCAATGGGTTTCTTTTTTGCTTTATTTAATCTAATTTCTTTCTACAAATATAGATGTTAGGTTTAATTAATACATATATTTCAACAAATGTGCATATGAACAATATGTTATTTTATATTATCCTCTGTTCTTTTCCCTTTTTGTATTCCCAAATTAAATCATATTGTACCTTCCAAGAGAAATGAAGAAGTGAGTTGCCATCAATAAGCTGAGATGTAAATTCCAATCCCCTGATAACGAAGGATTGACTTGGAAAGCTGTTCAGTAGGCCTAAAATGGCTGGGTTTCAAACCTGGCTTTGGAAAGGCCCTGGTCCTAATTTTCTCAATCATAAACAAGAATGTTGATTTTTCCTAAATTTTTTCTAAAAATTTAGGATGAGAAACATATTTCAGCATTTTATCAAGTCAATAGAGAATGGAAACAAATAAATGAAAAGAGCCAGTTGAACACCAGAATTTCTCCTGAGATGGTGGTGTATTGATGAAATAATACACATACAGTGAAAATTAGGAACAGAGTGTTTCTTATTGTTTAATCACTGGTGCATTTTACTCTAATGCCACCTTTGGGATCATCAATGCTGCATGATTTTGTACATTTACCAAACCACTATTATGAACATTTGATGTCCATTAAAGCCAAAGGAGAGGAAGTATATTTTAAAAGATTTTTAAAGGCAGCACGCATATTTGAATGACCATGTATCTCCATTTAAGATGAATGTCAGAAAACCAAAGAATGATGAAAACCTGTGAAGATGATTGACATATAAACACACTCAGTGATTATGAACATTTTATCTTAAATTAGAATTCAGCTAATGAGGTCCCTGGGTGAAGTAAATCGTTTGAGCTCAATTACCAACCTGAAGGTTGGTAGTTCCTACACACCCCCCAGTGCTGTGAAAGAAAAGCCTGGTGATCTGCTTCTGTAAAGATTAAGGCCAAGGAAACCCTATGGAGCAGTTTTATCCTATAACACATGGGATAACCATGAGTCAGAATCAACTCGATGGCAACTGTTTTTTCTTTGTATTTTAATGTGTTCCTATGTCTCATTTGCTGTTTTATAAATAGTCCAAATCAAAATAATTTATTTTAATGTATTTGGATAAAATAAAGTACATCTGACTGCTTCTTAAAAAGAACAACCGATTGTCATTGAGTAGATTCTGACTCATGGTGACACTATGTGTGTCACAGTAGAACTGTGCTCCATGGGGTTTTCAATGACTGATTTTTTGGAAGTAGATCACCAGGCTTTCTTCTGAGATACCTCTGAATGGACTTCGATCTTTTGGTTAGCAGCCAAGTAGTTAGCCATTTACCCACCCTGGGACCGAAAGTGCTTCTCAGTGTCCTTTAACTGAAATGACTTTTTTCTTTAAAGAAGGATAATTCTTATTGCATATGTTTTCTTCATTAAAAAATGATGCATAGAGGGGGTGATATTTTGCTCCATCTATGAATTTATTTTTTCCTTTTTTGCATCCTTTGATTTCTTTTTTTATTGTATTTTAGATGAGGGTTTACAGGGCAAATTAGTTTCTCATCAAACAATACACATGTTCTGTGACATTGGTTGCCACACGCACTGCAGGTCAAAGATTTCCTCTTCTTGACCTTGGGTTCCCCTTTACCAGCTTTCCTGTTCCCTTCTGCTTTCTAGTCCTTACCCCTGGGATGGTATGCCCATTCAGTCTCATTTTGTTTCATGGGCCTGTCTGATCTTTGGCTGAAGGGTTAACCTCAGGAGTGACATCAGTACTGAGATAAAATGGAGTGTCAGGGCCATACTCTTGGGATTTCTCCAGTCTCTGTGAGACCAGAAAATCTTCGCCCAACCTTTTTTTTTTTTTTTCTGTGAGTGAGAATATTGTTCTACATTTTTATCCAGCTCTGTCTGGGCCCTTCTATTGTGATCACTGTCAGAGCAGTGAGGGTGGTAGCCAGGCACCATCTAGTTGTACTGGATTCAGGCTTGTATAGAGGCTGTGGTCCTTGTGATCCATTTGTCCTTTGGACTAATCTTTCCCTTGTGCCTTTGGTTTTCTTCATTCTCTTTTGCGCCAGATGGCGTGAGACCAGTGGAGTATCTTAGATGGCTGCTTGCAATCTTTTAAAACCCCAGATGCTTCTCACCAAAGTGGGACGTATAACATTTTCTTTATAAACTATGTTATGCCAATTGAGCTAGAAGTTTCCCAAGACCATAGTTCCCATCCCTCAGCCCAGTAATTTCATCCCTCAGGGAGTTTGGATGTGACTATGGAGCTTCCATGTCCTTGCTTTGGTCAAATTGTGCCGGCTTGCCCAGTATTGTGCACTGTCTTACTCTTCACCATAGTTACCACTTATCTATTGTTATGAATTTGTTATCTTAAAATGTCCTTGTCATTCTAACATTCTCTAGCCCAGAGTCTCTAAAGTGATTGTGTACAGAAACTGGTGAATAGCACAGAAAACAGCAAGGAAAGAGTTCTGAGAAGTACAGTGGTTGAGTTTGCTATAACTGAGTAATATGGCTGAAGGTACTGGGGTGTTAGGTCCTTAAGTGTGTACATCTATGAATTTGTGGGCTTTACTTGTGAATTCCTTGAATTCCAAATACAGACACAGTGCTGGGTGCTTCTTTACTTGTTTTAACAATCCTCTTTTCTTTTTCCAAATGCTGTCTCAGGTACATGATGCCACAGAACCTAACAAGTATCTCAAAATTTCTCCTCCTGGGCTTCTCTGAGGATCCAGAATTGCAGCCTCTCCTCTTTGGGCTGTTCCTGTCTATGTACCTGATCACTGTGACTGGGAACTTGCTCATCATCCTGGCTGTCACCTCTGACTCCCATCTCCACTTCCCCATGTTCTTCTTCCTCTCCATCCTGTCCTTGGCTGACATCGGTTTCATTTCCACCACAGTCAAAAAGATGCTAGTGAACATCCAGACACAGAGCAAATCCATCACCTATGGGGGCTGCCTGACACAAGTGTCCTTTTTTTATCTCTTTGGATCTCCTGACAGTCCGCTACTCACCACAATGGCTTATGACCGGTTTGTGGCCATCTGTCACCCACTGCACTATACAGTCATCATGAACCCCCATTTCTGTGGCTTGCTAGTTTTGATAACTTTTCTCATCAGCCTTTTAGTGTCCCAGCTGCATCTTTCAATGGTGTTACCACTTACCTTCTGCACAGATGTGGAAGTTCCTCATTTCTTCTGTGACCCTCCTCAACTCTTTAACTTTCCCTGTTCTGACACCTGCACAAATACCATATTACTGTATTGTTTTAGTGCCATCTTTCATGGTGGTCCAGTCTCAGGGATCCTTTGTTCTTACACTCAAATTTTTTCCTCTATTCAAAGAGTCTCGTCTTCAGGTGGGAAGTAGAAAGCCTTTTCCACCTGTGGCTCCCACCTGTCAGTTGTTTGTTTATTTTATGGAACAGGCCTTGGAGTGTACCTCAGTTCAGCTGTCTCATCTTCTGCCAGGAAGGATACAGGGGCCTCAGTGATGTACACCGTGATTATCCCCATGTTGAACCCCTTCATCTACAGCCTGAGGAACAGAGACATCAAGAGAGCCCTGCAGAAAATCCTCACCAGAACAACCTAATGTCAACATTTGTACCATCTCTTTTGGTATGTGTATTGGAAAATACAGCAAAACCAAACATCTACAATCAGAAATCTGGCCTTTTTGGTTACATAATTTTTTAGCTCTTGTAGGTTTTTTTTTTTTATATATAATTTTTATTGTGCTTTAAGTGAAAGTTTACAAAACAAGACAGTCTCTCACATAAAAACTTATATACACCTTGTTACATACTCCCAATTACTCACCCCCTAATGAGTCAGCAGCTCCCTCCCTCCACTCTCTTTTCATGTCCATTTTGCCAGCTTCTAACCCCCTCTACCTTCTCATCTCCCCTCCAAGCAGGAGATGTCAACATAGTCTCAAGTGTCCAGCTGATCCAAGAAGCTCACTTATCACCAGCATCCCTTTCCAACCCATTGTCTAGTCCAACCCATGTTTGACAAGTTAGTTTCAGGAATGGTCCCTGTCCTGGGCCGACAGAAGGTCTGGGGGCCGTGACCACTGGGATCCTTCTAGTTTTAGTCCGACCATTAACTCTGATCTTTTTATGAGAATTTGGGGTCTGCATCCCACTGTTCTTCTGCTCCCTCAGGGGTTCTCTGTTGTGTTCCCTGTCAGGGCAGTCATCGGTTGTAGGCAGGCACCATCTAGTTCTTCTGGTCTGAGGATGATGTAGTCTCTGGTTCATGTGTCCATTTCTGTCTCTTGGGCTGGTAATTACTTTGTGTCCTTGGTGTTCTTCATTCTCCTTTGATCCAGGTGGGTTGAGACTCATTGATGCATCTTAGATGGCCACTCGCTAGTGTTTAACACCCCAGATGACACTCTTTAAAGTGGAATGCAGAATGTTTTTTAATAGATTTTATTATGCCAATTGACTTACATGTCCACTGAAACCATGGTCCCTAAACCCCTGCCTCTGCTTCACTGACCTATGAAGCATTTGGTTTATTCAGGAAACTACTTTACTTTTGGTTTAGTCCAGTTGTGCTGACCTCCCCTGTATTGAGTGTTGTCTTTCCCTTCACCTAAAGTAGTTCTTATCTACTATCTAATTAGCAAATACACCTCTCCACCCTGTCTCTGTCCCCCATCTCGTAACAACAAAAGAATGTGTTCTTCTCAGTTTAAACTCTTTCTCAAGTTCTTGTAATAGTGGTCTTATACAATATTTGTCCTTTTGCAACTGACTAATTTTGCTCAGCATAAAGCCTTCCAGGTTCCTCCATGTTATGAAATGTTTCACAGATTCATCACTGTTCTTTATCGATGCATAGTATTCCGTTGTGTGAATATGTTGTTGTTGTTGTTGTTAGGTGCCATCAAGTCGGCTCCAACTCATAGCGACCCCATGCACAACAGAACGAAACACTGCCCGGTTCTGAGCCATCCTTATAATCATTGCTGTGCTTGTGCTCATTGTTGCAGCCACTGTGTCAATCCACCTCCTTGAGTGTCTTCCTCTTTTCCGCTGACCCGGTACTCTGCCAAGCATGATGTCCTTCGCCGGGGACTGATCCCTCCTGACAACATGTCCAAAGTATGTAAGACGCAGTCTCACCATCGGTGCCTCTAAGTAGGATTCTGGCCACACTTCTTCCAAGACAGATTTGTTCATTCTTTTGGCAGTCCACGGTATATTTGATATTCTTTGCTTACACCACAATTCAAAGGTGTCAATTCTTCTTTGGTCTTCCTTATTCATTGTCCAGCTTTCACATGCATATGAGGTGATTGAAAACACCATGGCTTTGGTCAGGCTCACCTTAGTCCTCAAGGTGAAAACTCTACATTCCAATTCCTCGATTCTGCTCCTCTGACTTCCTATTGAGTTGTCTAATTCTGTAATTTTGTAGTTAATGTTTTGAATTTCTGAATGCTGTCTCTGTATGTATTCATGCAGCTTATTAAATTTTTCACTATGTTCTTGAATAATCTTTTTGATTTCTTCAACTGCTTTATTTGTGTGTCCCTTGGCTTTTTCTGTAGATTGCCTTATTTTATTTCTGAGGTCATCCCTGATGTGTTCAAGCATTCTGTATTTCTTATATTCTACATCTGGCAATTCTACGAATGTATCTTCATCTGGGAAAGATTTTGATTCTCTGATTTGGGGGTTGTAGAAGCAATCATGGTCTGCTTCTTTATGTGATTTGATATCGACTGCTGTCTCTGAGCCATCTATAAGATATTGTAATGATTTATTTTATATTTGCTCTCTAAGTCTTATCTTCTTGTTTTGTTTTGTTTCAATACACCCAGATGGGCTAGTAGAGTGTGCTAACTTTGTTGTTGTAACCTTTGAATCACTTATGTGCTGTTACCAGCTGGTCTGAGCTGTTACTGGGTATATGAGCCTCTGAGTCCATTCACTATTCTTGAATAGAATCAGCTCAGGCGTCCAGATAGTGGGTCAATTAGTGTGTGGTGTAGGTTCTCATATATTATCTTAGAGGAGTAGTAGCAATGGTTGTATGCTCCCGTTTCTAGTAGCAGCAGGGTGTCACACTCCAAGCAGGGTAGAATGCTGACAGCCTTTCCCCAAGTGCCAGTGAGGTAGGAGTGTCTCTATTCTCTAGAGTGCTCTGGTGGATGTGCTCTGCAGCTGTATCTCAGGCACCCAATGCTTGCACCTCTACTTATTGGTAGGCATCGCTATCCTCAGACTCCTTTAACGGGTGGCTAGGTGGTGTGGGTGGAGCGTCAGCCCTCAGTTCCCTTCTGTGAATCAGTGAGGGCTCTGTTTAATAGGTATAGAGGTATCAGACCTCCAAAACTTTCATTTTCACTGCTCAGCTAAAACAATTACAGTAAGATCTCTATCAGAATTGCCTTTGCATCATAATAGCCACCTGGTTCCCTGTAGAGGTGAAAGCCAAAGACTGTAGATCTCTTATGCCTGGATGGAATTGGTTCTGTATTGTTATTCCAGTTTAGGGAAGTCAGGAAAGGATTTTTTTTTTCCCTGATTGTTAATTGGTGTTTTTCTTAGGCCAGGAGAATTGGTTAGAACAAAAAAAAAAACAGCCGAGCACTTCACTCTCTGGCCCAGGGAATTCCAATGTTAATGAAGCCAACTGGGGCAGGGAGGGGTGGGATCAGATAGATAGGAGAGAGTAGCATGGCAAAATAGACAGAGATACTTACATTGTTTGATGAGGACTGTTTTATCTGAGATTCCAGAGGGGTGTGCAGGCTGTGTGTTCTGGCTGGGTCCCCGCCGAGATTGCCCCAGAGGGTTAGGGCTGCGTCCGGTGCTTGCCTTTTCTCAGGAATCCACCATCAGCCCTGAGGCACTGTCTCCAAGGCCCAGCACCAAGGGATCAGTGCTTGGTAGCTCTCATAGGTTTTAGTCTCAAGATTTCATACCTGAAGATTCCTTTGTCACATTTTTAATGGGATAGTGGGAGTGTTCTGCAATAAGTCAGTCTTCATGATCAAATCCCATTATAGCTATGAAGCCTTCTGTAGCTTCTCATCTATGACCCAGGCTTTCTGGTAAAATGCACACATCTATTTTTATGTACTTATTATCATCATCTTTTACCATAATTCCTATCTATTACCCAGACTACTTTTGTACCTAACAGAACAGTATATGCAGGTTATGTGTGAGAATGCATGTAACTGGTTGCAAACCTTGACTTCATATTGCAATAATCTGGGAAGCTTAAAAAGTATCGATGCCTTGGACCCACCAGTACGGATTCTGATTTAATTGGATCAGTATGTGTCTCAAGCATGAAATTTTTAAAGCATCACAGGTGCTTGCTTTTAATGTTCAGCCAAGGTGACAACTACTCATCTTTTTAGACTTTTCCTTCAAAGGTTATTTTGCTGTGGGTATTTTGCACCTCCTGAGCATTTGCTGAAGATCTGAAAATGATCAGAGCTCACAAGGGGAAAGATATGAAAAAACTTGCCCTACCAACAGGCAAGTGATTTTTCTCAATATTCTTTTTTTTTATTATTATTGTGCTTTAAGTGAAAGTTTACTAATCAATTCAATCTCTCACACAAAAACTTATATACACATTGCTACATACTCCCAATTGCTCCCCCTGTAATAAGACAGCCCTCTCCCTCCCTCCACACTCTCATTTCGTGTCCAATTTGCCAGCTTCTAACCCCGTCTACCTTCTTGTCTCCCCTCCAGGCGGGAGATGTCAACATACTCTCAAGCGTCCACCTGACCCAAGAAGCTCACTCCTCTTCAGCATCCATCTCCATCCCATTGTCCAGTACAAACCCTGTCTGAAGAGTTGGCTTTGGGAATGGTACCTGCCCTGGGCCAACAGAAGTTCTGGGGGCCATGACCACTGGGGTCCTTGCAGTCTCAGTCAGACCATCAAGTCCAGTCTTATAAGAATTTGGGGTCTGCATCCCACTGCTCTCCTGCTCCCTCAGAGGTTCTCTGTTGTGTTCCCTGTCAGGGCAGTCATCAGTTGTAGCTGCGCAACATCTAGTTCTCCTGGTCTGAGGCTAATGTAGCCTTTGTTTTATGTGGTCCTTTCTGTCTCTTGGCCTCATAATTACCTTTTGTCCTTGGTGTTCTTCATTCTTCTTTGGTCCAGTTGGGTTGAGACCAATTGATGCATCTTAGATGGCCACTTGCTAACATTTAAGACCCCAGACACCACTCTTCGAAGTGAGATGCAGAATGTTTTCATAATAGATTTTATTATTACAATTGACCTAGATGTCCCCTGAAACTATGGTCCCCAAACCCCTGCCCTGCTACTCTGGCCTTCAAAGCATTCAGTTTGTTCAGGGAACTTCTTTGCTTTTGGTTTAGTCCAGTTGTGCTGACCTTGCCTGTATTCTGTGTAATCTTTCCCATCACCTAAAGTAGTTCTTAAAAAAAAAAAAATTTTTTTTTTTTTTATCTACTATCTAATTGGTAAATAACCCTCAAACACCCTCTCTCCCCTCTCTTGCAACCATCAAAAAATATTTTCTTCTCTTTTTAAACTATTTCTTGAGTCCTTATAACAGTGGTCTTATACAATGTTTGTCCTTTTGCAACTGACAAATTTCACTCAGTATAATGCCTTCCAGATTCCTCCATGTTATGTGTGAAAACACCACAATTTATTTATCCATTCATCCTTTGTTGGGCACCTTGGCTGCTTCCATCTTTTTGCTATTGTAAACAGTGCTGCAAAAACACGGGTGTGCATATATCTGTTTCTGTAAAGGCTCTTATTTCTCTCGGATATATTCTGAGGAGTGGGATTGCTGGATCATCTGGTAGTTCTATTTCTGGCTTTTTAAGGAAGCACCAAATCAATTCACTAATTCCCACCAGCAGTGTATAAGTGTTCCAATCTCTCCACAGCCTCTCCAATATTTATTATTTTGTGTTTTTTGGATAAATGCCAGCCTTGCTGGAGTGAAATGGAATCTCATCGTAGTTTTGATTTGCATTTCTCTAATGGCTAATGATTGTGAGCATTTCCTCATTTATCTGTTTGCTACCAGAGTGTCTTCTTTAGTGAAGTGTCTGTTCATATCCTTTGCCCATTTTTTAATTGGCTTATTTGTCTTTTTGCAGTTGAGTTTTTGCAGTATCATGTAGATTTTAAAGATCAGGCGCTGCTCAGAAATGTCATAGCTAAAAACTTTTTCCCAGTCTTTAGGTAGTTTTTTTACTCTTTTGGGGAAGTCTTTGGATGAGCATAAGTGTTTGATTTTTAGGAGCTCCCTGTTATCTGCTTTTTCTTCTGGATTGTTAGTAAGGTTTTGTATACTGTTTATCCCATGTATTAGGACTCCTAACGTTGTCCCTGTTTTTTCTTCAAAGATCTTTATCTTTTTTAGATTTCGTACTTACATCTTTGATCCATTTTGAGCTCGTTTTTGTGCATGGTGTGAGGTATGGGTCTTGTTTCTTTTTTTGCAGATGGATATCCAGTTATGCCAGCACCGTTTGTTAAAAAGGCTGTCTCTTCCCCATTTAACTGCCTTGGGGGCTTTACCTAATATCAGCTGCTCATATGTGGATGGATTTATATCTGGATTGTCAATTCTGTTCCATTGGTCTATGTATCTGTTGTTG
Organism: Elephas maximus indicus; assembly: GCF_024166365.1. Classification (NCBI taxonomy): domain Eukaryota; kingdom Metazoa; phylum Chordata; class Mammalia; order Proboscidea; family Elephantidae; genus Elephas; species Elephas maximus. The sequence goes on along the minus strand of NC_064821.1, from coordinate 22,999,432 downwards.
TACCAGTACCAGGCTGTTTTGACTACTGTGTCAGTATAATAGGTTCCAAAATCAGGTAGAGTAAGGCCTCACATTTTGTTCTTCTTTTTCAGTAATGCTTTACTTCTCCGGGCCCTCTTCCCTTCCATATGAAGTTAGTGATTTGTTTCTCCATCTCATTAAAAAATGTCATTGGAATTTAGATTGGAATTGCCTTAAATCTATAGATGGCTTTTGGTAGAATAGACATTTTAATAATGTTAAGTTTTCCTATCCACGAGCAAGGTATGTTTTTCCACTTATGTAGATCTCTTTTGGGTTTTTGCAGAATGGTTTTGTAGTTTTCTTTGTATAAGTCTTTTACATTTCTGGTAAGATTTATTCCTAAATATTTTATCTTCTTGAGGGCTACTGTAAATGGTATTGATTTGGTGGCTCCCTCTCCAATGTTCTTTTTGTTGGTGTGGAGGAATCCAACTGATTTTTGTGTGTTTATTTTGTATCATGACACTTTGCTGAACTCCTCTATTAGTCAGTAGTTTTCTTGAAGATTCCTTAGGTTTTTCTGAGTATAAGATCACGTCTTCTGCAAATATAGATATTTTTACTTCTTCATCACCAATCTGAATGCACTTTATTTCTTTATCTAGCCTAATTACTCTGGCCAGGAACTCCTGCACAATATTGAATAAGAGCAGTGATAAAGGGCATCCCTTGTCTGGTTCCCCATCTCAGGGGGAATGGTTTCAGGCTCTCTCCATTTAGGATGATGTCGAGTATTGGCTTTGTATAAATGCACTTTTTTATGTTGAGGACTTTTCCTTCTATTCCTATTTTGCTAAGAGTTTTTATCATGAGTGCTTTTTCTGCATCAATTGATAAAATCATGTGATTCTTGTCTTTTGTTTTATTTATATGATGGATTATATTGTTTTTCTAATGTTGAACCATCACTGCATACCTGGTATGAATCCCACTTGGTTATGGTGAATTATTTTTTTGATGTGTTGTTGAATTCTATTGACTAGAATTTTGTTGAGGATTTTTGTATCTAAGTTCATGAGGGATATAGGTCTGCAATTTTCTTTTTTCGTGGTGTCTTTACCTGGTTTTGGTATCAGGGTTATGGTGGCTTCATAGAATGAATTTGGTAGTATTACATCCTTTTCTATGATCTGAAATACCTTTAGTAGTAGTGCTGTTACCTCTTCTCTGAAAGATTGGTAGAACTGTGCACTGAAGATGTGAGAGCCAGGGTTTTTTTTTTTGCTGGGAGTTTTTTGATTATCTTTTCAATCTCTTCTTTTGTTATGGGCCTATTCAGTTGTTCTACCTCTGTTTGTGTTGGTTTAGGTAGGTAGTGTGTTTCTAGGAATTCATCCCTTTCTTCTAGGTTTTCAAATTTGTTACAATTGCTCATAGCAATTTGATATGGTTGTTTTAATTTCAGTTGGGTCTGTTGTAATACCACCCATCTCATTTCTTATTCAGGTTATTTGCTTCATCTCCTGTTTTTCTTTTGTCAGTTTGGCCAATGGCTTATCAATTTTGTTGATTTTTTCAAAAAAACAGCTTTTGGTCTTGTTAATTCTTTCAATTGTTCTTCTGTTTTCTATTTCATTTAGTTTTGCTCTAATTTTTATTATTTGTTTTCTTCTGGTGCCTGAGGGTTTCTTTTGTTGCTCTCTTTCTGCTTCTTCAAGTTGTAGGGATAATTCTTTGATTTTAGCACTTTATTCTTTTGTATGTGTGCTTTATTTGATATAAATTGACCTCTGAGCACTGCTTTCACTGTGTCCCAAAGGTTTTGATAGGAAGTGTTTTCCTTCTTATTGGATTCTATGAATTTCTTTATTCCATTCTTAATGTCTTTTATAATCCAGTCTTTTTTGAGCAGAGTATTGTTCAGTTTGCAAGTGTTTGATTTCTTTTCCCTGCCTTTCCTGTTATTGATTTCTATTTTTATGGCCTTAGGGTCAGAGAAGATGCTCTATAAAATTCCAGTGTTTTGGATTCTGCTAAGGCTTGCTTTATGACCTAATATGTGGTCTATTCTAGAGAATGTTCTATGTGCATTAGAAAAGAAAGTACACTTGGTTGCTGTTGGGTGGAGTGTTCTGTATATGTCTATGAGGTCAAGATGGTTGATTGTGGCATTTAGATCTTCTGTGTCTTTATTCAGCTTCTTTCTGTATGTCCTGTCCTCCACTGAAAGTGTTGTGTTGAAGTCTCCTACTATTGTTGTGTGGCTGTCTATATCACTTTTCAATGCTGATAGAGTTTGTTTCATGTATCTTGTAGCCCTGTCATTGGGTGCATAAATATTTAATATGGTTATATCTTCTTGGTATATTGTCCCTTTGATGGTTATGTAGTGTCCTTCATTACCCTTTAAGGTGGATTTTACTTTAAAGTCTGTTTTGTCAGAAAATAATATTGCCACTCCTCCTCTTTCTTGATTGTTGTTTACCTGGTATGTTTTTTTTCCATTCTTTGAGTTTTAGTTCATTTGTGTCTCTAAATCTAAGGTGTATCCCTGGTAGGCAGCATATAGACAGATCATGTTTTTTAATACATTCTGCCACTCTCTGTCTCTTTATTGGTGCATTTAGTCCACTTATATTCAGTGTAGTTATGGATAGGTATGAATTTAGTGCTATCATTTTGATGTCTTTTTTTGTGTGTGCTGTCGACAGTTTCTTTTTCCCACTTAATTTTATGTGCTGAGTAGATTATATATTGTCCTTTCCTCATATCCATTGTTGATTTTGTTTCTGCTGAGTCTCTATTTTTTCTTGTATTTTTTTTAGTTAACTTTTATTAAGCTTGAAGTGAACATTTACAAATCCAATCAGTCTGTCACATGTAAGTTTACATACATCTTACTCCCTTCTCCCACTTGCTCTCCCCCTATTGAGTCAGCCCTTTCAGTCTCTCCTTTCGTGCCAATTTTGCCATCTTCCCTCTCTCTCTATCTTCCCATCCCCCCTCCAGTCAAGAGTTGCCAACACACTCTCCAGTGTCCACCTGATTTAATTAGCTCAACTTCATCAGCATCTCTCTCCCCCCCGCTGACCAGTCCCTTTCATGTCTGATGAGTTGTCTTCGGGGATGGTTCCTGTCCTGTGCCAACAGAAGGTCTGGGGAGCATTGCCGCCGGGATTCCTCTAGTCGCAGTCAGACCACTAAGTATGGTCTTTTTATGAGAATTTGGGGTCTGCATCCCACTGATCTCCTGCTCCCTCAGGAGTTCTCAGTTGTGCTCCCTGACAGGGCAGTCATCTATTATGGACGGGCACCAACTAGTTCTTCTGGTCTCAGGATGATGTAGGTCTCTGGTTCATGTGGCCCTTTCTGTCTCTTGGGTTCTTAGTTGTCGTGTGACCTTGGTGTTCTTCTTTTTCCTTAGCTCCAGGTGGGTTGAGACCAATTGATGCATCTTAGATGGCCACTTGTTAGCATTTAGGACCCCAGACGCCACTTTTCAAAGTGGGATGCAGAATGTTTTCATAATAGAATTATTTTGCCAATTGACTTAGAAGTCCCCTCAAACCATGTTCCCCAGACCCCCACCCCTGCTCCTCTGACCTTTGAAGCATTCATTTTATCCCGGAAACCTCTTTGTTTTTAGTCCGGTCCAATTGGGCTGACCTTCCTTGTATTGAGCGTGGTCTTTCTCTTCAACCAAAGCAGTTCTTATCTACTGATTGATCAATAAAAAACGCTCTCCCTCCCTCCCTCCCTCCCCTCTTTGTAACCACAAAAGTATGTGTTCTCAGTTTTTTCTATTTCTCAAGATCTTATAATAGTGGTCTTATACAATATTTGTCCTTTTGCCTCTGACTCATTTCGCTCAGCATAATGCCTTCCAGATTCCTCCATGTTATGAAATGTTTCAGAGATTCGTCACTGTTCTTTATCGATGCGTAGTATTCCATTGTGTGAATATACCACAATTTATTTACCCATTCATCCGTTGACGGACACCTTGGTTGCTTCCAGCTTTTTGCTATTGTAAACAGAGCTGCAATAAACATGGGTGTGCATATATCTGTTTGTGTGAAGGCTCTTGTATCTCTAGGGTATATTCCTAGGAGTGGGATTTCTGGGTTGTATGGTAGTTCTATTTCTAACTGTTTAAGATAACGCCAGATGGATTTCCAAAGTGGTTGTACCATTTTAAAATCCCACCAGCAGTGTATGAGAGTTCCAATCTCTCCACTGCCTCTCCAACATTTATTATTTTGTGTTTTTTGGATTAATGCCAGTCTAGTTGGTGTGAGATGGAATCTCATTTTAGTTTTAATTTGCATTTCTCTAATGGCTAATGATCGAGAGCATTTTCTCATGTATCTGTTGGCTGCCTGAATATCTTCTTTAGTGAAATGTGTGTTCATATCCTTTGCCCACTTCTTGATTGGGTTGTTTGTCTTTTTGTGGTTGAGTTTTGACAGAATCATGTAGATTTTAGAGATCAGGCACTGGTGTGAGATGTCATAGCTGAAAATTCTTTCCCACTCTGTAGGTGGTCTTTTTACTCTTTTGGTGAAGTCTTTAGATGAGCATAGGTGTTTGATTTTTAGGAGCTCCCAGTTATCTGGTTTCTCTTCATCATTTTTGGTAATGTTTTGTATTCTGTTTATGCCCTGTATTAGGGCTCCTAGGGTTGTCCCAATTTTTTCTTCCATGATCTTTATCGTTTTAGTCTTTATGTTTAGGTCTTTGATCCACTTGGAGTTAGTTTTTGTGCATGGTGTGAGGTATGGGTCCTGTTTCATTTTTTTGCAAATGGATATCCAGTTATGCCAGCACCATTTGTTAAAAAGACTTTCTTTTCCCCAATTAACTGGCACTGGTCCTTTGTCAAATATGAGCTGCTCATACGTGGATGGATTTATATCTGGGTTCTCAATTCTGTTCCATTGGTCTATGTGCCTGTTGTTGTACCAGTACCAGGCTGTTTTGACTACTGTAGCTGTATAATAGATTCTGAAATCAGGTAGAGTGAGGCCTCCCACTTTCTTCTTCTTTTTCAGTAATGCTTTGCTTATCCGGGGGTTCTTTCCCTTCCATATGAAATTGGTGATTTGTTTCTCTATCCCCTTAAAATATGACATTGGAATTTGGATCGGAAGTGCGTTATATGTATAGATGGCTTTTGGTAGAATAGACATTTTTACTATGTTAAGTCTTCCTATCCGTGAGCAGGGTATGTTTTTCCACTTAAGTATGTCCTTTTGAATTTCTTGTAGTAAAGCTTTGTAGTTTTCTTTGTGTAGGTCTTTTAAATCCTTGGTAAGATTTATTCCTAAGTATCTTATCTTCTTGGGGGCTACTGTGAATGGTATTGATTTGGTTATTTCCTCTTCGGTGTTCTTTTTGTTGATGTAGAGGAATCCAAGTGATTTTTGTATGTTTATTTTATAACCTGAGACTCTTCCAAACTCTTCTATTAGTTTCAGCAGTTTTCTGGAGGATTCCTTAGGGTTTTCTATGTATACGATCATGTCATGTGCAAATAGTGATAGCTTTACTTCCTCCTTGCCAATCCGGATACCCTTTATTTCTTTGTCTAGCCTAATTGCCCTGGCTAGGACTTCAAGTACAATGTTGAATAAGAGCGGTTATAAAGGGCATCCTTGTCTGGTTCCCGTTCTCAAGGGAAATGCTTTCAGGTTCTCTCCATTTAGAGTGATATTGGCTGTTGGCTTTGCATAGATGCCCTTTATTATGTTGAGCAATTTTCCTTCAATTCCTATTTTGGTAAGAGTTTTTATCATAAATGGGTGTTGGACTTTGTCAAATGCCTTTTCTGCATCAATTGATAAGATCGTGTGGTTTTTGTCTTTTGTTTTATTTATGTGATGGATTACATTAATGGTTTTTCTGATATTAAACCAGCCTTGCATACCTGGTATAAATCCCACTTGATCAGGGTGAATTATTTTTTTGATGTGTTGTTGGATTCTATTGGCTAGAATTTTGTTGAGGATTTTTGCATCTATGTTCATGAGGGATATAGGTCTATAATTTTCTTTTTTTGTAATGTCTTTACCTGGTTTTAGTATCAGGGAGATGGTGGCTTCATAGAATGAGTTGGGTAGTATTCCGTCATTTTCTATGCTTTGAAATACCTTCAGTAGTAGTGGTATTAAGTCTTCTCTGAAGGTTTGGTAGAACTCTGCAGTGAAGCCGTCCGGGCCAGGACTTTTTTTTGTTTGAAGTTTTTTGATTACCGTTTCAATCTCTTTTTTTGTTATGGGTCTATTTAGTTCTTCTACTTCTGAATGTGTTAGTTTAGGTAGGTAGTGTTTTTCCAAGAAATTATCCATTTCTTCTAGGTTTTCAAATTCGTTAGAGTACAACTTTTCATAGTTATCTGAAATGATTCTTTTAATTTCATTTGGTTCTGTTATGATGTGGTCCTTCTCGTTTCTTATTCTGGTGATTTGTTTCCTTTCCTGTATTTCTTTAGTCAGTCTAGCCAATGGTTTATCAATTTTGTTAATTTTTTCAAAGAACCAGCTTTTGGCTTTGTTAATTCTTTCAATTGTTTTTCTGTTCTCTAATTCATTTAGTTCAGCTCTAATTTTTATTATTTGTTTTCTTCTGGTGCCTGATGGATTCTTTTGTTGCTCACTTTCTATTTGTTCAAGTTGTCGGGACAGTTCTCTGATTTTGGCTCTTTCTTCTTTTTGTATGTGTGCATTTATCGATATAAATTGGCCTCTGAGCACTGCTTTTGCTGTGTCCCAGAGGTTTTGATAGGAAGTATTTTCATTTTCTTTGCATTCTATGAATTTTCTTATTCCCTCCTTGATGTCTTCTATAACCCAGTCTTTTTTCAGGAGGGTATTGTTCAGTTTCCAAGTATTTGATTTCTTTTCCCTAGGTTTTCTGTTATTGATTTCCACTTTTATGGCCTAGTGGTCTGAGAAGATGCTTTGTAATGTTTCGAGGTTCTGGATTCTGCAAAGATTTGTTTTATGACCTAATATGTGGTCTATTCTGGAGAATGTTCCATGTGCACTAGAAAAAAAAGTATATTTTGCAGCAGTTGGGTGGAGAGTTCTGTATAAGTCAATGAGCTCAAGTTGGTTGATTTTTGTAAGTAGGTCTTCCGTGTCTCTATTGAGCTTCTTACTGGATGTCCTGTCCTTCTCCGAAAGTGGTGTGTTGAAGTCTCCTACTATAAATGTGGAGGTGTCTATCTCACTTTTCAATTCTGTTAAAATTTGATTTATATATCTTGCAGACCTGTCATTGGGTGCATAAATATTTAATATGGTTATGTCTTCCTGATCAATTGTCCCTTTTATCATTATATAGTGTCCTTCTTTATCCTGTGTGGTGGATTTAAGTCTAAAGTCTATTTTGTCAGAAATTAATATTGCTACTCCTTTCTTGCTTATTGTTTGCTTGATACATTTTTTTCCATCCTTTGAGTTTTAGTTTGTTTGTGTCTCTAAGTCTAAGGTGTGTCTCTTGTAGGCAGCATATAGATGGATCGTGTTTCTTTATCCAGTCCGTGACTCTCTGTCTCTTTATTGGTGCTTTTAGTCCATTTACATTCAGCGTAATTATAGATAAATAAGTTTTTAGTGCTGTCATTTTGATGCCTTTTCATGTGTGTTGTTGGCCATTGCATTTTTCCACATGCTTTTTTGTGCTGAGACATTTTTCTTAGTAGATTGTGAGATGCTCATTTTCATAATGTTTAACTTTATGTTAGTTGAGTCGTTACGTTTTTCTGGGCTTTTTTCTTGCGTTATGGAGTTGATATTCCTTTTTCTGGTTACCTTATTATTTACCCCTATTTTTCTAAGTAAAAACCTAACTTGTATCGTTCTATATCGCCTTGTATCACTCTCCATCTGGCAGTTCAATGCCTCCTATATTTAGTCCCTCTTTTTGATTATTGTGATCTTTTACCGTTTGATTTCCATGATTCCCTGTTATGTGTATTATTTTATTTATTTATTTATTTTTTAGAATTAATCTTAATTTGTTTGTTTTTGTGATTTCCCTATTTGAGTTGATATCAGGACGTTCTGTTTTGTGACCTTGTATTGTGCTGGTACCTGATATTATTTGTCATCTGACCAATCTCCTTTAGCATTTCTTTTAGCCTTGGTTTGGTTTTCGCAAATTCTCTAAACTTGTGTTTATGTGTAAATATCTTAATTTCGCCTTCATATTTCAGAGAGAGTTTTGCTGGATATATGATCCTTGGTTGGCAGTTTTTCTCCTTCAGTGCTCTGTATACGTCGTCCCATTCCCTTCTTGCCTGCATGGTTTCTGCTGAGTAGTCTGAACTTATTCTTATTGATTCTCCCTTGAAGGAAACCTTTCTTTTCTCCCTGGCTGCTTTTAAAATTTTCTGTTTGTCTTTGGTTTTGGTGAGTTTGATGATAATATATCTTGGTGTTTTTCTTTTTGGATCAATCTTAAATGGGGTTCGATGAGCATCTTGGATAGATATCCTTTCATCTTTCATGATGTCAGGGAAGTTTCGTGTCAGGAGTTCTTCAACTATTTTCTCTGTGTTTTCTGTCCCCCCTTCCTGTTCTGGGACTCCAATCACACGCAAGTTATCCTTCTTGATAGAGTCCCACATGATTCTTAGGGTTTCTTCATTTTTTTTAATTCTTTTATCTGACTTTTTTTCAGCTATGTTGGTGTTGATTCCCTGGTCCTTCAGATGTCCCAGTCTACATTCTAATTGCTCGAGTCTGCTCCTCTGACTTCCTATTGCGTTGTCAAATTCTGTAATTTTATTGTTAATCTTTTGGATTTCTGAATGCTGTCTCTCTATGGATTCTTGCAACTTATTAATTTTTCCACTATGTTCTTGAATAATCTTTTTGAGTTCTTCAACAGTTTTATCAGTGTGTTCCTTGGCTTTTTCTGCATTTATCCTAATTTCATTTGTGATATCTTTAAGCATTCTGTAAATTAGTTTTTTATATTCTGTATCTGATAATTTCAGGATTGTATCTTCATTTGGGAAAGATTTTGATTCTTTTGTTTGGGGGGTTGGAGAAGCTGTCATGGTCTGCTTCTTTATGTGGTTTGATATGGACTGCTGTCTCCGAGCCATCACTGGGAAACTAGTTTTTCCAGAAAATGCTCTAAAAAAAAAATGCTGTCAGATCCCTATCAGAGTTCTCCATCTGGCTCAGGTTATTCGGATGTTAATGGAGCCACCTGGGGAGGGTGGGGGAGGGATCAGAGAGCTAGGAGTGTAGCACCTCAGAATATAGCCAGAGTTGTTTGTCTTACTTGGAGTGACTCTTATATCTGAGATTTCCGCGGGGCGTGTCGCCTATATGTACTGGCTGTGTGGAGATTGCCCCCGGGGTGTCTGGCCCTCTGGTGTCACAGTCAGATCCTCCGCTGTCAGCCCCACCCCCAAGGTTATGGCTCCCCTACTGGGACGGTGCACTCCCGACTCCAAAATCAGTCACTGTCTCCCGTGGACTCCCCGCCCCGCCAGCCGCTTCGCAAACCGGGTGGGCTCCCCCCTCCGGGGTCAGCTCAGGAGAGTGGAGCATCTCCCCGCGCCTGAGTCGCGACTGCACGTCCCGGCTGGGATGCCGCTCTCCCTGCTCCAAGACCAGCCACTGCCTCCCGGGGACTTCTTCCACGCCACCCGCGTGAACCGGCTGGGCCCACGTGAACCGGTTGGGACCGCCCCAGGGTCAATTCAGGGGAATGTAGCTGATCCCTGCGCTCACGCCCCGCCCGCGCCCGCCAAAATCCCGGCGGGATGGCTCCCCAGCTGGCACGCTGCTCTCCCCGCTCCAAGACCAGTCACTGCCTCCCGGGGACTTCTCCCTCCGGCGCGCCGCTCACGCGAACTGAGTGGGCGCCGCCTACACGAGCGGCTGGGCCACCCCCCCGGGGTCAATTCAGGGGAATGTAGCTGGTCCCCGCACTCGCGCCACGCCCGCTCCCCGCCAAAATCCCGGCGGGACGCCTCCCTGGCTGGGATGCTGCTCTCCCCGCTCCAAGACCTGTCACTGCCTCCCGGGGACTTCTCCCACCGGTTGCGCTGCCACGCTGCCTGCGCCAACCGGCTGGGCTCCCTCCCGGGATGAGTTCGGGGGCTAGGGCTGGGCCCCTTGTCTGTGCCATCTGCCCCCCTGGGCTCTGCCCCCAATCAGGCTCCGAAGGTCACCTGCCTGGTACGCTGGCTCCTGGCTCTGAAAACAATCGCTGTCTCCCCGTATTTGTTCATTCTCCGTCTCTAAATCTGTGTTTGTTGTTCAGAGTTCGTAGATTGTTATGTATGTAATCGATTCACTTGTTTTTCCGAGTCTTTGTTGCAAGAGGGATCCGTGTTAGCGTCCACCTAGTCTGCCATCTTGGCCCCGCCTTGTATTTTATTTTGATGAGTAGGATAGTTTGTCTCCTTTGGGGTTACCTTATTATTTACCCCTATTTTTCTAAATTTAAACCTAACTTTTATTTCTTTGTATCACCTTGTCTTCCTCTCCATATGGAAGACCTATGACTACATTTCTTATTCCCCCTTTATTGTTTTAATGTGATCTTCTTTTACATGATAACATTGCTGTTTCCCTATTTTGAGCTTTTTTTAAATCTTGATTTATTTTTGTGATTTCCCTGTCTGGGTTGACTTCGGACTGTTCTGCCCAGTGTTCTATGCTTGGGTTGATACCTGATATTATTGATTTTCTAACCAAAGAACTCCCTTTAGTATTTCTTGTAGTTTTGGTTTTGTTTTTACAAATTCCCTAAACTTATGTTTATCTGGAAATGTCCTAATTTCACCTTCATATTTGAGAGACAATTTTGCTGGATATAAGATTCTTGGCTAGCAATTTTTTTCCTCAATTTTTTGTAAAAGTCATCCCATTGCCTTCTTGCCTACATGGTTTCTGCCAAGTATTCTGAGCTTATTCTTACTGGCTCTCATTTGTAGGTGATTTTTCATTTATCCCTAGCTGCCCTTATAATTCTCTCTTTATCTTTGGTTTTGGCAAGTTTGATTATATTATGTCGTGGTGGCTTTCTTTTAAAATCTACCTCACGTGGAGTTCGATGAGCATCTTGGGTAGATGTATTCTCCTCTTTCACGATACCAGGGAAGTTTTCTGGCAGCAGATCTTCAACAATTTTCTCTGTATTTTCTGTTATCGCTCCCTGTTCTGGTACTCCAATCACTCGTAGGTTAGTTCTCTTGATATAGTCCCACATGATTCTTAAGGTTTCTTCATTTTTTAAAATTCTTTTATCTGATTTTTCTTCATATATTTTAGGGTCAAGTGATTTATCTTCAGATTCAGAAATTCTGAATTCCACTTGCTCAATTCTGCTTCTCTGACTTCCTATTGAGTTGTCTGTCTACTTTTGTAGTTTTATTGCTAACCTTCTGAATTTCTGATTGCTGTCTGTCTATGGATATTTCTAGCTTATTAAATTTTTTGTTATTTTCCTGAATAAATCTATTTCATTTCTTCTATTGCTTTATCTGTGTGTCCCTTGGCTTGTTCTGCATATTGCCTGATCTTTCTGATATCTTGAAAGGTTCTGTATATTAATCTCGTATTCTGCCTCTGGTAGTTCCAAGAAGGCACTTTCATCTAGATTTCTTGATTCTTTGTTTTGAGAGCTTGGTGAGTCGATCATGGTCTGTTTCTTTTTGTGACTTGATATTGATTGTTGTCTCCGAGCCATCTATAGATTATTGTATTAGTTTATTTTATATTTACTTACTGTGTCTTAGCTTCGTTTTGTTTTGACATGCCCAAATGGGTTGCTTGAGTGAGCTAGCTTGATTATTTTTGCCTTTGGAGCTCTGACGTCCTATCCCCAGACAACTAGAGCTGTTATCAGGTATATCAGTCTAGAAGTCCATTCAGTTTTCTTGTATGATTTCAGCTCATGTGTCCAGGTAGCTGATCATCAAGTGTGTAGTATCGGCTCTGTCCTACAGTCTTAGACGGGCAGGGATGATTGGTGTAGGTGCCATTATCTGGTTGCAGCAGGGGGTCACACTCTGAACAAGGCAGGGAGCTCAGGATCTTCCTGCATGTGTCTCTGAGGAAAACGTGTCCCTGTTCCCTAGAGGGTACAGGTGGGTGGGTTCTGCAGATGGATAATGGGCACCCAATGTTTTTGGTTGTAAGGACTGGGAGGTGCCAGTTATCCTTTTGAACCCTGTCATGGGTGGCTTGGTGGCCTGAGTGGAGCCACTAGTCCTTAGGTTGCCAATGTGGGTAGGCGAGGACCCTGTTTAATAGGCAAAACAATGTCAAATATCAAACACCCACGTCTCCACTGCACAGCTGAAATGGTTGGAGTCTGCCAACAAGGGTCTATTCTCCTGAAATATGCCAACACAGGTCCATTCAGAGGGGAAAGGTACTCAAAGTCCATGGACTGTTTATGCCTGGTCAAGAGCTGCTTCAGTCCTGAGCTCCCCCAGTTAGTGGAGCTGGCAAATTATCTTTTCCACCAACTGCAAATTTATTCCTTTTCTAAGTCCAGGGGGGTGGCTCTGGGCACTCAACTGGGCCTATCTCAGGCCCAGGAAAATCAGCTGCTAAAGCTGGCTTGGGAGCGGGGTGGGGGGAGTGATAACATATATGCACGTACTTAGTTTTTGCCAAAAACATGGTTCTTCTCTGGTTCTAAAGTTGTGAGTGGGCCATGTGGCTGGCTGCTTCTCCCTGAGGAAACCAGCAGAACGCTAGTACCAGCCCGCTGCTGCCACTCCAGGGAATGGTGTCTGAGGGCTCCCCATGATTCAGGTCCGCTAACTCCTCTCTGCTTCTGAACCATCTCTTCCTCCTCCGCCCCTCAGTTCTTTTTCTAAGCTTGCCTTTGATGTTCAGAGCTCCTAGCTTGTCATAAATATATTTGTTTCACTTGTTTTTTGTTGTGAGAGGGCTCACCGAAAGTGTCTGTCTATTCCACCATCTTGCTCTGACTCTTCTCAATATTCTTGATTATATTTCTTCTCATATCTTCTCCCTCTGCATCATGTTGTTGTGAGCAGCTCTTGAGTTGCCTCCCTGACACATGGGGACCCCATGCACAACAGAAGAAAGTGCTGCCCAGTCTTGTTCCATCCCCATTATTGATTGTGGATCAGAACCATATGTGATCCATGGAGTTTTCATTGGTGATTTTTTAAGTAGATTTCCAGGCCTTTCTTCCTAGTTCTTCTTAGTCTGTAATCTCTGCTGAAACCTGTTCAACATTTTAGCAGCACATAAGTCTCTACTGACAGGTGGTGGCTGTGCACAAGTTATATTGCTTTGGAGTGAAACCTGGTCTTCCACATGGAAGGGGAGAATTCTACCAAAGTAGCACCACTGCCTCTTCCCTGCACACTATATAGTTGGTCATGTCTGCTTGTTGATAAGCAATTGTCTCCCTTACCCAGATTCACTCTTCTATATATTACTTTGTGACGCTCAGCTAGGAGAAGAGAGAATCTTTAAACCACTGTTCTGATTTCCTATCCAGCTTTATTGTTGGGTCTTCTAATAATGATCAGCAAAGGTCACCACATCCTAATAAGCCTGACATTTTCCTCATATACCTATTTGCTTAGACCTTGGTGTGGTAGCTTCTTTCTGCAGTTATCTGTGTATTGCCACATTGTCAATTTTTGCCTTTCAGTCCTTGTATAACTATTTTACCAGTTTCCTATATGAAATGTTCTTCATGGTGTTTTCACTTTTCTTTATTGAATCCTGGCTGATAAACTATTTTGAGAATAAAACTATTTGTGAAGTGTCTAAAATTGGAACATCATCAAGCATGCTCTAAAAAAAAGGTGGTTGTAAATGGTATGTCTTCGTTGTGTTTGCACAAATGAAGATTAAGGTGGTGGTATCATAAATCCAATTGCTGTGGCTCTATTGGTGCTCTAGGATCGTTACCTCATCAAGTCATTATGAAAAAAATAAATATTCTGTTATTTTTCATTACTCTAGGATGGCAAAGGGTCATGTCTCCGGTAAAGGGGAGTTCTTGACGTTCACTTGTAATAGCTTGATTAAGACTTTACTGTGCTACTATGTGGAAACACTGGGGTCATAGTGTTTAAGTGCTATGGCTGCTAACCAAACGGCTGGCAGTTCAAATCCCCCAGGCACTCCTTGGAAACTCTATAAGGCAGTTTTACTTTGTTCTATAGGGTCACTGTGAGTCAGAGTCAACTCAATGGCAGTGGCTTTTGTGTGTTACCACGTTTCATTGCCTTTGGGTTCCATCTTTGTTCTACTATATGGATATGCATTTCTCTTTAGAGCTTTGACATAATTTCCAAGGAAGTAATTTGGGGCTTTCTGAAAATCTGCCCAATAAATAGCTTAATTTACTCTGTTTTTTAAGTCTGAGTTAAATCCCTTACAAATTTTCCTGTTGAGAAAGCTTGATAAAGGAGAGTGGACTGTACTTGACACAGGATGAGGCCATACCAGCTTGTGGGAAAATGTAGCTCTCATTAAAAATCATGAAAGTAGTATTCTGATCTTCCACTTATGGTTAACTGCAATGAGACTTTGTGAGTCCAATCTACCCCAGAACCAGGTTGCACATCCAGTTCTGTAAACCTAGGGATAGCCACACACACACACAAAAGATATATCCAAGGTAATGTCTCCTTTTGATGTCTCATAGTAGGCTTTCCTCAAAAGTACCATTTTCTTTTTCCTCTTTAAACTTCAAAGCCTAAAATGAGTGATACTAGTTGATTAATGTTATGAATGGGGAAAAGACTGGAAAGAAATATGTCAGAGGTTCCTAACGGCTATCAGAAGGTGGTGTGCTTATCTTTGATATGGAAGTGGAATCACAGATAATAGCAAGTGTGTGGGATTTGATGACATACCTCCATCCAAATCTTGGCTTATAAACTGGACACTTTTGACAACTCAGCACACCTCATTGAGTCTCAGAGACCTCATCATTAAATTGAGATTAATAGCGTTAATCTCCCAAGGCCATTGTAATGACTAAATATAATGCTGTCAAGGTTGGGTCAAACGAGTAGCCCTTAATATCACTTTCAAGAAGTTCATTTTAAGTGTGCATTCCAAGAATTCAAAAAGACCTTGATACTACAAACTGTGATTTTAGGCATAATATAAAGCATCTTTTCTGCTTAACTTCTTCCACTCTGCAGTTGTGATAACAAAAGCACTCATCTGAGACAGTGATTAAGAAGATGTAATGAAAAATGCTGATTATAACAGTGTTTAGTAAAGATAATAGACCAATAAGTGAACACTAACATAGTCACCATATGGATAGGCCAATTGAATTCTTAAACTGATGTGTTTTGTAGGGAATATATTTGATTTCAACATTAGTTCCTGTAACTCATTTCCTTTGTGGACTGGGACTTATTGTTATGGTCTCATGGTATCCAGCTCTTAGTTTTTTTTTTTTTTTTTAATAATTTTTATTGTGCTTTAAGTGAAAGTTTACAAATCAAGTCAGTCTCTCACACAAAAACTCATATACACCTTGCTACACACTCCCAGTTACTCTCTCTCTACTGAGACAGCCTACTTTCTCCCTCCACTCTCTCTTTTCCTGTCCTTTTCACCAGCTTCTAATCCCCTCCACCATCTCATCTCCCCTCCAGGCAGGAGATGCCAACATAGTCTCAAGTGTCCACCTGATCCAAGAAGCTCACACCTCACCAACATCCCTCTCCAACCCATTGTCCAGTCCAATCCATGTCTGAAGAGTTGGCTTCGGGAATGGTTCCTGTCCTGGGCCAAGAGAAGGTCTGGGGACCATGACCACTGGGGTCCTTGCAGTCTCAGTCAGACCATTAAGTCTGGCCTTATGAGAATTTGGGGTCTGCATCCCACTGCTCTCCTGCTCCCAAAGGGGTTCTCTGTTGTGTTCCCTGTCAGGGCAGTCATCAGTTGTAGCCAGGCATCATCTAGTTTTAAAGGATACTTAGCTTACAACCTTGTAAGAATTAAACAGATAATGCATATGCATGGTTAGTAAATACAGTTATCATTCCATTGTCATCTACTCAATGACTAATGTCATTCAAATAAATTATTTGAACTCTAAATGTGGTTTACCTTGGATACCTGACAGGCCATTATAATTTATCCTTACCCAATGAGACCTAGAATAGTTCAAGGGCAGAAACTGGATATCATTTATCTGTTGCTGTTAGGTGCCATTGAGTCAGTTCTGACTTATAGCCACCCTATGTACCACAGAATGAAACAGGTCCTGTGCCACCCTTACAATCATTGTTATGCTTGAGCCCATTGTTGCAGTCACTGTGTCAGTCCCTTTTGTTGAGGGTCTTCCTCTTTTCCACTGACCCTGTACTTTACCAAGTACGATACCCTTCTCCAGGGACTGATCCTTCCTGACAACATGTCCAAAGTATGTAAGACGCAGTCTCACCATCCTTGCTCTTAAGGAGCATTCTGGATGTACTTCTTCCAAGACTGATTTGTTTCTTCTTTTGACAGTCCATGGTATATTCAACATTCTTCACCAACACCACAGTTCAAAGGCATCAATTCTTCTTTGATCTTTCTTATTCATTGTCCATCTTTCATATGCATATGATGCAACTGAAAATACAATGGCTTGGGTCAGGCGTACCTTATTGCACAGTGAGGTGAGAGATTAGTCCCGTCTCTACTTTGTATTACATTGAATAAAATATTCACTATCTTATAAGAAAATTTAAAGATATTTTGAATCAATACATCCAGTATTTTCCTTCCTTTCTGGAGCACTGTGCTTTTCATGGAGATCTTTAAGAACTCCTGAAGGAAGAAATATGTAGTTTGTTTTTATTATTATGAATATTTGATGGACTCTATTATTCCTTTTAATTGTATGTGCAAAAATAAGAATCATTGAATAAAAGGGTAGGTTTTGATACATTCTATAAGTAAAACAGGGATTAAAAGTTGAGGGTAGACTTTCCTCAACTGTACACCTAAACAGGCTGCAGGAAGATGATAGTCTTTCTGTTTGATTCAAGGATAGTCACCATGTGAGAGGAAATTGGGAAAAGGAAATCTCACTTTTTACCACAAGAACACAACTCTCTTTGGTTTTCATACATCTGTCCTCTACACTCATCTTTGGAAGTGATTCTAGAATATGATACACTCTTTGTTGTTGTTAGTTGCCAACAAGTCGACTCCAACTCATAGCAACCTTTTATGTAACAGAACAAATCTTTGCCTGGTTCTGCACCGTCCTTGCAATTTTTGGTATGTTTAGTATGTTTAGAACCCAATGTTGCAGTTACCATGTCAATCCATCTCGTGGAGGTTTTCTCCCATTTTCTCTAATGCCCTGCCCTCTACACACTACCCACTATGAAATGAGTTCAGTTTAGTATTAAAATTCTGCTACCGTCCTACCATTCTACAAGGTTTCAACACTCAGCCTCTCCTTCTCCAATACACCTCTACATACTTATCATTTGGTATTCAAAGGAAAAAAAAAAAAACTGTACTAGGTATCTATACACAGGTAAATAGCATCCTTTTCTATATATCCAAATGATTATATATATTCAGGTTTTCCTCATATAAGTTGACATACAGATCTCCATTTCCTCAGCAAAGAGATCTCTGAACCAGGAAGGTCACAAGGGTAGGACATAAAGGTGCAACAGGCCATTATTCTCATAAACCTCACTTTAATTACTAGGAAAAAAACAAAACAAAACAAAAAACACTAGATAAGACAAAAGCACATTTTATTAAAGACTTCAAGAATTCTAAACACAAAGAATCTAAAGAAAATTTTATTCTGGAGTGAAATGAGCCCTTTTTTGTTGTTGTTCTTGTTAGTTGCCACCTAGTCAGCTCCAATCATAGTGGACTTATGTATAACAGATCCTAACATTGCCTGGTCCTGCACCATCTTCATCATCATTGGTATGTTTGTGTTTCTTGTATCAATCTTCCTAAAAAAAAAAAAGAAAAACCCAATTCTTTTCTGTTGAATCAATTCCGACTAGAGTAGAACTTCCCCATAGGGTTTCCTAGGAGAAGCTGATAGATTTGAACTGCCAACTTTTGGTTATCAGTCACCAAGATCTTAACCATTACAGGACCAGGTCTGCTAGCCTGTCTTAATCAGGAAACTCTGCTGAAACCTGTGCATCATGGGTGACCCTGCTGGTATTTCAAATACTGGTGGAATAGCTCCTAGCATCATAGCAACATGCAAGCCACCACAGTAGGACACACTGACAAATAGGTGGTAGGAGACCTTTCCAGTTGAGTAGAAATCAGAAGCCACTGGCAATATTTGTTGAGTTGGGACACAAAATAGGTACAATTTAGCATGATGCCTGTGGAAGGGTTCTGCTTGTCCAATGGAAACCAGGGAGCCTTCTTCTACTGCATGGCCAGGAACAGCATGGTATAGTCTGCAGAAATATCCAGTGTAGAGGTAGATGTGACCATCTTCCAGTTCTTCCCTAGGTGAGTTTTGTTAAGGACATGGGTTGTGATGGGCTAAGAAGATGGGGTGTGACTGTGCTAGGCTTAGAACCTAACATCTTAATAGAGGGCAAGTCCTATGTGGTGGGCAGTACCTAAAATTCTCACAGTGGCCCATGCCTCCTAGTGTTTAATCCATAGAATAATCTCCTCCCCACAGTGTGGTCCAGACCTAGTGATACACTTAAAAAAATAGAACATGGCAAAAGTAATGGGATGTGACTTCCAAGATTACAGTGCAAAAGGACTCTAGTTTTCACCTTCCTAGAATTCTGTTGATCTCTTGCTGACATACTTGGATGAAAGCCAATTGCCATGTTGAGAACTGCCCAATGAAGAGGCCCACGTGGCAAGGAACTTAGGAAGTCCTCTGGTCAATAGCTACTAAAGGAATTGAATCCTGCTATATCCATGTGAATTAACTTGGAAGTGATCCTCTCCTAGTCAAGCCTTGAGACGACCAAAGTCCCCTGGGGAACACCTTGATTGCAACCTCATAGAACCCTGCAGATTTCAGACAAAGTATGAAGTTAATCAAACAACTATATAAACACTTTTTTTCTGATATAACAACATATATCAACTAAAGAGAGTAGAACTAGTACTGTCATTCAAATTCGTGAAAAATAAAAAAATAATAAATCTTCAATGCCTAAAATCCCAAACCCCAAGAAAAGGCTATGGGAAGGAAAGTAGAATATTCTCCTTAGAGACACTAATCTTAAGAGATATGGAAATAGTATCAGATTCTTGGTATAGAAATTATAATTCTCCCTAAATCACCGGATCAATACATTGCATTTGCTGATATAAAAGTGACTCATTGATTCTTTCAACTAGGAAAAAAAAACTGTCTGAATTTCATAATACAATCCCTGCAGGTTAAAAATCAGAGGTGAGAATATGTGTGTTTTTCTTCCTGAGATTAGGAATGCCCAGACCATTCCAGGACATTCATTTTTCTCCTACCTCATCCATTAATTTAACAAGCCTCAGAGATTGGGATAACAGATCAATTAGTCTAATTTTGAGCTCTGTGAGTTGCACTCTCAAAGCTATACAACTGCAAATTATTAGCCTGTGTCTCCAGCTCTTCAGAGTGTCTGTCCCAGCCCAGAAGCCTACATATGTGTGTCTCTTCTTCCCATTGTCATCATTCACCTCAGAAAGCCCATGCCTCAGTCTGTCTTCCTGTCACTCCTAAGGAAGGAGCCTCAGCCCTCATCTCTCACCAGCAGGAGAAGGGCAGTGGATCCACACTCCAACCATGGCCCATCAAAGACAACATGCTACCCAGTGAGTGCTGAGGGAGACAGAAACGCCAGAGGGACAGTCAAGAGCATTGTTTCCCCGTTGTCAGAACACCTTTGGGATAGCAAGAAGGGAAACCAAAACAGACAGGTTCAGCCAAGAGGTTTATGAATTTTATGTCCTTTGTACTGCTGGGGATCTGAGGACTCACCTTCAGAGTTCTGCTCTCCTCTTCAACTATTTCTAGCTTCCATGGGCATTGCTCCCACCAGAGCAGGGAATGAATCCCTCTAAATTGCCATGGTTAAGAGCTTGGCTGCTAACCAAAAGTTTAGCAGTTTCAAGCCACCAGCCTCTCCCTGGAAACCCTATGAAGCAGTTCTACTCTGTCCTATAGGGTCACTATGAGTCGGAATCGACTTGACGACAACAGGTTTGGTTTGGCAGGTACATTTAAATTATCATGAATTTGAGGATGATGACAATGATAATAATGACGATGACAGTAACTATAATATCACCAAACGATATTGTGGGTTTCCTGGTGCCAGAATCTGAGTTACGTGTTTTGTAGCTTTTTAAATTTCATCTGCACAATTTACCCTTAAGATATAAGTGCACAGATTATTATTATTGTATTTTAATGGAAACCCTGGTGGCATAGTGGTTAAGTGCTACGGCTGCTAACCAAAAGGTCAGCAGTTCAAATCTACCAGGCGCTCCTTGGAAACTCTATGGGGCAGTTCTACTCTGTCCTTTAGGGGAGCTACGAGTTGGAATCAATTCGACAGCAATGACAACAGGTACAGGTACGGTAGGAGAGAAACAGAGCACGGTAATTCTATCTATTTTAATCAAGTTTTGATGTAGAATGGAGTGAACCCAGGTTTGATTCTGGGCAGTGAGACTCCATTCACTGCGCAGGGCACCTAGCCAATATTCTAACCTGTTAACACAACCTGCTATTTCTCCACGTAGGTCACCCCAGGTGGAGTGCTTGCAGGGAAACAGAGTCTCATTCATTTCTGCTTCCCTAGAGCTTACAACCCCGCCCAATGGGGTAGATTGACACAGTGGCTGCAACACTGAGCTCAAACATACTAGTAATTGTGAGGATGGTGCAGGATGGGGCAGTGCTTTGTTCTGTTGTGTATAAGGTCATGATGAGTTGGAACCAACTCAATGGCATCTAACAGCAACAACGCAGCCTATACCACACTTGGCAGAGGGTAGGCAACCAAAACAAGAAATCTTTGTTAAATACTGATCATTCTTTTTTAGTTCACAGGAGCGAAGTATAGTCAATATCTTGTCCACATACTGGGTGCTTTTCTGACTCTGCTTTCCTCCCTTCCAGGGGTGCCCAGTAGGACTAGAGAGATGAATGAGACTCAGCACTCTAGAGAGTCAGGATGGACTCTCACCAACCCAGAATTTGGCTCAAATTTTTAGGCTGGTGAAGTCACACACACACACACACACACACACACACACACACACACTCCAAGAGTGGATGAAAAGCCTTATTACTCAAAAAGAACACTGTCTAGGAAGACCTTGGCAGGCTCCCAAGATGTCCAAATGTGACTTGAAAGAGCAAGGAAAGTGCCTGTTTCCAGGGATGTTTTTGTGGTTAAGAGTTGGATCTTGCCTGAGGGTTCTAGCACATCAGCAGGGACTTGCCCAGTTTGAAACTATTGAGAGAGTCTAAAGAGAGAGCGCCTGGGCTGTCTTAATACCTTACGCAGATGTGGGCAGAAGGCAGAGAGGGTGAGGTTTACGAGCTGTCAGCAGTGGAACAACCAAGCAAATAGAGGCAGACTGTTTATCGCATAGCTTTTATAGGGGGTTTATAAATAGTCCAATCAAATGATTTTTTTTTTTTTTTTTTTGGTAAGGGAAAAGTTTAATACACTTTCCATGTCAATAAAAAAAGTTAAATAGTGTAAGTTTTGAAAGCTTAAAGGCCAAATGAATTTACTACATGGAATTTTGATAAAATATAATACATTTTAGAGTGTTTAAAGTTCTTTAATTAGACTGATTTTATCCTTAAAGGGAAAAAAGGTATTTCTTATTCCATATATTTCCTTCATTAAGAGGGGATGATATTTTACTGCCTGTATGGATTTGTTGTCTCTAGATGGTCTGCTCCTCTAACATTCTTCAGCTGAGTGTCTCTAAAGTGAGTGAGGATAGAAAAGGATGAATAGCACAGAAACCAACGAGAAAGAGTTCTAGGAAGAATGGGTTTGCCACAACTGAGAAATGTTGCTGAATGTAGTGTATGGTCCTTAAGTGTCAATCCTTTACTTATGAATTACCTAAATTAAAAAATAGAAACACAGAACTGGATGCCCGTTCACCAATGCTTTCTTTTTCCAAAAGCTGTCTCTGCAACATGGAACCACAGAATCTTACAGATGTCTCTGAATTCCTCCTGCTGGGTCTCTCAGAGGATCCGGGACAGCAGCCGCTCCTCTTTGGAATGTTCCTGTCCATGTACCTGGTCACAATGGCTGGGAACCTGCTTATTATCCTGACCGTGATCTCTGACCACCATCTCCACACCCCCATGTACTTCTTCCTCTCCATCCTGTCCTTAGCTGACATTGGTTTTACCTCCACCACTGTTCCAAAGGTGCTTGTGAATACTCACACACACCAAAGACACATCTCTTATGCCTGCTGCCTGATTCAATTGTCTTTTTTATATCTTTTTGCGTGTCTGGACAGTTTACTCCTGATGGTGATGGCCTATGACCGGTTTGTGGCCATCTGTCATCCCCTGCACTACCCAGTCATCATGAACCCACGTCTATGTGGTGTGCTGGTCCTGGTGTCAATTTTCATCAGCTTTTTTGACTCCCAGCTACACTGCATGATGGTGTCACGACTTACCTTCTGCACAGATGTGGAAATCCCTAGTTTCTTCTGTGACCCTCCTCAACTTTTCAATCTTGCCTGTTCTGACGCTTCCACCAATACCATATTAATATATTTAGTTGGTGCCATATTTGGTGGTGTTCCAATCTCAGGGATTCTTTTCTCTTATACTCGAATTGTTCCTTTCATTCTGAGAGTCCCGTCATCGCGTGGAAAGTCTAAAGCTTTTTTCACTTGTGGCTCTCACCTGTCGGTTGTTTGTTTGTTTTATGGAACGGCTGCTGGAGTATACCTGAGCTCAGCTGTCTCACCTTCTCTCAGGATGGGTGCAGTGGCCTCAGTGATGTTCACTGTTGTCACCCCCATGCTGAACCCCTTCATCTACAGCCTGAGAAACACAGACATCAAGAGAGCCCTGCAGAGACTCCTCAGCAGAATGTCTTAATTTGACGACCTGTGGCTTTTTTTGTGGTGAGTGTGTTAGATTTGGCAGTAGAACCAAACATGTGGTGCTGCAGTACTTGCTCCTTTGGTCTCATAATCTGTGTAGCCCCTTGGATTTCTTTCCTATTGATGTTTCATGTCATAACATCATATTGCTTGTTTGGCACATTTTTGGGAATTGGACAATGTTCTGAAATCTGCCATACATCCTAGAGTCTGCCCTACTGAGTCATATGACATCCATAAAGCCTTCTGTATTTTTCATCTATGACACAGGCATCCTGGTGAAATTCACAGTCTCTTTAAAAAAAATGCAGTCCTGCACCCTTTCCACAGTTCATGCCTGTGTCCGTACAACTTTTATATCTATCTTGTTTATTTATATATTTTGGGCACGATCACGCTTCTTGTTGTTGTTAAGTGCTGTTGAGTCTGTTCCAACACATAGTAATCCTGTTTACAACAGAATTAAACAATTCTCAGTACTGCATCATCTTCAGAATTGTTGCTATGCTTGAGCTCATTGCTGCGGCCACTATATCAATCCATCTCACTGAGAGTCTTCCACCTTTTCCTTGACCTTCTACTCTACCAAGAACGATGTCCTTCTCCAGGGACTGGTTCCTTCTGATAACAAGTCCAAAGTACGTGAGACAAAGTTTTGCCATCCTCGCTTCCAAGGAGCACTCTGGCTGCTTTTCTTCCAACACAGACTTGCTGGTTCTTCTGCCAGCTCGTGGTCTGTTCAGTATTCTTCACCAACACCATAATTCAAAGGCATCAATTCTTTGCTTTTCCTTATTCAGTGTTCAGCTTTTGCATGCATATGAGGTGATTGAAAATATCATGGCTTGGGTCAGGTGTACCTTAGTCCTCAATGTGGTATCTTTTGTTTTTAACACTTAAAGAGGTTTTTGTAGCAGATTTGTCCAATGCAATACATCATTTTGTTCCCTGACTGCTGGTTCCATGGGCATTGGTTGTGGACGCAAGTAAAATGAAATTCTTGCAATAGCAAACTTTTCTCCATTCATCGCGACTTTGCTTATTGAGCCAGTTGTGAGAATTTGTTTTCTTTATGTTGAGGTGTAATCCTTGCTGAAGGCTGTAGTCCTTGATCATCAATAAGTGCTTCAAGTCCTCTTCACTTTCATCAGGCAAGATTGTGTCATCTGCATATTGCAGGTATTCTATAAGGTTTTCAGTGGCCAAATTTTTCAGAAGTAGACTACCAGGTACTTCTTTCTAGTCTGTCTTAATCTGGAAGTTCTGCTGAAAGCTGTCCACCAAGGGTGATGATCCTGCTGCTATTTTAAATACTGGTGCAAAGCTTAGAGCATCACAGCAAGCACAAGCCACCAGAGTACGGCAGACCGACAGATGTGTGGTCTTTGTTACTATGCCCTCAATCTTGACTTCAAATTGGAACCATTTGGTGAACATTAAAAATACTCATGTCTAATCCCTTAAATAATGAACTATATGAAACCACGTGGTCAATATTTACCCTAAAACAATGATGCGAAGCTAAGGAGGGGCAGGGGAGCTAGGTCAATGGAAACAGAACAAAAAGAATGGAAATAATGAGAATGTTGACACATTGTGAGAAATGTAACTAATGTCATGGAAAAGTTGTATAAAAATTTTAAATAGGAACCAAATTTGCTACGTAAACTTTCATCTAAAACGCAATAACATTAAAAAAATATATATTCATGCCTGAGTATCAACATCAGAATCTGATTTATTTAGAGTTGGGTTTGGGGTAAGTCGGACGGTTTTTCAATGCACCCTGGCAGGTACTAGTGGGCAGCCAAGGCTGAAGACTTTTGATCTCAGTGAAAACATTTTTAAAAATGACTAACGCACTTTGAGTCCTTTATGAGAAGATTCTGAAGATCTTAAAGTCATCAGAACTCACAAGGGAGAAAATATGAGAGAACTTACACTTGCAACAGGCTATATGGTTTTTCTTAATATTTCTAGTAACATTTCTTCATATATCTTCTCCCTGTATACCATGTTGTTATTGTTACCTGTTGTTGAGTCATTTCTGACTCACAGCAAACCTGTACCATAAAGTAGATCGTACGTGCTGGTTATTTAGCTCTAGTGTCTCTGCTCCAAACTCCCCTTTCTATATTATATGATGCCAGTGTAGAAATCCTCACATCACCGCTCTGATTTTCCCTCTGGCTTTCTTGTCAGGTTCTTCCAATAGTTGTCTGTAAAAGTCACCCCCCCTCATAAGCCCAACCTTTTCACTGTTCTACTTGTCATTTGGTGTGGTTGCTACTTCCTGAAGGTAATAGCTCTCTTACCACTTTTTTTCTTTTGTGCCTTTCAGTCTTTTAATAGCTATTTAAGTAATTACCTATATTAAATCATCTTCATTGAAATAACTAGTGTGATTTCTTTCTTCTTGGTTGAATCCCAACTGATACATTGTAAAACGGAGAATAAAGATATATTGTCACGTGTCTGCAACTGAAAGCTTACAAATGTGCTCAGGAAAAAGCTTGCTGGTAAATCATATGCCTCGGTCAAGGGTATACAATTGAAATTAAAAGTAGAGATACCATATTTCCATTTGTTATGCGACTCTAATTGTCATTATGAATAAATTAACATTTATCTGTTTTTCATTACTCTGAGATAGCAAAGGGTGATGTCCTCAGCAAAGGGGGGCTCTTTCACCTCTCTAGCTGTAGCCTCCTTGGAATTCCACTGTGTAACCATGCTTCACTGTGTTCTGTCATGATGATTCTGTCTTTGTGTTCCTTCTGTGTTTCCTTTAGAGATGCCACATATAGCTCCTGATGCAGCAATGTGGGCTCTGAAAATCTGTGCAGTGGAAAACTAGTTTAAATTACTCTGCCTCTTACCACTAAGCTGAATCTCTAGTCAACTTCACTGCTGAGGACCTTTGATACTCAAAGTGTGCTTTAATCTGGATGTGTAAAAGAAGACATTACAATTTCATCTTTGCACAGTGAGACCTTGAGCAGTTTTAGGGCAAGGACTGAATATCATTGGTGTCTACACTCAAAAGCCAGCTTAATTTGGGCATAGATTTGGTATATGTACACTTTGTTTAATATTGAATAAGTTATTCACTGACTCACAAGAAAAAGGGAAGACATTTTGATATCAATACATCCAGCATTGGGTGGCCTACTAGCCCTTCTATGTATATTTCTATTAACATTTGAGATAATCCATGTAGGCCTTGTTTGTTTTTATTATTATGAACATTTAATCACATCAACTTTTTTCAAACTAATAGCATATGTAAGGTTAAAAACCATAGACTAATGGATGGATTTTTATAAGTTCTACAAATAACATCACCACCACCAATATCTGCCATTGAGTTGGTTCTAAATCATGGTGACCCATGTGTCTCAGAGTAGAACTGTGTGCTATAGGATTTTCAATAGCTGACTTTTTTTGGAATTATATCACCAGGCCTTTTTTCCAAGACACCTCTGTGTGACATTGAACTCCCAACCTTTAAGTTAGGAACCAAGCATGTCAACTGCTTGTACCACCCAAGGATTCCATACTGATCATAAGGTAAAATGGGGGGGTGATAATACTAACGATGAGGATGATGATGTTACTACATTATCAGGAGCCTTTACTTAGGGCTTCATTGTGCCAGGCTCTGAGCTAAAAGTTCCATGCAACTTATTTTCTTGCATCTGCGCAACCAGCTTCCAAAAAGAGCAACACACATCATTGTCATTTTACAAGTGAGGACAGGAGCACAGCGTTTTTATGTAACTTGTACCGGGTCTTGGATTAGAAACGGGTGAAGCCAAGATTGAATATCTACAGCCTGACTCCAGACACAAGGTACCTGCCCATATTCTACTGTCTCCATCTACCCTGCCATTTCTCTTCCCTGGTCATTGCAAGCTGTTCATTGTGCTCTTCCAGAGGGTATCCCTTGCTGCATCAACTATAGGAAGAATATCTGAGATCCCAGGAGGGAATCACAGAATGAGTTGGCAGATGGTAATTCTGGGCACATCTCTCTCTTGCCCCTGCTTCTGAATTTTGTCTTAGCTATCTTCTTCCATTCTTTAAATGTAGCGCCTCTTAATCTCTAAGGGAGACATATGTCAGTGTCTTGGATTCCATTTCTAGTTAGGAAACTGGAATCACTTAAAAGGTGTACCTTAGGTATACCTTTGATTAAAATCTCTAGACCTCTCATTAAAACTTCCTGGAATGTAGGGCAACAGAGTGAAGAAGCATAGTGCATAAGCCTCAGAGACTGACAACTTATTTTTCAATTCTGACTGCTGTGCTTGTGAAATGTGTGCCACGGAGCAAGTTCTTAGTATCCTTGACCTCTACATTGTCATCTGAGTTGATGTCTAGTAGGTACAACTTCAGTGAATAATTATTAAATAGATAATGAATACTATCTTTGTGATTTGCTATTTGATGGATGCAGGTAGTAATAGTAAAATAAAATTTAGATTTATGGCTTTAAGCTTATGGCCTTGAGAACTCAATGCCCAGAGCTCATAATTAGCCAAAAGAGTTCATGTTATCACAATCTTTGAGGACTTGTTAATAATAACAGATGAAGAAGAAGAGAAAAAAACGAATGTCCTTTTCTCAGGGGGAACTTGCCTATCCTTTTCACTTCCAAGTTGCAAGGAGCTTTAAATATTGTTCTTATGTGTATTACTAGGCTCAGATTCATAATATTCTACTGAAATATCTTGTGATCTGAAGGTTTGGTTTTGCCTGGATCCCTAATAGAACATTTTATCTTCATTTTTATACAAGTAGATATTGAATGCTTGGAAGGAAACAACTGAGTTTCATTTATTTAAGATCCCCTTGCTTGTCACAGATTATGCTACAATAATGACAACAACAAAACTGTGTTAAATATGGAATAGACCCTTCCTTGGCTTAAAGGAACAGAGGGAAGGCTGTTTATTTCACACATTAAGCTTTCATCTCTCCAAGGATGTCCCACTAGACTAGAGACAAGATAAAATAGGACATGAATGTGTCTATATCATGGACTTCCTATGGGACCTATTATTGTCCATTTAATTTTTAAAAAAGTTTTTAATAAAATGTACAATATTCATTTATTTTTTAGATTATGGAGATTTTCTACATGATACTGCAAAAACTCAACTGCAAAAAGACAAATAACCCAATCAAAAAGTGGGCAAAAGATATGAACAGACACTTCACTAAAGAGGACATTCAGGTAGCTAACAGATATATGAGCAAATGTTCCCGATCATTAGCCATCAGAGATATGCAGATCAAAACTACAATAAGATTTCATGTCACTCCAACAAGGCTGGCATTAATCAAAAAACACAAAATAATAAATGTTGGAGAGGCTGTGGAGAGATTGGAACACTTATCCACTGCTGGTGGGAATGTCAAATGGTACAACCACTTTGGAAATCAATTTTGCACTTCCTTAAAAGGTTAGAAATAGAACTACCATACAATCCAGCATACAATTCCACTCCTTGGAATATATACTAGAGAAATAAGAGCCTTTACATGAACAGATATATGCAGACCCATGTTTATTGAAGCACTGTTTACAATGGTAAAAAAATGGAAGCAACCAAGGTGCCCATCAATGGATGAATGGATAAATAAATTATGGTATATTCATACAATGGAATACTATGCATCGATAAAGAACAGTGATGAATCTGTGAAACATTTCATAACATGGAGGAACCTGGAAGGCATTATGCTGAGTGAAATTAGTCAGATGCAAAAGGACAAATATTGCATAAGACCACTAGTATAAGAACTTGAGAAATAGTTTAAACTGAGAAGAAAACATTCTTTTGTGGTTACGAGAGTGGGGAGGGAGGGAGGGTGGAAGAGGGACATTCACTAATTAGGTAGTAAATAGGAACTACTTTAGGTGAAGGGAGAGACAGCACATAATAGAGGGGAGGTCAGCACAATTGGACTAAACCAAAAACAAAGAAGTTTCCTGAATAAACTGAATGCTTCGAAGGCCAGTGTAGCAGGGGCAGGGGCCTGGGGACCATGGTTTCAGGGGACATCTAAGTCAATTGGCGTAATAAAATCTATTAAGAAAACATTCTGCATCCCACTTTGAAGAGTGGCGTCTGGGGTCTTAAACGCTAGCAAGCAGCCATCTAAGATGCATCAATTGGTCTCAACCCACCTGGATCAAAGGAGAATGAAGAACACCAAGGACACAAGGTGATTGCGAGTCCAAGAGACAGAAAGGGCCACATAAACCATAGACTACATCATCCTGAGACCAGAAGAAGAAGATGGTGCCCAGCTACAACCGATGACTGCCCTGACAGGGAACACAACAGAGAACCCCTGAGGGATCAGGAGAGCAGTGGGATGCAGACCTCAAATTTTCATAAAAAGACCAGACTTAATGGTCTGCCTGAGACTGAAGGACCCCGGTGGTCATGGCCCTCAGAACTTCTGTTGGCCCAGGACAGGAACCATTCCCGAAGCCAACGCTTCAGACATGGATTGGACTGGACAATGGGTTGGAGAGGGATGCTGGTGAGGAGTGAGCTTCTTGGATCAGGTGGGCACTTGAGACTATGTTGGCATCTCCTGCCTGGAGGGGAGATGAGAGGGTGGAGGGGGTTAGAAGCTGGTGAAACGGACACAAAAAGAGAGAGTGGAGGGAGAGAGTAATTGGGAGTGTGCAGCAAAGTGTATATGGGATTTTGTGTGAGAGACTGACTTGATTTGTAAACTTTCACTTAAAGCACAATAAAAATTATAAAAAAAAAGATTATGGAGATTTTCATAAAGAAGGGGAAAAAAAAAGAAGAAGGGAGAGAAGGGGGAAATAACTTATTGTGTGGACCTAAGCATATTTTAAGATTCCAATGTATTCTATGCTCAGTTTTCCTGGGACATGATAGAAACCTACTGCTCTCTTATAATCAAATAAATGGACATTAAATATTTTGTGGAATTGTATCTCATCAATAAATATGCAACTCCCGTAATGCCTCAAATTCTGATTAAATAAACAACAACCAAATATTTATTAAGTGTCAAACCTTTGCTTAGCTGCCACACCTATCCTAGACATGGTGCTATTCTTCCCATATCCAGCTCGGAGAGGCTGAGAGATTTACATGCTTTCCAAATGTAATGTCTGAAATATTTAGACTCAAATTTTGGTCTCCTGATTCCTATTGCAGTCCTCTGTTTCCTTAACCAGAGTAAAATGATTGTATTTCTTTTCAAACTTGCTTTGGTTTCAGATGAGCAAATGGAGGCTGAGTGAATAATTCTTCTTACAACTTCGTGAGTTGGTTGTTGAATTAAGGGAATGGGCTAAATATTTTACAGGCTACTTTATAGCTTGAATTCTGTAGATTGTAGGGTTTTCTGAAAGTAGTAATGCATTTTACTGCATACTTTGAAAATCTCTGAGATATGGGAATATTATTGACTATATGGGATGATCATTTTCATTTGGAGCTATCATGAAATGACCGTTAGTAAAATAACTTCATGGATATTTGTGATTCTCTGCCTTGACAAAAAGGCAGATTGATTGATTGTCTTATTATTCTTTTGGGTAAATAAATTTCGGTAATTGAGAGTGAATTTAGACATGCATTGATTTGTATACCTCAAACAGCTATGCTCTAAGCACACATCACATAGAAATTCTCATTGGTGTGATGTGATGGATGGCACATGAGTTTTAATAGGATTGCCACAATAAAAATGGACAAATAAAATGATGTACCTCTCTCAGATAATACCATGCACCATTTAAAGTGTTTGAAAGAGATGTATATGCTTCGCAGGGACACTAACAACCCAACGATGTAGTAAATGGGGACTCTTGGGGACAGTGTGTGTAGTATGATGCTATTCAGGCACATTTTCAAGAAAAGTGTTGATGGATACATAAGTGAATACTATGGAAAAATTGAATGGAAGTATACCACCCAAATGTGTGACAGTGCTTACCTTTGACAAACAGCCGTGCAAAGGAACGGGATTATGCAGAGATAGCTAGGGTATTCAAGTTTTTATTGGTAATATTTTAAGTTCTATAAAATTTGGGCTCTGAAACAAATGTTATTGAATGTTTCTACTTTTAATATAACATTTAATATAATATGGAGAGTGAGTGTTAATGATAAAGTAGTAGGTAACATTATTGGCGCACTGGCAATCATGTGTCTGGCAATTTTCTAAAGTAATGGTTCTCAGTCCTGGCTGGACTTTGAGATGACCAAGGGATTCACATGCAGGGAATCTGATTTAATTGGTTCTTGGCTGTGGCCAGTTCATTAGTGTATTTTAAAGGATCCATAGGTAATTATAATGATCAACTAGCATTGAGAACCATGGGTCTGAGCACTTTATGTGTATTATTTAATTTCTTTCAACAACTCCAAAAATTAAGTTCAATTAAGGTTCACATTGATATAAATGTGCAAACTACCCATGTGTTTTTCATATTATTCTCTGCTATTTTCACTTTCCTAAATTAAATCATATTAAGACATTCCAAAAAAAAAAAAAAAATGAAGATCTGACTTGCAGTCAGGGAGCTGAAATGAGGAGAATGCCAATCTCCCTTTCAGAAAGGATTGGCTTTAAAAGCGCTTAAGGAGGCGTAGGACAGCTGGTTTCAGATATGGCTTTGGGACCTCCCCGATCCTAAGAACATTAACTGTAAATAAGAGGGTTGGTTTGATAAGAAAATAAGGCTTTACAAGCATTTAGGACGATGAATACATTTAATACACTTGCTGAAGCCAGTACAGAATGGAGGCAAAATAAAGTGAACTCAGAGCCAGATTTTCCTAAGATGGTTTAGCATTGTTACAAATGTATTTCATAAAATGAAAAATAGAAAAACAGTGTTTATTAAAGGTTCAGTATTGTTTACTCACTGACGTACATTAATGCCACCTCCGGGTTCAACAATGCTGTATGATTTTGTTCATTTAGAAAGCATATATTTATTTAAAATTTGATGTCCACCAAAGCCAAGCTTAGGATTTATATTTGAAATATTTTTAAAGACAACCCACATATTTGAGTGTGCATTTATCTCTATGGAAGACGGATGTCAGAAAACCGAAGAGTGATGAAAACCCATGAGGGACAACATCATCAGACCCTGCTTTGCTGAGCCATAACTGCAGTACAACATGGCAAGTCTGCAATGCACTCCCAGGTTGTACCTGATTTCTAGAGAGCCGAGAGCCAGGAGGCTATTAGAAAAAGGGCACCAGTAACTAATATGAATTTCTCCATAAACGTCACACACTTCCGATCAGATCCTGAAC
This sequence comes from Elephas maximus indicus, assembly GCF_024166365.1. NCBI lineage: Eukaryota > Metazoa > Chordata > Mammalia > Proboscidea > Elephantidae > Elephas > Elephas maximus. The sequence continues at coordinate 22,967,037 of NC_064821.1, read as the reverse complement.
ACAAGATAGCACGTGAAAAGTAGATTTTATTACATACAATAAGAAGAGGGCAGTGTGCAACAGGAAAGCAGCTGCCCTTGTCTCAAAAGCTGTCCAGGCAGAGATGATGACTTTTCCATGCACACCCATTTTGTGTCATGGGTGAGACAAATAAACAAGATGGAATATGACATGCATATACCCCCTGGCTTCTTGAAATTGTTTCAGTGGATATACATTCTTCCATGCCTGCCTTCTACCTGCCCCCCACATGACATCATAACTGAGAAACACAATGGGAGCCAACCTACTGTCAGTCTCCTGGGGGCCTACCTTCTGCTGCTCTCACCTTGGACAGCTATGCCCACTTAGGTGGACTGTAAGCTTAAAACTACACATGCTGCTCATTAGCATCATAGCTGAGGAGACACAGAAAAATCCCTTCTCCAGATATTTTATACCCCTAGGCTATATAACCTGTTACTTGGATATTTTTCCTGCCTGAGCACTCAAAGAGGAGGTGATCAGACACCTTGGAGCCTCACCCAGTATTGTATCTCTTTAACCCTGCTGACATTTAGACAAAGCTTTATGTTAGGGGAGTAGTGGTGTGATGGTTTGTTTCTGAAGCCCAAAGATGCTAACAGGGGAGGAACAAGGAAGATCATAGGTGCCAGGCTCTCCCAAAGAACTGCCTGTTCAAAACCTGTGAATGTAATTGGCATACAAAAATGATCTATGATTAATGATTAGGAACACTTTATTTTAATTTAGGATCCAGTTAACGTGGTGCTATCTCTTATGGGGTGTTTATAAATATTCCAAATCAGAAAATATATTGTACTGAGGAGATGGAGTCAACATGGTGCTATAGACAGAAGCACCGGGCCGTCCCTCCACGGCAAAGACCTGAATAACTAAGTAAAACAGAGATAAACGTCAATCCTGGAATCCTAAGCATCAAATGAAGAGATAAAGACTCAACCATGCACTGAATGGAATAAGAAACTGACAGAGAACAGAGAGCGAGGAGAGATATGAGTGGAGGTTATCTATCAGTTAATGTGGCACAGATTCGCCGTCTTTGACTCCTTAGCCAGAGAGATCAATGGACAGGGAGTATGGGAAAGCAGTTTCATGGAGCTCCCAGCAGGAGACAGAGCACCCGGTAACCAGTGATACACGCTTTCCCACCCCCAACCCTTCTTTCCCTACTTGGCCTCAGCTGCTTCCCAGTGGGCTGCAGTGGCTTGGCTGGGGAGGTGCTAGCTCCGTACCTCTTAAATTCTCCAAGCCCACACTGGCTGTCTCCTTCAGTATCATTTTGTTGTCGTTGCTTTTTTTGCTTTCTTCTATTTCTCTCACCTACTTCCCTTCCTTTCTCTCAAACAGCTGAATCCATGTGCTGTCTCAGCTTCTCGTTGACAGGCTGTGCATCACTGCTTGGCTGGGGAACTACTTCCCTGGTCTTCAGCACCATGTTGGTAGGATCCCTGGGGTGCATTTTTTTTTTTCTTTTTTCCTTTTTGTTTTTCTTCATTTCTCAGTTTCCTGTCTCTCTCTACTCTCCTTTTCCTGTCTGCTGAATACCTGGTGCTTTGTGCCATCTTTTCCCCTCTAGACAGGCTGTACAGTTCCTAGTGGCTAGGGAGTCACTTCCCTAGTCCGAGCTGCCAAGCCAGTAGGCTCCCTTGGAGATTTTTTCTTTTCTTTTCTCGATTTCTTGTCTCTCTCTACCATCTTTTCTCCAAACTACTGGTGCCATGTGCCATTTCTGCTCCTTCTAGATGGGCTGTGCAGCACTGACCACTGGGGAGCCACTTTCTTGGTCCATGGCCATCACACCAGTGGGCTACCTCGGAACATCTTTTTTTTCCCTCTCTCTCTCTCTCTTCTTCTCTCTCTTATCTCCCTCTGCCTTCCTTACTTATACTTTTCCTTAACACCTTGTGCTGACTGTCATCTCCCCTTCTTCTTGATGGGCTGTGCAGTGACACTCAGCTGGGGACCTGCTTCCCATGGGCTCCCTTGGGTCATTTTTCTTTTCTGTCTTCTTTTTTTCCCCTCAGTTTCTCATCTGTCCCTACCTGCCTTCTTCACCCTTCTCCTGAATCCCTGGTGCCATGTGCCATCTCCACTCTCCTGGACATGCTGAGCAGTGCTGCTCCACTGGACACCCCCTTCTGGTAGGGCTCCCTTGGGGCATTTATTTTTCTTTCTTCTTTCTCCTTTTTTTTCTTCCCTTGGTTTCTTGTTTCCCTCTACGTCCCTTCTTTTCCTTCCTCCCAACCACCTGGTATCTTTTTTTTTTCTCTGTTTCTTGTCTATCTCTACTTTCTTTCCATTCCCCTCTTCTAACTACATAGACAAGTGTGCTTTTCTCTCTACTTTTTTTTTAAATCTAGTTTCTTGTCTCTCTCTTCCTTCCTTCCTTTCCTTTCTCCCACCCATCAACCTGTGTGAGCCGTACCTGTCCCTTCTTGATGGGTTGTGCCTCACTGCCTGGCTAGAAAGCCACTGGCACCCAGGTTCTCCAGGTCTGTGCCACTCCAACAGCTGGCTCCCTCAGGACCTTTTTCTGGGCTCCTGTTTCTCTCACCTCTTTTATTTCCTTCACCCACTTAGCTCAACACATCACAACTCCCCTCCTTCCTCCTGCCTATCTGCACTGTGCACTGAACATCACACTCCTGAGCAGCACAGACATGATCTACCAGAATCTGCTCTGCACTGAATTCTGGCCCCACCCTGTTGGCCCAAGTGTGTGCCCCAAATGACCCATCCCAGCCACTCCCCTCCTGCTGGACCTGCCCTACTGCACCATGTCTGAACAACTAGCCCCATCCATTAGACAAAATGGCGAAAAGTATTGTGCCCTCAGATGAGCAAACAACAGGGAACACCCACCCCACCTGCTCAGACACAATCAAAGAAAACAAAAAAGCCAGATGAAACAAACATATCTACATCAATAAATGGAGAAAATAACTACTGATTGTCCTGAAGACAGTGGACAATATCAAAACATAAAACATAAAAAAAAAAGGACAGGATGGTTCCAGTAGGAGTACAAAATAAAACACCAGATGACATTCCAGCACAAAAGGCACTGAAAATACCTTGTAGGGAGTTCAGATCTCTAATACTCAGAGCTACCCAAGAGTTGAAGGAAAAAGAAGACAAAATGAGGGCAAAATAAACAAATTCATGGAAAAGGCAGACAAAATCATGGAAAATACAGACAAAACAATGGAAGAATTCAGGAAAATAATACAGGGACAAAATCCCAGAATAAATTCACAACTAGAAAGCATACAAAAACAGCAATTAGAAATCCAAAAGATAAACAAGATTTCAGAAATGGACAGGGTCATAGAGGGTCTGAGGAGCAGGTTTGAAACAATGGAAGATAGGATCAGTGAAATTGAAGACAAATACTTGGATCGCACTTTGAGAAATAAAATCAGAGAAAAGAATGAAGGAATATGAAGAAGCCCTGAGAAAGACATGGGATAAAATAAAAAGCAAGAATTTGTGAGTGATCGGAGTTCCAGAACAGATGGACAAAATGAAAAAAAAACAGAGAGGATCATTAAAGAACAGCTGACAGAAAACTTCCTTAATATCAGGAAAGATGAAAAGCTGACCATCCCAAAAGCTCAACAAACCCCATATAGGATAGATCCCAAAAGAAAATCACCAAGGCATATCATAATCACTCTCACTAAAATCAAAGAGAGCAGCTCAAGGAAAACAAAAAGTCGTATACAGAGGGGAAACAATAAGACTAAGCTTTGATTAGTTGGCAGAAACCATGCAGGCCAGAAGGCAATGGGATGATACACATAAAACCTAGAAAGAAAAAAGATTGCCAACCAAAAATAATATATCCTGCAAAACTCTTGTTGAAACATAATGGTGAAATTAGGACATTTCCAGATAAAAAGAAATTGAGGAAATATGTAAAAACCAAACTTATAAGAATTATTAAAGGAAGAACTTCAGTTTGAGAACAAGCAACATCAGATGACAGCCTGAAGCTAGGATGCAAGGCTGCATCAGCCAGATACCAACTAAGGTAATGAAACCTCAAGGATTAACCAAAACTAAATGATTTACATCAAAGAACTAGAGAGGTTAATCTGTAAATGACAACAATATCGGAACAATAAAAGACAAAATAAATGGTGTGGGTGTAAAACTTTCAAATGAAGAGGAAGGCAAGGCAATACAAAGTAATAAAAGACTGGTCCAAATTTAGGAAGCTAAGGGTAAATTTCAAGGTAACCACAAAAAAAGTTAACAAACCTACTCACAAAATAAAGAGGAAAAACATAAAGTCTCAGTAAACACAAAATCTACAAAAACAAAAGAAATGAAAAAAAAAAACATTCCCCCCAAAGGAATTCAGCACAGAAGAGTAAAAGGAACAAAGAAAACATTAGCACCACAAAAAAATAAAAAGCACTACTAAATGACAGCAATAAATTCACACCTATCAATAATTATACTGAACATAAATGTCCTAAATACACCCATAAAGAGACAGAGAATGACAAAATGGATTTAAAAAAAGGATCCATCAATATGCTGTGTACAAGAGACATACCTTAGAAACAGACATAAATTTACTAAAAAAGGATGGGAAAAAATATATCAAGCAAAAAAGAGTAGGAATGACAATGCTAATCTCATATAAAATAGACTTTAAAACAAAACCCACCATAAAAGACAAAGAAGAGCATTATATAACGATTAAAGGAACGATCCATCATGAAGACATAACCATAATAAATATCTACGCAACCAATGACAGGATTCCAAAATAAATAAAACAAATTCTAACAGCACTGAAAAAAGAAATTGACGCTTCCACAATAGTAGTAGGAGACTTCAACACACCACTCTTGGTAAGGGACAGAATATCTAGAAAGAAACTCAATAAGGATGCAGAAGATCTAAAGGCCACAATCAGCCAACTTGACCTCATAGACATATATAGAACACTCCACACAACAGCTGCAAAGTACACATTCTTTTTCCAATACATGGAATGATCTCCAGAATAGACCACATCTTTGGCCACAAAACAACCCTCAACAAAATCCAAAACCCTGAGATAATATAAAGTATCCTTTCTGATCAAAACACCATCTAGAAATTAACAACAGGAAGAGTAAGGAAAAAAAATCAATTACATGGAAAGTGAATAACAGTCTGCTTAAAAACCAATGGGTAAAGGACGAGATCAGAGATGAAATAAAAAAAATCCCTAGAATCAAATGAGAATGAAAACACATCATACCAAAACCTTTGGGACACAGCAAAGGCAGTACTAAGAGGTCAATTTATAGGAATAGATGTGCACAACAAAAAAGAAGAAACAAAATCAAAACATTAGTTACACAACTCAAACAAATAGAAACAGAACAGCAAAGAAGCCCTCAGCTACCAGAAGGAAGGAATAATAAAGATCAGAGAAGAAACAGATGAAATAGAGAATAGAAAAACAATAGAAAGAATTAACAAAACCAAAAGTTGATTCTTTGAAAGGATCAACGATATGACAAACCACTGTCCAAACTGACAAAAGAACAACAGGAAAGGAGGATGCAAATAACCCAAATAAGAAATGAAATGGGGGACATTACAACAGACCCAACTGAAATAAAAAGGATCATAACAGAGTACTATGAAAAAGTATACTCTAACAAATTTGAAAACCTAGAGAAAATGGACAAATTTCTAGAAACACAGCACCTACCCAAACTAACACAAAATTGTGTTGAAAACCTGAACAGACCCGTAACAAGAGGAGAGATTGAAAAGGTAAAAAACAAACAAACAAAAACTCCCAACAACAACAACAACAACAAAGCCCTAGTCCAGATGGCTTCATTGCAGAATTCTACCAAACATTCAGAGAACAGCTTACATCAATACTACTCAAAAATTTCAGAGTATAGAAAAGGAAGGGATACTTCCAAATTCATTCTATGAAGCCAGCATAACCCTGATACCAACACCAGGCAAAGACACCACAAAAAGAAAATTACAGACCAATATCTCTCATGCATATGGATGCAAAAATTCTCAACAAAATTCTAGCCAGTAGAATTCAGCATCATATCCAAAAAATAATACACCGTGACCATGTAGGATTCATATCAGTATGCAAGCCTGGTTCAACATTAGAAAATCAATCAATGTAATTCATCACATAAATAAAATAAAATAGTCACTTGATTATTTCAATCAAAGCAGAAAAGGCACTCAACAAAGTCCAACATCCATTCCTGATAAAAAACTCTCAATGAAATAGGTTTTGAAGGGGAATCTGTCAACATAATAAAGGGCACCTCTACAAAGCCAACAGCAACATCATTGTTAATGGAGAAAGGCTGAAAACATTCCCCTTGAGAACAAGAACTAGACAAGGATGCCCTTTATCACCACTCCTATTTAACATTGTGCTTGAAGTCTTAGTTAAAGCAATAAGGCAAGAAAAAGAAATAAAGAGCATTCAAATTGGTAATGAAAAAGCAAATTTGTCCCTATTTGCAGATGATATGATACTGTATACAGGCAACCCAAAAGGCTTCACATGAAAACCACTGGAACTAATAGAAATATTCAGCAGAGTAGCAGAATATAAGATATATATACATATACATAAATATATATGTATATACATACACAAAAATCAGTTGGGTTCCTATACACCAATAAAGAGAACTAGGAAAAGGAAATCAGGAAAACAATACCATTTATAACAGCCCCTAAAAAAATAGAAAAAGAAACCCATTGTCATCAGGTCAATTCCAACTCATAGTGACCCTATAGGACAGAGTAGAACTGCCCCATAGAGTTTCCAAGGAGTGCCTGGTGGATTCAAACTGCTGACCTTTTGGTTAGTAGCCATAGCTCTCAATCACTGTGCCACCAGGGTTTCCAAAAATACTTAGGAATAAATATAACCAGGAATATAAGAGACCTATACAAAGAAACTACAAAGCACTACTGCAAGGAATCAAAAGAGATCCTCATAAATGGAAAAACATACCATTCTCATGGTTAGGTAGCCTCAACATTGTGAAAATGTCAGTTCAACCCAAAGCAATCTACAAATACAATTCAATCCTGATCCAAATACCAACAATATTCTTTAAAGAGATGGAAGAAGCCCTGGATAAATAAAGCACTATTGAAGAAGAAGAATAAAGTAGGAGGACTCACACTACCTGACCTCAGAACATACTGTACAGCTGCAGTTGTCAAAACATCCTGGTACCTGTACAACAACAGATATATTGACCAATGTAACAGAATTGAGAACCCAGATGTAAATCAATTCGCCTATACTCACCTGCTCTTCGACAAGGGCCCAAAGTCCATCAGATGGGAAAAAAACAGTCTTTTTAATAAATGGTGCTGGCAAATCTGCATGTTCATCTGCAAAAAAAATGAAACAGGACTCATACTTCACACCATACACAAAAACAAATTCAAAACAGATCAAAGACCTAAATATAAAACCAAAAACTATAAAGATCATAGAAGATAAGATAGAATCAACACTAGAGGCCCTAATACACAGCATTAATAGGATACAAACCATAACTAACAACACACAAACTCCAGAAGACAAGCTAGATAACCAGAATATTAAATGCTCATCAAAAGATTTCACCAAAAGAGTAAAAAGGGAACCTACAGACTAGGAAAAAATGTTTGTGACAAATGCAACAAAGGTTTAATCTCTAAAATCTACAGGAAAATCCGACACCTGACAAATAATCCAATAAAAAAAGGAGAAAGAAAATGAACAGACACTTCTCCAAAGAATACATTCAAGTGGCTAACAGACTCATGAAGAAATGCTCATGATCACTCCGTTATAGAAATGCAAATCAAAACCACCAGGTAACATCTCGCCCTGACATTACTGGCACGAATCAAAAAAAAAAAAAAATGAATGTTGGTGAGGCTTCAGGGAAATTGGAACTCTTATGCACTACTGGTGGGAATGCAAAATGGTACAAACGTTTTGGAAAACAATATGGCGCTTCCTCGTTGTTGTTCTTGTTAGGTGCCGTCGAGTCGGTTTGGACTCATAGCGACCCTATGCACAACAGAACGAAACACTGCCCGGTCCTGCGCTTCCTTAGAAAGGTAGAAATAGAAATACCATAAGATCCAGCAGTCTTAATCCTAGGAATATATCCTAGAGAAATAAGAGCAGTCACACGAATAGACATATGCACACCCATGTTTGCTGCAGCATGTTCACAATAGCAAAAATATGGAAACAACAGATGAATGGATAAAAAAAACTATAGTACGTACACACAATGGAGTACTACACAACGAAAAAGAACAATGACGAAGCTGCAAAGCATCTCACAACGTGGATGAATCTGGAGGGCATTATGCTGAATGAAATAAGTCAGTCACAAAAGGACAAATATTGTAAGAGGCTACTACTGTAAAAACTCATGAAAAGGTTTACACACAAAAAGAAACAATCTTTGATGCTTACAAGAAAGGGGAGGGATGGGAATTGAAAAACATTAAACAGACTATAGATAACTGATAACTCTGGTGAAGGGTAAGACAGCATACGATACTGGGGAATCCAGAACAGCTTGTTCCAGGCAAGGTCGCGGAAGCTCCATAGGCAAATCCAAACACTCCGAGGAACCGAATTACTGTGCTGAGGGCTGTGGGGACCATGGTCTCGGGCAACATCTAGCTCAGTTGGCATAACATAGTTTATAAAGAAAATGTTCTACATTCTACTTTGGTGAGTAGCATCTATGGCCTTAAAAGCTTGTGAGCAGCCGTACTCCACTGGTCTCACTCCATCTGGAGCAAGGGAGAATGAAGAAAACAAAAGACACAAGGGAAAGATTAGTTCAAAGGACTAATGGACCACAACTACCACAGCCTCCACTGGTCTGAGACCAACACAACTAGATGGTGCCCAGCTATCACCACTGACTGCTCTGACAGGGATCAGAATAGAGGTTACCAGACAGAGCTGGAGAAAAATGTAGAACAAAATTCTAACTCAAAAAAAGATCAGACTTACTGGCCTGATAGAGACTGGAGAAATTCCTAGAGCATGCGTCCCGGACACCCTTTTAGTTCAGTAATGAAGTCACTCCTGAAGTTAATCCTTCATCCAAAGTTTAGACAGGCACATAAAACAAAACGAGACTAAAGGGGCACACCAGCCCAGGGACAAGGGTTAAAAGGCAGGAGGGGACAGGAAATCTGGTAATAGGGAACCCAAGGTAGAGAAGGGTGAGTGTTGACATGTCGTGGGGTGGGTAACCAAGCCCATGAAACAATATGTGTACCAGTTTTTAATGAGAAGCTAATTTGTTCTGTAAACCTTCATTTAAAATACAATAATAATAAATAAAAACAAATCATTTATATATATATATATATAGTACTGCATTTGGATAAAATCAAGCATGTTTGATTTTGTTGTTGTTGCTAGCTCCTGGCTCATGGTCATCCCTCCCACAACAAAAGGAAATGCTGCCTAGTTCTTTTTCCCCCCCATGATTAGTTGCAGATCAGGCTGTTGTGTTCCATAGGATTTCCATCGGCTGATATTAGAAGTTGATTGGCTGGATATCCTTCCTCCTGTGTCTAAGTCCGGAAGCCCAGGGAAATCTGTTCAGCATCATAGCAACACGAAAGCCTCCACTTTCATTTGGGTGGTGGCTGCATATGAGGTGCATTGGTGAAGAATTTCAATTGGGTCTCCAACACGGGATGTGAGAATTCAGCCACTGATCCACCGATGCCCTCCTTGACTGCTTTGTAGAGTCCTCTAACTGACTTTTTTTTTCCAGAGGAAAGGATATTAAATATTTCCTATGTTTCCTTAATAAAGATATCTTACTGTCTTTATAGATTTGTTATCTGAAGATATCCTTACCAAAAACAAAAAACAAACAAATCAAACTCATTGCCGTCGAGGCGTTCTGACTCATAGTGACCCTATAGGATAGGGTTTCCAAGGAGCACCTGGTGGATTTGAACTGCTGACCTTTTGGTTAGCAGCTGTAGCTCTTAACCATTATGCCACCAGGGTTTCTGAAGATGTCTTTAGTATTCTAATATTCTTTGGTCCAGTGTCCCTAAAGACATGAATAGTGTAGAAACCAATGAAGAAAGAATTATAAGAAGAATGGGTTTGTCACAACTGAGAAATATTGCTTAAGGGTATTATGATTATGAGATTATCAAATTTGAGTCCTTTCTTGTGAATTGCTTGAATCCAAATTATAGACCCAGTGATGGGTGTGTGTATTCTTGCTTCCTTTTTTACAACCCTATTTTCTTTTCCTAAAGCTGTCTCAGCTAGGATGTTCTCTCCAGAGAGACAAATCTTAAATGGGATATGGAAATGGTATAGAAATCCTCATTCTCCCTAAATTAATTGATCAATTTACTGAGTTTGCTGATATCACTCACTGAATCTACAAATGAGAAAAAAAAGAAGCCTGAACTTCATATATAACATCCCTGCAATTTACCAGAGAAAAGTGAGAATACAGGTGTGATTCCTCCTGAGAAGAGGACATTCCAGAACATTCACTCTTTTCCTCACTCATGTAGTAATTTAACAAACCCTAAGAGATTGGTAGAACATAGATCAGTTAGGCTAATTATGAGCTCTGTGAGTTGCAGTCTCAAAACCATATGACTAAGAATTATTAGCCTGTGTCTCCAGCCATTCTAGGAGCCCGTTCCAGTTCAGCAGGCCACATATGTGTGTCACTTCCTCCCAGAGTCATCATCCTCATCAGGACGCCCATGCCTGAGTCTGTCTTCCTGACATTCTTGCAGAAGTCTCAGCCCTCATCACCCACCAGCCACAGGAGGAGCAATGGACACACACTCCTTGGCCATGTCCCAGTGGAGACACCATGCCCAGTGAGTGCTGAGGGAAACAGGAGCACAGGAGGGACTGCCAAGAGCATTGTTTTTCATCATCAGGCCCAACAGCACAGTTAGGGTAGTCAGGATGGAGAACCCAGAATAAAACTGTTCAGCTAAGTGGCTTACGAAGTTTATGTTCTTTGTACTGTTGGTATCTGAACACTTTCACTCAGACTTCTGCTCTTCTCTAACACCATTTCCAGCTTCCATAGGCATTACCCCCATCAAAGCAGGAAATAAGTCCCTCTAACCTGTCCCCTACCAAAAACAAAAACAAAAAACCCTGAGCTGCCCTATAAAGTTTCCAAGGAGTGCCTGGTGGATTCGAACTGCTGACCTTTTGGTTAGCAGCCATAGCTCTTAACCACTGTATCACCAGGGTTTCCAAGCTATCCCCTAAACCAAAAAAAAAAAAAAAAATTGCTGTCAAGTCAATTCCTACCCATAGTGACCCTAAGCTTTCCTAAGTGATCATGAAGTTGAGGATGATGATAATGATGGTGATGATGACAACAACTGCAATACCACCAAACTGTGTTGAGGACATCCTTTTACCAAGCTCTGAGTTATATGTTATGTAGCTTTTTTTCATTTTATCTGCACAATCACCTCCAAGATATAGATGCACAGATTATTAATATATTATAGGTGTGGAATGGAGAACAGCAATTTTCTGTATTTTAATCAAATTTTGGTGTAGAAAGGGGTGAATTCAGGTATGAACCTGGGCAGTGAGACTCCACTCACAGGACACCTAGCCAATATTCTAACCTCTTAGCACAACCTTCTATTTATCCATATGGTTCATCCCAGGTGGAGGGCTTACAGGGAAACGACAGCCTCACTCCTTTCTGCTTCCCTAGAGCCTACAAAAGTCCCGATCGGAATGCATTGACACAGTGGCTGTGACAATGGGCTCAAACATAGCAATAATTATGAGGATGGTGCAGGACTGGGCAGCACGTTTTTCTGTTGTATATAAGGTCACTATGAGTTGGGAAGGACTCAAAGATGTCTAACAACAACAACACAGCGTACATCACACTTGGCACAGTGTAGGCTACAAAAGCAAGAAATTTTTGTTAAATATTGATTGTCCTTTTTTAGTTCACGTGAGCCAAGTGTAGTAAATTTGTTGTTCACATACTGGCTGCTTTTTTGCTTCTGCTTTCCTCCCTTCCAGAGGGGTCCAGCAAGACTAGAGAGAAGAATGAGACTCAGCGCTCTACAGAGTTAGGATGGACTCCCTCCTACCCAGAATTTGGCTCAAATGTTGAGGCTAATGAGACCATACACATACCTACCAAAAGTGGATGAAAAGGCTTATTACTCAAAAAAGAGACTGTCTAGGGGGACTCTGGCAGGCTCCCGAGATGGTCCAAATGTGGCTTGAAAGAGCAAACAAACGGCCTGGCAAGGGATTTTTTTGTGGTTAGGAGATGAATCTGGCCTGAATATTCTAGCACATCGGCAAGGCTTTGCCCAGTTTGAATCTATTGCCAATGTCAAAAGAGAGAGCACCTGGACTCTCTTATCAGCTTGCCCAGATGTGGGCAGAAGGCAGGGAGGGTGAAATTTAAAAGCTGTCAGCAATAGAACATTCAAACAAATAGAGGCAGTTTTTTTTTTTTTTAATTAAATAGCTCTTATAGGATGTTTATAAATAGCCCAAACAAAGGATTTTGTTGTTGTCGTTGGGGGAAATGTTTAATATATTTTCCATGTCAATAAAAGATTAGAATCCAGTATGTTTTGAAAGTCTAAAGAAGGTCAAAGGAATTTATTGCATTGAATTTTGACGAAATATATTTTAGTGTTTTAGTGTCCTTTAATTAGACTGATTTTTATTCTTACAGGGAAAAAGATATTTCTTATTCCATACATTTCCTTCATTAAAAGGGTGTCTTAGTCATCTAGTGCTACTACTGTAGCAGAAATACCCCAAGTGGATGGTTTTAACAAAGAGAACTTTATTCTCTCACTGTCTAGTGGGCACAAGTCCAAATTCAGGGCATCAGCTTCAGGGGAAGACTTCCTCTGTCGGCTCTGGAGGAAGGTTCTTGCCGTCAATCTTCCCTTGGTCTGGGAACATCTTAGCACACGAGTCTCATGTCCAAAGGATGTGCTCTGCTCCTGGTGCTGCGTTAGTGGTATGGGGTCCCCTTGTCTCTCCGCTCACTTCTCTCTTTTATACCTCAAAAGAGATTGGCCCAAGACACTATATAATCTTATAGATCTCATCAACACAACTGCCATTAATCCTTCTCATTACGTCATAGTGATTGATAGGATTTACAACACACAGGGAAATCACATCAGATGACAAAATAGCAGACAATCATACGATACTGGTAATCATGACCGAGCCAAGTTGACAGATATTTTTGGAGGACACAATTCAATCCCTGACATAGGGATGGTATTTTACTGACTGTATGGATTTGGTGTCTCTAGATGTTCTTGCTCCTCTAACATTCTTCAGTTGAGTGTCTCTGAAGTGGGTATGGATAGAAAAGGATGAATAACAGTACAAAAATGAAGGAGAAAGAGTCCAAGGAAGAATGGGTTTGCCGCAACTGAGAAACATTGCTGAATGTGGAGCTTGGTCCTTAAGTGTGAGTGCTTTACTTGTGAATTATCTGAATTAAAAATAGAAACACAGGGCTAGGTGACCATTTGCTTGTTTCCTTTTACAATCCTTTATCTTCTTTCCCAAAAGGTGTCTCTGCAACATGGAACCTCAGAATCTTACACGTATCTCTGAATTCCTCCTGCTGGGTCTCTCAGAGGATCCAGAACTGCAGCCCCTCCTCTTTGGAATGTTCCTGTCCATGTACCTGGTCACAATTGCTGGGAACCTGCTTATTATCCTGGCTGTGATCTCCGACCCCCACCTCCACACACCCATGTACTTCTGCCTCTCCAACCTGTCCTTAGCTGACATTGGTTTTGCCTCCACCGCAGTCCCAAAGGTGCTTATGAATATTCACTCACACCAAAGAGACATCTCTTATTCAGGCTGCCTGATTCAGTTGTCTTTTTTATATCTTTTTGCATGTCTGGACAGTCTACTTCTGATGGTGATGGCCTATGACCGGTTTGTGGCCATCTGTCATCCCCTGCACTACCCAGTCATCATGAACCCACGTCTATGTGGCTTTTTGCTCCTGGTGTCAATTTTCTTCAATTTTTTTGACTCCCAGCTACACTGCATAATGATGTCACAACTTACCTTCTGCACAGGTGTGGAAATCCCTAGTTTCTTCTGTGACCCTCCTCAACTTTTCAATCTTGCCTGCTCTGACACGGCTACCAATACCATATTAATGTATTTAGTTGGTGCACCAAACTCAGGGATCCTTTTCTCTTATACTCGAATTGTTTCCTCCATTCTGAGGGTCCCATCATCAAGTGGAAAGTCTAAATCTTTTGTCATTTGTGGCTCTCACCTGTCAGTCGTTTGCTTGTTTTATGGAACAGCCGCTGGAGTACACCTGAGCTCAGCTGTCTCACATCCTCTCAGGATGGGTGCAGTGGCCTCAGTGATGTACACTGTTGTCACCCCCATGCTGAACCCCTTCATCTACAGCTTAAGGAACACAGACATCAAGAGAGCCCTGCAGAGACTTCTTAGCAGAATATCTTAATTTGAAGACCTGTGGCTTTTTTTGTGGTGAGTGTGTTAGATTTGGCAGCAGAACCAAACATGCGGTGCTGCAGTACTTGCTCCTTTGGTCTCATAATTTGTGTAGCCCCATGGATTTCATTCCTCTTGATTTTTCATATCACAATATTATGTTGCTTATTTAGGACATTTTTTGGGACTGCACAATGTTCTGGAACCTGCCGTACATCATAGTATCTCCCCAACTGAGTCATAGGACACTCATAGAGCCTTCTGTATTTATCATCTATGACACAGGCATCCTGGTGAAATGCAGTTTCTTTAAAAAAATAGAATCCTCCACCCTTTCCACAGTTCATGACCTGTCCATAAAACTCTTATATCTATCTTATTTATTTAAACAATTTGGGTGTGATAATGCTTGTTGTTGTTTTTAGGTGCCGTTGAGTCAGTTCTGACCCATAGTGACCCTACGTACAACAGAATGAAACAATGCCCAGTCCTCCATCATCCTCACAACTGGTGTTGTTATGCTTGAGCCCAGTGTTGCAGCCACTGTATCAATCCATCTCATTGAAGGTCTTCCACTTTTTCACTGACCATCTACTGTACCAAGCATGATATCCTTCTCCGGGGACTGGTTCTTCCTGATAACATGACCAAAGTAAGTAAGATGAAGTTTTGCCGTCCTTGCTTCCAAGGAGCACTCTGGCTGTATTTCTTCCAAGACAAAATTGTTGGTTCTTCTGGCAGTCCATGGTCTATTCAATACTCTTTGCCAATACCATAATTCAAAGGCAGCAATTCTTCACTCTTCCCTATTCATTGTTCAGCTTTTGCATGCATATGGAGTGATTGAAAATATCATGGCTTGGGTCAGGTGTCCCTTAGTCCTCAAAGTGATTTCTTTTTAACACTTAAAGAGCTCTTTTGCAGCAGATTTACTCAGTGCAATACATTGTTTGATTCCCCAAATGTTGCTTCCATGGGCATTGATTGCGGATTCAAGGAAAATGAAAACCTTAACAGTATCAATCTTTTCTCCATTTATCATGACTTTTCTTATTGGTCCAGTTGTGAGAATTTTTGTTTTCTTTATGCTGAGATGTAATCCATACTGAAGGCTGTAGTCTTTGATTTTCATCAGTAAGTGCTTCAAGCCCTCTTTGCTTTCAGCAAGCAAGGTTGTGTCATCTGCATATTACAGGTATTCATAAGGTTTTCACTGGCCAATTTTTTCAGTAGTAGACTTCAAGGTCCTTCTTCCTAGTCTGTCTTAGTCTGAAAGCTTCGCTGAAACCTGTTCATGAAGGGTGACCCTGCTGATATTTGAAAGCTTAGAGCATCACAGCAACACGAAAGTCACCACAATATTACAGACTGACAGACATGTGATCTTTAACTACTCTTCTCTCAATCTTGGCTTCATATTGGTATCAACTTGTGCACATTAAAAATACACACACCTGATCCCTAAAAGAACAAACTATATGAAATCCAATGGTCTATATTTACCCTAAAACAAGGATGAGATGCTAAGGTAGGGAAGGGAGATAGATCAATGGAAACAGAAGAAAAAGAATGAAAATAATGAGAATGTTGACACACTGTTAAAAACATAACTAAAGTCATGGACAAGTTGTATAAGAGTTTTTATATAGGAATCAAATTTACTTTGTAAACTTTCACCTAAAACACAATAAAATGTTTGAAAAAATACTCATGCCTGAGTGTCAACACCAGAGAGTCTGGTTTATTTAGAGTGGGGTGTGAGGTAAGACAGAGTATTTTTCAAAGCACCCTGGCAGGTACTAGTGGCAACCCAGGTTGAAGACTACTGATCTCAGTGAAACCACAGTTCAAAAATGACTAATATGTCTTGTGTCCTTTATGCCTCATCAGAAGATGCTAAAGATCTTAAAGTCATCAGAGCTCACAGGAGAGAAGATATGAGGGAACCTATCCTAGCAACTGGCAATATAGCTTTTCTCAATATTATTGGTAATATTTCTTCATATATCTTCTCCTTCTACACCATATTGTTGTTGTTGTTAGGTGCTGCCTAGTCGGTTTCTACTCATTGTGACCATATGCCATAGAGCAGATCACATGTGCTGGTTATTGAGCCCTTGTCTCTCTGCTCCAAATTTCCCTTTCTGTACCATATTTTGTGATGCCAGTGTGGAAATCTTCATACCACTGCTCTGATTTTCCACCTGGTTTTCTTGCCAGGCTCTTTCTATA
Organism: Elephas maximus indicus; assembly: GCF_024166365.1. Classification (NCBI taxonomy): domain Eukaryota; kingdom Metazoa; phylum Chordata; class Mammalia; order Proboscidea; family Elephantidae; genus Elephas; species Elephas maximus. The sequence continues at coordinate 22,950,227 of NC_064821.1, read as the reverse complement.
CTCATCTGTCAAGATAACCAACCTCCTCTCCAGAAAAAAAAAAAAAAAAAAAGCCCAACTTTTTCACTATTCTCCTTATCCTTTGGTGTAGTTTCTACTTCCTGCAGGTAGTATCTCTGGGTTACCACTTTTTTCTTTTATACCTTTTATTCTTTCAGTAACTGTTTAACTAATTACCTAAATTAAATCATTTTCATTAAAATAAAGTGTGGTTTCTTCTTGATTGAACTCTGACTGATAAATCATAACATGAAGAATAAAGATACATTGTCATGTGTCTGCAGTTGGAAGCTTACAAATGTGCTCAGGAAAAAGTTTGGTTGTAAATTATATGCCTTAGAGAAGGGTGTACAATTGAAGTTGAAGCTGGAGATACCGTATTTCCAGTTGTTATATGACTCTAATTGTGCCTGAGAATCAGTAAGTTACCCAAGTCACTATGAATAACTTTAATTTTATCTGTTTTTCATTACTCTAACATAGAAAAGGGTGATATCCCCAGCAAAGGGGGTCCTTTTATCTCTCTATTTGCAGGCTGCTTGGAATTCCACTTTGTAACCATGCTTCACTCTCTTCTGTCTTGGGGCTTCTTCTGTCTTTCCTTTAGAGATACCACACATAGCTCCTGATACAGCAACGTGGGCTCCGAAAGTCTGTGCAGCAACTAGTTTCAATTACTCTGCTTCTTACCACTAAGCTGAATCTCCAGTCAACTTTGCTGATGAGGACCTTTGTTACTGGAAGTGTGCCTTAAGCCGATGCCTGACAGCAGACCTTACAATTTTATCTTTACATAGTTAGACCTTGGGCAGTTTTAGGGCAGGAACTATCATTGGTCTTTATACTCAAAAGCTACCTTAGTTAGGGCATCAATTGGGTATATCTACACTTTGTTTAAAATTGAAGAAGTCTCTCACTGACTCACAAGAAAAAGTGAAGATGTTTTGATATCAATACATCCAGTACTGGATGGTCTACTAGCCCTTCTATATAGATTTCTGTTAACTCCTGAGATAATAAATGTATGCCTTGTTTGTTTTTATTATTATGAACATTCAATGACATCCATTTTTTTTTTCAATTTAATAGTACATGCAAGATTAAAAACCATAGAATAATGGGTGGATTTTTATAAGTTCTACAAATAACTTCACCACCACCAATATTTTCCATTGAGTTGATTTGAAATCATGGTGACCCATGTGTCTCAGAGTAGAACTGTGTGCCATAGGATTTTCAATAGCTGATTTTTTTGGAATTGGATCGCGAGGCCTTTTTTCCAAGGCACCTCTGTGTGATATTGAACTCCCAACCTTTAAGTTAGCAACCAAGCACGTCAACTGTTTGTACCACCCAAGGACTCCATACTGATCATAAGGCGGTGGGGTGATAATACTAATGATGAGGATGATGATGTTACTACATTATCAGGAGCCTTTACTTAGGGCTTCGTTGTGCCAGGCTCTGAGCTAAAAGTTCCATGTAACTTATTTTCTTGCATCTGCACCACCAGCTTCCAAAAGGAGTAACACACATCATTGTCATTTTACAAATGAGAATAGGGACACACCCTTTTTATATAACTTGTACCAGGTCTTGGGCTAGAAAGGGGTGAAGCCAAGTTTGAATCTGCACAGTCTGACTCCAGACAAAGGACACCAGGCCATATTCTGCCCTGTCCACCTGCAATGCCATTTCTCTTCCCTGGTCACTGAAAGCTATTAATTGTACTCTTCCAGAGGGTATCCTTTGCTGCATTAACTATAGGAAGGATATCAGAGATCACAGGTGGCAATCACAGAAAGAATTTGTGGATGATAATTCTGGGCAGACCACTCTCTTTTCCCCTGCTCCTGGACTTTGACTTAGCTATCCACTTCTTTTATTCTTTAAATGTAGCCCCTCTCAGTATCAAAGGGAGACATATCTAGTCAGGAATTTGGAATCAATTAAAAGGTGTCAGAGATTGCAAACTTAGTTTTGAATTCTGTCTGCTCTACTTGTGAAATGTGTGCCATGGAGCAAGTTCTTTGTATCTCTAGGCCTTAACATTGTCATCTGAGCCGATGCCCAGTTGGTACAACTTCGGTGAGTAATTGTTAAATAAATAATGAAAGCTATATTTGTGATTTGATATATGATGGATGCATGATGTAATAGTAAAACAAAATTTAGATTTATGGCCTTGAGCTTGTGGCCTTGAGAACTCAATGCTGAGAGCTTGTAATTAACCAAAAGGATTCATGTTATCATAACCCTTGAGGACTTGTTGATAATAATGGATGAGGGAGAAGAGAAAAACAAATGTCCTTTTCTCAGGGGGAAATTGCCTATCCTTCTCACTTCCACATTGCAGGGATCTTTAAATATTATTATTTATATTATTAGTCTGAGATTCATACTATTCGACTAAAATATCTTGTGATCTAAAGGTTTGGTTTTCTCTAGATCCCTAATAGAACATTTTATTTTCATTTTTATACAAGTAGATATCAAATGCTTGAAAGGAAACAACTGAGTTTCATTCATTTCTGATTTCCCAAAGCCTGTCCTGTGCTTGGCACAGATTACGCAACAATAACGACAACAAAGCTGTGTTAAATATGGAATAGACCCTTCCTTGGTTCACAGAGTGTAGGCTGTGTGGAGTTCACACACTGAGCTTTCTTCCCTCCAAGTCTGTCCCATAGGACTGGAGACAAGATAAAATAGGACATGAGTGTGTCTATATCATGGATTGTTTATGGGAATTATTATTGCCCATTTAATAGAATGTACAATATTCAATTATTTTTCATAAAGATAAAAAAAAAAGAAATAAGAGAAGGGGGAAATAACTTAGAGTGTGGACCTAAATGCATTTTAAGATTTCAATGCTTTCTATGCTCAACTTTCCTGGGAAATGACAGGCATCTGCCACTCTCGTATAATCAAATAAAAGGACTTTAAATTTTTAATTTTCTGGGATAGTATTTCATCAATAAATACGTGACTCCCATAATGACTCAAACTCTGATTAAATAAACAACAAGCAAATATTTATTAAGTGCCAAAGCTTCATTAGCTGACACATCTATCTTGGAGATGAGTATTATTCTCCCCATATCCAGCTCAGGGAAGTTGAGAGATTTACATGCACTCCAAATGTAATGTCTGAAATATCTGGACTCTGATCTTGGTCTCCCGATTCCTATTGCAATCCTCCGTTTCCTTAGCTGGAGCAGAATGATTGCATTTCTTTTCAAACCTGCTTTGGTTCCAAATGAGCAAATGGAGGCTGAATGAATGATTCTTCTTCTTAAACAACTTGGTGAGTTGGTCTGTGAATTAAGGGAATGGGTCAAATTGTTTACAGGGTACTTTATAGCTCGAATCTTGTTTATTGTAAGATTGTCTTGAAATAGTAAAACGTTTTACTGCATACCTTGAAAATCTCTGAGATATGGAAATACTGTTTTGGGTATACAGGATGATAACTTTTATCTGGAGCTATCATGAAATGACCATTAGTAGTGCAACTTCATGGGTGTTTGTGATTCTCTGCCTTGACAAAAAGAACATGTGGTTGGTTGTCTTATTATTCTTTTGGGTAAATAAATTTTGGTAATTCAGAGTAAATTTAGACATGCATTGATTTATATACCTCAAACAACTATACTCCAAGCACACATCATATAGAAATTCTCACTGGTGTGATGTGAAGAGTGGCACAAGAATTTTCATAGGATTGTCACAATAAGAAATGGGCAGATAAAATGATGTCCCTCTCTCAGATAATACCATGCATCATATGTACTTCACAGGGACACTTTCAACCCGATGGTGTAGTAAATGGGGATTCTTGGGAGACGAGGTGTGTAGTATATACTATTTAGGCACATTTCAAGAAAAATGCTTATGAATACATAAGTCCATACTAATATTATGGAAACATTGAATGGAAGTGTACCCGCCAAATACATGGCAGTGCTTGCCCCTGACAGACAACTACCTGGAGGAATGGCATCATGCAGGGATATCTACAATATTCTAGTTTTTATTGGTAATATTTTAAGTGCCTATAAAATTTGGGCTTTAAAGCAAATACTGTTAAATATTTCTATTTTTAATATAACATTTAACATAATATGGCCAGTGAGTGTAAATCTAAAAAAAAAAAAAAAAGAAACAGGTAACATTACTGGAGTGCGTACTCAGTGCCTGGCACTGTTATAAAGTAATGGTTCTCAACCCTGGTTGGGCTTTTGGATGACCAAGGGATGCACATGCCGAGAATCTAATTTAGTTGGTTCTTGGCTGTGGCCAGTTCATTAGTATATTTTATCAGATCCGTAGGTAATTATAACGATCAACTAGCATTGAGAAGCACTGGTCTCAACATTTTATATCTATTATTTAATTTCTTAAAACAACACTAAAAGTTCAATTAAGATGAATGTTTTTATGAATGTGCAGACTACCCAGGTGTTTTTTGTATTGTTCTCTGCTATTTTCACTCTGATTTTCCCAAATTAAATCATACTGTGATATTCCAAGAAAAATGAAGACCTGAGTTGTCATCAGAAAGCTGAAAAGAGGAAAATTGCAATCTCCCTATCAGAAGGGGTTGACTTGAAAAGCTCTTAAATCAGCATAAGATGGCTAGGTTTCAGGTATGGCTGTGGTAACTCCCTGATTCTAAATATTTCAGCTGTAAATAAGAGAGTTGTTTTAATGAGAAAATAAGGCTTGGCAAATATTTAGGATGATAAATACATTTAATATACTTTTTCAAGCCAATACAGAATGGAGATAAAGTGAACTCAGCACCAAGTTTCCTGAGATGGTTTAGCAGTGATACAAATACATTTTGAAACATAGGAAAACAGTGGTTCTTAGAAGTTAATTATTGTTTACTCATTGACATATGCACATTAATGCCATCTTTGGGTTCAAAGATGCTGTATGATTTTGCACATTTAGAAAACACACATTTATCAAAATATGATGTCCACTCAAGCCGAGGATTAGAATTTATATTTGAAAGATTTTTAAAGACAACCTACATATTTGAGTGAGTACATATCTCTATGGAAGATGGATGTCAGAAAACCAAAGAATGATGAAAACCCCTGAGGGACAACATTATCTGCTGTGCCACAACTGCAGTGCAACATCACAAATTTGCAATGCAGTCCCAGGTTGTATCTGATTTCCAAAGAACCAGGAGGACATTAGAAAAAGGCATCAATAACTAAAATGGTTTGCTCCATAAACAGCATGTCCTTCCGATCAGAGCCTGAACACACATACACACAATAACACACGGAAAGTAGATTTTATTACATACAATACAAAGAAGACAGTATACAAGAGGAGAGAAGGCCCCCTGGCTCAAAAGCTGTCCAGGCAGAGATGACTACTTTTTCATGCACACCCCAATTTGTGTCATGGGTGACAGACTTAAACAGGATAGTGATATGACCCTCCTATCTCCCCCACATATCTCCCCTAGCTTCTGAAATTGTCCTGGTGGATATACTTTCTTCCATGCCTGCTATCTACCTGCCCCCCATTTGACATCATAACCGAGTAACAAAATGGAGCCTACCTATAGTTTCCTGGAAGCCTGCCTACTGCCAGTCTCCCCCGGACAGGTAGGGCTGTAAGCTTAGAGGTACGCATGCTGCCCATTGGCATCATAGCTGAGGAGACAGAGAAAAAGCCCTCCCCCAGCTATGTTATACCCCTAGTCTGTATGACCTATTACATGGAAATTTTTCCTGCCTGACCACCTAATGAAAAGGCACTCAGATACCTTGGCACCTTGCCTAGGATTCTATCTGCTTGAGCCTGCTGACATTTGGACAAACATTTACGTGTGTGGGGTTGTGGTATGACGGTTTGTTTCTAAAGCCCGTAGATGCTAACAGGGGAGGAACAGGGAAGACCACAGGTGTTGGCTCATCCAAAGGACTGCTTACTCACAGTCTGTGAAGAGAATTGGCATACAAAAATGATCTCTGATTAGAAATTCTTTATTTTAATTTAAAATCCAGTTAATGTGGTTCTATCTCTTATTGGTTGTTTATAAATATTCCAAATCAGAAAATATACTGCATTATATATGGATGAAATAAAGCACATTTGATCTTGTTGCTGTTGCTAGCTCCCGACTCATGGCAATCCCACCTGTAACAGAAGGAAGTGCTGCCTACTCCTGTATCATTCCCATGAGCAGTTGCAGGTGAGACTGTTGCAATCCATAGGATTTCCATTTGGCCATTTTGGAAGCTGATTGCCTGGATATCCTTCCTCCTATGTCTTAGTCTGGAAGCTCAAGGAAATCTCTTCTGTATCATAGCAACATGCAAGCCTCCACTTTCATTTGGGTGGTGGCTGCGCATGAGGTGCATTGGCTAAGAATTTCAACTGGGCCTCCGACATAGGAAGTGAGAATTTGACCACTGATCCATAAATGCCCTCCTTGACCGCTTCATGGTGAACTCTAATTGATTTTTTTTTTCTTAAAGAGAAAAAGATATTAAATATTCTCTATGTTATTAAATGCCAAACCTCCAGCAGATGAAATTTAAGGTACTCAGACCTTGTTCTCCTGACTCCCACCCTAGGCTCCTTCCCCCCACCAGAGCTGATTTAGTGTTTTTCTTAATACATTTGTTCAAACATCTCGATTGGTATTCCATCAATTCCCGGAGCCTTGTTTTTTCACCAATGCCTTCAGTGAAGCTTGAACCCCTTCTTTCAGTACCATCGGTTCTTGATCCTATGCTGCCTCTTGAAATGGTTGAACACATATCAGTTAGTTTTGGTACAGTGACTCCATTTACTCCTTGCATCTTCTTTGGATGCTTCCTGCATCATTTCATATTTTCCCTATAGGATCCTTCAATATTTTAACTAGAGGCCTGAATTTTTTTTTTTCAGTTTGAGAAATGTCGAGTATGTTCTTCTCTTTTGGTTTCCTATCTCCAGATCTTTGCACATTTCATTATAATACTTTAAATTGTCTTCTTGATCCCCTTTGAAATCTTCTGTTCGGCTCTTCCACTTCATCATTTCTTCCTTTTGATTTAGCTACTCAACATTCAAGAGCAACACTCAGAGCCTCCCCTAACATCCATTTTGGTCTTTTCTTACTTTCCTGCCTTTTTAAAGACCTCTTGCTTTCTTCATGTATGATGTCCTTGATGTCATTCCACAACTCCTCTGGTCTTCGATCATTAGTGTTCAATGAGTTAAATCTATTCTTGAAATAGCCTCTAAGGTGGGGTATGCTCAAGATTGTACTTTGGTTCTTGTGGACTCGTCCTAATTTTCTTCAAGTTCAACTTGCATATGAGTAATTGACGGGCTGTTCCACAATTGGCCCTTGGCCTTTTTCTGACTCCTACTGAGCTTTTCCATTGTCTCTTTCCACAGAGGTAGTCAATGTGATTCCTGTATTGTTGCCATTTATGTTGTTGTAAAAATGTATTTGCAATGAAGTTGTTGGTCATGCAAAATTCTATCATGAGATCTTCAACATCATTTCTGTCACCAATGCCATATTTTCTAACTACCAATCCTTCTTCTTTGTTTCCAACTTTTGCATTCCAAGTGCCAGTAATTACAAATGCATCTTGATTGTATGTTTGATCAATTTCCTACTGCAGAAGTTGGTAAAAACCTTCAATTTCTTCATCTTTGGCCTTAATGTTTGGTGCATAAATCTGAATAATAATCATATTAACAGGTCTTCTTTGTAGGCATATGGATATTATCTTGTCACTGACAGCATAGTATTTCAGGATAAACCTTGAAATGCTCTTTTTGATGATGGATGCTACACCATTCCTCTTAAAGTCGTTATTCCCAGCATAGTAGACCATATGATTGATCCAAAATGACCAATACCAGTCCACTTCCATTCACCAATGCCTAGGATATCAATGTTTATGCATTCCATTTCATTTTTGATGAATTCCAATTTTCCTAGATTCATAATTCATGAATTCCACATCCCAATTATTAATGGATGTTTGCAGTTGTTTCTTCTCATTCTGAGTCATGCCACATCAACAAGTGAAGGTCCCAAAAGCTTGACTCCATCCACATCATTAAGGTTGACTACTTTGAGTAGGCAGCTCTCCCCCAGTCATCTTTTGAATTCCTTCTAACCTGAGGAGCTCATCTTCCTTCACTATATCAGACAATGTTCCATTGCTATTTGTAAGGTTGTCACTGGCCAGTTTTTTTCAGAAGTAGACTGCCCAGTACTCCTTCCTAGTCTATCTTACTTGGAAGCTCTGCTGAAACCTGTCCACCAAGGGTAACCCTGCTGGTATTTGACATACTGGTGGCAAAGCTTCCATTACCTCAGTAACATGAAAGCCACCATAGTATGACAAACTGACAGACACATGGTGGGGTTCTAATTTAGAGTCCAGCTTATGTGGTTCTAGTTGTTGTGAACACTCTGCAGAATTAGGATAAAAAAACAAACAAAAACCCAGTGCAGAATTAGGATGGACACCCTTAATTCCCCAAATTTGGTTCAAGCAGTGTGACTGATAAGGCCACACTCACACAAACTATATGAAAAGGCTTATCACTCATATAAGCAGGCTATCTAGGGAGACCAGGGCAGGATCTCATGCTGGTCTAAATGTGCCTTAAGACAGCAAAGAAAGTGCCTCATTGGAATTGTTACTGTGGTTATGGGTGGGCCAGGATTCAGAGTTCCAGCACACCAGCAGGGTCTTGCCCAATTTGAATCTACTGCCAGGGACAAAAGAGTGAGCACTTGGGTTGTTTTATCGGTTTACTCAGGCGTAAGGCAGAAAGCAGCAGGAAAGTGAGGTTTAAGAGCAGTCAAATATCCCAAAAAATGAAGGCAGATGTTTTATTACACAGTTCTTATAGGGTATTTATAAACACTCCAAATCAAAGGAACTTATTGTGTTGCCTTTTGAAGAACTAAAATACATTTTACAGCAGATTAAAACTGTTTGTCTAACAACAACAACAACAACGACAACAACAACAAACCCTAAGCCCATTGCCCTTGAGTGGATTCTGACTCACAGAGACCCTACAGGACAGAGTAGAACTGCCTCACAGGGTTTCCAATCTTTATGGAAGCAGACTGCCAGATCTTTCTCCTGCAGAGTGGCTGGTTCAAGGCAAAGAACTTTCAGTGAGAAGAGTGCTTACCACTGCAGCATTAAGGCTCCTTTAAAAAAAATAAAAGTTACCATCAGTCAGACTCATAGTGACCCTATAAGACAGAGTAGAATTGCCCCATAGGAGCAGTGGTGGATTAGAACTGCTGACCTTTTGGTTATCAGCCATGTTCTTAGCCACTGACACCAGGGCTCCAGGGAGCAGTTTAAAAACCTGTTGCCGTCAAGCCTCAACCCTAGAGGACAAAGTACAAATGCCCCCTCGGGTTTCCAAGGCCTTAATCTTTACAGAAGCAGACTGTCACATCTTTCTCTCACGGTCTGGCTGGTGAGTTTGAACTACTGACCTTTTGCTTAGCAGCCAGGTACTTTAATTACTGCTCCACCAAGCCCCCTTTTATAGCTACTTAGTGTTCACTCCCAACACATCTGTCAGTTTGTCATACTGTGGGGGCTTGGGTATTGCTGTGATGCTGGAAGCTATGCCACCAGTATTCAAATACCAGCAGGGTGACCCACAGTAGACAGGTTTCAGCTGAGCTTCCAGACTAGGACAGACTAGTAAGAAAGCCTCGGTGGCCTACTTCTGAAAAGAAGTATCCCGTGAAAACCTTATGAATAGCAGTGGAACATTGTCTGATATAGTGCCAGAGGATGAGTCCCTCAGGTTGCAAGGCACCCAAAAGATGACTGGGGAAGAGCTGCCTCCTCAAAGTACAATCAACCTTAACGGCCTGAATGGAGTCAAACTTTCAGGACCTACATCTGATGATGTGCACAACTGAAAATGAGAAGAAATAGCTGCAAACATCCATTAATAATTGGAATGTGGAATATACGAAGTATGAATCTAGAAAAATTGGAAATTATCAAATATGAAATGGAAAGCATAAACATTGATATCCTGTGATTTTTTCAATGTTTCTAGTAGATGAGTGTGTACTTCCAGCATTGCATCTGTTTTTTAAACATCTCAGGTAGTAGTCTGTCATTTCCTGGAGGCTTGATTTTAGCCAATACTTCAGCACGGTGTGGACTTCTTTCTTCAGTACTGTTGGTTCTTGATCATATGCTTCCTCCTGAAATGGTTGAAAGTAGACAAATTCTTGTTACAGTGACTGTTTATTCCTTCCATCTACTTTTGATGTTTTGTGTGTCCTTCAATATTTTGCCCACAGAATCTTTCAGTATTGCAACTCAGGCTTGGATATTTTCTTCGGTTCTTTCATCTTGATAAATGTCCCATGTGTTTTTCCATTTTAACTCCAGGTCTTTGTACATTTCATTTGAATACTTTGTCTTGTCAAGTTGCTCTTCGAAATCTTCGGTCTGCAATGGGAAGTTTACAAATGTACTCCTGAAAAAGGGTAGTTGCCAATCATATGCCTCAGTTAAGAGTATACAGTTGGCGCTTAAGATGGTGAATCATATTTCCAGTTTCTGTGTGACTGTAATGATAGCAAAGGGTGGTTCATTCTTTTCTCTAGTAATGGCCTCTTTGGGAATCTACTTTGTAACCATACTTCTCTGTCTTCTGTCATGATGAATCTGTCTTGGGGATCCGTCTGTCTTTCACTACATGGATATCCGACTGTCCTTTAGAGATGCTACACATAATTCCTGATGTAGCAATGTGGATTCTGAAAACCTGTGCAGTAACTATGTTACTGTACCTTTTACAGCTAAGCTTACATCTTCAACCAACTTCACTGATGAGAAACTTCGAGATCTAACGTGTGATTTAACCTAAACGCCTGACAGAAGACCTTACAATTTTATCCTGACAAAATGAGTCCTTATGCAGTTTAAAGGTGGAGACTGAATATCTTTGTTCTATATACTCAGAATTTTGCTTAGATTTGGTACATATCCACTTTGTTTAATGTTGAGTTTATTATTCACTGACTCAAGAAAAAGTGAGGACATTTTGATATCAATACATTAAGTATCTGATGTACTATTAGACCTTCTGTATAGACCTCTGTTAATTCTTGAGAGAATAAATGTATGCTTTGTTTGTTTTTATTATTATGAATGTTCAATGACATCAATTTTTTTCCGTTTAATAGAATATGTAGGATTAAGAATCTAAAATTATCATAAGGGGGTGATAATGATAATTGGTGAGGTAATGGTAAGAATGATGATGTAACTACATTATTAGGAACCTTTACTGGGGGTGTCCTGGTGCCAGTCTCTGAGCTAAAATTCCACGTAACTCGTTTTCCTACATCTTCGCCGCTATCTTCCAAAAAGAGCAACACAAATTATTAGCATTTAACAGATGAGGACAGGAGGAAAACTTTTTATGTACCTTGTAACAGGTCATGGACTAGAAAGGGACGAAGCCATTTTTTAATCTAGGCAGTCTGACTCCAGACAAAGGGTACCTAGTCAATATTCTTCCCAGCCCATCCACCCTGTTATTTCTGATTCTCTGGTCACTATAAGCTATTCATTGTGCTCTTCCAGTGATTGTCCTTTGCTGCAACAACTACTGGAAGGATAGCTGAGATCACAAGTGAGAATCACAGAAAGAGGTGGTAAATGATAATTCTGGAAAGACCCCTCTCATGCCCCTACTCCTGGATTTTGTCTCAGCTGTCCACTTACTCATCCATTCTTGTAATTAACTCCTCTCATTCTCAAAGAGAGATATGACTCAGAGTCTTGGACTTCCATTTATAGTCAGGAAACTGGAATCAATTAAAAGATGTACCTTTGAAATACCTTTGATTAAAACTTCTGGTCTAAATTACTTGACTCTTGTGATCTATCGGATTTTCACTGGCTGATTATTGAAGTTGGTTGGCAGACCTTTCTTCCTCCACTGTCTTAGTCTGGGAGCTTCAGTGAAATCTATTCATTATCATAGAAATATGCAAGCCTCCACTTACAGATGGGTGGAGGCTGCATATGAGGTGTGTTGGCTGGGAATTTCACCAAATTCTAACACAAACATGGGAAGTGATAATTCTACCACTGCCCTCCTTGAGTGATTCATAATGTCCTCTAATTCAAATGATTTTTTTTCTTAAAGAAAGAAGGATATTAAATATTCCATATGTTTCTTTCATAAAGGTATTTTACTGTCTTTATAGATTTGTTATCAGAAAATGTCCTTAGTATTCTAACATTCTTCCACCCACTGTCCCTATAGTAGATGTGTGTCAAAACAAATGAGTAGTGGAGAAACCAATGAAGAAAGAGTTCTGAGAAGAATGGGTTTGTCACAGCTGAGAAATACTGCTGAAGATTCTGAACATCATATTTGAGTGCTTTACTTGTGAATTGCTTGAATCCAAAATATAGACCCAGTGCTGGGTGCCTGAATACTTCTTTTTCACAACGCTCTTTTCCACAAACTGACTTAGCTAGGATGTTCTCTTCAGAGGTAGAAATTATAAATGAGATATGGGAGTAGTATCAGATTCTCAGTATAGACACTCTCATTCTCCCTAAATCATTCCATCAATTTGCTGCATTTGTTGATATCAAAGTCACTCACTTATTCTTCAAATTAGAAAAAAGAGAGTCTGAACTTCATGCTTAGATCCCTGCACTTTACCAGACAGTACTGAGAATACAGGTTTTTTTCCTCCTGGGAAGAGGAAGAGCCCTGACTCTTCCAGGACATTCACTTTTTTCTTCCTGCATCTGTTAACAAGGCCTCAGAGACTGGGAGAACATAGATCAGTAAGGCTAATGATGAGTTCTGTGAGTTGCATTCTCAGTATCATTCGATTATAAATTATTAGCCTGTGTCTCCAGCCCTACAGTATGCCTGTCCCAGCTCAGCAGGCTATATAAGTGTGTCTCCTGCTCCCAGAGTTGTCATCCACATTAGGCTGCCTATGCCTATGCCTGAATCTCTCTTCCTGCCAGTCCTGAGGAACAAGCCTCAGCCCTCATCACCCACCAAGCACGGGAGAAGCAATGGATTCACACTCCTTGGCCATGCTCCAGCAGAGACACCATGCAGCCCAGTGAGTGCTGAGGGAGACAGGAACAAAGGAGGAACAGCCAAGGGTATTGTTTTTCATCATCAAGACCAACAGCACAGTTGGGATAGTCAGGACGAAGGGTTCAGAAAAAAATGTTTCAACTATATGGCTTATGAAGTTTATGTTCTTTGTAGTACAGGTATCTGAGGGCTCTCATTCAGACTTCTGCTCTTCTCTAACACCATTTTTAGCTTCCACAGACGTTGCCACCACCAGAGCAGGAAATAAGTCCCTCTAAGCTGTCCACTAAGCACTCCTAAATGATCATGAAGTTGACAATGATGATAATGATGGTGATGAAGACAATAATTACAGTATCACCAAACTATATTTAGGGTTTCCTGGTGCCAAGCTCTGAGCTATGTTTTATGTAGCTTTTTTTCATTTCATCTATATAATCACCCCCAAGATATAGTGCAGAGATTATTATTATTTTATAGGTGAGGAATGGAGCATAGCAATTTTAAGTTTTTAATCAATTTTTTAGTGTAGAGAGGGGTGAATCCAGGTTTGCATCTGGGCAGTGGGATTCCATCCACAGGGGATCAGCTCATGGTGATCCATAGTGTTTTCACTGCCTGGTTTTTGGATCCTCCACTGAAACATGGTCAACATCACAGAAACACACAAGGCTCCATCCTGTGATGGGTGGTTAATGTGCACGAAGTACTGTGGCTGAGAATCGAACTCAGGCTTCTGCATGAAAAGTAAGAATTGTACCACTGAAAAATCACTGTCCCTTATCACTGGGCCAAAAATTAAACCCATTGCTATCAAGTCGATTCCAACTCACAGTGACACTATAGGACAAAGGACTTTCCCATAAGCTTTCCAAGGCTGTAAACTTTACTGAAGTTGACTGCCACATCTTTCTCCTGTGGAGAGGCTAGTGGGTTTAAACTGCCTACTTTTGGTTAGCAGCTAAGTGCTTAACCACTGTGATACTAAGGAGCACCTACCCAATATTCTAACCTGTCATCCCAACCTCCTATTTCTCTTCCTGAGTCACGCCAGTTGAAGCTCTCAGGGGAAATATGATTGAGTCTTATTCATTTCTGCTTTGCTAGAATCTACACCAACTTGGCACAGTATAGGGCACCAAAACAAAATGTCTCTGTTAAATATTAATTATTGTTATTAGTTCACAGGAACAAAGCATAGTCACTGTGGCTTCCACACACTGGGTGCTTTTCCGCCTGTGCTTTCCTCCCATCCTGGGATACCAGTAGGACTAGAGAGATGAATGGGACTGAATCATTTCCCTCCAGTCTCTCTGTCTGGAGTCTCCAAGAAGGAGAAAAGGAAAGTCAGGTATCTATTAGCTAGGTGCCTGTGAATGGAGTCTCACTGCTCAGATACATAAATAAGATAAAATAGGGCTTGTGTGTGTCTATGTCATGAATTTTCTATGATATCTATTATTTTCCATTTAATAGGATTGATAACACTATATTTAATAATTTAATAGATTTTCATAAAAATGAAAATAGAAAAGGAAGAAGGAGAAAGAGAAGGGGAAGAAAAATCTTTCTATGTGGACCGAGACATATTTTAGGATTTCCATTTATTCATGCTCAAGTTTCTTCAGATAAGATAGGTTTTAATTCTGCAAAATAACTCCAAATAAAGTGCCTGAATCTTTCATGGCATTGAATTTCATCGATAAACTGTTTGCTCCAATAATGATTTCAGTTCTCGTTAGAAAATCATGATTGAATATTAAGTGCCAACATTCCAGTGGATGAAAGATATGGGACTCAGACCTTGTTCCTGGGCTCTGTCCCCTCCACCAAAGCTGAATTTTTTCCTGCCGCACCTGCTTTGGTTCAAAATAGCAAATGGAGGCCAACGTATCAATTCTTCCTCTTGGGATTTGGTGAATTCATTGGGAATTAGTTGAATGAGGCCCTAGTTTATAGGAGTCTTTGTGGCATGGATATTGTGGTCAAAGGGTTTTTGGTGAGTAGCAATTCATTTTACGACCCACTCTGGAAATCTGAGATACAGAAATGTTATTCCTTATAGACACAGGGACTTTGTGTAGAGCTACCCTGGAACGATGACTACTACTAGCTAGACTTCAGGGATATTTGCGATTCTATAACTTGTGACATAGTAGTTATGCACTTGGCTGCTAACCAAAAGGTTGTTGGTTCGAACGAACCCACCAGCTGCTCTATAGAAGAAAGATGTGGCTGTCAGCTTCCATAAAGATTAACCCAAAAAAAACCCAGTGCCGTCGGGTCGATTCCTACTCATAGCGACTGTATAGGACAGAGTAGAACTGCTCCATAGAGTTTCCAAGGAGCATCTGGCGGATTTGAACTGCTGACCCTTTGGTTGGCAGCTGTAGCACTTAACCACTACGCCATTTTTTTTTTTCCGTAAAAATTAAGATTACAGCCTTGGAAATCCTATGAGGCAGTTCTACTCTGTCATATGGTGTCACTATGAGTTGAAATTGGCTCAGCAGCAATGAGATATACATTGATGATAAGAACATGTAGTTGATTATTCTATTGGGAAAGAAAATTTAACAATTAATAGAAAAATTGAACATACATTGGTTGTCACAACTCAAACAACTATCCCTTATTCATATATCTTCTAAAAATTCTCACTTGTGTGAATGGAAAGAGGCATAAGAATTATCATAGGATTGTCCTAATAAGAAACTGAAAAATAAAATGAAGTTCATCCCCCAGGTAATACTATGTATTATTTAAACCAGATTTTAACCAGATGAATGTGCTTCACAGACAAGACTTAGAACGTCATGGTAAATGACATTTCAGGGACAATACACGTAGCATGATACTACTTAGGTAAGTTTTTAAGAAAACCATTTATGGATATATAAAAAAATACCAACAGTAAGGAAACATTGTCAGGTAGATATTCCCCCCTAAGCTCATGTCAATGGCTGGATTTGGGGATGGGTGTTCTTGAGAATGAGATCAGCAGGGATAGGAGAAAACTTAAAAGTTAGTGGGACTATTTTAAATTTCTATAAAGTATGAGTTCTGAAGCAAACATTATTAAACATTTACATATTTAATAGGGGCACTGGGAATTAATGATAATAATAGCTAACCCTAATGGAGCATTTACTAAGTGCATGGCAATACCCTAAGGCAGCGATTCACACTTGATGTACATTAGGATCACCAAGGGCCTCATGTATTGGGATTCTAATTTAACTGGTTCTAAGCTGTGGCTCCGTCACAAGTCTACCAGTTTGTCATGCTGTGGTGACTTGTGTGTTACTGTGATACAGGAAGCTTTGCCAAACCATCAGGGTCACCTTTGGTGGACAGGTTTCAGTGGCGTTTCCAGACTAAGACAGACTAGAAGGACCTGGCAGTCTATGCACCTGGCAGTCTACTTCTGAAAACACTTGCCAGTAAAAACCTTATGGATAGCAACAGAACATTGTCTGATACAGTGCCAAAAGATGAGCCCTTCAGGTTGGAAGGGACTCAAAATATAACTGGGGAAGAGCTGCCTCCTCAAAGTAGAGTCAACCTTAATGATGGGGATGGAGTCAAGCTTTCAGGACCTTCATTTGCTGATGCAGCGCAACTCAAAATGAGAAGAAGCAGCTGCAAATATTCATTAAAAAGTGGAAAGTGGAATGTACAAAATATGAATCTAGGAAAACTGAAAGTTGTCATAAATGTAATGGAATGCATAGACATTGATATTCTAGGCATTAATGAGCTGAAATGGGCTGGTATTGGCCATTTTGAATCAGACAATCATATGGTCTACTATGCTGGGGATGGCAAACTGAAGACAAATGGCATCATGTTCATTGTCAAAAACAACATTTCAAGATCTATCCTGAAGTACAACTCTGTCAGTGATAGGATAATATCACTGTCAGTGATAGCATAATATCCTTACACGGAAGACCAGTTAATATAACTATTATTCAAATTTACACACCAAACACTAAAGCCAAATATGAAGAAATTGAAGATTTTTACCAAACTCTGCAGTCTGAAATCGATTAAACATGCAATCAAGATGCATTTACAATTACTAGCAATTGGAATGTAAAAGTTGGAAACAAAGAAGAAGGGTTGGTAGTTAGAAAATATGACCTTAGTGATAGAAATGATGCTGAAGATCACATGATAGAATTTTGCAAGACCAATGACTTCTTCATTGCAAATATCATTTTTAACAACACAAATGCCAGCTATAGACATGGACCTCACCAGGTTGAATACACAGGAATCGAATCGAGTATATCTATGGAAAGAGATAATGGAAAAGCTCAATATCATCAGTCAGAAAAAGGCCACTGGTCACTTGTGGAAAAGACCACTGATTTCTCATATGCAAGTTCAAATTGAAGTTGAAGAAAATTAGAACAAGTCCACGAGAGCCAAGGTAAGACCTTGAGAATATGCCACCTCTAATTAGAGACCATCTCAAGAATAGATTTGACCTATTGACCACTAATGACTGAACACAAGACAAGTTGTGGAATGGCATCAAGGACATAATACATGAAGAAAGCAAAAGGTCATTAAAAAGACAGGAAAGAAATAAAAGAACAAAATGGATGTCCAAAGAGACTGAATCTTGCTCTTGAATGTTGTGTAGCTAAAGCTAAAGCAAAGGGAAGAAATGAAATAAAAGAGCTGAACAGAAGATTTCAAAGGGCACTTTGAGAAGACAAAGTAAAGTTTTATAATGACATGTGCAAAGAGCTGGAGATAGAAAACCAAAAGGGAAGAACATGCTTGGCATTTCTGAAGCTATAAGTAGTAAAAAAAAAAAATTCAAGCCTTGAGTTGCAATAGAGAAAGATTCTACAAGGAAAATATTAAACGACCCCGGAAGCATCAAAAGAGTCACTGTACTGAAAGGGAATTGGTTAACATTAAAACATTTCAGGAGACAGCATATGATTAGGTACCAATGGTACTGACAGAAGAAGTCCAAGCAGCACTGAAGGCACTGGTGAAAAACAAGGCTCCAGGAGTTGATGGAATACAATTGAGATGTTCCAACAAATGAATGCAGAACTGGAGGTGCTCACTTGTTTATGCCCAGAAGTTTGGAAGACAGCTACCTGGCCAACTTACTGGAAAAGGTCCATATTTGTACCCATTCCAAAGAAAGGTGATCCAACAGAATGAAGAATTATCAAACAATACCATTAATATCACACACAAGTAAAATTTTGCTGCAGATCTTTCAAAAGCAGTTGCAGCTGCACATTGACAAGAAACTGCCAGAAATTCAAGCCAGATTCAGAAGACGATGTGGAACAAGGGATATCATTGCTGATGCCAGCTGCATCATGATGACAAGAGCAAAGAGTGGCCTCAAAGACAGTTGTTTTCCTGAGATTGTGTAGGGTTAATACAAAGTAACCTGCATAGAAATGAAAATGAAATGAGAGTGTCCATTAGCAGTTAACTACTGTTTAATCATTGACGGGAGGAATTGCTCTGAATGTCATTTTGAATCAGCCATGTATGATTTTGTGCATTTAACAAAATATATTTATCAAAACATGAAAGCAACTAAAGCAAAACTTTAAGATTTACACTTGAAAAGATTTTTCAGAGACAACCCACATATTCAAGTGAGCATTTACCTCTAAGGAGGATGTATGTCAGAATAGAAAACAATGATGAAACTCACGAAAAATGAAATGCTTCTAATAAAATCCTTGTAAAAATGCTAGATGATTAAGAGAATCTGTAGGAGGTCCAAATGGTTAAGCACTGGGCTGCTAACTGAAAGGTTGAAGGTTCAACCCACCCAGCGACTCCAGGAGACAAAGACTTAGTGAACTTCTCCTGTAATGATTACAGCCTAGGAAACATTATGGGGTAGTTCTACTTTTTTTCTACTTAGTCACATGAGGTCACTATGAGCTGGAATCGACTAGATGGTACCTAACAGCAACAACTAACTAAAATGTTGGTGTTTCAAACCCACCCAGCAGCACCTTGGAAAAGGTCTGGCCAAGTCCTTCTCTAAAGCTTGTAGTCAAGAAAATCCTATTTAGCAATTCCACTCTGTAATACATGGGTTTGCCCTGTGTTCAAATCAACTGGATGGCAACAGTTTTGCTATTTGGTGTATCTGATTAAGAATGTTTTATTTTAATTTAGAGTCCAGGATACGTGGTTCTAGTTGCTGTGAACACTCTACAGAGTTAGGATGGACTCCCCACCATTCCCCCAAATTTGGTTCAAATGGTGAAGCTGATAAGGCCACACTCACACACCAGGAGTATATGAAAAGGTTTATTACTCACATAAGAAAACTATCTAGGGATACCAGGGGAGGCTCCCACCCTGGTCCCAATGTGACTTGGGAGAGTAAGGAAAGTGCCTGGCTGGAATTTTCACTGTGGTTATGATGGGTCTTGACTGAGGGCTCTAGCACCCCGGCAATGCCTTGCCCAGTTTGAATCTACTGCCAGCACCAAAAGAGGGAGCACCTGGGCTGTCTTATCAGTTTACCCACAGGTAAGACAGAAGGCTGGAGGGAGGGTGAGGTTTAGGAGGAGTCAAACATGCAAAGAAATGGAGGCAGACATTTTATTACATAGCTCTTATAGGGTGTTTATAAAGAGTCCTAATCAAAGTTATTTATTGCCCTGCATTTGAAAAAAAATACATTTTACAGCTAATTAAAACCAAAACATGCAAAACAAAATAATAATAATAAACCCTTTGCCTTTGAGTGGTTTCTAACTTATACTGGCACTAAAGGATAGAGTAGAACTGCCCTTCTGGTTCCCAAGGCTGTTGTCTTTATTGAAGCTGACTGCCACATCTTTCTCCCTTGGAGTGGCTGGTTTGAATCTCAGACCTTTTGGTTAGCAGTTCTGCTTACCACTGCACCAGCAGGGGTTCCTTATATTGCTTAATAACCTGTTGCCATGGAATTGTGACCCTATAGGATGAAGTAGAACACCCCCATAGAGTTTTCCAGGCTGTTATCTTTATAGAAACTGACTGCCACATCTTCCTCCCAGTCTGGCTGGTAGGTTTGAACTGCTGGCCTTTCCCTTAATAGCCCAGCACTTTAGCCACTGCACTACCAGGGCTTCTTTTACATCTGCTTGGTGTCCTTTAATTAGACTGATTTTTCTCTTAAATGGAAGAGGACATTTCTTATCCCATGCTTCCTTCATAAAGAGAGAAATTATATTTTATTCTTTTATTTATTGTTGTGAAAATATAATAAGACATTTGCTAATTCAACACTTTTCCCATGTTCAATTAAGTGACACCAAGTACATCAGTCATTTGGTGTAACCATCACCAATACCTGTTGCCAAGTTTTCATTCACCACAAAGAGAAACTCAATGCTTCTTAATCAGTGATTTCCCCTTTCATATGCCCTCCAGCCGCTGGTCCAAAAACAACAACAAAAATTGCCTTGAGCTGATGCTGGTCTCTATACATTTGTCTGTTCTAGTATTTCATATAAATAAGATCATACAATAGTTGTCCTTTTGTGATTGGCCTACTTCTCTCTGCAAAATGTTTTTAAGTTTCATTCATGTTGTAGCATGTATGAGGACTTCATTTCTCTTCATGGATGAGTAATATTCCATTGTATGCATATACCACATTTTGTTTCTCCATTCTTCTGCCGATGGATATTTAAGTTGTTTCCACATTTATCTACTGTGAATAGTCCTGCCATGATCACTGGTGGGCATGTGTCTGTTTGCATTGCTGCATTCAGTCTCTTGGATATATACCAGGTAGTGAAATTGCTGGCTCATATGGTAGCTCTATGGTTTAAATTTTGAGAAACCGCCAAACTGTTTTCTATGCAGCAGTACCATTTGCATTCCCACCCAAAATGGACGGGGTTCCAATTCCTCCACATCCTAGCCAATATTTGTTATTTATTTATTCTTATAATCTTAGTCATCCTAGTGGCAGTGAAGTGGTATTTCATTGTGGTTTTGATTTACATCTCTCTAATGTCCACATGCATCTGACAGTTTGTCATACTGTGGGGGCTTACATGCTGTAATCTATGCCACCAGTATTCAAATACCTGCAGGGTCACACATAGTGGACAGGTTTTGGCTGACCTTCCAGACTAAAAATAGGAAGAAAGACCTGGCAGTCTACTTTTGAAAAAAAATTAACCAGCGAAAATCTTATGAATAGCAGCAGAACACTATCTGATATAGTGCAAGAAGATGAGCCGCTCAAGTTGGAAGACACTCAAAATATGACTGCGAAAGAACTGCCTTCTCAAAGTAGAGTAGACCTTAGTAATGTGGACAGAAGCAAGCTTCTGGGACCTTCATTTGCTGATGTGACATGATTCAAAATGAGAAGAAACAGCTGCAAAGATCCATTAATAATTGGAACCTTAAATGTAGTAAGTATGAACTAGGAAAATTGGAAATCAACAAAAATGAAATGGAATGCATAAACATTGATATCCTAGGCATTAGTGACCTGAAATGGACTGGTATTGGTCTTTTAAACTCAGACAATGGTATGGTCTACTATGCCGGAAATGAAAAGTAGAAGAGGAATGGCGTCCTGTTCATCATCAAAAAAAAATTTCAAGATCTATCCTGAGGTAAAACATTGATAATATCCATATGCCTACAAGGAAGACCAGTGAATACAACTATTATTCAAATTTACGCACCAACCAGTAAGGTCAAAGATGAAAAAATTGAAGATTTTACCAACTTCTACAGTTTGAATTGATCAAACATGCAATCAGGATGCATTGATAACTACTGGTGATTGGAATGTGCAAGTTGGAAACAAAGAAGGAATATCAATAGTTGGAAAATATGGTCTTGGGGATAGAAATGGTGCTGGAGATCCTATGACAGAATTTTACAAGACCAACGACTTCTTCATTACAAATACCTTTTGTCAAAAACATAAATGTTGACTATATACATGGACCTAGCTGGATCGAATACCCAGGAATTAAATTGACCACATCTGTGGAAAGAGAACATAGAAAAGCTCAATATCAGCAGTCAGAACAAGGGCAGGGACCAACTGTGGACTAGACCATCAATTGCTCATATGCAAGTTCAAGTTGAAGCTGAAGAAAATTAGAACAAGTCCATGAAAGCCAAAGTACAATATTGAATATATCCCATGTGAATTTAGAGACCATCTAAAGAATAGATTTGACACACTGAACACTAATGAGAGAAGACCAGACAAGTTGTGGAATGACACCTAGGACATCATACATGAAGAAAACAAGAGGTCATTAAAAAGACAGGAAAGGAAGGAAAGCCCAAAATGATGTCAGATGAGGCTCTGAAACTTGCTCTTGAACATAGAGTGTATAAAACACATGGAAAAAAATGACGAAGTAAAAGAACTGAACAGATTTCAAAGGACAGCTCAAGAATACAAAGTAGTATAATGACTTGTGCAAAGACCTGAAGATAGAAAACCAAAGGGGAAGAACATACTCGGTATTTTTCAAACTGAAAGAACGGCAGAGAAAATTCAAGGGTTATGTTGCAATAGCGAAGGATTCTTTGGGCAAAGTACTGAATGACACAGGAAGCGTCCAAGGAAGATGGAAGGAATTTACAGAGACACTGTACCAAAGAGAATTGGTCAACATTCAGTCTTTTCAGGAGGTAGCATATAACCAAAAAGAGATGGTACTGAGGGAAGAAGTCCAAGCTGCACTGAAGATAATGGCAAAAAAAAAAAAACAAGGCTCCAGGAACTGATGGAATACCAATTCAGAACTGCTCACTTGCCTATGCCAAGAAATTTGGAAGACAGCTACCTGGCCAACCAACTGGAAGAGATCCATATTTGTGCCCATTCAGAATGTGGAAATTATCAAAGAATGTCATTAATATCACATGCAAGTAAATTTTGCTGCAGATCATTCAAAAGCAGTTGTAGCAGTACATAGACAGGAAACTGCCAGAAATTCAACCCAGATTCGGAAGAGGATCTGAAATAAGCGAAATCATATTGATGTCAGATGGATACTGGCTGAAAGCAGAGAATACTAGAAAGATGTCTACCTTTGTTTCATTGACTATCCAAAGACATTAGACAGTGTGGGTCATAACAAATTATGTATAACATTGCAAAGAATGGGAATTCCAGAACACTTAATAGTGCTCTTGAGGAACCTGTACATAGATCAAGAGGCAGTCATTCAAACAGAACAAGGGAACGCTCTGTGATTGAAAATCAGGAAAAGTGTGTGTCAAAGTTGTATCCTTTCACCATACTTATTCAATCTGTATACTGAGCACATCCAAGAAGCTGGACTACATAAAGAAGAACATGGCTTCAGGATTGGAGGAAGACTTACTATCAACCTATGTTATGCAGATGATATAACCTTGCTTGGTGAAAGTGAAAAGGACTTGAAATACTTATTGATGAAGATCAAAAACCACAGCCTTCAGTATGAATTACACCTTAACATAAAGAAAACAAAATTCCTCACAACTGGACCAATAAGGCACATCACGATAAACGGTGAAAAGATTGAAGTTGTCAAGGATTTCATTTTACTTGGATCCACATTTAACGCCAATTTAAGTAGCATCAAGAAATCAAGGATGCATTTCATTGGGCAAATCTGCAAAAGACCTCTTTTAGTGTTGAAAAGCAACACTTTATTGACTAAGGAGCACCTGACCCAAGCCATGTTGTTTTTCTGTCACCTCATATGCATGTGAAAGCTGGGCAGTGAATAAGGCAAACTGAGGAAAAATTGACACCTTTTAATTATGGTATTACCAAAGAATATTGAATGTACCATGGATTGTGAAAAGAATGAACAAATCTGTCTTGGAAGATGTACAGCCAGAATGCTCCTTAGAAGAGAGGATGACAAGACTACATCTCACACACTTTGGACATTTTGGACATGTTATCAGAAGGAATGAGTCCCTGGAGAAGGGCATCATATTTGGTACAGGTTCAGCCAAAAAAGGGAAAACCCACACAAGGAAATGAATTGATCCAGTGGCTGCAACATGAGTTCAAACATAACAATGATCATGAGAGTGGTGCAGGACTGAGCAGAGTTTCGTTCTGTTGTGCAAAGGGTCACTATGATTTGGAACCAACTCGGTGGCCCCTAACAACAACAATAACAATGGCTTCTGAATTGACTCAATGGCAACAGATTAATGGCTAATGAATGGCACAGTGGTTAAAGAGCTTGTCTGCTAACCAAAAGGTTGGCAGCTTGAATCCACCAGCTGTTCCTTGGAAAACCTATAGTGCAGTTCTACTCCTTCCTATAGGGGTGCTATGAGTTGGAATCAAATGGATGGCAAATGGTTTGTTGGTTGGTTGG
The DNA here is from genome assembly GCF_024166365.1 of Elephas maximus indicus. NCBI lineage: Eukaryota > Metazoa > Chordata > Mammalia > Proboscidea > Elephantidae > Elephas > Elephas maximus. The sequence continues at coordinate 22,925,727 of NC_064821.1, read as the reverse complement.
TTGGTTAATGGCTAATGAAAAGAGATCTGATACCCAATGGTTAGGCACACAACTGCTAATATAAAGGCTGGAGGTTTGAACCTACCCAGTGTCTCAATGTGGAAAGCCTTGACAATCTGTTTCTTAAACTACTATAGCCTAGAAAACCCATGACACAGTGCTCCTGTGTCCCATGGGGTCGCTATGGGTCGAAATCAACTTGACAGTACCTAACATCGACAATAGTAGTGGCTAATGAAATTGAGTAATGTTTCATGTGCTTGTTAGCCATAATTATATTCTTTTGCCCATTTTTTTATTGAGTTGTTATTTTCTAGTTAAATGGTAGGAGTTCTTTTTATATTCTGGCTTTTAAGCCCTTATCTGATACACGGTTCCCAGTCTGTAGGCTATCTCTTCACTTTGTTAATAAAGTCCTTTGCTGTCCAAAGGTTATTAATTATGATGAGATCTCATTTATCTATTTTGTGATTTGTCATTGTGCTTTCGGCATCATACCTAACAGCCTGTTTTTGAAGACTAGGTCCTGAAGAATAATCTCTATGTTTTTTTCTAAGAGTTTTACAGTTTTAGGTCTAATTTTTAGGTGTTGGATCAATTTTGAGTTTATATTCATATATGGTGTGAGATATGTGTGTAACTTCATTCTTTACATGTGGAAATCCAGTGGTCCCAGCACCACCTATTAAAGACACTATTCTTTCCCCATTTGATGGATTTAGTAACCTTCTCAAAGATTAATCAACCATAGATGTGTGTGCTTATCTCTGGGCTCTCAATGCTATTTCTTTGGTCTATATGTCTATCATTATACTAGTACCAGACTGTTCTAATTATTGTAGCTTCAAAATAGGTTTTAAGACCAGGAAGTGCGAGTCCTCCTACTCTGTTCTTCTTTTTCAATATTTCTGTGGCTATTTTGGGCCCTTTGCTGTTCTATATAAAATTTAGGATTGTCTTTTCCACTTCTGCAAAGAAAAGTGTTGGAATTTTGATGGGCAGTACATTGAATCCATAGATCGCTTTAGGTAGTATTGACATCTTGACAATATTAATTATTCTGATCCATAAGTATGGAATGTCCTTTCACTTATTGGATGATCTTTAACTCCTTTCAGTAATGTTTATAGTTTTCAGGATACAAGTCTTTAACCTCTAAAGTTAAATTTGTTCCTAGGCATTTTATTCTTTTAGATGCAATTGTAGATAGAATTCTTTCCTTAATTTCCTTTCAGATTGTTTATTCCTGGTGTATACAAACATAACTGAGTTTCCTGTGACGATCTCATAGCCTGCCACTTTCCTGAATTCATTTATTGTAGATTCCTTGAGGTACAGAAAGTCTCGGGTTTATGAATGTCCAACTGATAGACAGCTCCTATTTGCCCATTGCTGTTCTTGTAAGGTGCCCTTGAGTCAGTTCCGACTCAGTAACCCTATGCACAACAGAAGGAAACACTGCCTGGTCCTGTGCCATCCTCACAATTGTTGCTATGCTTGAGCCCATTGTTGCAGCCACTGTGTCAATCCATCTCCTTGAGGGTCTGCCTCTTTTTCACTGACCCTCTAATGTTACGTAAATCTGCAGCCATCTTGAAACAACTGAAGCAGCTTCCACAGGCAAAAAATTCTTCATTACAATCACCTTCACTTGCTGCACATGCAGCTTTCAAACCATGGAAAAGTCTTTGAGCCGTTTATTGCACTAAAGTAAGGCTAAATATATTGCACTAAAGTAAGGCTAAGGCTAAATAAGAACTGTATGTACACGTTCTGACTTACCTACAAATTCATTTGAGAGATACACTTAGAAAAACATCTCATTTGTAACGTGGGGACTCTCTGTAATCTATATATAGAAAAGCTAGCTGCAAAATGGGATAGCTTTACTTCTTCCTTCCCAATTTGGATGCCTTTATTCCTTTTTCTTACCTAATTGCTCCAGTTAGAACTTCCAGTACAATAGTGAATAGCAATGCTGAGAGCGGGCGTTGGATTTTGTCAAAAGCGTTTTCTGGCTTGAAGGACGTGATTATGTGGTTCTTTGCCTTTGTTCTATTGATGTGGTGTATTACATTGACTGATTTTCTAATGTTGAAACCACCTTGCATTTCTGGAATAAATTCCATTTGGTCATGGTGTATAACCCTTTTAATATGCCTATGGGTTCAGTTTGCTAGAATTTTGTTGGGGATTTACGTGTCTATGTTTATCACAGATATTGGTCTAGTTTTCTTTTCTTGTGGGGTCTTTGTTTGGTTTTGGTACCAGGGTGATCCTAGCCTCATAGAATGAGTTAGGGACAGTTCTCTCCGCTTGTAATTTTTGGAAATTTTAAGAAGGATTGGCATCTTTTGTTCTGTAAATTTTGGTTGCATTCCCCAGTGAAGACTTCTGGTTCTGAACTTTTCTGTCTTGGGAGGTTTTTGATATTGCTTTGGTATCTTTGCTTGTTATATGTCTGTTGAAATCCTGTCTTTCTTCTAGAGTTAATTATTTTGCTGTCGTTATGAGTTCATTATCTGTCAATGTCATTGATCCTCTAACATTTTTCAGCTGAGTGTCCCTAAAGTGGGTTTGTATAGAAAAGGGTGAATAGCACAGAAATCAATGAGGAGAGAGTTCTAGGAAGAATAGTTTTGCCATAATTTAGAAGAGTTGCTGAAGGGGATGTATTTCTTAAGTGTGAATGCTTTACTTGTGAATTTCCTGAATTCAAAAAATTGACACAGGGCTGAGTGACTGTGTTCTTGTTTCCTTTTACTGGCCTTTCTTTACTTTCCCAAAGGTGTTTCTGCAACATGGACCCACAGAATCTAACACGTGTGTCTGAATTTGTACTCTTGGGCCTCTCAGAAGATCCAGAACTGCAGTCCCTCCTCTTTGGACTGTTCCTGTCCATGTACCTGCTCACTGTGCTTGGAAACCTGCTCCTTATCCTGGCTGTGAGCTCTGACCTCCACCTTCACACCCCCATGTACTTCTTCCTCTCCAACCTGTCCTTGGCTGACATTGGTTTCACCTCTGTCACAATCCCTAAGATGCTTATGGATATCAATACACAGCACAGAATCATCTCCTATGGTGACTGCCTGATTCAGTTGTCTTTTTTTCTTTTTGTTTTGGGTGTATGGACAATCTACTCCTGATGGTGATGGCCTATGACCGATTTGTGGCCATCTGTCACCCACTTCACTACCCAGTCATCATGAACCCCAACCTCTGTGGCTTGATGGTTTTAGTGTCTTTTTTTCTCAGCCTTTTGGACTCCCAGCTGCATTGCTTGATGGTGTCACAACTTACCTTTTGCAAAGAAGTGGAAATTCCTCATTTCTTCTGTGGCCCTTCTCAACTCATCAACCTTGCCTGTTCTGACACCACCATCAAAAACATACTAGTGTATATTGTTGGTGCCATCTTTGCAGGCATTCCAGTCTCAGCAATCCTTTTATCTTATATTCAAATTGTTTCCTCCATTCTGAGAGTCCCATTATCAAGTGGGAAGTATAAAGCCTTTTCCACCTGTGGCTCTCACCTGTCAGTTGTTTGCTTATTTTATGGAACAGCTATTGGGGTGTACCTCAGTTCAGCTGTCTCACCTTCTCTTAGGAGTGGTGCAGTGGCCACAGTGATGTACTCCATGGTCATCCCCATGTTGAATCCCCTCATCTGCAGCCTGAGGAATAGGGATATCAAGAGGGCCCTGCAGAGGCTACTCAGTAGATCAGCATGATATCAACATCTGTGTCATTTTTTTAGTCTGTGGATTATAATAGGCAGAACACCAAACATGTGGAGCTTGGAAGCATGCTCCTTTGGTCACGTAATTTTTTTAGCTCTAGTTTCTTTCATTCCTTTTGATGTTTCATATCAGAATACTGATTATTCAGCCCACTTGGATGGGGATTGGGGGATATTCTGAAATCTGTGGTACATCATAATATACACCAAATTGATTCCTATAACCCCTATGAAGCCTTCTGTGTTTGTCATCTACGACATAGACATCCTGGTGAAATGCACAACTTTCTTTAATAAAAAATACAACCCACAACCCTTTCCACAGTTCATGACTAATATCCATACAACATCTAGATCTATCTTTTTATACAGTTTAGGTGTAATAATGCTTGTTATTAGTTCTCAAACTTGGCTTCATATTGGAATTACCTGGTGAAATTTAAAGACACTCTTGCCTGAGTTGCACCACAGGAGATGCTGGTTTATTTAGACTAAGATGTGAGGTGAGATTTTTCAAAGTAACCCGAGAGGCACCAGTGGGCAGCCAAGGTTGGAGGTTCTTTATCTAAGTAAGACCATTGTTCAAAAATGGCTAATATGCCCTTTATTCCTTATGAGCAGATGTTGAAGGTCTTAAAGCAGTCAAAACTCACAATGGGGAAGATATGAAAGGACTTTTGGCAATGTGATTTTTCTCAATGTCCCTGGTAATATTTCTCCAAATATCTTCTCCCTCCATTTCATAGAGCTTCATCCTATTTGCTGGATATTAAGCTTTTGTGTCTCTGCTCCAAACTTACCTTTCTACACTATGCTTTTTGATTTCAGAGTAGAAGTCATCGCATCCCTGCTCTGATTTCCATCTAATTTCTTGCAATGTTCTTCTAATATTTGTCCATAATGATAACCAATCCAATATGCCCAACCTTTTCACTATACTTCTTATCCTTTTCATGATCACTGCTTCCTGTAGCTACTAGCTCAGTGTTACTGTTTTTTTTCTTTTATGTCTTTCAGTCCTTCAAACCTATTTACCTAATTATCTGTATTCAATGATCTTCATGAAAATTGCTAGTTTTTTTTCTTTCTTCTTGATTGAGCCCTAAATGATAAATTGTAACATGAAGAATCAAAATATGAGATAAAAAAAAAATCAAGGTTTGTTATCATGTGTCTGAAATAGTCATTATTGTTGTTGTTAGGTGCCATTGAATTGGTTTTGAATCTTAATGACTCTATACACAACAAACCAAAACACTGCCAGGCCCTGCGCCACCCTCACAATGGTTGCTGTTTGAGCCCATAGCTGCAGCCACAGTGTCAATCCATCTGGTGGAGGATCTTCTGGCTTTTCCTACTTTACCAAGCATGATATCCTTCTCCGGAGATACAAAAGAGATTAAACGAGCAACTGAAAAAAGCAGAGATGGGAGAAGATGCCACATCACATGAAGATCGTCCAGGAACAGAAGCTCAAAGAGATAAGGACATTTCTCCAGAGCTGACAGAGAAGGAAAGCCTTCCCCTAGAGCTGGCACACTGAACTCAGATTTCTAGCCTCCTAAAGTGTGAGAAAATATATTTCTGTTTGTTAAAGCCTCCTACTGTGGTATTTCTGTTACAGCACCACTAGATAAATAAGACAGGAGTATTAATGGAGCATTTACTAAGAGTCTGTCCATATTATAAGTCAGTGGTTGTCAACCACAGCTGTACTTCAGGATAACCAAGAAATTCACAGGTAGAGAATCTGATATGGTTGGTTATAGGCTATATCCAGCTCATCAGTATATTTTAAAAGGTCCACAGTAATTATAGGGTAAATCAGGATTGAGAAATCCTGGCCTAGGAACTTTATATGTATTATTTAATTTAGTATCTCACAGTTCTATAAGACAGGCTCAATTAATATCCAGATGCTTGTCATATTATCCTATTATTTTTACATTTGCTCTTTCCCAAATTAGATCAAATTGGACCTGCCAAGAGAAATGAAAAACTGAGTTGTCTTCAAGGAGCTGATATAAGGAAAATTACAATCTCCCTATCAGGAAGGGGGTAAACCCTGGTGGCATAGCGGCTAAGAGCTATGGCTGCTAACCAAAAGGTTGGCAGTTCTAATCCACCAGGTTCTCCTTGGAAAGTGTATGGGGCAGTTCCACTCTGTCCTCTAGGGACACTGTGAGTCAGAATAGACTCGACAGCAATAGGTTTGGTTTTTTTGGCTTTCAGGAAGGATCAACTTGCAAAAAGCTCTTCAAAAGTAGGCATAAGATGGCTGGCTTTAGAATCTTCCTGTTTTTAAATCTTTGAACTCTAACTAAAAGAAGTGGATTTGATGAGGCCTTATTTACAGATGATTAGGACTGGAAACATATTTAAGTGCTTTCACAAAGCCATTAAGGTCTCCAGGTGGCACAAGTAGTTCGCAATCAGCTGCCAACCTAAAAGTCGGTGATTCAAACTTATCTAGTGGTACTGCAGAAGAAAGGTCTGGTGATCTGTTTCTGGAAAGATTTAAAAAAAATTTTTTTTTTTATTAGAGCCAAGAAAATCCTGTGAAGCAATTCTACTCTATAACATGTGGAACTGTCATAAACTGGAATCAATGAGAGGTCCATGGATTTGGTTTGGTGTTTAGTTTTACCAATCTGTTACAGATAAAGACAAAAAAAAAAAAAGCAGCAAATGCAACACCAAACATTTTCCTGCAAATAATCCTGCAAAAAATGAAAAATAGAAACAGAGTGCTCCCTAAAAGATAATTATTGTGTAATCATTGGTGGCATTGTACACTAATGCCATATTTGGGATCTACAACGATGAAAGATTTTTTGCACTTAGCAAAAACATTTCTCAAAATTTGATGTTCACTACAGCCGAGGTTAAAATTTATATTTGAAAAGACTTAAAAGACAACCCATGTATTTGAGTGAGCACTTCTCTCCATGGAAAATGGATGTCAGAAAGCCAAAAAATGACAAAAACTTGTGATGATAATTGGCATATAAAAATGCTGTCTGATTAGGAATATTTTATATTAATTTAGAATTCAGCAAATACAGTTCTATCTTTTATTAAGTCTTTATTGGGTTCTATCTCTTATTGTGTTTTCAATTGCCTCATATGCATGCAAAAGCTGGAAAATGAATAAGGAAGGCTGAAAAAGAATTGATGCCTTTGTCAATGAAGAATATTTAATATACCATGGACTGCCAAAAGAATGAATGAATCTGTCTTGAAGAAGTACAACCAGAATGCTCCTTAGAAGCAAGGGTGGTGAGACTTCATCCCACATACTTTAGACATAATATCAGGAGGGATCAGTCTCTGGAGAAGGTCATCCTGCTTGGGAAAGTAGAGGGTCAGCAAAAAAGAGGAAGACCCTCAACAAGGTGGATTGACACAGTGGCTACAACAATGGGCTCAAGCATAACAACGATTGTGAGGATTAAACAGGACCAGGCAGTGTTTGTTCTGTTTTACACAGGGTTGCTATGAGTTGGAACTGACTCGACTGCACCTAACAACAATAACAACAACAACTTCTCTTATGGGGTCCAGGGCTCCTCAACAACTGAAGAAAGGAGTTTTTCCCTCCACCCTCCACCCCAGGGTACTCTCATCTAGACTCAGAAAGATTGAGAAGATGAACAGTTTATGTGACATGGTTAATTCACAGCAGGGAGACTCACCTGTGAGCAGGGCACTGAAGCCTGTAGGAGGCCTTTCTGAGTGAGCTGGAGTTAGATGGGGCAGGGGACTGGGTCTGCCCTTCTCCATCCAGCAGCAGATGACCACCTTCCAGTGCCTCCAACAACAGCCAGAACCAAATCCCTTTTCTGCCAGGATTCATTTCCAGAATCAAGGTGAATTTCCTTATTTATTATTGCCTTTGTCTTTCTTTTCCCCTCTGTCCTTATCCCATTGTGCTTTGAAGAGACTCTAGCAACCAAGAACAAAGTACCTAACAAAAACCACAACAACAGATAGATAGATAACTAAGACATCATCCTTGCTTCTAAAGAATGCTCTGGCTGTACTTCTTCCAAGAGAGATTTCTTCATTCTTCTGGTAGTCCATGACATATTCAATATTGTTCACCACACCATAATTCAAAGGCATCAAATCTTCTTCAGTCTCCCTTATTCATTGTCTAGCTTTCACATGCATATGAGATGATTGAAAATACCATGGATTGAATCAGATGCACATTAGTCCTCGAAGTGACAACTTCGCTTTTTAACACTTTAAAAAGGTCTTCTGCAGGAGATTTGCCCAATGCAATACATTGTGTGATTTCTTGATTTTAGCATCCTTGGGTGTTGATTGTGGATCCAAGTAAAATTAAATCCTTGGCAGCTTCGATACTTAATGTTTATCATGAGGCTGCTTATTGGTCCAGTTGTGAGGATTTTTGTTTTCTTTATGTTGAGGTGTAATCCATAGTGAAGGCTATAGTCTCCAATCTTCATCAGTAAGTGCTTCAAGTCTTCTTCACTTTCAGCCAGCTAAATTGCATCATCTACATATCACAGGTTGTTAATGAGCTTTCTTTTAGTCCCAATGCCTCCTTCTTCGTATAATCCAGCTCCTCAGATTATTTGCTCAGCATACAGACTGAATAAGCATGGTGAAAAGATACAACCCTGACACACACTGTTCCTGATTTTAAACCATGCAGTAATCTCTTATTCTGTTTGAATGACCGCTGCTTGGTGTACCCACAGGTACCACATGAGCATAATTAAGTGTTCTGGAATTCCCATTCCTCACAATGTTATCCATAATTTGTTATGTTCCACACAGTCAAATGCCTTTGCATAGTTAATAAAACATAGGTAAACATCCTTCTGGTATTCTGTGCTTTCAGCCAAAAGCCATCTGACATCAGCAGTGACATCCTTTCTTCTACGTCCTCTTCTGAATCTGGTTTGAATTTCTGGTAGTTCTCTGTCAATGTACGCTGCAACCACTTTTGATCTTCAGCAAAATTATACTTGCTGTTATAGTAATGATATTGTTCAACAATTTCTGCATTCTGTTGAATCATCTTTCTCTGGAATGGGTGCAAATATTGTTCTCTTCCAGTAGGTTGGCCAGGTAGCTGTCTTCCAAATTTCTTGTCGTACATGAGTGATCTCTTCCAATGTTGCATGTTTGTTGAAACATCTCAGTTGGTATTCCATCAAATCCTGGAGCCTTATTTTTTGCCAGTGGCTTCTGTGCAGCTTGGACTTCTTCCTTCAATACCATAGGTACTTGATCATATGCTACTTCCTGAAATAGTTGACATCAACAAATTCTTTTTGGTACAGTAACTCTCTATAGTCCTTCCATATTCTTCAGATGCTTTCTACATCATTCAATATTTTGCCCATAGAATTCTTCACTAGTGCAACTTGAGGCTTGAATTTTTCTTCAGTTCTTTCAGCTTGAGAAATGCTTAGTGTGCTCTTCCCTTTGGTTTCCTAACTCCAGGTCTTTGTACATTTCATTATAATGCTTTACTTTGTCTTCTTGAGCCACCCTTTGAAATATTCTGTTCAGCTCTTTTACTTCATCATTTCTTCTGTTCACTTTAGCTATTTGATATTCAAGAGCAACTTTCATAGTCTCTTCTGACATCCAAAAAAAAATTTAATTAAAGGATAATGAGATTGCTTCTTTGAGTCCTTTGATTATAACAATTTTAATTTCTCAAAGGTAGAAGGAAATGTTTCCTTCACAAGAAGGAGGCTGTATTTATATCACATTCATAGATTTGTTATCTCAAAATGTCCTTGCTTGTTGTCTTAGTTATTTAATGCTACTATAACAGAAATACCATAAATAACTGGCTTTAAAAAAAAAGAGAAATTCATTTTCTCCATGTTTAGGAGGCTAGAAATCCAAATTCAGAGAACAGGCTCTAGGGGAATTTTTTTTTTTTCTCTCTGTGGGCTCTGGAGGAAAGGCTTTGTCTTTTCTGAGCTTCTGCTCCTGGGCAATCTTCATGTGCATTACTCTTCCCTCATCTCTCCTTCCTTGCTTGCTCTTTTACTTTTTTATATCTCAAAAGAGGTACACTCAAGGCACATCTTGCACTAATCATACTTCATTCACATAAAAAAGACAACCCATTTTCAAATGAGATTATAACCACAGGCACAGAGGTTAGGATTTAGAACACGCACATACATATATGTTGTGCTTTAGGTGAAAGTTTATAGTTCAAGTTAATTTCTCATTTAAAAATTTATATGCATATTGTTTTGTGGCATTGGTTGCAGTCCCCACAATGTGACAGCACTCTCCTCCTTTCCACCCCAGAGTTCACTGTGTCCATTTGCCCATTCCTGTCCCTTCCTACCTTCTCATCCTGCTTTTGGACAGGAGCCGCCCATTTAGTCTTGTATATCTGATTGCATTAAGAAGAATGTCCTTCGTGTGTATTATTTTTTGTTTCATATTCCTGTCTTATCTTTGTCTGAAGAGTGGACTTCGTGAATGGTTTCAGTCCTGGGTTAACAGAGAGTCTGGGGCCATAGTTTCGGGGATTCCTCCAGTCTCTGTCAGACCATTAGGTCTGGTCTTTTTACATGAATTTGAATTCTGTTCTACATTTTTCTCTTGCTCTGTCCAGGACTCTATTGTGCTCCCTGTCAGGACAGTCATTGGTGGTGGCTGGGCACCATCTGCTTCATCAGGCCTCAGGCTTTTGAAGGCCTCTGGTTCATTTGGACCTTTAGTCCTTTGGGCTAGTATTTTCCTTGAGTCTTTGATTTTCTTCATTCTCCTTTGCTCCGAGTGGGACGAGACAAATAGATGTATCTTAGATGTCTGCTTGCAATCTTTTAAAACCCCAGATGTCACTCACCAAAGTGGGATGTAGAACATTTTCTTTATGAGCTATGTTATGCCATTTGACCTAGAAGTGCCCTGAAACTATGGTCTCTAGGCTGCAATCCAAGCTACTCTGTACCTCAAAGTGTTTGGATGTGTCTAGGAAACTTCTTTGCTTTTTCTTTGGTCCAGTTGTGCTGACTTCCCCTGTATTGTGTGTTGTCCTTCCCTTCACTGAAAATGACCCTTGTCTACCAGCTAGTTAGTGATGTTCCCTCCACCTCCCTCCCCACCCTCATAACCATCAAGGAATACTTTTTTCCTGTGTTTAAACCTTTTCTTCAGTTCTTATAATAATGGTCTCAAACAATATTTGTCCTTTTGTTACTGACTTATTTCACTCTGTACAATGCTTTCCAGATTAATTCATGTTGTGAGATGTTTTGTGGATTCATTATTATTCATTATCATTGCATATTATTCCATCGTGTGTTGTTGTTAGGTGCCGTCGAGTCAGTTCTGACTCATAGCGACCCTACGCACAACAGAATGAAACACTGCCCGATCCTGCGCCATCCTTACAATCCTTGTTATGCTTGAGCTCATTGTTGGCAGCCACTGTGTCGTTGAGGGTCTTCCACTTTTCCGCTGACCCTGTACTCTGCCAAGCATGATGTCCTTCTCCAGGGACTGATCCCTCCTGACAACATGTCCAAAGTATGTAAGAAGCAGTCTCGCCATCCTTGCCTCTAAGGAGCATTCTGGCCACACTTCTTCCAAGACAGATTTGTTCGTTCTTTTGGCAGTCCGTGGTATATTCAATATTCTTCACCAACACCACAATTCAAAAGTGTCAACTCTTCTTCGGTCTTCCTTATTCATTGTCCAGCTTTCACATGCATATGATGTGATTGAAAATACCTTGGCTTGGGTCAGGCACACCTTAGTCTTCAGGGTGACATCTTTGCTCTTCAACACTTTGAAGTGGTCCTTTGCAGCAGATTTGCCCAATGCAATGTGTCTTTTGATTCCTTGACTGCTGCTTCCGTGGCTGTTGATTGTGGATCCAAGTAAAATTAAATCCTTGACAACTTCTATCTTTTCTCCATTCATCATGATGTTGCTCATTGGCCCAGTTGTGAGGATTTTTGTTTTATGTTGAGGTGCAATCCATACTGAAGGCTGTGGTCTTTGATCTTCATTAGTAAGTGCTTCAAGTCCTCTTCACTTTCAGCAAGCAAGGTTGTGTCATCTGCATAACACAGGTTGTTAATGAGTCTTCCTCCAATCCTGATGCCCCGTTCTTCTTCATATAGTCCAGCTTCTCGTATTATTTATTCAGCATACAGATTAAATAGGTATGGTGAAAGAATACAACCCTGACACACACCTTTCCTGACTTTAAACCAGTCAGTATCCCCTTGTTCTGTCCAAACAACTGCCTCTTGATCTATGGAAAGGTTCCTCATGAGCACAATTAAGTGTTCTGGAATTCCCATTCTTCGCAGTGTTATCCATAGTTTGTTATGATCCACACAGTCGAATGCCTTTGCATAGTCACTAAAACACAGGTAAATATCTTCCTGATATTCCCAGCTTTCTGCCAGGATCCATCTGACATCAGCAATGATATCCCTGATTCCACATCCTGTTCTGAATCCAGCTTGAATTTCTGGCAGTTCCCTGTCAGTGTACTGCTGTAGCTGCTTTTGGATGATCAGCAGCAAAATTTTACTTGAATGTAATATTAATGCTATTGTTCCATAATTTCCATATTTGGCTGGATTGCCTTTCTTTGAAATATGCATAAATATGGATCTTTTCCAGTCAGTTGACCTGGTAGCTGTCTTCCAAATTTCTTGGTATAGATGAGTGAGCAGTTCCAGAACTGTATCTGTTTGTTGAAACATCTCAATTGGTATTTCATCAGTTCCTGGAGTCTTGTTTTTTACCAATGCCTTCAGTGCTGCTTTGAGCCCTTCCCTCAGTGCTTTCAGATCCTGATCATATGCTACCTCTTGAAATGGTTGAACGTTGACCAATTCTTTTAGGTACAGTGACTCTGCGTATTCCTTCTATCTTTTTTTGATGCTTCCTGTGTCTTTAAATATTTTCCCCATGCGATCCTTCATTGTTGCAACTTTAGGTTTGAATTTTTCACCAGTTCTTTCAGCTTGAGAAATTCTGAGCTTGTTCTTCCCTTCTTGGTTTCCATCTCCAGGTCTTTGGATGCGTCATTATAATACACTACTTTCTCTTCTGGAGTGACTCTTTGAAATCTGTTCAGTTCTTTTACTTATCGTTTCTTCTATTTGCTTTACCTTCTTGACATTCAAGAGAAAGTTTCAGAGTCTCTTCTGACATTCATTTTGGCCTTTTCTTTCTTTCTTGTCTTTTTAATGACCTCTTGCTTTCATCATGTATGATGTCCTTGATGTCATCCCACAACTTGTCTGGCCTTCGGTCATTAGTGTTCATTGCATCAAAACTATTCTTGAGATGGTCTCTAAATTCAGGCAGGATATACTCAAGTTTGTACGTTATCAATCATGGACTTGTTCAAATTGTCTTCAGTTTCAACATGAACTTGCATATGAGCAATTGATGATCTGTTCTGAAATAGTTGGAGTAGTACCCATATGAGCTCTTCTCTGGATGTTGGGTATAATTCTCCAGTGAAGCCATCTGGACCAGGACTTTTTTTTTAAAAAAAAAAACCTTTTCAATCTCTTTTCTTGTTATGCACCTTCGGATTTTCAAACTCTGTTATTTTAGGTAGGCAGTGTGTTTCTAGAAACTTGTCTGTTTCCTTTAGGTTTTCAAATTTGTTGGAGAATTGTTTTTCATAGTACTGTGGTATGATGGAAACCCTGGTGGCGTAGCGGTTAAGAGCTATGGCTGCTTACTGAAAGGTCAGCAGTTCAAATCCACCAGGCGCTCCTTGGGAACCCTACGGGGCAGTTCTACTCTGTCCTATAGGGCCGCTATGAATCAACTCAACGGCAACAGGTTTGGTGGTATTATAGTTTTTATTTCAGTTGGGTCTGTTGTAATGTCTGCCATTTCATTTCTTATTTGGATTATTTGCTTCCTCTCTTGTTTTTCTTTTGTCAATTTGGCCAATAGTTTGTCGATTTTGTTAATTGTTTGAAATAACCAATTTTTAGTTTTGTTGATTCTTTTCTGCTGTTTTTCTATTCTCTATTTTGTTTATTTCTGCTCTGATCTTTATTATTTCCTTCTTCTGGTGGCTGAAGTCTTCTTTTGCTGTTCTCTTTCTATTTGTTTGAGTTGTATAACTAACGTTTTGATTTTGTCCCTTTTTTCTTTTTTGATGTGTGCACCTATTGCTATAAACTGAACCCTTGAGCATTGCCTTTCTGTGTCCAGAAAGGATTTCCTATGAAGTGTTTTCATTCTCATATTACTCTAGGAATTTTATTATTCCATCTTTGATTTCTTCTATTACCCAATGGTTTATAAGCAAGGTGTTATTCAGTTTCCATGTATTTTATTTTTGTTCCTTGCTCTTCCTGTTATTAATTTCTACTTTTATGGCATTGTGATCAGAGAAGATGCTTTGTATTATCTGAAAGTTTTGGATTTCTTTGAGGGTTGCTTTGTGGCTTACAATGTTGTCTATTCTGGAGAACATTCCATATGCATTAGAAAAGAATGTATACCTTACTGCTGTTGGGTGGAGTTTCTGTATACATCTATGAGGTCAAGTTCATTGACTGTGGCCTTTAGATCTTCTGTATCTTTGTTGAGTTTCTTTCTACATGTTTTGTCCTTTATTGAGAGTTGTGTGTTGAAGTTTCCTATTATTGTGGAAATGTTTGTTGTGGTTATAAAACAGCCATTCTATATTGGGATAAGGCAATGGTAGGCAAACAAAGTCACAACCTCTGACTCACACATACACATAAAATTGCCAGTGTAAGAGACACATTAAGATATAGTACTGGATGCTCTATTTGTGGGCCTTACAAGCTCTGTCCTTCCTAGCATTCATTCTCTCCTCTCCATCTCACTGGCCTCTCAAATTCTTTCCATTACCAAACTCACTGCCCCATAGGGCAAACAACCCTTCTATTCTCTGTTTATTGTGCATGTCCTTTCCTTACTTCCTCTAACTGACAATTACCTATTCTTCCTCTCTCAGCTCAAATAATCCTATTTCAGAGAAGTCTTTCCTACTATCTGCCCAAAATAAATTATTTGTCCTCAATGCTACATTTTTTTTCTTTTTAGTTAATTAGCATTCTTTATATATGAATAATACTATTTTTCTTTTATGGAAAACTTAAACATTTATTGTCAAGTTTTAAGTGTGGCTTTTAATTTTCTTTGGTGTGATTTGCTCCGTAGAAGTTTTGAATATTTCCAATATAATCTATACAGTGTATTCTTTGTAATTAACTCCACTGATTTTAATACAACACCTCCTCATTCAAGGGCATTGTACACAACAGCACACTCACACATGCCTTGTATTTGATTTTAACGGTTGTGTGCTTTTATTTCCTCCTCTTATCTGCACAGTCTACACGGCCTTTCTTCTTCTTGGAAGAATCTATCTGGCAAATGGTTTCTGAAAGAGGGAACCATAAGAATCTTCACTAATTGGAAGTGCTGCATAGAGGTCAAAAGAAGTAACAAACCTGTTGTGTTTATAATGATCACAACTCCATCTTCAATGGCTTCCCTAGTTTAGGGAGGATATTGATTAATGATAGGCATGCAAGACAGATTTATTGCAATGATAAAAATGGACCCTCACAATTATCAAGTGCCTAATGTGTGTCACAGGAACCACACTAGAAAAAAATGCATCATCACATTTAATTCACTCATAGTCTCATTGTGTAGGGAATATTTACTATTCTCATTCGAGAAGTGAGGTATCTGCAGCTAAGAGAGATTAAATAACTTTATCGGTGTCACACAGGTAATAAGTTGGTAGAGCCAAAATTCTATTGCAGACAGTATGATTCAAACACTCATTTTTGAAATCATAGCTTTATACTGTAGGTTAGGAGAATTATGTACCTAAAATAATTGTCATAAAAAAACAGATTAATAATAGCAATAGCTATTATTAACTGGGTGCTCTGTAGACACAGATCTTAAGTGCTCTGCTACTAATCAAAATGTCCATTGGTTCAAATCCACTGGGCGCTTCTCTGGAAAAGATGTGGCAGAGGGCTTCCATAAAGGCTACAGCTTTGGAAACCCTACGGGGCAGTTCACCTTTGTTCTGTAGGGTTGCTGTGAGTCTGAATTGACTCAACAGCAATGAGTTTATTCTTTTGGTGTTATTAATTGAGATCCTCCCATTCAGAGAGGCATTTCAGAACATCACAAAGAAGGTAATAGTAATAGCCATATTTTAAAAAAAGAAAAAAATAAGTCACCATGAGGTAACTGTCACATCAATAGGATGTGACAGGTCACATTTAAAAAATGGATTTTCAATTCAGATGACTTTTAATAATGAACATAGAGCTACCAGAATGAAGGAGGTATGGGGATTTTCAGGGAGAAGAACATACCTGGGGGTTCATATAACATGTTTTCAGTTACTTTGGGACAATCATATTGAGGAGGAAATTGGTTTATGTGCATAGATTCAAATAGGAGAATTAGAATCAGTGAAGAGATGCTAAAAAAAGAGAGAGATTTCTGCTAAATTAAAGTGACTGAGTACTTACGCACATTTAAAATGGAAAACGGTTACCTGTGACTTAGAGAATCAATATCATTGTAAGGAGCCAATAACAAAATACAACTGGTATTGTAAAAGTGATGACTTACTGTGTTGCCAGTTAACTGTTCATTGAATGTTGCTTTTACCTTCTCCAGCCTACATGCTAGCTACATGGAAGCAGAAAACCAAACAAAAATTTCAGAAATCCTCTTGCTGGGCATCTTGGAGGACTCTGTACTTCCTCCCCTCTTTTTTGGACTCTTCCTGTCCATGTACCTGGTCACCGTGCTTGAGAACCTGCTTATCATTCTTGCCATCAGCCTTGACCCCCACCTCTACAACACAGATATGTCTTTCTCTCCAACTTGTTCTTTGTTGACATCTTTTTCATCACTACCAAGGACCCAAAATTGCTGGTGAACCCCCAGTCATAGGGCAAGGACATCTTCTACGTAAGATGCCTCACTCAGGTGTGTTCCTTCATGATTTTTGCTGGATGGGACAATTTTCTCCGGACCATAATGGCACTGGCTGGTTAGTGGCCATCTGTCACCTCTGCACTATACTGTCATCATGAATCCCTGGCTCTATGTCTTTTCGGTTCTGATGTCTTGTGCCATCATTTGCTGGGTCTCTGCTTCATATTCTACTGATGATATGGCTGAACTTCTGTATAGGCACTGAAATTCTGCATTTCTTCTTCGAGCTGGCTCAGATTATCAAGTTGGCCTGCTCTGATACCCACATCAGTAACATCTTCTTGTATGTGGCAACTGCCCTGTTAGTTGTGTTTCTTCTCTCAGAAATGCTCCTCTCTTACTCTCAGATTGTCTCCTCCTCCTTAATGAGGATGTCATCTGCTGGGGGAAAGTATAAAGCATTTTCCACCTGTGAGTCTCACCTCTCCTTAATTCCCTTGTTCTACGGGACAAGCCTTGGGGCCTGCCTTAGTTCTTTGGTAACCCATTCTTCCCAGAGAAGCTCTATTGCCTCAGTGATGTACACTGTAGTCACACCCATGCTGAACCCCTTCATATACAGCCTAAGAAATAAGGATGTAAAGGGAGCCCTGGAAAGGCTGTTCTGTAGAGCAGCCTCTTGTCCATGATGGTCACTGGTCTCAGGTCTAAC
Organism: Elephas maximus indicus; assembly: GCF_024166365.1. NCBI lineage: Eukaryota > Metazoa > Chordata > Mammalia > Proboscidea > Elephantidae > Elephas > Elephas maximus. The sequence continues at coordinate 22,908,320 of NC_064821.1, read as the reverse complement.
TGGGCCTTGTGGTCCTCAAAGCCAAATGGCATGAATTTAAATATTCCGATTTTTCTTTCTTCCCCAAAAGACATGCATCAACATCTTCCAACCCCACAGCACCATGACTTTGCTTTCTACTTGTTATCATATCATTTTTCCTTAACTCTTTCCTCAGTAATTCCTTTTGATTCTTCTTTCCTTTTTTTATGCTGTCCATGAATTTCTTTGGCCAGCTTTCTTAGAGCTGTTCTTGAAAACGCCAATCTTAGATTTGCAACATTTATCATGTCAAGTGCTGACGTGGTTTCCTCAAAGGTTAATCTCGCAAGCATTGATGCTCTTCAACTTAATTTGATTATGTGTGTGCTTTTCCCTCTAAGAAATAAAATTAAAATCATACAATAGTCATAACCAAGCACTTGCTACTTCTGAACTGTGCTCATTGCTTTACATATATGATTTCATTTAAGCACTACAACATTTCCTTGTGATATTTTCTCATTTCTCCCATTTTTCAGAGGAAGAGTCTGAGATTAAGAAGGATTCCAACTTGGCAACCTATCATTGAGTTAATACTTCTAACTTTGGTATCCTACTTTTCATAACAATAATAATGTCATTTTCAACTAGAAGGGTGGCAATCTAGATTTGATAGACGTTGTTTTCAGATGGTTCATAGCAATATACTGCCTAGGATAATCTGAAATGTTGATCCATTCTTTGTGGTCCTTACTTGCTTCTTTTCTTCCTTCCTTTCTCCTTTCTTCTTTACTTTCTCTCTTTCCTTATTTTATTTTACCTTTATGTCTTGTCATTGCAGTTTTAAGATATACTGTCCAAGGTCTGAAAGGATGTAGTAACGAGTACAATGAAATAAGAGTAGTTCCTTCACATGGTTTAATTTTCTTGAATTCTCTGGAGATGTCATCAGGAATGGTAGTTACACACTTGTGAGATACATTCAGTACTTCATTTTTTCAGAAGAATATTGGTAGAATTAAAGCTGACCAGTGAAACGTGGGTAGTAAACTCTGTCAGTGCTCCTCCTACATTCCTGGGATCCTCTCCCTATCTCTATCTTGCATGCCGGTCTGTCAATGAACAACACCAGCTGGAACCTACTTTGCACAATGCATGGTGAAAGAAGTGACCAGGAATTATGTATCTCCAGGGACAGCCTACACTGAGAGATGTGGGATATACCACCTTACCTGGAATAATTCTAGGTGTGGGTTTTGCACGTTTTCCAAAATTTCCCCACAGGATGAAAACTCTGCTTGCTCACTGTGGTAGCTGACTTAATGAAAGCTTTATTGGATGTATTTTTTTTTACCTGTGTCGCTTCTCCTTTCTCCCAACCATATCCCTTGCTCTTTCAAGTAAATTGCTTGCACTTGAATCCTTGTCTCAGTGTCCGTTTCTGGGGGAACCAAAACTAAGACAGTTGATAAAGACCGTGAGGGATATAAAGGGAGTCATGAAAAGAAGTAGAGACTTTGGGGCCAAAAAAATAAAAAAAGAGGAAATAAACAATTTACTGAAGAATCATAATTTGTTAGTGAGAAAAGACTTGTTCAATATGGCTTCAATTCACTATGATTCCATTAAGTTTTATCAAATATGTATTTATTATCTACTATGTACATATTGAGAAGGAGGCCAGAGAGGAATACAAAAGAAAACAAAACAAAACCAAAAAAAGGATTTCAATTCAGAGTGATAAGCATAATCACTTAGTAGAAGCTGTTGTAAAACAAGGTAAATATTTTCAACTCACCTTGAATAATTTCATGGACAACTTTCTGGAAATTTATTTTTAACAACTTTATTGAGGTATAATTTGCATGCCATGAAATCAACCCATTGTTGCAATTCAAAGGTTTAAGTAAATTTATTTAGCTTTACAATTGTCTCCCCTGTACAGTTTTAGAAAGTCATGTACTACAAAGACAGAGACCATTTGGTCAGAGAAATCTTAGGTGGCTTTGAATATGTGACACCCATAATGACATAGGAGTTAGGCAGTGCTCCAGGTCCTGTCAAAAATCTTCCATAAATATTTTATAAACAATATTTTAGATAGTCTTTCCTAGTCTCCTCCACTACCTCTTTTCTATAACTATATAGGAGAAAGGTAGATAAGAGTGCCCTGCTGTTTGTTCTTTTGTATTGAATGGTTTATTAAAACAACCCCAGGAGTTCTGGATTTATCCTGTAAGACTTGTTACCTGAAAAGTATTTATCATTGGGACTGTTTCTTAATAGTATTTGGAAAAAAATTAGTGTGTTTTTAAACATTTAATTAAAATAGGGAGAATATCTGTCCTACTGGTTTTATTTTCAGTCTTGTTCAATTTTTGGCATCCAGATTTATTGATACATACATTTTGTAGAAGGAAGGTTTAATGAGAATCTACTATGTTTTAGGTGCTGGGGACAAAGTTGTGCAGAAAAAATAATTCCTGTCCTTAACTAGCTTACGTTTCAGTGTGGGAGAAAGAAAACAAACAAGTTAACCAATAAAAATATTTCAATTGCCTGTTAAAAAACCCGTTGCCATCGAGTTGATTCCGACTGATAGCAACCCTATAGGACAGAGTAGAACTGCCCCATAGAATTTCCAAGGAGCACCTGGTGGATTCAAACTACTGTCCTTTTGGTTAGCAGCTGTAGCTCTTAACCACTAGCCACGAGGGTTTCCATTTGAACTGCAGAAAGTGCTAAAAAAAAAAAAAAAAAAAAAAAGTAGCACAAAATAATGGAGCAAGATTCATTTTAGATAATATTTTCAATACCATAATAAAATAATAGAAAATGGCTGGGATGTTTTAAATAATGTTTTTAATATTATTCCTCAACAGTCTTGACCAGAATTTCTCAACCACAGCACTACTGACATTTTAGACTGGATAATTCGTTATTGTGGGGGACTGTCCTGTGCATTAGGATGTTTAACAGCATCCCTGGCCTCTACCCACTATATGCTGGCACTCTGCTCCCCAAGTGTGACAACCAGAAATGTGTCCAGACATTACCGGTTGTCCCCTAGGATGCAAAATAGCCCTGGTTGAAAATCGCTGGCCCAGAAGCTGTAGGAATTGATGGCCTTAGATTTCCAGTAGGCAGGAAAAATAGGAAAAGCAACATTTAATGGAGGATAAAACCTCAGCTTATTACTTCAAAGGTTGAGTTAGAGGAAACTACAGAATACCTCATTGGTGCGATTATTTCAGAGGTCAAATATATTGGTTTGGCATTCATCAGTCTGCACTTGTGGCAGTATAATCAATTAATTGATTAGATAGAAGAAGAAATTCTGCTTAGAGAGTCAAAAGACAAGATGATGCTTGGCTGAACGCTATGTATGCTTCTTCAGTTCTCAGTTACAGGGCCTCTACCAGATACATGATCTCATTGGACACTCTACCCATCCATCACAATATTAGCCACCATTGTAGTTAAATGATTTTTGTGTACAATTATTTTATTAATGAATGTTTTCCCAAATATTCTCCTGAGCTTTGAATCCCATCTATTCCTAATGTTTTAGGTACTTTGCACTATCACTTATCCCTTCTTTATCCTGTATATTCCAATTTCTGCATACAAGATTATAATTTCCAATGTAGTTAAACACATTCTCATATCTTTCAATGTAAATGAGACTCATTTATCAGCTCATATTCCCCTTTGGGTATTGCTCCAAACTTTTAAATATTTGGTCTGCACTTACGTTTCCATTTCTACACTGCTCACTCTCTCCTCAACCAATCTCATCTGAAGTCTTTCTACCTCCATCACAGTCACTCGCCCTGAGGTCTGCAGTGAACTCATGTCCTCAATAAATTCTAAGGGACATTTCCAGTCTTCAAACTGCTTGATTTTTCAGTAGCAAAGTTAGTAATGACTGTATTCCCTTCCTTGAACTAGGGACCTTATTCAGCTTCCATGGTTTGGTGGATTCCAGGTGGACTCCAGATGGCTCATAAGCCTGCCAAAGATTCCTTAACCAAAATACATTTCATTTTTGTCACAAAGGGATTTCGAGGGTCAAAGCTATTGAGATTTCTCATGGCCTTAACACATCCCTTAGGGAGAAACTCCTAACTTTGAAGTTACACCTTGTTAAAGAGAGGCGAGAGTTACAGCAATAACTTAAAGAGCATGTAGGTCCTGGGAGACTTCTTTAAAGGAAGATGAGGGAACTTGTTTAATCTCCAGGAATAAGATCATGTTGAGTTCAAGTGTTTCAACATACTAGATAAAGAAGGAATAATTAGAAGAAATTCTCCTTTCTCCACAGCTACCTTCAGGGAGATGGAACACACAGACATTTTCCTTTCTATTATTTCCTTTGTACCCCAAGGAAGCTGAATTGTGTAAATAGTAGAATGACAATAAAACAATTTATTTAATAAGATGCTCTGAGAATTCAGCCCCTGAGGGCCTGGAAACTTTAAATTAGCTCCCAGGGCCCCTGAAAGAAACTATCTTGGGCCTGTAGAGGTGTAAGTTAGACATTTTCTGCTTAGTGCATCTCCCTGTTATTTCTGGGGAAAATTATTGCAGCAAAAAGAGCAAAGGTACCCAAGAGATTTCATGATGCTATCTCAAAGCCAATGTATCCTAGTTGGCTATGTGTGGAAGAAGTAGACAATGAAGAAAAAAATCTTTATTAGGCTCAAGCACCAGGGACACAGACAAGAACAGGGGTTCTGAAAGTGTGGTGCCTGGACCAGCAGCATCAGCATCACCTGGGAGCTTGTTAGAAATGCAAATCTTTGGCCTGCAGCCCAGATCTACTAAGTCTGAATCTCCAGGGGTGGGTCGCAGACATTTGTGACTTAGTAAGCCCCAGGTAAATCTTATCAAGCACAGCTAAACTTTGTGAACAGCTGCCCTGGAGATTTGTTGTAATGGATCAATGAAGGACTCACACACGGCTGTATCTTCAGAGATCTGAGGGCTCTCCACCTCCAAAAGCTTATCTACAAATAATGACACATTTTTTTTTGACATTACAATGCTTATGTACCCTTTCTTTGTCATTATATTGCTTTTGCTTGAATTAACAGAATGATATTAAATACTTATCATTTATAGCATTAGTCCTTTGAATATTCATTAATTGCCATTTCTTAATACTTCCATATTGAATGTTATCTCATATTTAAAAATCAACATTCTTTATCATTTTAAAGATTGTCTCAAGAAAACACAACTTTCAGTGCAGTTACTGTGACGGAGGCATAATATGCTGACCATGCTACCTAATTGTAATCTGGATTTCTAGACTTACAGCTATGTTTTTGAGAAAAATATATTTTTCCTGGAAAGTCAAAACCAGGACACAAACCATATGCCCCAAGGGGCTGTAACCAAGTGACCACCTGCACTCCTCAAACTACAAATACTATGGAACAGTACTGTCTGCGTACTGTTGCCAACAATATATTTTTGAAAGATATGCCAACAAAAAAAAATACCTGTAAGCATCTTGTGAAACTATACGTAATCACTAATTATACTTTTAATAATCAGTAACCAATCAGAATGTGATTATTACACTATTCATTAATTTTCCTGTAATTTCCCTCCCTATGGTTTGGTTCCTCTTTTTACCCTGTAAGAATACTTGTATAACAAAACTGCCCCAGAACTACTTGGTTTCATTTTCAGTGGGCTACATAGTTCCCCAATTGCGATTGTTTTAAACCCTTAATAAACCTCACTGTTTTAACTTGAAACAACTTTCAAGTTTTTCTCTACAACGTTTTGGTGTCAGAAATGGAGCTCAAAGGCAATTTGTCTGCTAAACGACCTCAGGAGGGGACTATGGAATGTTGGCACCTGTATGAACCATTTGCATGGTCAATCCACTTTCCCAGTTCTAGAGAGTCTTCTCCTCGTAAAAACTCTTGGACCAAAGATCTCCCCTCTTTGTGTTTGAAGTTCTCTGAGGTTTATTAATGGTCTTTTATCTCTTTCAGCTCACTGGAGAGTATTTTGGCTAGTTTGTTATCTGGCTAATTGCAGCTTGTTTCGGGTTATGTGAACTCACTTTGTTTTTCTCTAAACTCCCATTAAAGTTTCTTTAGGTGTGTTTTTTGGTGAAAAGGCTCCAGGGTGGGTTTAACACGTGTGGTTGTAGTCTTAGGGGCGATACAGAGTACCATTAGCCACGCTATGTGCTCATGAAGGGGAATTTAGTGTTTTCTGCACCATAAATTATGATCTAAGCTCCTTTAAATTAAAATCAGTTTGAATGGTTTCTCATAATTTTTAGATGAACACTGCAGTACACTGGCATAAAATTGTCTGAGAGAAACCTAAGTTTTCTTTTAAACTGTGGTGCACCATTTTTGTTTTCTATTGCCAGCAAAATAAACTGAGTTCAAAAAGAATGTTCCATGTGTTGTCTTGTACGTTATTTGAGATAGCCTTACAGAATGGTAAATTTAAGTAATTGTCTCATTTCATGTTTAAGTTTTTGTGTGTCTTGTCTCAAAAGGCATGACTAGCAGTTGTTAGTTTTTTTTTTTCTTTCCTTTTCTTTTCTCATAAAAAAGCCTTTTAAATCTTGGAGAAACTGCTTAGTGTACCTAGGCTTCTAATAGTTACATTAAGGACTTCAATATAAATTCATTCCGGTAAAGTTTTTATTCTTTTATAGTATGTCAGCTTAAATTAGGCTCCAGAATCCTCTTAAGTAACTTAAGCTGAATTGGACATATAGGAAGTTTTTAAAACCTGAAGTCTAAGATTTCAGAGCTAACGCCTGAATTTTTCAGAGTTGAAAAAGTGAAAGTTCTTTTAACTCCTGCTTTTTAAAATGTACAGAATTTTTCTTTTCTGGCCAGAAGCCATCTAAGACCTAAATTTCTGCTTTTCAAACAAAGAAACAGAAAACTGGAAAAATTTCTGAGAGCTGTCCTACCTGCTAGGGTACATTCCCAAAGGCTATTTCAAGTCTCAATTAATTTCTTCTATCCAAACGTTATAACCCTGAATTCTTCTTGTCCTTTTGACATCACTTCCTAAAAAGTCACTTTCATTTCTCTAAGCACACAAAGACTTTTTTTCATGTGCCCTTTCAGTCTCTAAGAGCAAGCTTTAACATCCTCAAGAATCTTCAAGAATTCATCCACAAAAACAGCAAACAAATGACTAAAGTTTAGGATCGAATTTCACTTTTTTTTTTTTTTTGCATTTAAATTCTTCGAGATTTTGTGTTTGTTCCATTTTGTTTTGTCCAGGAGAGACATTCCCAAATATTACTTGTATAAATCTAATCTTCATTATTAACAGCAATCAAATATTCTTTATCCTGAGGGATTTCGAGTTTGTAGACTCTCAAACCTTATAAACTGTTAGAACAGTTAATTATTTATTTATTTATTTATTAATGTAATAAGATGTTAATTGGTTGGTTGGTATAGTTGATTAATTGATGATTGCTTGTTGACAGTCCCTGCTAAGATTGTTGAGTCTGAACGTCCTAAATTTTAAGCAAGCTTGAGCCTTTAATAGTTTTAATTGGTATTTTTGAACTTTTAAAAAATATTAAGGTAATATTTGTTTAAACTTGTTAGAACTCTACAACCCCTCTTTCTATCTTCGTTGTAACAATTCCTCCTTTTGCTCTTCAGAGACAATTCATCTTTCTTTTCTGTTTGGCAGAAGTTTCTCTTTCTGTCCCTTCAGAGATAATTCCTCTTTCTGTAACCTTGATTCTGAACTACTAAGCTGTCAAAACTCTATTACTAAAAATTACGTTTTCAAAACTGAAGTTTTCAAGGCTAAGGTATTTAGCGTTATTGGTCTGGATTGTTTTTGAGTATACTTAGTTGGTAACTGTTCTAAATTCTTCCTACTGAGTGTGTTTGGAAATAATTTAAAACTTTAGTAATCACATTGAGAAAATGAATTTCTACTTAATCTTTTCCTTCCCCGTACTTACAACTATTACGAAGAAGCTTGGCATTAGAAAAAAGACTGTTATATACTAAAACACAAGCAAAAAGAACAATTTAAACAAAAAGTCTCACAAATACAACCAGATAAGCTTATGGCTTTAAAACTCTAACAATTTCAGATACAACCCAACAACCTTTTCAACTGCAAATCTACTGTTTGATTTTTATTGTAAAAACCAAATCATCTTAAAAAAAAAAAAAGTTTTCAGTTTAATAAAGACAGCAAAGGAACAAATTGAACTCTCCATCACTCACAGGAGGCTAGCAACCATCAGCATAACCAGCCTACAAGAAATTAACAGAGATCTTTCCTTTAATAACATTAAAAATACAAAAAGGAGAGTCACTAATTAGAAACAACTCCCTCTACCCTCCAAACAGACATGGTCTCTCAAAATAATTTCATGGGTGGCCCAAGTTCTTTAGCCCACCACGAAAAGGAGAGAATAAATGATCTAAATTAAATTTCTATTCACTATTTGAAGAAAAATTTCTAATATTTAAGAAGAACAGGAAGTTATCTTCTGTATGCAGACCTTTGTTCTTTTTTTTTTCCCAAACTCAGCTCACCTAGTTACTTATTGTTAAATGTCTCTTTATCAATACATGGTTATAGTTTTTTGTTTGTTTCCCAGATTTGCCTGATTAATTTAATGAAATTTATAATGGATTCCTTGGTTCTCAATAAATAATAGTATCAATTTATATAATTTTTGTCTTATGTCTAAGTTTTATACTGTCTTAAAAACCATGAGTTGGGCCTATGGTAGCTACAGGTAGTCTATTTAAAAGTTCACTGAAGAAGATAAATTGGTTGGTTGGTTAGTACAGCCAGGCCTTTAAGTTATTTCAAAACTATCTCTTCACAAAACCTCTCTTTACCAGATACTGTAAAACATGCGAAAAAGAAGGTAATAATTTTCTACTTCTACATAGTATTGTTGAATTTAAGTTATGATGTTTCCAATTGGTGTAATGATAAAAATACACTTATAAAATTAAAAGGTTTTAGTGTTTTCAGAAAATAATAAAAATTAATTCATTTTGTTAATTAAAAAAGGGGATTTAACTTTTACTTTTCTAACAATAAACAGCTAGAAGAGAAATTTTAAAAAGAAATTTATTTAAACTGGTTAAAGTTCTTTTTTATCATAACTAAAGTTTTACTAGGTTAATTTATAAAAAGTTTAAGGGCTTTCAGTGTCAAATAACATGAAACAAATAAATGAATTTTTCAGGATTAAAATTAAAAAGAAATTCCTTAGTTACTAAGAGTTTAATTTTATTCTTATACAATTTGCCTCAAAGGCAAGAGTTGAATCTCATTAAATTAAGGTTCCCTGGTGGTTAAGAGTATGGCTGCTAAACAAAAGTTTGACAGTTTAAATCCACCAGCTGCTCATTGGAAATGCTATGGGCCAGTTCTACTCTGTCCTGTAGGGTCACTATGAGTCAGAATCTACTTGGCATTATAGGAAAAGGTCAAAATAAAGTCTCACAGTTTTGATGGGACTAAGGCTTTTACCTTTAAAATCTTTGCTTTAAATAAGTTAAGTATTGTTTCTCAGCCCCCACATGCCTGTCAGTTTGTCAAACTGTGGGAGCTTCTGTGTTGCTGTGATGCTGGAAGCGTTGTCACCGGTATTCAAATAGCAGTGGGGTCACCCATGGCAAACAGGTTTCAGACTAAGCTTCCAGACTGAGCTTCCAGACTAAGACAAACTAGGAAGAAGAAATTGGTAGTCTATTTCTGAAAACAATTAGCCAACGAAAACCTTATGAATAGCAGTAAAACATTGTCTGATATAGTGTCAGAAGATGAACCCCTCAGGCTGAAAGACACTCAAAACCCAACTGGGGAAAAGCTGCCTCCTCAAAGGAGCATCAGTCTTAATGACATGGACGGAGTCAAGCTTTTGGAACCTTCATTTGTTGATGTGGTGTGACTCAAAATGAGAAGAAACGGCTGCAAACATCCATTAATAATCGGAATGTGGGTTGTATGAAGTATAAACCTAGGAAAATTGGAAATTGTAAAAAATGAAGTGGGACATATAAAAATCAATATCCTAGGCATTAGCAAGCTGAAATGGGCTGGCATTGGCCATTTTGAATCAAACAATCATATGGTCTACTTTGCCGGGAATGAAGAGGAATGACTTTGCATTCATCATCAAAAAGAACATTTCAAGATCAGTTCTGAAATACAGTGCTTTCAGTGACAGGATAATATTCACATGCCTACAAGGAAGACCAGTGAATAGGACTATTATTCAAATTTATGCAGCAACCACTAAGGCCAAAGTTGAAGAAATTGAAGATTTTTACCAACTTCTGCAGTCTGAAATTGATTAAATATGTGATCAGGATCTGTTGATAATAACTGGTGATTGAAATGTGAAAACTGGAAACAAAGAAGGATTAGTAGTTGGAAAATACGGCCTTGGTGATAGAAATGATGCTGGGGACTGCAGGATGAATTTTGCAAGACCAACAACTTCTTCATTGCAAATACCATTTTTCACCAACATAAACCAAGACTATACACATGGACCTGGCCAGATGGAACTCACAGGAATCAATTTGACTGCATCTGGGGGAAGAGATGATGGAAAAATTCAATATCCTAAAAAATCTCAGCAAAATAGGAATAGAAGGAAAATTCCTCAACATAATGAAGGGCATTTATACAAAGCCAACAGCCAACATCATCCTAAATGAAGAGTGCCTGAAAGCATTTCCCTTGAGAACGGGAACCAGACAAGGATGCCCTTTATCACCGTTCTTATTCAACATTGTGTTGGAGGTCCTAGCCAGAGCAAATAGGCTAGACAAAGAAATAAACGGCATCCAGATTGGCAAGGAAGAAGTAAAATTCTCTCTATTTGCAGACGACATGATCTCATACACAGAAAACCCTAAGGAATCCTCCAGGAAACTACTGAAACTAATAGAAGAGTTTGGCAGAGTTTCAGGTTACAAGATAAACATACAAAAATCACTTGGATTCCTCTACATCAACAAAAAGAACATCAAAGAGGAAATCACCAAATCAATATCATTCACAGTAGCCCCCAAGAAGATGAAATACTTAGGAATAAATCTTACCAAAGTTGTAAAAGACTTATACAAACAAAATTACAAAGTACTAGTGCAAGAAACTAAAAGGGACCTACATAAGTGGAAAAACATACCTTGCTCATGGATAGGAAGATTTAACATAGTAAAAATGTCTCTTCTACCAAAAGCCATCTATATATACAATGCACTTCTGATCCAAATTCCAAAGACATTTTTTAATGTGATGGAGAAACAAATCACCAACTTCATATGGAAGGGAAAGAAGCCCCAGATAAGTAAAGCATTACCCAAAAAGAAGAAGAAAGTGGGAGGCCTCACTCTACCTGATTTTAGAACCTATTATACAGCCACAGTAGTCAAAACACCCTGGTACTGGTACAACAACAGGCACATAGACCAATGGAACAGAATTGAGAACCCAGGTATAAGTCCATCCACATATGAGCAGCCCAGTGTCAGTTAATTGGGGAAAAGCTAGTCTTTTTAACAAATGGTGCTGGCATAACTGGATATCCATTTGCAAAAAAATGAAACAGACCCATACCTCACACCATTCACAAAAACTAACTCCACATGGATCAAAGACCTAAAAGTGGAGTCTAAAATGATAAAGATCGTGGAAGAAAAAATAGGGACAACGTTAGAAGCCCTAATACAAGGCATAAACAGAATACACAACATTACTAAAAATGCCGAAGAGAAAACAGATAACTGGGAGCTCCTAAAAATCAAACACCTATGCTCATCTAAAGACTTCACCAAAAGAGTAAAAAGACCACCTATAGATAGGGAAAAAATTTTCAGCTATGACATCCCTGACCAGTGCCTGATCTCTAAAGTCTATAAGATTCTGGTAAAATTCAACCACAAAAAGACAAACAGTCCAATTAAAAATTGGGCGAAGGATATGAACATGCACTTCACTAAAGAAGATATTGAAGTGGCTAACAGATACATGGGAAAATGCTCTCGATCATTAGCCATTAGAGAAATGCAAATTAAGACTATAACGAGATTCCATCTCACTTCAACAAGGCTGGCATTAATCCAAAAAACACAAAATAACGAATGTTGGAGAGGCTGTGCAGAGATTGGAACACTTATACACTGCTGGTGGGAATGTAAAATGATACATCCACTTTGGAAATCGGTCTGGCATTTCCTTAAAAAGCTAGAAATAGAACTACCTTAAGACCCAGAAATCCCACTCTGCGCAATATATCCTAGAGAAATAAGAGCATTTACATGAACAGATATATGCACACCTATGTTTATTGCAGCACCATTTACAATAGCAAAAAGCTGGAAGCAACCAAGGCGTCCATCACCGGATGAATGGGTAAATAAATTATGATATATTCACACAATGGAATAATACGCATCAGTAAAGAACAGTGAGGAATCTGTGAAACATTTCATAACATGGAAGAACCTGAAAGGCATTATGCTGAGTGAAATTAGTCAGATGCAAAAGGACAAATATTGTGTAAGACCACTGTTATAAGATCCTGAGAAATAGTTTAAACTGAGAAGAACACATTCTTTTGTGGTTATGGCGGGGGAGGGTTATTTACTGATTAGATAGTAGATAAGAACTACTTTAGGTGAAGGGAAGGACAACACTCAATACATGGGAGGTCAGCTCAACTGGACTGGACCAAAAGCAAAGAAGTTTCCTGAATAAACTGAATGCTTAGGTCAGAGGAGCAGGGGTGGGGGTTTGGGGACTATGGCTTCAGGGGACAAGTAAGTCAATTGGCAAAATAAATTCTATTAAGAAAACATCCTGTATCCCACTTTGAAATGTGGTGTCTGGGGTCTTAAACACTAGCAAGCGGCCATCTAAGATGCATCAATGAGCCTCAACCTACCTGGAGCAAAGGAGAATGAAGAACACCAAGCTCACAAGGTAATTATGAGCCCAAGAGACAGAAAGGGCTACATGAACTAGAGACTACATCATCCTGAGACCAGAAGAACTAGATGGTGCCTGGCCACAGCCGATGACTGCCCTGACAGGGAACACAACAGAGAACCCCTGAGGGAGCAGGAGAGCAGTGGGATGCAGACCCCAAAATCTCATAAAATGACCTGACTTAATGGTCTGACTGAGACTAGAAGGACCCCGGTGGTCATGGCCTCCAGACCTTCTGTTGGCCCGGGACAGGAACCATTCCCTAAGCCAACCCATCAGACATGGATTGGGCTGGACAATGGGTTGGAGAGAGATGCTGATGAGGAGTGAGCTACTTGCATCATGGGGACACTTGAGACTATTTTGGCATCTCCTTTCTGCAGGGGAGATGGGAGGGTAGTGGGGGTTAGAAACTGGCAAAACAGTCATGAAAGGAGAGACTGGAAGGAGGGAGTGTGCTGGCTCATTAGGGGGAGAGTAAGTGGGAGTATGTAGTAAGGTGTATATAAGTTTATATGTGACAGACTGACTTGATTTGTAAACTTTCACTTAAAGCACAATAAAAATTATTAAAAAAAATTTCAATATCCTCAGTCAGAACAAGCCAGGGGATGACTGCAGATCAGACAATTACTCATACGCAAGTTAAAGTTGAAACTGAAGCAAATTAGAACAAGTCCATGAGAGCCAAAGTATGACCTTAAGTACATCTCACCTGAATTTATAGACCATCTCAAGAATAGATTTGACGCATTGAACGCTAATGACAGAAGACCACATGAATCGTGAATGACATCAAGGACATCATGCATGAAGAAAGCAAGAGGTCGTTAAAAAGACAGGAGACAAAGAAGAGACCCAAATTGATGTCAGAAGAGACTCTGATACTTGCTCTTGAACATTGTGTAGCTAAAGCAAAAGAAAACCTCATGGCTTGGATCAGATGCACCTTAGTCCTCAAGGTGACATCTTTACTTTTCAACACTTTGAAGAGGGCTTTTGCAGCAGAATTTGCCCAGTGCAATGCATCTTTTGATTTCTTGACTGTGCTACCATCAATGTTGATTGTGGTTCATTTTTTATTCCGTTTCGCCCTCTTCTCCTTAAAAGCCTCATTGTGATTATCCTGTATTGAGTCTTTTTTGGGGGGGGGGGTCGGGGGGAGAAAAATGGCCTCCCTATTTTTTTTTTTTTTTTTAATGCTTACTAACTAACTAACCCACTGCTTTTGAGTCAATTCTGACTCACAATGACTACATAGGGTTTCCAAGACTGTAGTTTTTTTTTTGTTTTTTTTTTTGTGGGGGCGGAGGGAAGGAGTGAAGTAAAGGAAAGACACCAGTCTGCAAATCAGGAACTGAGTGCTGGCTCTGCCTTGCTGTGTGACCTTAGACAAACAAGTCACTTTACCTCTTTGGGCCTCAGCTTCCTCGTTATTTGGCTATTGGAAGCATTCACAATTTTCTTAAGAATACTGCCAATTAGGTAAACCTGACTAAAATGAACTACAGATTTTAAAGTAGAGTTTTAAAATAGTCCAGTTCCTTTTTGTTAGTTTTTCTGATTTTTTTCTCAAAAGCAATAGGTGCTCAGGACAGGAAAAAGGAAGTCAGAAGATACAGCCAAGAAAAAAAATTGTTCATAAACAATACTTAAAAGGGGCAGCATGAAAAAGAGACTGTAGGGGGTTAATGGTCTGGGTATTATAGCATTGTTTCTACATGGCTTGCATAGTTAGCTTTTGCATACCCCGGTGATTTTGTGATTTGTTTCCTCCCTTGCCTCTCCCATTCTCCACAATTCTATAAAGTTTTAAATTAACCTATGTTCCTCTTGAACAAGCAGAACAACGATCAATAAGATCTGGGACCAGACAACCAGACAATGGGGGCCTATCTTGTGAGTGAAACCAGGACAGCATCAGAGAACCTCTAAAGAATACCCACAGAAGGTCAACATGTCTGAAATGTGGTCAACATGCCCCCCCACCCCAAGGGGAACTGCCATCCTCCAGATTCTTCAACCCTAAATCCTAACCCTATAAAACCCTCCGGTCGATCTCCAGCAGACAGACAGACTTTGGAGGAGCCCATTCCTCTCTGTCTCTTGTATACTGGTATACAATAAAGCTCTCTTGCTGCTTACCTCACCTCTGTCTCAGTATTGGCTTTGCTGCAGGTGGCTCAAATCTGTGTTTTGTGGTAACATACTCATAATTCCACCCACCCAGAGACTATGGTATTGGCATCTTGATGGGGTCCTTCAAGCTAAAATGTTCTTAACCTGAATCCATGAGTGGGCTTCAGAGGGAGCAGACCCCTGAACTCACTGAAATTATGGGTGGGTTTAGATTTCTACTCTCATTATAATCTCATAGAGGTTGCTGAATTCCTCCCCCCTCAAAAAAAAAAAAAAAAGAATCTCTATTTTAGATATTTTCTAGGCATATATATTCAGGGCTTCACACTGATTCCTCCCTGTTCAGTCATGGTTGAGGAAGTGAAACAAGAACAAACAAATTTTTAAATTTGTGTGAACTGGAACAATTGCTGTAAGGGGAAAAATTACAAGTCGAAGGCCTTCCAAAAAGCTAAACTCCCTCTTAGAAAACAAGGCCAGTGTACTTGTTGCACAGAAAACAAATCTCTTGCCCATAGGATTTTGAGCAGAGTCAGAAACGATGGTGCCCCACTCAAAGATGGCACCCAACAATGCCAGTGTGAATGTGTGTCACTCTATACATGCCTGCCAATGATCCAGTCTCATGTATCAGGCTCCGGAAAAGGCTCACTATGCCTCTTCCAAGCCTCTCATTCAGGGGCTTTGCCCCATAATTTTTCCCATTCTGATTATCATTCCGAATGACCCAAATTGTAACAATTTGGCTCTATTCCGGTTTTGCTTCATCAGCCCTTTCTGATCCAGTCCAAATCAATTCGAAGCCCTGTACACATAATAAGTTTTTTTTTTTTTTTTTTTTTTAATGTGATCTTACCATACAGGCTATTTTGCAGCCTGCTATTTTTTTTTTTTTTTTTTATCACTTACTAATATTTGGAAACCCTGGTGGCCTAGTGGGTAAAAGCTACAGCTGTTAACCAAAAGGTCAGCAGTTTGAATCCACCACGCACTCCTTGGGAACCCTATGGGGCAGTTCTACTCTGTCCTATAGGGTCGCTATGAGTCAGAATCAACTCGACAGGAACAGGTTTTGTTTTTTTTAATATATGGACCTTGTTCCTGAATACTTTTTGGTATCTTCCGTTTCATTGCTTAGCTATACATGATTTAACAAGTTCCATTCTGTGGGACATTTAACATGTTTTAGTTGCTTTGTGGTTATAAAGAATGCACTGCAAGTATAAGCTAGATGAAAATAATTAGAACTTAATGAGGAAACAAGAAAAATGTGGACAATTTAAACATCTGACAAAGGATGCCAAGCTATTCTACAGTGCCTGAAAGTTACCTATGAGATAAATGAGTAATTATACTGTACATAGATCAAGGGGCAGTTATTCAAACAGAACAATGGGATACTATGTGGTTTAAAGTCAGGAAAGATGGTGTCAGTGTAGTATCCTTTCCAATACCTATTCAATCTGTACGCTGAGAAAATAATTTGGGATGCTGGACTCTATGAAGAAGAACAGGGCATCAGGATTGAAGGAAGATGCATTAACAACCTGAGTTATGCAGATGAAACAAACTTGCTTGCTGAAAGTGAAGAGGACTTGAAGCATTTACTGAAGTAGATCGAAGACCACAACCTTCAGAACGTAAAGAAAATAAAAATCCTCACAACTGGACCAATAAGCAACATCATGATAAATGGAGAAAAGATTGAAGTTGTCAAGGATTTCATTTTACTTCAATCCACTTTAAACACCCATGGTAGCAGCAGTCAAGAAATCAAAAGACACATTGCATTGGGCAAATCTGCTGCAAAAGACCTCTTCAAAGTGTTAAAAATCAAAGATGTCATCCTGAGGACTAAGGTGCACCTGACCCAAGCCATGGTGTTTTTAATTGCATCGTATGCATGCAAAAGCTGGAAAGCCAAAAGGTTAAAGCCACAGAACCAAGATGTCCTCTTTGGACTAGTCGAATAGCAAGAATCAGGAGAAGAGAAAAAAAAATTACTGTAGGATATTCTGTAACCACCCATAGTGTTATTAGTTACTGAAACAGATGATTCTTACATTAAAAAGGCAAATAAAAATTAAAAGTTGTTCCCTATATCTAGAAAACAGAACATTGAACATTAGCAATATTTTCATATAAACTATATAGTAATTCTTGTACTTTACCCAGTCATGTGTAGTTAATTCTGGTTCCATGTAAATCTGGATCAGCAGCAGTGTGAAAACTTTGTCAGCTTCTACATAAGAGTTCTAGAAATCTTGGTTTAGTCCAACTGCATCTATGTTCAAAATATTATAGTCCCCTTTATAAGTCTGATATAGCCCATTTTTGTTAAAATATTTTGGTCAAGCATTTTCAGTGAATCAGCAAAGTAAAACTTATCTGCAGATGACAACTTAAAAATGCCCTTGGTTTACTTATAATAATAATTCTTCAAAGTGAAAGATCTGATGGGAATTAATTACAAACATAATGCAAAGCCAAATAAAATCAAAAAGAAACTTGAAAAAAAAATCTCTGAACATAATGATTAGCTTTATTTTCAAAGAGCTTCAGACTTAACACATAATAATATTGAGCATAATACTAAATAATCAGGCTATAACAAGAATATACCAAAATTATCAAGTCTATAAACATCTGAATAGTAATAAAAACTTCACAGGCAAACAAGATGAGTTTCAGTTAAAATTATTGGCTTTGATGGTGCCAGATTCAAGGGAAACAAAGTTGCAACCAACTTAGTAATTGAAATAATAAAATTATGACATAATAATATACACTTGTGTAATATCAAACATTACTGACATAAATTTTAACTCTAAGAAAAGTTAGCACTTCTCTTGATTTGACAACATGTTTCATGTAATTCATAACATATTAGATAACCTTTTTTTAGCATTTTTCTCTTCATAAAACAGGAACAAACCTTTTGTGGCTTTCCACAAATTTTAAAATTGTCTGGAGTTTACTATATATCACCAAGAAACAATACTTGAGTTATTTAACCTAAGATCTTAAAGGTAAAAATCTTACCTTAAAGACCTTTAAAAATTTTTCGTAAATTAAATTATCAAACTTTGAGCCACAACAAATAAGAACTTCAAGTGTATGAAATACTGTATTTTAAATAAACCTTTTAAATTCCTTGTCCTTGTTACATGTCTCTTATAGTACAACTCTTCAAGTGGTAAAAAATGATCACAGATATTACTAGACCCAAATATATATATATGTATTTTTTTCTCTGTGATATAAAAAATTAATAGCCTATAAACTCAAATCATAATGAATATTCTTTGACTCTGTTTAATATCATTAAGTTTCCTAACTAAAGGTCAGCTGTTAGAGCCCACCTGCTGTTCTGTGGTAGAAAAATATGGCAGTCTGCCTCTGTAAAAGTTTACAGCTTTGGAAACCCCGTTGGGCAGTTCTACTCTGTCCTATATGGTTGCTAAGAAACAGAACTGACTCAATGGAAGTAGGTTTAGGTTACTCAGAACCCTGGAAATTAATTTAAGCCTATACATTACAAAACATAATTACTGTTGAAGTAAAAAAAAAAAAAAAGCTTGTTTAAATAGTCTATATTCCCATTCAAATTTTTACCATTTCTTATGTTTTTTAAATCTAACTTTAGATTTGTCCTTCTTTTTTTTTTATGTTGGGGGTCCATCCAATTTCTGGTAACTGCATTAAGACTTTTTTTTTTTAATTTTAGACCTCATTAACACCCATATTATTTATCTTATTTTCTTTTCTCTTAAAAAGTTTTTTCTCACCTGTTTGAGAGGGGTCTTTTGAAACCCTTCTCTGGAACAGTGTAGGTCTTGGAAGCTCATTTATATATATATATTTTAAAAATTGATTAATCTTAATTCATTTGCATATGTTTAAGTTGCCCTAGGTATTTTAAAAGACAAGGGATAACTAAATTATTTCTTTCTAATTTTTATTATTCTCTTAGTAAGCTGGTTAGGCTTTCTTCTTTTTATTGATAAAAATTGGTCCCTTTCTTTAAATAAAACACAAGTTAAGTTACTTAGGAAGGTTTTACTTTTAAGATTTTGCTTTCAAGAGTGACATGAACATAAAAATCTTTGTTAAAACAAATTTATTTTCACTAATTCCTGGGAATATTCCTGGCAATCTGTTTTCAAAAGATCACAGGCTTAAAAACTCTACTGAGCACAGTTATACTCTGCACACATAGAGTCACTGTGAGCTGGAATAAAATCTACAGCAATTATCAACAACAACAATCGTATAGAATTATGCTTCTCGCCAAACATTCATAAGCTTCTTCGGTCACAGTTGTCTTGTGACTGTTTTTTCTGGACATCTTATGGTGACTTCTCTGTTCTCCTCAACTGTATTTCTCTCATCTCCTTCTTTGAAATTTTACATTAGAAAGCATCAGCCTGGCATTCACTGTCCTGAATGTCAATACCAGCCACCTCAAGAACTGACTTGGAACTCTCAAATAAGGCTACAATTTATTGATAACAATTGCTGTTGTTATTGGTAGGTGCCACTGAGTCAGTTCTGACTCATAGAGACCCTATGCACAACAGAACAAACACTGCCCAGTCTTCATAATCATTGTTATACTCGAGCCCATTGTTGCAACCACTGCGTCAATGTATCTTACTGAGGTTTTCCTCTTTTTTGATGACCCTCCACTTTGCCAAGCATGATGTCCTTTTCCAGGGACTAGTTCCTCCTGATAACATGTCCAAAGTACATGAGATGAAGTCTTGCCATCCTTGCTTCTAAGGAACATTCTGGCTGTACATCTTCCAAGACAGATTTGTTGGTTTTTCTGGCAGTCCGTGGTGTATTCAATATTCTTCACCAACACCATAATTCAAAAGCATGAATTTTTATATTAGGCTATTTAATTTATATAATTTGTCATTAAACTGATCAGAGTAAGTTCTTTGAAGAAATATCATAATCTAATTTAATAATACCACCCAGAGGTAGGAAACTATTACATTTTCATAACCCTGTCTTTTGCATGCTTTATAGGCTCTTTAAGGGAAGAAATTTAAAATAATTTGTCCTTTTTAAAGCCTTGTTATAACAATCAAAATAAATAATCCATTCTTTTTTCACTGTACTTTTCAAATAGACCAATTAATTTTAAAGTTTCTCAGAGTAGCTGCTAAAACCCCAGATCATAAGAGAGGCATTAGAAACAGTTTCTCTTGGAAGGGAAAAGAACTGAGATTTAAGGCAGCCTCATAAAAAACAGCAACTGCCAGCCATGGCCTCTGACCTGATACAAGACAGAAACTCAGATGCAACACTGTATACCAGAGGCAAGCTCTCAGAGAAGAACAAGACAGAACAGCCACACAAACTTACTGGTCTGTCAACTCAAAAACCAGGCTTATACAGTATCACACAACACAAGCAAACTAGTTTCTTAAGACCTATACAATAATTCTCTGATAGGATCGACCCAATTCAACACAAAAATATGTTCTAGATAAACTCATTAACTTGCCAGAATCTTAAATGGAGGGATATCAGACCCTCTGACAAAACCTGAGCCTCAAACAAAAGCTTCCCAGAGGATACAAAAGGCAATGCAAACGGGAGCTCATTTTCCCAAAATGGGAGGAAGAAGAACAGAAGGAAACTTATTTTCCAAAATGATCACTGAGATTTAAAATTTCTTCAAGTATATTCAGCTTATACTATTTTTGAACATAAAGTCTAAACCAATGTTCCAGTAGAGGCAAAATCTAGGCTTATTTATCAAGGAAGTTAAGAATCAGTTGAAACATTGGTCTTCTAGAGTAAATGAAAATTCCTAGCAGAGAATCTGCTGTGGGGTTTGGCTAGTGTTTCGTTTCACAGTGTGCCTCTGTTGCGTGAGAGTTTTCTTGTGGCTGGTGAGTAGCCTAGTGCTCTGGCCCACCTTATGTCCCAGCTTATCCTTTCACAGGCATCTTTCTGTTGACAGCAAGGCTCCAGGAGGTTTTTAGGATGCTCAAACACATGCCCAAATATTTTTGCAGCTTAAAAGACTGTGGTATTCCTCGTAACAACTATACAAAACTTGGTTTCGTTCTTTTTGAACCTAATTTGTCCTGCTGGCTAGAGACCTCATCCCTTGTTTTAGACCTTAAACATCCCGTTATTCTTTGTTGTTGTTAGGTGCATAGAGTCGGTTTCAACTCATAGCAACCCTATGTACAACAGAACAAAACACTGCCTGATCCTGTGCCATTCTCACAATCATTGTTATGCTTAAGCCCATTGTTGCAGACACTGTGTCAGTTCATCTAATTGCAGGTCTTCCTCTTTTTTGCTGGTGCTCTACCAAACCTGATACCCTTCTCCAAGAGCTGGTCCCCCTGAAAATATGTCCCTACTAGTTAACATTTTTTTTTTTTTAGTTAACATAGATAACATAACATTCTGGTCTACCCAATTGGAAAGCATCCAAAAGTGGCCACTGATTTTCCAAACTGTCCTAAGTGAGCTTATGCCAAACAAACAATGAAAATGCACATTACAGGAACAAAGTGTTTGTTCATGTAGTGAGCAAGAGTCACAGAAAGTGGCTCCAAATCTCATTTAGACATGGCATTCCCCATTTTATAATGACAGTTACAGCAACACAAACTTCTTATTTGCAAGAACCAAAACAGAGTCCAGAATAAAACTTGAAGAGCTATCAACACAAGGGAGTGGAGCTTGGATTCGAGAGGTCTTTTACCTTAAATGTTTCCCCACAATTCATGGAAGTAGAGAGACCAAAGTGGCTCAGTGGTACCATGCTCCTATCTGGAAATGACTCAAGGATTGTCAAAGATACTATACCTTCGATATCCCACCCACTTCTGACAACAGAAATGTTAATGTTGAAAAATCTTGTACTCTGTTAGGAGTGAAATAAAAGAGCTTTATTGAGGAATAATACAACTCAAGCTGGGCTGCACAAAGTAAAAATACAAAGTGCTTCACTCTTCAAGCAGAGAGAGGGGTATATATGCACAGAGAACAAAGGAAAGCTAGGGGGTTGGTGGTTGATGAGATCAGCTTCGGTTTGAAGTCCTTTAAAATGTAAAGGTCAGTCACTTGGCTAGGAAGGAATGGGTTACCAATTGGGTGAGTGACACCAGCCGGTTCAGTTGCACACATTCTTCCTAGATACAGATGGTTTGCATCCTGACACAATCTTCCTATGAGAAAATTATTCACACTCTAATCTTTGGTTTCCTCGGGATGCAATATTGATTCATTTCCTGAGATAAGTGCCTCCATATTTGAAAATTTCCACCTGCAGCAGTCAAGTTAGAATCATGGTGTATGTATTTAGCCTTTTCACACTGGCTTCTTTCACTTAGAAATATGCTTTTAAGTTTCTGGCACATTTTTCATAGCTTGATAGCTCATTTCTTTTTTTTACTAAACAATACTGAGTTATACAGATATACCGCAGTTAGTTGATCCATTTACCTATTGAAAGGCATTTTTGTTACTTCCAAGACTTGGCAATTATGAATAAATCTGCTATAAATATTTGTGTGCTGATGTTTGTGTGGACATAAGTTTTCAGTTCATTTGGGTAAATATACAATGTTGGGTCTTATTGTAAGTCTGTGTTCAGTTTTGTAAGAAACTATCTTCCAAAATATCTTTATTATTTTTCATTCCCACCAACAATGACTGAAGTGTCCCTGCTATTCCTCATCCTTGTAAGCATTTGGTGGTGTCAGTGTTTTGGATTTAACTATTCTAATTGGCTTGTAGTGGTATCTCATTGTTGTTTTACACATAGGGCATAACAGCTCTACAAAGTAGTAGAGGAAATTATTATTTCCAATTTATTAGAGGTGAAGTTACTCAGTTTTGAATAGGTCAGATGGGGATTTGGAGAAGATGGTATCAAGAACTGTGAAGGTTCTGAGCTTTTACCCTACTTGTAAGCTAACAAGTTAGGCTGTCATGGTTTCACGGAGGCTGACTGAAGGTATAAGATTCTTGGTCAGAGAAAAAGGGCTTTACTACTCGCAACACAGCAGGCATCATGAACCTCGTGTCTGCATCAGTTCTCCCTTCTCTCCAAGTCCCCTGGGGTGATGCGAAATAGGCCGAGGTGGAGGCTTCACATGCAGTGTGTTTGTCGTGGCTGATGAGCCCCAGGCTTAGGAAACATCAACTTTTAAAGGGGCTACAAACAAACCTGCCCAACTTTTTCCCTGGTAAGGAACATTATCTTCATAATCTTGGACAGCCAACAAATTTTCTCTCTGTTCCAGGGGGAGAGACTATCTCTATTTTTAAGATTATTCATTATGTTTTTGTTTTTAGCCGCCCTCATCTCATGGCAACCACATGTACAATGGGATCAGACAGTTGTGATTCATAGGGTTTTCACTGGCAGATTTTTGGAGGTAAATTACCAGGCCTTTCCCATTAGTCTATTTTTGTCTGGAAGCTCTGCAGATACGTGTTCAGCATCACAGCAACATGCAAGCCTCCAACGACAGATGAATGGTGGCTGCACCTGAGATGCATTGGCCAGGTATTGATCCTGGGGCTCCTGTATGGAAGGAGAGGATTCTACCACTGAACCATTATTCCTTCATTTACTATAGAAACATCCTTAAAAAGATGTACCAGAATAAAATATCTCAATGCCTCTACTCACAAGATATCCACAAATGTGAGACATCCATGGAGAATTGTCTCCCAGTAGACAGGTCTTATTATTCTTAGGTGCCGTTGAGTCAGTTCTGACTCGTAGCAACCCTGTGTGCAACAGAACGAAACACTGCTTGGTCCTGCGCCATTCTCACAATCATTGTTATGCTTCAGCCCATTGTTACAACCATTGTGTCGATCCATCGCATTGAGGGTCTTTCTCTTGTTCACTGACCCTCTACTTTACCAAGCATGATGTCCTTCTCCAGGCACTGATCCCTCGTGACAACATGTCAAAGTATGTGATATGTAATCTCATCATCCTTGCTTCTAAGGAGCATTCTAGTTGTACTTCTTGCAAGACAGGTTTGTTCTTTTGGAAGTCTGTGGTATATTCAATATCCTTCACCAACACCACAATTCAAAGGCATCAATTCTTCTTCAGTCTTCCTTATTCATCATCTAGCTTTCACACACATAGGAGGCGATTGAAAACACCATGGCTTGGGTCAGGTGCACCTTAGACTTCAAGGTGACATCTTTGCTTTTCAACACTTTAAACAGGTTTTTTGCAGATTTGCCCAATGCGATGTCTTTTGATTTCTTGACTGCTACTTCCATAGACAGCTGTAGTAGCCACTAATCTCCAAATCTTCATATAAAAACAGAGAAAACTGCATAAAAAGCTGAAACAGCTTGGGCAACATTTTCAACAAAACAAGGTGAAAAATTTTACCTTGAATATAAGTGAGCAAGGACAAACCACCAAAAATCACAAGATCTTCAGAAGTAGAATAGGAAGCAGTAACAAGACAGCATCTGATGGACTTGAGAATATGAGAAACTCAAAAGGACAACTAGTATTCACTAGAAAGTGTGATGAACCAGTGTGAGAACAGCATCTGAAACTGGGAGGACTTTTGTCCTCTCCAATACCCATGAGGACAGAAAGAGCTGGAGTAGTCTATTCTTTGTGAATTCTTAAAACTGACCCAACAGGGCTACACTGCTGGACAGAACACTACATTGAGAGCTGCTGAGATGGAATAAAAATTGAGCACATAGGATCAACAGTAACCAGAAAGAGAAGATCTAGGCTTGTGTTGTCCAGTGCAGGAGCCACTGGCCACATGTGACTATTCAGCACTTAAAATATGGCTGGTATGAATGAGAAACTTTCTTTTTTGTAGTGCTTTAGGTGAAAGTTTACAATTCAAGTCAGTTTCTCATATAAAAACTTACACACATATTGTTATATGACCCTAGTTGTTCTCCCTATAATGTGACAGCATACTCCTCCTCTCCACCCTGTGTTTCCCGTGTCCATTCAACCAGCTCCTATCCTCCTCTGCCTTTGCAGCTTGCCTCTGGACAGGAGGTCCCCACTTTGTCTCATGTGTCTACTTGAGCTAAGAAGCACATTCCTAACCAGCATCATTTTATACCTTATAGTCCAATCTGATCTTTGTCTGAAGAGTCAGCTTCGGGCATGATTTTAGGTTTGGGCTAAGAGAGAGTCCAGCGACCATGTGCTCTGGGGTCCCTCCAGTCTAGTCAGACCATTAAGTCTGGTCTTCTTACTAGGATTTAATGTCTGCAACCCGCTTTTCTCCTGCTCCATCAGGGACTTTTTGTTGTGTTCCCTGTCAGGTACCATCTAGTTCTTCTGATCTCAGGCTGATGGAGTCTCTGGTTTATGTGGCCCTTTCTGACTTTTGAGCTTGTATTTTCTTTGTGCCTTTGGTGTTCTGCATTCTCTTTTGCTCCAGGTGGGCTGGGACTAATTGATGCATCTTATGCGGCAGCTTGCTAACGTTTAAGACTCCAGATGCCATTCACCAAAGTGGGATGCCGAACATTTTCTTAATAAAACTTGTTATGCCAATTGACCTAGATGTCCCCTGGAACTATGGTCTCCAGACTTCCACCCCTGCTACTCTGTCCCTTGAAATGTGTGGTTGTATTCAGGAAACTTCTTAGCTTTTGGATTAGTCCAGTTGTGCTGACTTCCCCTATAGTGTGTGTTATCCTTCCCTTCACCTAAAATAATTCATATTGTGAGCTTTTGTGGCCATTGTAATAAATTATTAATCCCAGCAGAGAAGTAGAGAGTGCTGTGGGAGGGACGGTTGGAGTCAGAATGATAAAGATGGTAGAGAGAAGAGGCTTGTCTGAACTTTGTCTCACAGGACTCAGCTTTGGGTTGTTGGGTTTGATTCTCATTCCCCCTTGTGAAGTTAGTGGAGGTCAGAGGACACTTCCACACCATTTTTACATTGGTTCTTCTTTCAGTACCTTTGCTTCTTGCTCACTGTTCCTTGACATCTACAACTTTGTCTTTACACATTAGAAAAATTGGGTTTTCCCTATGTAATTTCTTTAAGAATTCCTGGCCTTTCTGCTAACTGTGAATTTCTGTCTTTGATCAACTTTCTTACATCTACACCAGTGTGTAATAACCTTAGATTTCAAGCATTTCTGGGTATTCCAAGACATATGAAGGTGTTTTCAAACAATGATAATGTATATAATGATGAAAATAATACCAATAAGACTATCTAAAATTATTGATTTTAAAATATTTAGTTCTATGATTGTGTCTCTATGCACATTGCTTCCATGTCTACTTATTTTTTTCTGTGCACACTATGGTTGAGACCCTTATAACAGTAATGAAAACAGAATTTATTAATTATCATCTATGTGCTAGATTTAGCACAAGGCTTGCATTCATCACCCATGACAGGTTAAAGATTCTTACAAATTCTCTCCCATAGAGAGATGTTGTCTTCTTCCTCTTTCCTTTAAACTGGATGGCCAGTGACTGCTTTCACCAATGGAATTCAACAGAAGTGCTGCCTCATTTCCAAGACTAGGTTATAAAAATCCTTGGGTTCTTTGTACATTCTCTATAGTGGCTCAGAGAAAACATATAAGAATTCTGACTGTGTTAAGATTGGCTGGCTGGAGGGGCCATATGTAGGCACTCCAATCCCCAGTCCCAACTGAGCCCAGCCTCCCAGCTCTCTCTGCTAAGACATCAGACATGTGAATGATGCCATTCTAGGCTTCTAGACCAGCCATGATCCTAGCTAAACACCACTGTGTAATGTTGGTCAATACCACGAGGAGCAGAAGAATTGCCCTGCAGAGCCCTGCCTAAACCCTTGATGCACAAAATTATGATATAAAATAAAATGGTTCTTATGCTAATCCAGTATGTTTTGGCTTGGTTTTTCATGCAGCAATAAATAACTGGGACATTACCGCATTTGATCCTCAATTTAAAATAAATCAATAGATAGATACAATGACCTAACAATTCCAGTCCTAGGTATATATCCAAGAGAATTGAAAACAGTGATTAGAACAGACACGTGTGCATCAATGTTCAGTGCAGCACTGTTTAAAAATGGTAGAAACAACCTAATGAACATCATGAGATGGACGGAAAAGCAAAATGTGGTATATACATACAATGGAATATTACTCAGCCATAAAAGTAAATGAAGTCTTCGCACATGCTACAACATGGGTGAGGCTTGAAAACATTATGCAGAATGAAGTAAGTCAATCACAAATGGACAAATTTTATATGATCTCACTCATATGAAATATCTAGATTAGGCAAATGTATAGTTTATTAGCAGTTACCAGGAGAGGTATGAAGGGAGTAAAGGGGGAGTCATTGCTTAGGCAGAAATGAGTTTCTGTTAATGGTGTTGGAAAATTTGGTAATGGCTATCAGTGATGATTGTACAACATGATTAATGTAACTGAAGTCACTAAATTGTACACATGAAAAACAAATTGGCAAATGTATTCTATATGTATTTAAAGCAATAAAAAAACTATGAATTGGAAATTTTATTGGTCCCATTTTACAACTAAGAAACTGAAATTTAGAGAGGCTGGATAACTTACCCAAAGTTTACCGAGAGCCCAGAGCATGTGACTCTCTCAGTGAAACACCTACTCGTGACCTTTCCATAAGGATGCTTGGCTTCATGACAGTGTGGTAACTGGGTTCCAAGAGTGAGTGTTCCAAGAGACAGGAAGTGGAAGCTGTCAGCTTTTTATGGCCTAGATCTGAAAGAGACATAGAGCCACTTTAGCAATATGTTGTTGACTGAGCAGTCACAGAGCCCAGATTCAAGGCAGGGAACATGGACTCCACCTTTCAGCTTCAAAGAATGTGGGAGGCATGTTTTAAACTGCTACAACTTAGGTTTGTATAGTTTTACCCAGGCAGCTGAATAAAGAAGCACAGTGTGTCTTACCGTTGTTGTTAGCTGCCCTCATGTCTGCCTCTGCTACTAATGTCAACCCTATTCATAATGGGATCAGACCATTGTGATCCATATGATTTCAGTGGCTGACTTTTAAAGTAGGTCACCAGGTCTTTCTTCCAGTCCATCTTATTCTGGAAGCTGCACTGAAACCTGTTCAGCATCATAGCAACATGCAAGCCTCTAGTGGCAGATGAGTTGTGGCTGCGTTCACTTGAAGTGCACTGGCCAGGTATGGAACCCAGGTCTCCTTCATGGAAGGGGAAAATTCTACCACTAAACCAATACTACTGCCACCACAGCATGCCTTAACCCATTGCCATTGAGTCAATTTTGATTCACAGCAAACCTTATGCCTTAAAAAACCCATTGCCATTGAGTTGAGGCTGACTCATAGTTACCCTATAGCACAGAGTTAAACTGCCCCACAGAGTTTCCAAGGAGCACCTGGTGGATTCAAACTGACAACCTTTTGGTTAGCAGCCATAGCTCTTAATCACTAAGCTACTGTGGTTTCCACCTTTTGCCTTAGTAGTCCTTAAGTTGGTAAAACTTGGAAAGAGACAAAGGAAGAGAATAGTGAAACTTTGGTCTGTTCTACGAAGCAGTCACTGTATTCCTAAATCCCTACCTTCTATCCATGAAGCTGGCAGTGTTTTCATGTTTCTGGACACAACAGCACCACCTGTGGCTTATCTGAATCAGTACTCCTTCCCTGCCAGTGTCCCTGTCATTTTTCTAAAGGTCACAGGGCTTGCATTCATTCTAGCCCCTACATGTATCACCTACCCACATCCCCCCCCCTCAATTGAAGGTGTTGCTATTTTCCAGGACATTGCATCAGAGCAAGAAAGTCTCTACAACTCAAGGTATCCAATTCATTCTTCTCTCCTCCCAGTCCTAAAGGATCAAACTCAGGAACAGAAATGGGACAGATGCTGTACCTTCTCATATGCTGTTCAAAGACTTCTTGGCATCAGTTAAGCTTTCCAAAACTTCTGCATGCTGAAAGGAGGAATGTTCAGGGAAGCCATCCCACACCTAGCTTGAAAACATTTTCTATTCACTTATATACATAAGTGTGTAACTGTGGAGAATGTGTAAATTCATATCGTGTTGTTAAAACATGGGGCAACATGTTTCCTCTCATCAACATGCAGCATAGGATTCCATATTATGAATTGCCACATTTATTTATCTATTTTTTATAGGGTTACTATGAGTCAGAACTGACTCGATGGCAGTGGGTTTTTTTTTTTTTTTCTAGTGATAAATTTTTAAGGATACAGTTAATTTGAGGCTGATCTTTGGTAGCTCTACATTTATGTTCAGAGTCCCTGAGTGGCATAGATGGTTAATGTGCTTTACTGCTAATCAAAAGGTTGGTGGTTCAAGTCCACCCAGAGGCAACTTGGAACAAAAGTGTAACAAGCTAATTCCAAAAAAATCAGCCATTGAAAGCTGTATGGAGCACAGTTCTACTCTGACATGCATGGGGTCATCATGAATCAGAATCAACTTGACAGCAATTGGTAACTGGTATGCTTATCCCTGGCATCACCTGGAATCATGATACTGATTTTGTTCAAGACAGAAGTAAAATATAACTAACTAATAACTTATAATGTTCTGTTCCAAGTCCATAAACCCCCTTTGGAGGTCCCAGTACGAGCTTGTCTTCATAGTTTCTTGAAAATGTATAGATTCATTGTCTGCACATGGTTTGTATAGCCTGGCTTTGGCTATGTGACCAATAGGGTATAAAAGTCCCTTTAGTAAACTCATGCCTTTGCTTCTCTGAAACAGAGATATCTGTCCCTGAGTGGTAAAAATGGTTAAGCACTTGGCTACTAACGGAAAGATTGGCAGATCAAACCCACCCAGAGGCACCTTGGAAGAGAAGCCTGGCCATCTGCTTCTGAAAAGTCACAGCCTTGAAAACCCTATGGAGCAGTTCTACTCTGGAGTCCATGAGGTCCCCATGAGTTGGAATCGACTCAATGGCAACTAACAACAACAACAGTACTTATCTCCATGATTAATGATTTGGAGATGACACACATCCTGTGCATCAGAGAAAGAAACTTTGGTGCTGTTGAGATAGGGAAGGAATAGGGACTGAGCTCCTAGGCAAGGAGCCCTGCAACACCTGCAACTTTAAACTTACTTATAATACTATGTGCTTGGCTAGTGAAAACCCCCATCCTTGAATGTGCGATAAGGAAAGAACAAACAATGCACTCCCTTGTAAGAAGTTTTTCAGAAGGACAGACCCGATCTAGTCCCTGGAGCATGTGCAGACATCCACAAGGAGACCGACAGATGAGTTCCGCCTGATGCAAGTACCCAAGACAGGAATTGAATCAGCACCACAGGAGAGACTGTGCAGGCATGACACCCCATAATAAGTTCTGCAATGAATCCCAGAAGCTCCCGGGACAGGAGCTGTCTTAAAGCCATCTTACAAGGATGCTACATGTGCACCGTAGTTAACAAATCCCCACCCAGATGAGCCACTTCCTGGAAAACACTACCTATAAAACCCACTGCCATCGAGTCAATTCTGACTTATAACGACCTTACAGGACAGAATAGAACTGCCCCACAGGGTTTCCAAGGAGCGCCTGGCGGATTCAAACTGCTGACCTTTTGGTCAGCAGCTGTAGCACTTAACCACTATGCAACCAGGGTTTCCAAAAATAAACATAAATCTTTTCCTGCTCAAAAACCTTTAAAAATCCATGCAAATCCTTTGTTCTGGGACACGGGGGTAAGCATTGTCTGGGCCCTCCTCATCTCCACTTGCAAGCCTCTTTAGTAAAGCTTTGCTCGTGTGGAAAAATTCTCCACGCCTTACCTGTTCATTTTCAACCGGTGAGAGGCAATAACCTTCTTCATTTAAAGCCAGAGGCACTGGCAACACTGTGTCTGGAAGTCTGAGGCTCTACTGATGTGCCTGTGCTTTCTTTTTTCTCATGTTTATAATATTACTGTAACTTAATTAAAGAAAAAAGAAAGAAATCCTACCTGACAGCTACTAGGAGAGTTGTTAATTTGTAATTTGGAAAACATATCTCCCTCCTCTCTCAAGGTGTTAGCCTTTTTCACTTTACTGTGAATAGTGCCCTGTATCTTGTTTACTTGTGATCCGTATGATCCATAGGGTTTTCACTGGCTGTTTTTTGGAAGTAGTTCATTAGCTCTTTCTTTCTAGTCCATCTTAGTTTGGAAGCTAAGTCTCACAGTGTCAGGCCTAACACATTCAGTAAAGATTTGATGAATCAATTCATTAGTGGCATTCCTGAGTGCAATGCCCCTATCAGAACCTCCCAGATCCACTCATGCAACATCGTAATTTTTTAGCTGTTCAGTTTTCTTCTAAGGACTACCAAAATGTAGCAGAGGGATCATTGAAACTTTCTGGAATTTGCCATTTAATGGCCCAAGGCAATATTCCCATAAATGTTTGATCATTTGGTATGCTTTTAAAAGTAGATTCTCAGGCTCTTCCTCTGGAGATGTTGTTTAGGTAAGGGGTAGGGTGGAATAGGGTGGGAAGCTATATATTAACAGGAGCCCCAGTTGATTCTTTTGATAAAGGTAAATTTAGGAAACACTTCCCTAGGGCAGTGACTCTCAAAAGATTGTCCCAGAAACCAGCAACATCAACATCCCCTGAGAACTTATCAAAAATACAAGTTATCAGGCTCAAACTCTGAACTACTGAGAAAGAAACTTGGAAATGGAGCCCAGCAATCTGAATTGTAACAAGTCCTCCAGGTGGTCCTGGTGCAGGCTAAAAGTTTGGAACCATTGCTCTAGTGAACCCTCAGATGACTTCTTCTCACTCAGCCACCTACCTGATGAGAAAATGACAACTCAGAAAATGTCGAGACTTGTCCCCAGGAGGACATTCAAGCAAAACTGGAGTGATTCTTCCCAGAGGAAAGGAACCCAGGAGTGGGGGACCCAGCTGGCCCCACAGCTGACCCCTGGGATAAGAAATTGGCAGGTCAGAGACCCCTCTCAGTGTGCCTCCTGCCCTTGAGAAGCCAAACTGATCAGGGAATGGAAGAGCCATTGACAAATTTATCTAGCAGGTTTCAGAAGGGATTCAGCCCCTAGGGCCACAAAACCTGTAATACATTAACTTGCAGTCACCAAGGTCCCAATGTACCAGACCCAAGACACTCATGCTTTCTCCAGGAGAAACCAGCCAAGCCTTGTACCACATGCCTGGCTCTGTCTCCTTGCTCTTCTTGGAGGCAGACCTGTGGTCTTCATCACCCACTCTCCATGAGACAACAAGATTCAGGAGAGTTGGACCCTGTGGTGGGTCTATGTTATCAAACTTGCATAGTCCAGTAAGTGTTGTGGGAAATACAGAAAAGAGGTGGTTGGGTGGAAAGGGCATTGATTATTGCGAAGCATAGAGAACAGAAAACCCTATGACATCTATGAAGAAGAGGCTATAGAGGCTAATTGCTTGGAAGAGAGAATGGCTAGACTATTTGCTTGAAGTTGCCATTGCATAGTGAGCTCTCACTTCATTTGATATTATTGGATAGTTGATGGAGATTTGAGGGGGAGGGCATCAACTTCCAAGCCAGTCTTTGACACCAAAGCACTGCCATGGACCTCACTGTTCAGTGATACAGTTACTATTCTGAGTTGACCCCAGGTACTGATGGAGAAATCTTGATCTCTTCTAGTTCTTTTCTCCTATTGCCAGGCACAAGGACTCCAGAATCTGGATCAATCCTTTCTGATGTCTTCTTTTTCACCCTCGTTTGCTTGGGAATTTATCTTTGTTTCTCTAAAAGGTGTTTCCTTCCCCCCTCCTTCCTCATCTCTGTCCATGGTTCCCATCAGAGACCCTTAAGGGAGAAATTTGTGCTCATTGGTATCTCAGGCTGTGATGTGTAAAGACTGGGGTGAGGTGGGTGAAAGGGAAAGGCAAAGGACACAGGCAAGCACTACATGTATCTCCTCTTGGCATCCTCTCCTTTTGCTCTGAGAACATTCCAGGTGATATTGAAACTTCCGCATCCCTTTCCCATTGTTGTCGTTAGGTGCTGATTCTGACTCATAGTGACCCCATGTGTGCAAAATAGGACTGCTCCATAGGATTTTCAAGACTGTGACCTTTCAGAAGCAGATCACCAGGCCTGTCTTCTGAAGTGCCTCTGGGTGGGTTTGAAACACCAACCTTTTGGCTAGTAGTCAGATGCTTAACTGTTTGCACCACCCAGAGACTCCTCCCTTTCCCATAGTTGGCCTTGATTTTGCTTGGGTGCCAGGTCTCATCCTTAAACAGGGACTATTAGCAAAAACTGGATTCATTTCTTCACTTCTCCTGGCCTCTATTTCTCTTCTGTAAAATAAGTGACTTGGTCCCTTCAATTATCTGAGAATTTTCCATCCCCGTTTTCCTTACCTTAAACCCACCTTTCACTCCAGGCACAAGGGAATACTGTAAGTTGGATGATATTACGCCTTTGTTTGAAGCCCCTCCACAGCCCCCATCCTATATCCATTATCCTCTTCAAGGCCCCCCCAGAGTGGTAGTCCCAGCCCA
This sequence comes from Elephas maximus indicus, assembly GCF_024166365.1. Lineage (NCBI taxonomy): Eukaryota > Metazoa > Chordata > Mammalia > Proboscidea > Elephantidae > Elephas > Elephas maximus. Next base: position 22,874,690 of record NC_064821.1, on the reverse strand, counting down.
CTTCGCCAACCACATTCTTTACCGTTTCCATCTCCCACTTTGTGCTTTAGCAATAGCAAGCAGCTAAGAGTATTCTGTGCCATGCTGCTTGTTGCTTCTCAGCCTTTTCCCTTGCTCTCCTCTCTGCCAGAAAAGCCCCTACTCAACCCTCTACGGGATAACTTCACCAGGCATTTCCTCCTCCTGGAATCTTTCCCTTGATTTGGAGCATCTTCTCTATACTCCATTCTTCAGACCACCTTTATCTTTGCATTTAACTCATTCTACTACACTAACCTATTTCTGCATTTCTAACTCTTGAAGGGAGGTTTCCTGGGGACAAACACCACAGCGTTAATCTTCCTATCCGCTACAGCTAACATTTATTGTATTTATTAGTTGATGTGGAATTGAGTCTGACTCATGGGAACCTTATATATAACAGAATGAAACTTTGCGTGGTCCTGCACAATCCTCGTGATTGTTGGCACGTTTGAATCCATTGTTGTGGCCCTTGCGTCAACTCATCTCATTGAAGGTCTCCCTCATTTTTGTTGGCCCTCTACTTTGCCAACCATGACGTTCTTTTCTAACAATTGGCTTTTCCTGATGATGTGTCCAAAGTAAGCTAGTCAAAGTAGGCTCTTTGTCAATTTCTCAAAAAGTCCTAGAGTCATTTCCCAAGAAGGATTTCTTTAGGTCTGGATAATTTTTGAACTATATGAATGAACTACGTAAATGAAAAATGACCTTCCCTACCTCTGAGTTCTAACCCCTCATTCTAAGGTAGATGGTTTTGAATGTGTAGGAAATTTTATCTCTCTCTTTCTCTCTCCCTTTTTTTTTTTATTTTACTTTTTTATTTATTGAGGTAAAATTCACTTAACTCAAATTAAACACTTTAAAATGAACAATTCAGTGACATTTATTACATTCACAATGTTGTGCAACCACCATCTCTATCTAGTTCTAAAACATTTTCATCTCCCCAAAATAAAACTCCATGTTCATTAAACAATCATACCCCATCTCCCTCTCCTTTCAGCCCCTAGAAACTATCAGTCTGCTTTCTGCTCTGGTTTTACCTATTCTGGACATTTCATATAAATGGTGCAATAGGATAAATAATTTCTTCTTATGGTGATTGTTATTATTACAATACTGTGGCCCATTCAAATAATAAGTTGGCTGTTGCTGTGCAACACAAGATGTCAATTTATGAAAGAAGTAATTGTTGCAGTGAATTTGAATCCCAAGGAACTTTGAACAAACCCTGCATCAGCCAGACCATTTGTTTTGTCCATCAAAGCAAGTTTGATTCTCCATAAATATTACAGTCAAGAAAGCTTTACAGAGCAGTTCTACTATAACACATGGGGTTACCATGAGTTGGAGTCAACTCTATAGCAACAGGCTTGGATTTTGATTTGGTCTCCTATCCTACTCAATAAAATAAATTGGAATACAAGTGAGCAAGCCACATTCATCAAAACATAATGGAATCTTTTACAAATTATCATGCTTTAAAGATGAGCTGTGCCCGTTTGCTCAGAACATCTCTTCACTGATCAGAAGCCTCCAGAGATGGTTGCAAATTGCTGGTTCCCAAATGAGTCAGAGTGAAGATATTCATCCATAGTTAAATATGGTCATATTTTTTTTTTCACTCTAGAGACATGATCTGCTTTGCTCTTTTATACCTAAAAAGACTGACAGTGATGATAGCCAATAATGTCCATTTTCCTTTGTCATTTGGGGTATTGAAGAATAACAAGTGTGCAAAAACACTTATAACAATGTAAAACATAGCAGCGAAAGTCATTATTTGGTGAAGCTTGGCAATCTGCTTCTAAAAGATCTTCCTTCTTTCCTTGCTTCCTTCTTCCCTCCCTTCCTTCCTTCCTTTCTCCATCCCTTTGTATTTTTCTATCTTTCCCTCTCTTTCTTCCTCCCTCTCTCCTCCCTCCTCCCTCCCCTTCACTCTCTGGGAAGCAAACCTGAACCCTACTCATCCTTCAATACTTTATCCAGATATTATCCCCTCTTCTCAGATTTCTTCATCACTCAGACATGGTTATTTGACCCTCTTTGAAGTCCCGGTAATACCCCCAAGAAAGGCAGATGACCTGGATCAGGTTATAACAGTTCACTGGGCCTTGCATTCCGTATGTACTTTAGAGTGTACGTGGACCATTTTATCTCCAAGATTCAAAATTGTAGCTATTGTGATTCTAAACCGGAGATAAAGGGGATGTGTGAGTGTCCCAGAGGCCAAGGAACATTATGAAATGTTGCATGTAACTAATGACAGAAAGTAGGGTTCCTAAATCTCATAATGTTAAGGCTTTTATATCTAATTCTTGATTTAAAGAAATAAAATGGAGAGAATCTAGAATCTATCCTGTGTCTATTTCATGTTCTTTCCCCTCCTCAATTTACTAGGTGAACTATTGGCAACATGGAACCAGGAAATCAAACAAGCACTTCAGAATTTTTCCTCCTGGGATTTTCCCAGGACCCAGAGCATCAACCAATACTATTTGGAATGTTCCTGTCCATGTTTGTGGTCACTGTGCTTGGAAACCTGCTCATCATTCTGACCATCATCTCTGACTCCCACCTCCACACCCCCATGTACTTCTTCCTAGTCAACCTGTCCTTAGCTGACATCTGCTTCATCTCCACCACCATCCCAAAGATGCTAGTGAACATCCAGACACAGAACAGATCCATCACCTATGCAGGCTGCATCACTCAGATGTATTTTTTCATGGTTTTTGGAGGCATGGACACATTTCTCCTGACTTTGATGGCCTATGACCGGTTTGTAGCTGTCTGTCACCCCTTGCACTACCTGGTCATCATGAACCTCCACCTCTGTGGTCTGCTGGTTCTTGCGTCCTGGTTCATCAGTATGATGTACTCCCTAATGCAGAGTTTGTTGATGCTGCGGCTCTCCTTCTGCACCAATTGGGTAATTCAACACTTTTACTGTGAACTTGCTCAGGCCCTCACAATTGCCTGCTCCGACACACTCGTCAGTCATATCCTGCTATATATTATGGTGACTGCCCTTCTCGGAATTGTTCCCTTCGCAGGGATCCTTTTCTCCTACACTCAAATTGTCTCCTCCATCTTGAAAATCCCATCAGCTGATGGGAGGTATAAAGCATTTTCCACCTGTGGGTCTCACCTGTCTGTGGTTTCTTTATTCTATGGGACAGGCCTTGGTGTCTATCTCAGTTCTGGAGCATCACCCTCTTCCTGGAAAGCCATGGTTGCCTCAGTGATGTACACTGTCGTCACCCCCATGCTGAACCCCTTCATCTACAGCCTGAGGAACAGGGACATCAACAGGGCTTTACAAAGGCTTCTCAGGAGAATACTCTATGTTCAGTGATGGGAACATTAGTCTTGGATTTTTTGAGCTGGTATTGGAATAAAGAAATTGTGTTTCTTAAAACACATAGACGGAGTCCCTGAGTAATGCAAATGAGTTTGCTGAAGGGTTGGTGATTCAAACTTACACAGAGAAGCCTCAGAAGACAGGTCTGGCAATCTATTTCTAAAAGATCACAGCCTTGAAAACTCTATGGAGTGCAGTTCTACTCTGCATACGATGGGTTCACTATGAGTCAGAATCAACAGCAATTAATAGCAATAACAGTCACATAGAATTTTGCTCCTTACCAGCCTTATGTGTGCTTCTTCTGGACCTCTTATGGTAACTACTCTGTTCTCCTCAACTGTATTTCCCTCATCTGCTCCTCTGACATTTTATATTAGTGAGCCTCAGCCTGGCATTTGCAATCCTGAATGTCAGTACCAGCCACTTCAAGCGCTGACTGGAACTGTCAAATAATACTTCATTTTATTGGTAATGTTGCTATCATTTATCAAATCTATTCGTTGAACAACATTTATTAAGCACCTACAATGTGCCAACATGTTCTAGGTTCCTGGGATACAGCAATGAAAAAAAAAATCATGTCCTCAGAGAGCTTAAACCTGGGATCCTAAAGTTTATCAGATCAATTCTATCTCCAAACATAAAATAGTCTGATTGATAAATTATTTAATTGGTCACTATAGGTTAAAATTTTCTTCATATATTTACTCGGTTTCCAAAACAAGCTATCCAAAGATATTGCTAGAAATAGAAAAATCATGGTACCCAGAATATTAGATCTGATCAGGCCTAATAAGTCATTTGATATACTTGCCCCATTTTACAGGTGAATTCACAGAGTACAGCCAGTGGCAAAGCCTGGCTGAACGGGGACACATCTTCAAATATGATGCCAGGACAGAGCACTAGCTTACAATTCAGGAGAGCAACAAAAGAATCACAGAATTGCCAAACCCACTCGTTCCATAGTGTTTTGTTTTGTTGTGCATAGGGTTGCTACAAGTCGGAACCGACTTGTGGGCACCTGACAATAACAACAACAACAGGTATGTGGCAATTTCCTAGGTGGTGCAAACAGTTTGCACTCAACTATTAACCTCAAGTTGGTGGTTCAAAGCCACCTAGCATGACCATGGAAGAAAGATAACAGTCATGAAAACCCTATGGAGCAGTTCTATTCTGTAACACATGGGGTCACCATATGTCAGAATCAACTTGAAGGCAACAGGGTTTAGATATGTGATGGTAAGCAGCTTCTGGTGATACAGAATATGTTAGGACAGAGTAGATTGCCCCATAGGGCTTCCAAGGCTGTAAATCTTAGTTTTTTTATTGCACTTTTTTTTTTTTTAGATGAAGATTTACAGAACAAACTAGTTTCTCATTGAACAGTTGGTACACACGTTGTTGTGTGACATTGTTTAACAACCCCACGACATGTCAACACTCTCCCTTTCCAACCCTGGGTTCCCTATTACCAGCTTTCCTGTTCCCTCCTGCCTTCCAGCCCCTCCCCCAGGGCTGGTGCACCCCTTTAGTCTTGTTTTGTTCCATGGGCCTGTTCAACCTTTGGGGGAAGGGTGAACCTCAGAACTGACCTCATCACTGAGCTGAAAGGGTGTCCAGTGGCCATACTCTCAGGGCTTCTCCAGTCTCTGTCAAGGCCAGCAAGTCTAGTCTTTCTTTTTGAGTTAGAATTTTGTTCTACATTTTTCTCCACCTCTGTCTGGGACCCTCTATTGGGATCCCTGTCAGAGCAGTCAGTGATGGTAGCCGGGCACCATCTAGTTTTACTTGACTCAGTCTGGTGGAGGCCGTGGTACATGTGGTCCATTAGTCCTTTGGACTAATCTTCCCTTGTAACTTTAGTTTGCTTCATTCTTCCTTGCTCCCAAAGTGGTGAGATCGGTGGAGTATCTTAGATGGCTGCTCACAGGCTTTTAAGACCCCAGACTGTACTCACCAAAGCAGAATGTAGAACATATTTTTTATAAACTATGTTATGCCAATTGAGCTAGATGTTTCCTGGGACCATGGTCCTCACAGCCCTCAGCCCTGCAATTCAGTCCTTCAGAGTGTTTGGATATATCTATGAAGCTACCATGACCTTAACTTGTACAGGTTGTGGTGGCTTCCCCAGTACTCTGTACCATCTTACCCTTCACCAAAGTTTCCATCTATTTTTTTTTTTTATTGTCTGTTAAGTGTTTTTCCATCCCCACTCCTCCCCTCCCTCGTAACCATCAAAGATTGTTTCTTTTTGTATGTAAACCTTTTCATGAGCTTTTACAGTTGTGGTCTTATGCAATATTTGTCCTTTTGTGATTGACTTATTTCACTCAGCATAACGCCCCCCAGATTCATCCATGTTACGAGATGCTTCACAGATTCATTGTTGTTCTTTATTGCTGCTTAATACTCCATCGTGTGTATGTACCACAGTTTGCCCATTCATCTGTTGATGGGCATCTAGGCTGTTTCCATCTTTTTGCTATTGTGAACAATGCTGCAATGGACATGAGTGTGCATATGTCTATGTGTGGGACAACTCCTATTTTTCTAGGATATATTCCTAGGAATGGGATTGCTGGATCATGTGGTATTTCTATTTCTAGCTTTCTAAGGAAGCGCCAAATTATTTTCCAAAATGTTTGTACCATTTTGCGTTCCCACCAGCAGTGCATAAGAGTTCTGATCTCCCTGCAGCCTATCCAACATTTGTTATTTCCTGTTTTATTGAATCATGCCAGTAATGCTGGGATGAGCTGGTTTCTCATTGCAGTTTTGATTTTCATTTCTTTCTTTTAATGGCTAGAGATCGTGAGCATTTCCTCATGTGTCTGTTGGCCCCTTGAACGTCTTCTTTGGTGAAGTGTCTGTTCATTTCTTTTACCCATTTTTTATTTGGATTATTTGTCTTCTTGTAGAGGTGTTGGAATTTCTTGTAAATTTTAAAGATTAGAACTTTGTATGATTTGTTATAGCCAATTTTTTTTCCCAGTCTGTAGGTTCTCTTTTTAGTCTTTTGGTGAAGTCTTTTGATGAGCATAAGTGTTTAGTTTTTAGAAGATCCCAGTTATCTAGCTTATCCTCTGGAGCTTGTGTGTTGTTGTTTATGGTTTAAAAAAAAAAAAAAAAATTTGTACCCTGTTAATACCATGTATTAGGGCCTCTAGCATTAATCCGACTTTTTTTTCTATGAACATCATAGGTTTTGGCTTTATGTTTAAGTCTTTCATCCATTTTGAGTTAGTTTTTGTATAAGGTGTGAGGTATGGGTTCTGTTTCTTTTTTTTTTTTTTTTTTTGCAGATGGACATCCAGTTTTGCCAACACCATTTGTTAAAAACACTGTCTTTTCCCCATTTGATGGATTTTGGGCCTTTGTCCAAGATCAGGTGACCATAGGTGGATGGATTTACATCTGGGTTCTCAATTCTATTCCATTGGCCAAAGTATCTGTCATTGTACCAGTACCAGGCTGTTTTGACTACCTTAGCTGTATAGTAGTTTCTGAGGTCAGGTAATGCAAAGTCCTTCTACTTTATTCTTCTTCTTCAATAGTACTTTACTTAATCGGGCAAGGCTGTAAATCTTTATGGAAGCAGACTGCCACATCTTTCTCCTTCAGAGTGCCTGGTGGCTTTGAACCACCGACCTTTAGTTAGCAGCCAGTGCTTAACCACTGTGCTGTAAATGGAGGTACTTGATATTTTGAGACCATTTAGGAAATTCTTACAAGAGTAATGTTAAGATAAACTTTTTGTTTCTATAGGGAGAATAAAAAAAGGAAATTATACATAGGTAGTCCCTGACTTACAATGGGTTCCTTGTAAGTCAGGGACTTACATTTTGATGTAAATTGAATTATGATGAACCACACTTACCACAGTTTTTATTTATTTATTTTACATTTTAGTAATATATACTACATGCAATCTATGTAAATATTCATCATGAGAACAATTAAGTGTTCTGGAATTCCCATTCTTCGCAATGTTATCCATAGTTTCTTATGATCCACAGTCAAATACCTTTGCATAGTCAATAAAACACAGGTAAACATCCTTCTGGTATTCTCTGCTTTCAGCCAGGATCCATCTGACATCAATAATGATATCCCTGGCTCCACGTCCTTTTCTGAAACCAGCCTGAATTTCTGGCAGTTCCCTGTCGATACACTGCTACAGCCATTTTTGAATGATCTTCAGCAAAATTTTGCTTGCATGTAATATTAATAATGCTGTTCTATAATTTCCACATTCGGTTGGATCACCTTTCTTGGGGATAGGCATAAACATGGATCTGTTCCAGTTAGTTGGCCAGGAAGCTGTCTTCCATATTTCTTGGCATAGACAAGTGAGCACCTCCAACACTGCATCTGTTTGTTGAAACATCTCAATTGACATTCCATCAATTCCTGGAGCCTTGTGTTTCACCAATGCCTTCAGATCAGCTTGGACTTCTTCCTTCGGTACCAAGCATTCCTGATCATATGCCACCTCTTGAAATGGCTGAACATCGACTAATTCTTTTTGGTATAATGACTCTGTATTCCTTCCATCTTCTTTTGATGCTTCCTGCATCATTTAATATTTTCCCCAGGGAATCCTTCAGTATTGCAACTCGAGGCTTGAATTTTTTCTTCAGTTCTTTCAGCTTGAGAAACGCTGAGCGTGTTCTTCCCTTTTGGTTTTCCATCTCCAACACTTTGCGCATGTCATTGTAATGCTTTACTTTGTCTTCTCAAGCCACCCTTTGAAATCTTCTGTTCAATTCTTTTACTTCATCGATTCTCCCTTTTGCTTTAGCTGCTGGATGCTCAAGAGCAAGTTTCAGAGGCTCCTCTGACATCCATCTTGGTCTTATCTTTTTTTCCTGTCTTATCAATGACCTCTTGCTTTCTACATGGATGATATCCTTGATGTCATTCCACAACTTGTCTGGTCTTTGGTCACTAGTGTTCAATGCATCAAATCTATTCTTCAGATGGTCTCTGAATTCAGGTGAGATATACTCAAGGCCATATTTTGGCTCTTGTGGACTTGCTCTGGTTTTCTTCAGTTTCAGCTTGAACTTGCATATGACCAATTGATGGTCTGTTCCACAGCCGGCCCCTGTCCTTATTTTGACTGATGATATTGAGCTTTTCCATCATCTCTTTCCACAGATGTAGTCAATTTGATTTCTCTGTTTACCACCTGGCGAGGTCCATGTGTACAGTCACCATATATGTTGGTGAAAGAAGGTATTTGCAATGAAGAAGTTGTTGGTCTTGCAAAATTTTATCATTCGTTCTCTGGCATTGTTTCTATCCCCAAGGCCATATTTTCTAACTACTGATCCTTCTTCTTTGTTTCCAGCTTTTGCATTCCAATCACCAGTAATTATGAATGCACCTTGATTGCATGTTTGATCACATTCAGACTGTAGCAGCTGATAAAAATCTTCTATTTCTTCATCTTTGGTCCTGGTGGTTGGTGCGTAAATTTGAATAATAGTCATATTAACTGGTCTTCCTTGTGGGCGTATGAATATTATCCTATCACTCACAGCACTGTACTTCAGGATACAACTTGAAACATTCTTTTTGACCATGAATGCAGCACAATTCCTCTTCGAGTTGTCATTCCCAACATAGTAGACTATATGATTGTCCAATTCAAAATGGCCAATACCAGTCCATTTCAGCTCACTAATGCCTAGGACAGAACAAGGGGAAACTGATTGGTTTAAAGTCAGGAAAGGTGTGTGTCAGGGTTGTATTCTTTCACCGTACCTATTCAATCTGTATGCTGAGAAAATAGCACGAGAAGCTGTTGAAGAGTAAAGATGTCACCTTGAAGACTAAGGTGTGCCTGACCCAAGCCATGATATTTTTGGTCACATCATATGCATGTGAAAGCTGCACAATGAATAAGGAAGACCGAAAAAGAGTTGACGCCTTTGAATTGTGGTGTTGGTGAAGAATATTGACTATACCATGGACTGCCAAAAGAACAAACAAATCTTAGAAGACGTACAGCCAGAATGCTCCTTAGAGGCAAGGGTGGCGAAGCTGGGTCTTACGTACTTTGGACATGTTGTCAGGAGGGATCAGTCCCTGGAGAAGGACATCAGGCTTGGCAGAGTACAGGGTCAGTAGAAAAGGGGAAGACACTCAAAGAGTTGGATTGACATAGTGGCTGTAACAATTAGCTCAAGCATAACAACGATTGTAAGGATGGCTCAGGACCGGGCTATGTTTTGTTCTGTTGTGCATAGGGTCGCTATGAGTTGGAACCAACTCGATAGCACCTAACAAAAATAACAACTACATACAATCTTACAGCATGTAATTTACTGAAGTTCTCTTTGTCAGATCTTCATTCGGAGATGTTCATTGTTATCTTTACTGTTCAAAATACTGGCGTATAGCCGTCTATAGCCTGGTCCACAATGAGGTGTTCTGCTTATATCAGAACTGACTTAAGATGGAGTCATTGGACTGGAACTCCATCATAAGTTGGGGGCTACCTCTAACTAAGATAATGCAGTAGAGGCGAAGTTTGATGAGTTTTACATAGGAGGAAAAGAAAAGTGAAATAACAATATTTGGGAGGCCTGAGTGACCTGGAAGAGTGTATATCTCTCATCTAAAAATCTGAACAGGTATATACTAGCGACTTTTTAAAGGTTTGTTAATTTTTTTAAGTTGTATTGTGGTAATTTATGTACATAAAAAAATTTTAACTATTTTTAACTGTATGAATTGATGACATTAATTACAATCACCATGTTGTGCAGCCATCACTGTATATTTGCAAAGGCATTTAATCACCTCAAACAGAAACTTAGTATCCTTAAGCAAAAATTCCTTCCCCCAGTCACTGGTAACCCCTAAGCTAGTATTTTTGTCTCTGTGCATTCTCCTACTCTTCATATTTCATGTAAGTGGGTTATACAATATTTGTCTTTTTGTGACTGGCTTATTTCACTCAGTATAATGCTTTCAAGCTTCATCCATGTTGTAGCATGTATCAGAACTTCATTTCTCTTTATAAACAAAAACTAAAGCTGTAGCCGCCATAGTTGAACAATATTCCATTGCATGTTTATAACACATTTTATTTATCCATTCTTCTGTTGATGGATACTTGACGTAATTCTACTTTTTAACTATTGTGAACAATACTGCAATGAACACTGGCCTTCAAGTATCTGTTTGAGTCTCTGTTTCAGTTCTGTTGTGTATTGCCTAGGAATGGAATTGCTGGATGGTAAGGTAATTCTATGTCTACATTTTTTGAAGCACTGCCAAATTGTTTTCCATAAGACTGTCCCATCTTATATTGCCGCCAGCAATGCAAGAGGGTTCCAATTTTTCCACAACCTCACCAACACTCGTTTTCTATTTTATTGATAGTAGCCATTCTAGTGGGAGGAGGTAGTATCTCATTGTGGCTTTGATATGTGTTTTCCCAATGACTAATGATGTTGAACATCTTTCATGTGCTTATTGATCATTTGTATATCTTCTTTGGAGAAATGTTTATTCAAGTCTTTTGCCATTTTCAAATTGGATTATCTGCCTTTTTGCATATTTTGAATAGTAAACCGTTATCAGATATTTGGTTCCAAAATATTTTGTCCCATTCTGTAGGTTGTCTTTTCACTTTATTGGTAATATTTTTTGAAGCACAAATGCTGGGTTTTTTAATTTTTTTATGAAATCCAATTTCTATTTTATCTTTTGATGCTCATTCTTTTGTGTCATATCTAAGAATTCATTGCCAAATCCAAGGTCTTAAAGATTTGTCCCTATGTTTTTTTTCTAAGGGTTTTATTCTTTGGCTCTTAGATTGAAGTCATTTATTCATTTTAATTTCACTTTTGTATATAGTATGATATAGGGGTCTAACTTCATTCTTTTGCATGTGAAAATTCAGTTGTCCCTGCACTTTGGATGAATCAGACTATTCTTTCCCTATTGCATGGCCTGATACCCTTATCCAAAATCAATTTACCATACATGTATGAGTTTATTTTTGGACTCTCACTTCTATTCCATTGGTCTACATATCTATCTTTATACTGGTATCATATTGTTTTTATTTATGAAGCTTTATAGTAAGTTTTGAAATCAGGAAGTGTGAGTCCCCCAACTTTCTTCTTCTTTTTCAAGATTATTTTGGTATTCAGGGGCCCTTGCTATTCTGTGTGAATTTGAAAATTACCTTTCCCAATCCTATTAAAAAGGCTATTGGAATTTTCATAGAGATCGTGCTGAATTTATAGATTGCTTTGGATAGTATTGTCACCTTAACCACATATCACCTGCTTGTAAATCTATTTTATGGGACAGGCCTTCTTGGAATGCCTCTCAGTCCTTCAGAAACGTTCTCTTCCCAGAAGATCAGAAATAGCTTTGGTGTTAACACCATGATCATCCTCATGCTCAGTAGCCATGGAGTTGATTCTGATTCATAGTGACGTTATAGGGTTTCCAAGGATGTAATCTTTACAGAACAGATGGCTACATGTTTCTTCTTCAGAGCAGCTAGTGGGTTCCAAGACGTGACCTTCAGTTAGCAGCCAAGTGCTTCACCACTGCACCACCAGGGCTCCTTCCTGCTCAATACCTTCTTATAAAATCTAAAGAGCAGAGGAATCAGAGGGGCCTGTCAAACCTGTAAAGGGGTGTAGGAGAGAGTTGATTATGACTGAACCATTGGCCCCTGGAATTTGAGTAGGAGTGACAGCAGAGACTAAATAAACTATCATTCTTAAATTGTGTTTATTTACATTGTAGGTTTTAATGTTTTAAATAAATCTTTTTTTGTGTGTGTGGTATATTACACATAGAGATATGTATATTATCACACATACTAGTTTAAACTTCACATTCTCTATAGAACATCTCTGAGTTTGGATTCTCCCAGTGCACCAGATTTATCGGGATTTTCAATTGTGACCCCTCTAGTGACCTAAAATTTCTACTCTACATCTCCTTTCCTCATATTTTTACATCGCTGAGCCCAGCAATTTGCAGAACATTACTGCATTAAACATTTAAACACTACTTTTGAATTGACTTTAAAATCTTCTCAAATGAATTTTATTAATAACAGACTGTCCAAAATTGAGTTCCAGGGGGAGCTGACTCTAAGATGGAGATTATCACACAGGATTTTTATCATGGAGTGCTCCTGAAATCAATATCCTTGAGAAGGTGGGAAATGTTGAAATAGTCGAGCCAAGTTGCAGCCCATCAAAGGCCTCCAACAACCACCAGGGAGCTCTGGAACTGAGATGGTCTTTTGGAGTGAGCTTGAGATGGGACAAAGGAATCAGACTTTTACACCTCCACATCAATCAGCCATTGAATGTTGGCTGCTCCAGGAAAGGTGACCCTCTGCAGCTGAGGCAGATCCCTACATGGGGACTGAGCTGACAGCAGCGCTCCCTGCTGTTGGGGCAACACGTTCCTCGTTCTTGACAGGGATCTTTTAAATCTAAAACTAAATGTACAAAAAGTAGTGAGGCATGAGGGTTAAATGTTGGTGACTTCAAATACACAGCTAAGTCTGGTAAAAAGCAATCTTTTTACTACAAAATTACAATATGCTCACCTGTAGGAAAACACCAAAAACTAGTTGCCGTCCAGTAGATATCAATTCTTGGTGACCCCATTTGTTCCAGAGTATAACTATGCTGCACAGGCTTTTTAGTCACTGTGACCTTTAGGAAGCAGATAACAAGGTCTTTCTTCCGAGGTGTCTCTGGGTGAGTTCAAAAAGTCAACTTTTCAGTTAGTAGTCAAGTGCTGTTTTTTTTCTTAATTTTTTTTTTGTGCTTTAAGTAAAAGTTTACAAATAAAGTCAGTCTCTCATATAAAAATTTATATACACCTTGCTATATACGCCTAAAGCCCACGTGTCTGTCAGTTTGTTGTACTGTAGGGGCTTGTGTGTTGCTGTGATGTTGGAAACTATGCTGCCAGTATTCAGTTCCCAGAAGGGTTGCCCATGGAGGACAGGTATCAGCTGAGCTTTCAGACTAAGACAGACTAGGAAGAAGGACCCAGCAGCCTACTTCTGAAAAGCATTAGCCAGTGAAAACCTTATGAATAGCAGTGGAACATTGCCTCATATAGTGCTGGAACATGAGCCTCCCAGGTTGGAAGACACTGAAAAGATGACTGGAGAAGAGCTAACCTTAATGACATGGTCGGAGTAAAGCTTTCAGAACCTTCATTTGCTGATGCAGCATGACTAAAAATGACAAGAAACAGCTGCAAACATCCATTAATAATCAGAACCTGAAATGTACAAAGTATGAATCTAAGAAAATTAGAAATTGTCAAAAATGAAATTGAATGCAAAAACATCGATATCCTAGGCATTAGTGAGCTGAAATGGACTGGTATTGGCCATTTTGAATCGGACAATCATATAGTCTACTATGCTGGGAATGACAACTTGAAGAGGAACGGTGTTGCATTCATCGTCAAAAAGAATGTTTCAAAATGTATCCTGAAGTGCAATGCTGTCAGTGATAGGATAATATCCATATGCCTACAAGGAAGACCAATTAATATGACTATTATTCAAATAGAAGAATTGATGCCTTCAAATTGTGGTGTTGGTGAAGGATATTGAATATACCATGGACTGCTAAAAGAATGAACAAATCTGTCTTAGAAGAAGTACAACCAGAATGCTCTTTAGAAGTGAGGATGGCAAGACTGCATCTTACATACTTTGGACATGTTATCAGGAGGGATCAGTCCCTGGAGAAGGACATCATGCTTGGCAAAGTACAGGGTCAGCAGAAGAGAGGAAGACCCTCAATGAGGTGGATAGACACAGTGGTTGCAACAATGAGCTCAAGCATAACAATGATTGTAAAGATGGCACAGGACCAGACAGTGTTTTGTTCTGTTGTGCATAGGGTCACTATGAGTAGGAACTTACTCGCCAGCACGTAACAACAACAAAAACAACCAGTCCTTACAGGTAAAAGCATTGGGTGCCTATGGTACAGCTGCAGAGCCCACCCACCAGACAGCTCTAGAGAACAGGGGCATGCCTTCCTCATAGACAACCAGGGGAAGGTTTTCAGCCCTCTGCCTTCCTCGGACTGTGACCCCCTGCTGCTACCAGAAACCTGTGCATATACCAATCACCACTGCTCCTCTAAGATAGTAGATGAGAGCCTACACCACACACTAGGTGACCTGAGCTGAATCTATACAAGAATAGTGAATGGACTCCTAGGCTCATATACCTGGTAACAGCTTTAGCCATCTAGTAACATGACATTAGTACTTCAAAGTCTCCAAAAATCAAGTTAGCTTACTCTAGCATCCTATTTGGGTATATCAAAACAAAGCAAAGCAAGAAACTAGGACACAGTGAACAAACATAAAATAAATTAATAAATAACTTATAGATGGCTCGGAGTCAACAGCTAATATCAAATCACATAAAGAAGCAGACCATGATTGCCTCAACAAACTCCCAAAACAAACAAACAAGGACTTTCCCAGATTAAGGTGTATTCCTGGAATTACCAGTTGTAGAATACAAAATATTAATATACAGAATTCTTCAAGACATCAGGAACGAGATCAGGCAAAATGGAGAATAAGCCAAGGAACACACAGATAAAGCAGTTGTAGAAATTAAAATTATTCAAGAATATAATGAAAAATTTAATAAGCTGCAAGAATCCATAGAGAGACAGAAATCAGAAATTCAGAAGATTAACAATAAAATTACAGAATTAGACAACTCAATAGAAAGTCAGAGGAGCAGAATTGAGGAACTGGAAGTCAGAATTAGTGAAATTAAAGATAAAACACTTAGCTGCAATATAATAGAAGAAAAATCAGACAAAAGAATTTTAAAAAAGGAAGAAACCCTAAGAATCAGGTGGGACTCTATCAAGAAGAATAACTTGCGAGTGATTGAAATATGTGAACAGGAAGGGATAATAGAAAATACAGAGAGAATTGTTGAAGATTTGTTAGCAGAAAACGTCCCCAACATTTTGAAAGATGAAAGGCTATCTATCCAAAATGCTCATCGGCTCCCATACAAGATAGATCCCAAAAGAAAGTCACCAAGACATATTATAATCAAACCCGCCAAAACTAAGGATAACAGGAAAATCTTAAGAGTGCCAGGGATTAGTGAAAAGTCACCTACAAAGGAGAATCAATAAGAATAAGCTTGGACTACTCTGCAGAAACCATGCTGGCAAGAAGGCAATGGAATGATGTATATAAAGCATTGAAGGAGAAAAATTGCCAGCCAAGAATCATATATCCAGCAAAACTTTCTCTCAAATATGAAGGTGAAATTAAGACACTTCCAGATAAACAGAAGCTTAGGGAATTTGCAAGAACCAAACCAAAACCACAAGAAATACTAAAGGGAATTCTCTGCTTAGAAAAACAATAATATCAGACATCATCCCAACACTAGAACACAGGACAGAACAACCAGATATCAACCCAGTTAGGGAAATAACAAAAATAGATCAAGATTTAAAAAAATGCTCAAAGCAGGGAATCAGTGACGTCACTGTGTACAAGATGACAACATTAAATCGATAAAGAGGGACTAAATAAGGTAGGCATAGATCTTCCGTATGGAGAGGAAGTCAAGGCAATACAGGGAGATACAATTTGGGTTTAAACTTAGAAAAATAGGGGTAAGTATTAAGGTAGTCACAAAGAAGATTAATGATCCTACACATCAAAATAAAAAACATAAAGACTCAGCAAAAATGAAATCAACTACAATGAAAAGGAGGAACACACAATTTACAAAGAAAAACTACTCAGCACAAAAAAAGTGGAAAATGAAACTGTCAACAACACACAAAAAAAGGCGTCAAAATGACAGCACTAACCTCATACCTATCTATAAGCACGCTGAATATAAATGGACTAAATGCACCAATAAAGAGACAGAGAGTTGCAGAATGGATTAAAAAACCCTATCCGTCTATATACTACCTACATGAGATACACCTTAGACTTAAAGACAAAAACAAACTAAAACTCAAAGGATGGAAAAAAATATATCAAGCAAACAACAATCAAAAAAGAGCAGGAGTGGCTAAACTAATTTCTGACAAAATAGACTTCAAACTTAAATCTACCACAAAGGAAAGGAAGAACACTATATAATGATTAAAGGGACAATATACCAGGAGGATATTACCATATTAAATATTTATGCACCAATGACGGGGCTTCAAGATACATAAAACAAACTCTAACACCATTGAAAAGGAAGATAGATAGCTCCACAATAATAGTAGGAAACTTCAACACACCACTTTCAGTGAAGGACAGAGCATCCAGAAAGAAGCTCGATAAAGACGCAGAAGAGCTAAATGCCACAATTAACCAACCTGACCTCATAGACATATACAGAACACTCCACCCAACAGCATACAAGTATATTTTCTTTTCCAATGCATATGGTACATTCTCTAGAATAGACCACATACTAAGCCATAAAGCAAGCCTTAACAGAATCCAAATAACCAAAATATTACAAAGCATCTTCTCTGACCACAAAGACATAAAACTAGAAGTCAATAACAGAAAAATTAGAGAAAAGAAATCAAACACATGGAAACTGAACAACACTTTGCTCAAAAACTGTTAGATTATAGAACAAATTAAGGAGGAAATAAAGAAATTCATAGAATCCAATGAGAATGAAAACACTTCCTGTCAGAACCTTTGGGACACAGAAAAATCAGTGCTCAGGGGTCAATTTATATCAATAAATGCATACACACAAAAAGGAGAAAGGACCAAAACCAAAGAATTATCCCTACAACTTGAACAAACAGAAAGAGAGGGGAAAAAAAAAAAAAGAAATCTTCAGGCACCAGAAGAAAGCAAATAATAAAAATGAGAGCAGAATTGAAAGAAATAGAAAACAGAAAAACAATTTAAAGAATTAACAAGACCAAAAGCTACTTCTTTGAAAATATTAACAAAATCAATAAACCATTGGCCAGACTGACAAAAGGAAAACGAAGCAAATAACCTAAATAAGAAATGAGATGGGCGATATCACAACAGATATCACCACTCTTATTCAACATTGTCCTGGAGGTCCAAGCCAGAGCAATTAGGCTAGATAAAGAAATAAAAGGCATCCAAATTGGCAAATAAGAAGTAGTAAAAGTATCTCTGTTTGCAGGTGACATGCTGTTATACACAGAAAAACCTAATGAATCCTCAAGAAAACTACTGAAGCTAATAGAAAGTTTAGCAGAGTATCGGGATACTAGATAAACACACATAAGTCAGTTGGATTCCCTTACACCAAAAAAGAGAGCACTGAAGAGGAAATCACCAAATCAATACCATTTAAAATAGCCCCCAAGAGGAAAAATACTTAGGAATGAATCTAACCAGAGATGTAAAGACCTATACAAAGAAAACTATAGGACACTACCACAAGAAACCAAACAAGATTTACATAAGTTGAAAAGTGTATGTTGCTCATGGATATGAAGACTCAACATTGTAAAAATGTCTATTCTACCGAAAGCCATCTATAGATACAATGAAATCATGATCCAAACACCAGTGACATTTTTTAACGAGATGGAGAAACAAATCACCAACTTCAAAAGGAAGGGAAAGAGGACCTGGATAAGTAAAGCATTACTGAAAAAGAAGAACAAAGCGGGAGGCCTCACACCACCTGATTTTAGAAACTATTATACTGCCACAGTAGTCAAAACAGCCTGGTACTGGTACAACAACAGATATATAGACCAATGGAACAGAATTGAGAATCCAGACATAAATCCATCCACATATGAGCAGCTGATACTTTACAAAGCCCCAAAGTCTGTTAAATGGGGAAAAGACAGTCTCTTTAATAAATGGTGCTGGCATAACTGGGTATATCCATCTGCAAAAAAATGAAACAAGACCCATACCTCACACCATGCACAAAAACCAACTCAAAATGGATCAAAGACCTAAATATAAAAACCAAAATGATAAAAATCATGGGAAAAAAATAGGGACAACACTAGGAGCCCTAATACATGGCATGAACAGTATACAAAACATTACTAGAAATGTACAAACCCCAGAAGAGAAATTAGATAACTGGGAGCTCCTAAAAGTCAAACACATACGCTCATCCAAATACTTCACCAAAAGAGTAAAATGATTATCTACAGATTGGAAAAAAGTTTTTAGCTATGACATTTTCGATCAGCATCTGATCTCTAAAATCTACTTGTTACTGCAAAAACTCAACTACAAAAAGACAAATAACCCAATTAAAAAATGGGCAAAGGATATGAACAGGCACATTACTAAAGAAGACATTCAGGCAGCTAACAGATACATGAGGAAATGCTCACAATCATTACCCATTACAGAAATGCAAATCAAAACTATAATGAGATTCCATCTCACTCCAACAAGCCTGGCATTAATCCAAAAAAGACAAAATAATAAATGTTTGAGAGGTTGTGGAGAGACTGGAAC